>NW_027142409.1:3261230-3861230 GCF_026170545.1 Melanerpes formicivorus
TGATTTGTGGGTTTTTTGCAGATTTTTTTTATTAATAAAATTATTAATTTTTTTAAATTAATCTCTCTGCTTATGGAACATTAATTTATCCTTTTATAGACCACAACAGTTTGACAGCAAGAATAATAATCTATTTAACTGTTTCAGTGGTACATAGACTGAACGAGAATCTAATTTGAATAAACTATGAAATGTTTATAAACCACGGGAAAAGAAGTAATATTAAAAGTAGGCTAAGTAGATTTTATTAAGTATTGTCAGGATCCTGTGTTGTGAAACGTACATTTCTTCCTTAGAAATTACAATTTTTCTTACAGAACTGATGTTGCTCTAGTAAATATGGCATAAGAATAAAAAAGTTAAGGCTACAGGACTCTTGAAAGTCATTGCTAGTAGTGGTGAAACTGCCAGTTTTCAGTGTGGATTACTAAATGTTTAGATTATCAAAATGAAGATTAGCAAAATTCTCTGGAGTTATTAATATGCATGTAATAGTTTTTCACTAGATACCAAGGGAAATGTTTACATTCAGAGACAGAGCTACCGAGATGGAATATCATCAAGACATAGTGCCAAGTTTAAGGTATTTTTCTGAGCTACCTACTGTCTGCAATCTTTAACAAACCAACAAAAACCCCAACAACAACAGAAAACCCAAAACAACAAAAAACCCCAAAGCTGATGGTACCTGAAATAAATGCATCAGTCTAATATGGATCTCAAAAAAGATTTTTTTCCCCCCCTAAAGAAAAGTAAGAGGGTTTTTTGTTGTTACTGTTGATTATTTACTTAATTTCTTCTATACCCCAAATTCCAATTAATATTTTATGCATTTTGTGAGCAATGCAAACAATTCAACAGTACCATTTTTTAAAATTTCAAAACATTGAAAACGTCTTTTGTTAAAAAGCCAAGAAGCAATTACATCTATCCTCAACTTTTAATCATATTAAAAACCATTTCATTTTTAACTGACATAAACTTCTGTATGGGTAAATGAGTGACATACTCCAGCATTCTCAAACTCATTTGTTCTCAGACAGAGTTATATTGGCATCTCAGCTTGGAAATATAAATCACCAGTGAAAAAGTGTCTTAATTTTCTGATGCTTGGGTTTATTGGCAAATAATTCATAATTGTCAGAAATTTCTCAATCTTCTGACACTTGGAGTCATCAGTATCTGTACATTGGCTCTCTGAACTATCAACTGTTTCAAATTGTTAGGTAAAACTCTTGAAGCACCTGCATACAGTATAAAGTCCATGGCATAAGTGAATTCCATGACCTTACGAGAGGTCAGATCTACAACGGTAGATTTAGACTAGATAGAAGGAAGAAATATTGTTATGATGAGGGTGGTGAAATACTGGAAGAGATTGCCCAGAAAAGTAGTATACACCCCAACCCTAGAAACATTCAAGGTCAGATTGGACAGGGCTACTGATTTCGTTGTTGTAGATGTCCCTGCTTAGTGCAGGGGAGTTGGACTAAAAGAGCTTTAAAAGTCCTTTCCAGCTCAAAGCATTTTATGGTCCTATGATTTCTACAAAAGTTGAAAAGTGCTGGTATTATACAGGACTGCCCACTTATCTTTAAGAAAGAAAGAAAAAGATTAATCATAAAATAGAGGCAATAGGCTTGAATAGAATTAGAAAGTCATTACTGATATTAAAAAAAAAAAAAAAAGCCTGGAAGAAAAGCATTCATTTACATAGCCTTTCAGAAGACAGGGTGGTCTAAACTTGTTTGCTGCTTTGGTAATACAGAGAATATTTCTTCATGTAGTCCTTTCCCAAACTTTTCTGAACAAATACCAGGATTTACAAAGAACTGAAACATGAGCTTGAGGGTTCATGGGGACAACTATTACTGAAACTGCTCATGATTGCAGCAGTTCTTCTAGCAGAGTGTGCTGGCAGTTGT
This sequence comes from Melanerpes formicivorus, assembly GCF_026170545.1. Taxonomy (NCBI): domain Eukaryota; kingdom Metazoa; phylum Chordata; class Aves; order Piciformes; family Picidae; genus Melanerpes; species Melanerpes formicivorus. The sequence continues at coordinate 3,263,156 of NW_027142409.1, forward strand.
AAAGACTAAGTTAGACATGTGTTTTGTGGCCGGTTGACGTTGCCCCCTTAAGAAAGGGAATATGGTGGACGGAAGTTGGTAAACGGAAGGAATAGTCTAAACTAATTTCATTGGTGAAGTGGGAGGAAGCACCTTCTGAGCTGGGACTATACTGGGTTTTTCCAGCACCCTATCTTCAGTCTTGCTTCTGCCTTTCCACGGTGCAGCAGCTCTGCAGCTCTGTCTCTGTGCTGGGCTTTCTGCCAAGGCCTCGGCCTTGAAAACAAGATACCAGGCCTGTATATTAACTCCTTTCCAATTAACACAAACTGCTTCTAACATTTTTTTCCCCTCTCTTTTCTTTCTCTTTCTATCCCATTCTGGGGAAAGGGGGGAGAGAGGGGAGAGCGGAGGTGGGGAACCCCTCTCTGCCGAGGGGGTCACTCTCATTTCTGTGTTACTCTGTTGTATATCTTTGTATATATTGTAGATATTGTAAATTTGTAAATATTCCCCTGCAAACCCTACATTGCTTTGTAAATATAGCTCCACTGCTTTGCTAATTCAGCTTGCAAGTTTTTTTTCCTTTCCCTTCAATTTTTTTTTCCCTTTTACTTTACAAGGGGGAAGGGAGGAGGCTTCTTGGCCTTACCCCTTCCAAACCCACCACATGTTTATACCACCTTCACTTAAAGTCTGAACAGGGGAAAACCAAATACGTGCACACACCACCACCAACAACAATGTCCAAAACAACTCAAGACTTTATCATGATAACATCATCTGCCAGCTTCCTCTGAGGCAGCTGTTATCATCTGAAAATATGTTATTGCTGCTCTTGCATTTCCAGAGATCGACCATCTCAAAGTAGCTGCACTGAACAGGATTTATTAGACCACTGGCTCTGCAACTTCAGTTTCCTCACAGTATACAGCAGGTCGTCTTGTTTTCAAACATCCTATACTGACCGGAATGATAGCTGACACACTTGTCAGTAACACAGCACAAACCCATCATTTCTGACACAGAACACAAACATTTGCAGCTCATACAAAAGATGGATTCTCAAAGCTCAGTGTTGTTTAATTCATTCTCTTTAGATGGCCTGCAAAGGAGGACACACGCAGATATTTCTAGATCCACAGATTATGTAGGTGAAACTCTGTGTCCTGAAAATTTACATCTCCCTCTACTATCACAGAATGTTAGGGGTTGGAAGTGACCTCTAGAGATCATTGAGTCCAACCCTCCTGCCAAAGCAGGATTACCTAGGGCAGGCCACACAGGAATGCATCCAGGTGGGTTTTGAAAGTCTCCAGAGAAGGAGACTCCACAATGTCTCTGGTATTTTTTTCACTAAATAATACATGCACTCATATTTCTCTTCACCTGTGCAACAATGCACATGGAGATAAATACACTTGCTCCCTGAAGTGTAGCACTAATTGCCAAAACTTCGCAAAGTGTCCCCAGAAAAGAGCTCTGTTTTACACAGCCCTTTCTTATTACACTTGGATATACTGGTAAACTAGGACTGAACTACTGGTTTTGAAAGGAGAATGATGGTTAGAGAAAGGATGAACCATCACAAGAACAGTTAGGCCTGTAGTTCACCAATTTCACAATCAGAATTTGTGGCTTGTGGTATACCTCCATTCTGCCACCACTTGAACATGGGCAGAAACTCACAACTAGCTACCTGCACATTTTTCAATAAATAGCATAAAAAGCTTCAGAGATACTCAGGAGTGCTATGACATGAAGCCTTGTCTTCCTTGTCTCCCTTGTCTCCCTCTCTCCCAGCTAAGGGTGATTTCTCCACATCCACTATCCATGAATACAGCTCTGCTTACTACTTTGGAATTTGATCCCAGAGGCCTATCCATGGTGTATCTGTCCTACAATTTTACAGGTGTACTTAATGAACTTAGATTTTTTTCAGAAAATTAGTAGGAAGAAAGGAACCTGGATGTAAATTGCATCTACCATTAACTGATATTCTTTGATTTTCCTTCATATAAAAAATGAACAGTACAAGATAGAATATCTCAAATTTCTGAAGGAAGCTACAGAGATAGTCAGGAATTCCAAATAAAACACTGCAAAAAGCTCATATTTTTTGGTTGCTCTTAAATATACTGTGAAACCATAGTACAGTTTACAGAATTCTGGGTTTTGAGATTTGAATCGCTGAATTTTGGGGGTTGGTTTACACAACAAATATGTTCAATATGTTTTAGAATGACCTTCTGAAAACCAAAGTCACATCTGTTGAGCAACTGGCAATTATAAAATCACATGTAAAACTTCTGTGGATCTTCAGTGTAAAATCAGAAATTGTGCTCATCTGGCAAGGAAAAAGAATTCTCAATCTCATCACTAATCTAAACTGACACTAATGTAAATATTTTTTTCAATTGAGGCACATAAAAAATAATTAGTATTCAGTAACACTGTGTTTGAGGGAAGAGTAGGTGATCCAGGAGACATTAACTGGGGAAATTCATATCTACTCAGCTAAAAAATGAACATCATGTTCTTGATGACTGTTCTAACAGCAACACAAGTAATTATCTTTTCATTGAGGGTTTTTAATCCTATAAATGTTAAACATTTTTATGGAGCAGATCCTCCTGGAGGCACTACTGACTCAGAAGCATAGTGAAGAGGTGATTGGGAACAGTCAGCATGGCTTCGCCAAGGGCAAATCCTGCCTGACCAACCTGGTGGCCTTCTATGAGCAGGTGACAAAATTAATAGATGAGGGGCGAGCAACTGATGTCGTTTACCTGGACCTGAGCAAAGCCTTCGACACTGTCCCGCACCACATCCTGGTCTCCAAACTGGTGACACATGGGTTTGATGGGTGGACCACTAGATGGATAAGGAACTGGCTTGATGGCTGCACCCAAAGAGTGGCTGTCAATGGGTCCATGTCCCAGTGGAGGCCAGTGACAAGCGGAGTCCCTCAGGGATCAGTCCTGGGACCTGTCTTGTTCAACATCTTTGTGGGTGACATGGACAGTGGCATTGAGTGCACCCTCAGCAAGTTTGCTGATGACACCAAGCTGTGTGGTGCAGCAGACACGCTGGAGGGAAGGGAGGCCATCCAGAGGGACCTTGACAGGCTGGAGAGGTGGGCACAAGCCAACCTCATGAGGTTCAATAAGAGCAAGTGCAGGGTCCTGCATCTGGGTCGAGGCAATCCCAGGCACAAATACAGGCTGGGCAGTGACTGGCTGGAAAGCAGCCCTGAGGAGAGAGACTTGGGGGTGCTGGTGGACAAAAAGCTCAACATGAGCTCTCAATGTGCACTTGCAGCCCGCAAAGCCAATCAGATCCTGGGCTGCATCAGAAGTGTGGCCAGCAGGTCGAGGGAGGTGATTCTCCCCCTCTATTCAGCTCTGGTGAGATCCCACCTGGAGTACTGCATCCAGTTCTGGAGCCCCTATTACAAGAGGGATGTGGAGGTGCTGGAACGTGTCCAGAGAAGGGCCACGAGGATGATCAGAGGGCTGGAGCATCTCTCCTATGAGGACAGACTGAAGGAGTTGGGGCTGTTCAGTCTGGAGAAGTCTGCAAGGTGACCTAATTGTGGCCTTCCAGTATCTGAAGGGGGCCTACAGGAAGGCTGGGGAAGGACTTCTCAGGATCTCAGGTAGTGACAGGACTAGGGGGAATGGAATGAAGCTGGAGGTGGGGAGATTCAGGCTAGATGTGAGGAGGAGGTTCTTCACCCTGAGAGTGGTGAAGCCCTGGAATGGGTTGTCCAGGGTGGTGGTTGGGGCCCCGTCCCTGGAGGTGTTTAAGAGCAGGCTGGATGAGGCTCTGTCCAGCCTGATCTAGTGTGGGGTGTCCCTGCCCATGGCAGGGGGGTTGGAACTAGATGATCCTTGTGGTCCCTTCCAACCCTGACTGATACTATGATACCATGATACCAATTTTAATTCCTTTTTTACGAAGTCCATGTATACTTACTAATATTTGCAAAACTGAACAGATATGAAAGATCAGTAATGAAACAAAAGAACTGTTGTTAAAAATGCAGCTACAGCATCTAATAAGCCAGAACTAATCTAATGCATAACTTCAAAGTTGGACAACCATATCATGAAAGGAATCTCAATAAAGGCAAACACCTATCCTATTTTTTCTTTTCTCATGTATATCTGTGTTATTATAAATTCATCAAGTAAAGGATGAAGGAAATAAGCAAATGAAGAAATGACTGCTTGTTACAGAAATGCAAAGTCTAAATAAATCCCTAAAACAATTATTTTTCAGTAAATAACAAAGGAGAAGCAGATGACTAATGCTTAATTTACTGAGCTACTTCATTACTTGTAGGATGTCAAGGCCTTTCACTTCCAGGCTTCACCTCACAGTATCACAGTATCACAGTATCACAGTATACCTCCTAATAACTTATGCTTACTAAATTTATAAAACATTAGAAATACAAATTTTTTTTTTCAGAAACTGCTCAAGATATCAAGTTGAACATTTTGGGGAACAGTCTGGAATCTATAGTTTTGGGTTTTATTTAATATACTTTCCTCAGGCTTTTACATTTACTATTTCAGACTATGTTTCTTAGAAAGACTCCAGTTGGCTGATTTAAAACTAAGGTCAACTTTTTGACATTTTGTTTATAACAGCCCCAATGTTAATAAACAAAGAATTAGAGAGACTTCCCTCAACAATGGCCTACTTTTAAAAAAATAATTTCATTTCTTCAATGCTCATTTATGTAAAGTGTGGGTCTCACCTTGGTATTTAATTAGTCACTTGGAAAAAACCCAAACAAAACAAACCACCAAACACTTTCACATGGGCATGTATTTGCACTGCATGATGTTATTGCTTAATTATCTTTATTTCAGAAGCAATATTTGTTCAGTTAACCTCTCACAGTTCTCTGCAAATGTAATATCAAATATAAAAACATATTCACGTTTCCTTTTTATGTCCAGTTTCTTTGTTTTCTACCCTCAAAGTGATGTCCTTAAATGTCTCTTCACACTCTTTCTTACCATAAAATAATTTGAGAAACACACAAAAGAATAAGGAGCAAATATTTCAGTTTTTGCTCTAATGGAATATTTGTCCTTTAAGATATTTCCTGCCTGGAGCATGTACTGTGCTTTACTCGACTTAATTCAATTCATTTTTGCTATCTAACAGGAATAATGTCTTTCAGTGGTTCTCATCATTTGGATACCATTTCCAATCTATTGTACATGGGTATCATTTCAGTCAAGTGTTCAATTTTAGCTGCTTTGGAAACTATTAGAAAGAAAACACACTCACCTTCAGGCTCCCCACAGAGTGTACACTGTGACTCTGCAAAGAAAGAGAGATCAATTATAACTTCTTGATTTTATGATCTTCAATAATTACATCCAAATATAACAATCATATAGCATGAAAAATACAATTGTATTTTCAGCACCCATTTTTTAACAGCTGCAAAATAACTTAAAAAAACAGATGTTTTGCAGGAAGACTTTTAAAATAGAGCTATGTAAATGTCCAGTTAAATTTATTTAACTATCACCTTCATAGGCTCCAGCTGAATGCATTCACATAGCAGGACTTTTTGCTTCCATATTTGCAGATGTACAATGCTGCAGCGACAACAGTCGCTCATATAAAAAGTTTAAGTTAATATTTTATTATTAGAGGCAGTGAACAGTAATAGAATTGTTATAGTTCTTTCTCATGAAAGACTTGCACTATCTCTCAGGCAAGAGAATTAAGTCAAACAGCCAGTATAAATGTGCAGTTAGACTCTGCAAAATATTCAGGTAAAGAAATGAAGGAAATAAAACTCCATCATAAACAGACTGTCTCTAAATGTACAATTACTACTTTATTCACACACCACTATTTGCAAGTTGGCTGTCTTAAAAATTATTTGTCATAATGCACCAATATATAGACACACAATGGAAATTTTTTTAACAGATCCCTTGAGCTGCTTCAGCTGTTAGCATCAGCTGTAGAACAAATCTATTGTTTAGAATCCAAATATCAAAATATCATGGAACAGGTCATCCTGAGTGCAATAACACAACACTTACAGGATGGCCAAGGGATCAGGCTCAGCCAACATGGATTTAGGAAGGGCAGGTCCTGCCTGACCAACCTGATCTCCTTCTACGATCAGGTGACCCGCCTGGTGGATGTGGGGAGGCCTGTGGATGTAGTTTACCTGGACCTCAGCAAGGCCTTTGACACCGTCCCCCATAGCAAACTCCTGGCCAAGCTGTCAGCCCATGGCTTGGACAGCAGCACTCTGAGCTGGGTTAGGAACTGGCTGGATGGCCGAACCCAGAGAGTGGTGGTGAATGGTGTCACATCCAGCTGGCAGCCAGTCAGTAGCGGAGTCCCCCAGGGATCAGTGCTGGGCCCCATCCTCTTTAACATGTTTATTGATGATCTGGATGAGGGCATTGAGTCTATCATCAGTAAATTTGCTGATGACACCAAGCTGGGGACAGGAGTTGATCTGCTAGAGGGTAGAGAAGCTTTGCAGAGAGACCTCGACAGGCTGGACAGATGGGCAGAGTCCAACGGCATGAGATTTAACGCATCCAAGTGCCGGGTTCTGCACATTGGCCACAACAACCCCATGCAGTGCTACAGGCTGGGGTCAGAGTGGCTGGAGAGCGGCCAGGCAGAGAGGGACCTGGGGGTGCTGGTTGATGGTAGGATGAACATGATCCTGCAGTGTGCCCAGGCGGCCAGGAGGGCCAATGGCATCCTGGCCTGCATCAAGAACAGTGTGGCCAGCAGGAGCAGGGAGGTCATTCTGCCCCTGTACACTGCACTGGTTAGGCCACACCTCAAGTACTGTGTCCAGTTCTGGGCCCCTCAGTTTAGGAAGGATGTTGACTTGCTGGAACAAGTCCAGAGAAGGGCAACGAAGTTAGTGAGGGGCTTGGAACACAAGCCCTATGAGGAGAGGCTGAGGGAGCTGGGGCTGCTTAGCCTGGAGAGGAGGAGACTGAGGGGTGACCTTATTGCTCTCTACAACTACCTGAAGGGGGGTTGTAAACAGGCAGAGGTTGGTCTCTTCTCCCAGGCAGCCAGCACCAGAACAAGAGGACACAGTCTCAGGCTGTGCCAGGAGAAGTTCAGGCTGGAGGTCAGGAGGAAGTTTTACACAGAGAGAGTGATTGCCCATTGGAATGGACTGCCCGGGGAGGTGGTGGAGTCGCCGTCACTGGAGGTGTTCAGGAGGAGACTTGACAGGGTGCTTGGTTACATGGGTTAGTTGATTGGGTGGTGTTGGGTGATAGGTTGGACGTGATGATCTTGAAGGTCTCTTCCAACCTGGTTTATTCTATTCTATTCTAAATTGGTTTAAATCACAGGGAGTATAACCAAGTTGGCAGATAATTCTGATACACTGGAAAAATCCTGCTAGAAAAAGATAGTACAGACTGCACAAATCTCTACAATCTCCATTTTTAACACTCAGATGAAAAATCACATCTCTAACAGCAACAAGTAGGTTGAAGCAAATACATGGATATACAGCCTCACCTATACACACACACACACGTGTATGTTTTTATGTAAATATACCAAACCTTGCTTGTGACCATTTTAGGCTGTGCCTTTAAGAAAGGGACATTTGCAGGAACACTCTGGTTGAATATTTTGAAAACATTCAGATATTCTAAACAAATTTAATTGGTAGATAGGTAAAATGCAACTTTAAGTTTTAGTTCAGTTTGAGTCTGTCTCTGTTCCAGTCTGTTCTGCCTTTCCAGCCTGTCTGCTTCTGATCAACTAGCCGGAGTTGACCTTGGATAACAGATAAGAACTAATCCCTGCATGCGCTTTGAGGTCTAACAAAATTTCATTCTTATTAATTAACTTTTCTCTCTTTCTAGCCCTTTTTGGGAAAAAGGGAGGTAGGGGGAGAGAGGGGGTACAGAGGGGGAACCCTCCTCTGTCTGGAGGGAGGAGTCTTGTTCTGTATTACTTTCTTTGCTGTGCATTTCTGTGTATATTGTAAATACTGAACATTGTGTATATATACAACCTGCATTTCATCTTGCTTGTAAATATAGCATATCCTTTTGCTTCTTGGACTGAGCTAGCTGTGGTTTCTTTTCTTTGTGGGGGAGGTAGAGCTAGGCCTTCTCTCACCACCACACTTGCTGAAATTATCTCTGGCCTTGAATAGAAGACTGGACGTTAGCTGTAATCTTGACTCAAATGCCAGAAATATAGATTGTGAAATGAATATACTGAGTAGATTGACCTTTATAGCACCACTCTGACACTGCCAGTTATTTAGAAGTACTGTGACCGTTTGAGGCTGTGCCTTTAAGAAAGGGACAGTGCTGGGACACTCTGGCTGAATATTTTGTAAACAAAGACAGGTCTAAACGAATTTCATTGGTAGATTGGGAGAACGCAGCTTTAAGCTTTAGTGCAGTTGGAATTTTTCTCAGTTTGTTCCTTTCCTTCTCCCTTTCCAGCTTGTCTGCTTCTGGGCAACTAGCCAGAGTTCTGACCTTGGATAACAGATAAGGCCTACTAACACCTTTTTCCCTTAATAACTGCCTTTTGTGTCTCTAATCCTTTTTGGGGAAAAGGGGAGGTAGGGGGAGAGAGCAGGGTATGGGGGGGGGAACCCTCCTCTATCCAGACGAGGGAATTTCATTCCTGTATTTTTTTCTTTGATGTATATTTCTGTATATATATTTTAAATACTGTATATATTGTGCATATATAACCTGCCTTTTCACATTGCTTGTAAATATAGCATCCCTTTTGCTTCTCCGACTGAGTTAGCTGTGGTTTTTTTCCTCTTTGTGGGGGAGGGAAAGCTAGGCCTTCTCTCTCTACCCACTACATTTTTAATAGGCACCTAACGTGGGGCACGAAAATAGCTTGATTTATTGCTTGCTTGAGTTGGACTAGCAAACATGAAGGTGTTTTGGATATTAGAGCGTGTGTTCTTTTCAGTTTTGGGGTTCTGATTTGCAAATATTGTTTGGGCTTACTTCTCGATCACATAGATAAATATTTAATGCAAAAATTTTATTTATGGTTCAGGTATAAAATTCAGCTTCTGTATGACCACTGTCTGGGGTTTTTTCGGCTTAGTATACATGGAAATATAACTTCGAGCACCTTGCCAATTGAGATAAGGGAGGTTAAGATTCCAGTAGCTGAAAGAGTAATTTTAAGTAATGGCTGGGATCCAAAGGTGATTTATTTGATGTGTGTGAATTTGCTGATGATGATAGTGATTGCGTATTTGTTATATTCTTTGCACCGGGAGAGAAAGTTATCTAAGGCCTGCTCAATTGTTAATCATAGATCAAAGAGGAGGAGGCGTACCTCTGGCTCAGCCCCAGAGACATCCAGTGATGAGGAGAGTGGAGAATCTGAATCAGGTAAAGATAAAGCTAAAAAGTCTATTGGAAAGGCTGCTTTGAAGGGTACTGTTGCTGATCCCGGCAAGCAGCCAGGGGTGGCGGCAGCTTCCAACATGGCAGTTCCCCCGTCTTCAGCCACCATTAACTACGCAAAGACATTTCCACTCTCCTTCTCGGCAGGACTGGAAACGCCCTCCAAAGCAGCTTATCTGTCTCAAAACCTGTCAGCTTCTGTTAAGGCGGCTGTAAATTCAAACACAGCTCGAATTGAGCAAGTAGCAGTTTTAAGAACAAGAAGAGGAAAAGCCAAAGCTGATCCAGGAGCTGATGGGGGAGAGGACCAAGATGCTGATATGGGTGATGGACCTTCTGCTAGAAAAGATCCTGCTGAGGAGGAAGAGAAGGTTTGTTTTAAAGACCTAGCGGAGTTATTGAGATCAACACAGGATGGAGATGCAGCTAGGACAGCGGCTAGCAGTGGTGCTTCTCATCTTAAAGAGATCCTTAGGAGAGTGACAGCAGGATTATTGGGACAACGAGTTCCGGAAGATGTGATAGAAGGGGCAAAGGAGGAAGAATGTGGGCATGTGGGCATGTTTCCCATAACTAGGGGTGCCCTGCCTCCCGCCAGGGGGAGGGAAGGGATAACAGAGATAATAGAATCTATTGGGATGTGTACATCCAGTGGCCTGGCACTTCACAATTTCGGAAGTGCAGGGCCTTGGTTGACACAGGAGCTCAGTGCACCATAATGCCATCAAATTATCAGGGATCAGAGCTTATAACTATTCTGGGAGTCACAGGTGGATCTCAAGAGTTAAGTAAGGTGGAGGTCAATATTACTTTAACTGGTAAACAGTGGAGGAAGCATACAGTTGTGACCGGACCTGATGCACCTTGTATTTTGGGAATTGATTTTCCGAGAGAAGGGTGTTACAACGACCCTAGAGGTTACAAATGGGCTTTTGGAGAAGATTCTGTAGAAATTGATGGACAAAAACTGAAGCTGTCTGTCAGACCTGAGCTTTCTGATGAATCTGCAGTTGTGGGATAACACAAGATACAGGACATTAAATTGCCGGTTGCTTCTCAGACTGTGCACACAGAGAGTACAGAACCAACCGTGACTCTTTGTTGCCCATTCAGAATCTGATTCGTCAGTTGGAGAGTCAGAAAGTCATCAGCAAAACTCATTCAACAGTCTGGTGTGGCCTGTGCAAAACCAGAATGGAGACTGGCGACTGACAGTGGACTACTGAGCCCTGAATGAAGTAACACCACCTATGAGTGCAGCAGTACCAGACATGATGGAACTCCAATATGAGCTGGAATCCAAAGAAGCCAAATTGCATGCTAACACAGACATTGCTAATACATTTTTCTCTATTCCCATAGCAGAGGAATGCAGGCCTCAGTTTGCTTTCACCTGGAGAGGAATGCAGTACGCTTTCAACAGATTGCCAATGGGCTGCTGGATCCACAGCTCAAGCATCTGTCATGCAGTGATCCACGATGCTCTGGAGAAAGGTGGTGCTTCAGAACACATCCAGTTCATCGATGATATCATCGTCTGGGGTAAAACTGCTGAAGAAGTCTTCGAGAAAGGTAACAAAATCATGGACATTCTTCTGAATGCAGGTTTTGCCATCAAGCGAGACAAGGTGAAAGGACCTACCACAGAGATTCAGTTTCTGGGAGTGCGGTGGCAGGATGGACGTTGACACATTCCAGTGGATGTGGTAAATAGAGTCTCTACCATGGCAAATCCCATGAACAAGCAAAAAACTCTATGTTTATTTGGGATAATGGGATTTTGGAGACTGCACATTCCTGGATACAGTCAGATTGTGAAACCTCTGTATGATGTGACTCGAAAGGAAAACAATTTCCACTGGGGACCTGAACAACAAGCATCTGTTGACCAGATAAAGCAAGAGGTGATTCAAGCAATGGGTCTGGGACCTGTCCGAGATGGTCCAGACATTAAGAACATTTTGTACACGGCTGCAAGTGACAATGGTCCAACCTGGTGCTTGTGGCAAAAAGCTCCAGGTGAGACACGTGGACGATCTCTTGGTTTCTGGAGTCGAGGTTACAGAGGTTCAGAGGCAAATTATACTCCAACAGAAAAAGAGATTCTAGCTGCCTATGAAGGAGTAAAAGCAGCTTCTGAAGTAATTGGAACTGAATCACAACTTCTCTTAGCTCCCAGATTTCCAGTTTTGTATTCGATGTTCAAACGCAAAGGTTCCACACCACATCATGCTATAGACTCCACCTGGTCTAAGTGGATGGCTCTGATAACAGAGAGAGCTCGAATGGGAAATCTTGAAAGACCTGGTCTAGTGGAGGTGATCTCAAGTTGGCCTGAAGGTATCAACTGTGCTAAACCTCCAGAGGAGAAAGTAACTCGTGCTGAGGAGCTCCTCCTTACAATGACCTTTCTGATGATGAAAAAAAATATGCTTTGTTCACAGACGGTTCCTGTCGTCTTGTTGGGAACAAGCGAAGGTGGAAGTCTGCAGTGTGGAGTCCAACACGTCGAGTTGCAGAGGCAAAGGATGGAGAAGGAGAATCCAGTCAGTTCGCAGACGTAAAAGTTGTCCAGCTAGCTCTCGACGTAGCTGAATGTGAGAGATGGCCAAAGCTCATCCAACTCATGGATGGTAGCCAATGCTCTATGGGTGGGCTAAAGAACTGGAAAAAGAATGGTTGGCAGAGGAAAGGAAAACCCATTTGGGCAGCCAACCTGTGGCAGGACATTGCAGAACGAGTCGAGAGAATTCCAGTGGTGAGACATATTGATGCTCACATTCCTAAGAGCAAAGCTACTGAGGAACAGCAACACAACCATCAGGCAGATCTAGCTGCAAGAGTTTCTCAAGTAGACATGGACTCTAATCTTGATCTCGACTGGAAACACCGAGGTGAGATATTCTTAGCTCAGTGGGCTCACGATTCGTCAGGACATCAAGGCAGAGATGCAACATACCAATGGGCTTGTGACAGATCCATAGACATTTCCATGGATGCTATCATACAAGTCATCCATGACTGTGACATTTGTGCTGCTATTAAGCAGGCAAAATGAATTAAGCCCTTGTGGTATGGTGACAGATGGTCCAAGTACAAGTATGGTGAAACTTGGCAGATTGACTACATCACTCTACCACGTTCTCGTTCTGGTAAGCAGCATGTGCTTACTATGGTTGAGGCAAACACTGGATGGTTGGAAACTTCTCCAGTTCCACATGCAACTGCACGCAACACCATTCTCGGTCTGGAGAGACAGATCCTGTGGAGACACGGAACTCCAGAGAGGACTGAGTCAGACGACGGAACTCATTTCAAAAACAATCTTGTAAAGAACTGGACCAAAGAGCCCGGAATTGAGTGGATATTGCATATTCCTTACTATGCGAAAAACATTCCTTACTATGCGAAAAACATTCCTTATTTTGAATAAAAACGAAATAAAGTAAACCAGGTTGGAAGAGACCTTCAAGATCATTGCGTCCAACCCATCAACCAATCCAACCCACCTAAACAAATAACCCATGGCACCAAGCACACCATCAAGTCTTCTCCTGAAAACCTCCAATGACGGCGACTCCGCCACCTCCTTGGGCAGCCCATTCCAATGGCCAATCACTCTTTCTGTATAGAATTTCTTCCTAACATCCAACCTAAACCTCCCCTGGGACAGTCTGAGACTGTGTCCTCTTGTTCTGGTACTGGCGGCCTGGGAGAAGAGACCATCATCCGCCTGTCTACAACCTCCCTTCAGGTAGTTGTAGAGAGTGATAAGGTCACCCCTGAGTCTCCACTTCTCCAGGCTAAGCAATCCCAACTCCCTCAGTCTTTTCTCATAGGGCTTGTGTTCCATGGGAACACAATGGGAAAAACATTTAGCACAAGCAACATGGCTGGCAATTATTAAAGGTTCAGTGAATCGAGCTGGACCAGCACATTCAGATCTGCTACAAAAAGTAGAAGGTGATAGAGTTCCTGTCGTTAGAGAAAAGAATTGGTTAGGTAAAACTGTTTGGGTATTTTCTCCCTCAGGAGAGGCTAAACCTGTCCGAGGGGTGGTTTCAGCTGAAGGTCCCGGTCACACTTATCGGGTAATGCAAGAGAATGGTGAAATTCAGTGTATTCCACAAGGAAATTTAACTTTAGCTGAAAGAGTTTAATTTCGGACTGTTGTACAGCTACATCGCATCCAAGGGAAGAATCTATGTGGAATCTACGGTGCACGAACCCTGAGAACCCTGTGAGCCCTGAGTCAACTGAGAATCCCTGTTTACCTTTTTTCTTCACTTCATGTGCAAAGAGACAAACTTTTTTCCATTTTTCTCATTTCCTGATTTTCTTGGACTTTTGAATCATCCACATCTGAGCATAGCCGGAATGGACTATGAACTTTACTTACAAACTGTAAATATTGTCATGGATTGAATGGACAGTACGAGCAGCCAATGAAATTGTTTAGAAGGGGTGGACTGTGACCGTTTGAGGCTGTGCCTTTAAGAAAAGGACAGTGCTGGGACACTCTGGCTGAATATTTTGTAAACAAAGACAGGTCTAAACGAATTTCATTGGTAGATTGGGAGAACGCAGCTTTAAGTTTTAGTGCAGATGGAATTTTTCTCAGTTTGTTCCTTTCCTTCTCCCTTTCCAGCTTGTCTGCTTCTGGGCAACTAGCCAGAGTTCTGACCTTGGATAACAGATAAGGCCTACTAACACCTTTTTCCCTTAATAACTGCCTTTTGTGTCTCTAATCCTTTTTGGGGAAAAGGGGAGGTAGGGGGAGAGAGCAGGGTATGGGGGGGGAACCCTCCTCTATCCGGACGAGGGAATTTCATTCCTGTATTTTTTTCTTTGCTGTATATATATTTTAAATACTGTATATATTGTGCATATATAACCTGCCTTTTCACATTGCTTGTAAATATAGCATCCCTTTTGCTTCTCCGACTGAGTTAGCTGTGGTTTTTTTCCTCTTTGTGGGGGAGGGAAAGCTAGGCCTTCTCTCTCAACCCACTACAAGTACTTTCTCTATAAAGATAAGAGGCTGTCTTACCGTAACCCTCTGTTGTAATGGTACTTGACCTCTTGACCTTACCTCTTTCATGTATTTTAAAAAATGTTAATCAGTGGCCACAAACAGAGACCTCTGCTGCTGATAGGTGGATGACAACTTTTAAAACAGCATAATGTTGCGTGATAGAGAGGAAATAATTCTGATGCATTTCGACACCGCAAAACATGTAGTTGAACAGTCTCTTGATAGACTTACTAGTGTTCCCAGCACATCTGACAAACTGAAAACATCATGCCTATGGCAAGCTTATGAAAAATCCCCAGTGAAAAGCATGAAAAGCCTAGTCTTAGATAACACAGGCCTTTCTTTCAGTACTGGATGAAAAACACACTAGCCACAATCTGATGTGATGCAGAGGAAGCAGCTCAGAAGACTCTTTCCCCACACACACTTTTAATTCAAAGACTTTCTGTGGTTTTACTGAGAGAAGCTGCCCATCTGTGCGCAGTTTATTATTGTGATTGATAAGAACAAGCCGACTCTTGGGTTTCTGAACTTCTGACTTTTTCCTGATCCTCTGTGTCCTGCTAACAACTACTTCACTGGTTTGTTACAATCCAGAGAACCTTCTCGACATTCTTTGCTCAAAGGTCCCCACCTCAACACTACAAATTATTAGCCTTCCTCTATTACTCACTAAAATAAATTAGTGCAAATACTGCAAACCTGCAGTAGGGTAGATGGTCTAAACAGAATAAGGCTTGCAGCTATCACTGGTGCCAAAGAGTTACTGAAAAGCTAGGTGTCAGCACTATTCCTGCCAGACCACTGCTTTTATGGACTTCTAGCAGGTTGTAGTGGTTTGAGCCTTAACTGAAAGTTAAAAGCTCAAATGGGGAAAAGGCTGAGAATCTCTTCCCCACTTCCCCCCCCCACCTCCTCCCTCCAAACAGGGAGAGGAGGGAAAAAAAAGGTAAGGAGCAAATCCACTAATCAACAATCTGGAGTCAGCTTGGAAGTAGAGAGGCAAATAATTTTTTTTTCTTCAAATATATATATATATAGCAATAACAGGGAATAAGGTTCACAAGGGCAAGGAACAAGAATGGATGGGAGGGGAATAGAAAAAAAAAAATAATACAAAACCAGTCTGTCTCTGAAGAGGCGCAGAGGCAGCAGGGAGAAGGATCAGGTCCAGCCACGTGGCTGAGGATCAGGAGAGCAGCTGCAGTAGCTCTCATCCAGCAGAGGCAGGAGCCAAAAAGGAGATCCAACAGCTATGAGGTCCTGCTTTTTATACCCTTGCTGGGCAGGGAGGGGGGAGTGGAACAGACTCAGCTTTCCCAGGGGGGAGGCGCCCTTCAGGGAGTGTAAAGTACCCGCAAGCCCTCCACCCTGCTTTCTTCTTTTGTTTTCAGAAAAAGGTGTTAACCCACCACACAGGTGTTTAAGGTCCCATGTGTATGGGCAAGCCAGGAGTTTCTTCCCTTACCTCAGCATGCCTGGGGAGAATTCATGGAGATATTTTAATTCATCAGTGTTTTCCTTCCAGAGGCTGGAAATAATTTCAAACTGACACAGCACCTCTCGTTCTATGCTGGTGTGAAGCAGACATCATAGATGTGTGTGATTCACCAGTAAGCCTCTGCTTATGAATTTCCCCACTGCAGTTAGCTACTGTGGGGGAGGAGTAGATACCCTTTATGTTGTGCTTGACATAGACTAAGTGACAAATAAAAACACAACCACATCCACTAGACACATGAACATGATGACAGGGAGGTTGTACAGAGCATTGCTTTGCACAGGGCCTCTGTGTGTGTGAAAGAGATAATTAAGTTTATTTAGATCTGTACATTCCGTGGTTACTGATGAGAGATTGCATGTCCTAAGTTTCCAAATCATACACATCAAGCTCCAATATTGTAGGTGGTAGAGAGGTGGGAGACAGTCTGTTCAACCAAGTAACATGTGATAGAACAAGAGGAAATGGCCTCAAGTTGTGCCAAAGGAAGCTGAGGTTGGATATAAGGAAGAATTATCTTCACTGAAAGGTTTATCAGGCATTGGAACAGCTTGTCCAGGGAAATGGTAGACTTCGCATCCCTGGAGATATTTAAAAGTCACACAGAAACAACACTTCATAGTTTCATAGTTTCATTCAGGGTTGGAAGGGACCACAAGGATCATCTTGTTCCAACCCCCCTGCCATGGGCAGGGACACCCCACACTAGATCAGGCTGGACAGAGCCTCATCCAGCCTGCTCTTAAACACCTCCAGGGACGGGGCCCCTGGCCCCAGCCTGACCAGAGCACCCTCTGCTAGACTCCCTCCAGTTTTTCCCTATGCTTCCAGAAACAGGGAGCCCCAACCACTGAACACAATATTCCACGTGCAGCCACTCCAGCACCAGAGAGAGATAATGTTCTCCTATGCTTTGCTGATCATACTTACACTGGCCTATCTCAGCAGGCAGTTTGCCTGTTTGCAACTAGAATCTTCTCTGTTGACCCACATGAAACTTGATAATCATGTCTTAGTAGGACTAGTTCCCTGACTATCAAAATAAGGCTAATGTTTGGCACAATGGAAGAGGCTAAACACAGGTAGATCAAGACTGTTTTTTTTTCAGGACTGATCAGCTTAAAGGAATTGTGAAATCTCCACCTTACAGAATTAACTCTGTATGCCCATGGTGGACGAAACCACATGAAGTAAAAATGTTTAAGCTAGTGTGCATTGTGGAATAGGAGCAGGGACACTACCACGTTTCAAGACTACCTCTTAAGCCTCTCTCTACACAATCCCTAGCAATGAACTATGCCTCTACATACTCAGTTCATCTAAAGTGTTATAATAATGCTTTCACATGAGCTATTCTTTTTCATATATGTTGCTAATCAACTGCCCTTAAAGATGCTCATCCTTGCAAACACACAGGCGAGTAACTTCTTTGTTATTGCTCTCAAAAGTAAAATTACTAAGATGGGCAAGTATTCCAATATTTGGGAACAAATCAATACAACAAGAAAAACCTGTATATATATTAGTAATCTCAGTATCATTTGGAAATTGTCTAGCCAACACAAATAATCTTTCCAGATAGGAGAACTTGCTGACAAAATAGGTCATAAGAAAGATCTTTTGAGGAAACAAATTTATCATGAGGACACAAGCCATTTTCCCCCCAAAATATTAAATTTCATGGTCTTTCTTGTCTAACTTAAATTATAAGTAATACTAAAAAAAATAAGTCCAGACATGTAAATGCCAAAATTCTTTCTCTACAAAGCTGATTTCAACCAAAAATGTTAAAATACAGTGAAAACAAATGATCTTGCTATACATCTCACCTTTCCTTGCTTTGTAGATTTTTTTCTTATATGGCTGGTGCAAGTACAATAGAATCCACCATAAAGAGCTCCAGTAAAGGAAAGATACAATAAAGCAACTATAAGTAATCACAATTCAAAATATCTACATTATATAATGTATTAAGACTAAGACAATGCAGTATTAGTAGTATTTTAAATCAGTTTAAAGAAAATATTTTATATTATTTAATAGTTAAGTACACTGGAAAGCACACTATGATCTTTGCAGAGGCTTTTCCAAATTATGGAGTCTAATTTGAATGAGTTTTGACCAAGATATATAGAAGTATGGATAGTATGACAAGAATAAAAATATTCAAAGCTGAGAGGCAGTGCTTGGAGTAACTTGTCACCTCAGCACAGCATACAGAAATATGGGTAATATTCCAAAAGATGAGCTGGCGGGGAAGGCGACCGGCCCGGATGAGCAAGAAGCTCTTGAATAAATTAAGGGAACAAAAGAGGGTGTATTGCCTTTGGAAAGAGGGGGGAGGCAACTCGTGATACATTTAAGGATGTAGTTAGATCATGTCAGAGAAAAATTAGAGAGGCAAAACCCCAGTTAGAACTTAAGCTGGCCACTTCTGTGAAAGACAATAAAAAATACTTTTATAAATATATAAATGCTAAAAAGAGGGACAAGAAGCACCTCCACTCCTTATTTGACCTGGAGGGGAACATTGTAACTAAAGATGAGGAAAAGGCTGAGGTACTAAATACCTTCTTTGCCTCCATTTTCAACAGTAAGCCAGGAGGATAACTGGCCTCCTGAACTGGTTGATGGGGACAGGGAGCAGTATAATTCCCCTAAAATCCATGAGGAATTAGTACAGAACTTGCTGAGCCACTTGGATACTCACAAGTCCA
The DNA here is from genome assembly GCF_026170545.1 of Melanerpes formicivorus. NCBI lineage: Eukaryota > Metazoa > Chordata > Aves > Piciformes > Picidae > Melanerpes > Melanerpes formicivorus. The sequence continues at coordinate 3,281,825 of NW_027142409.1, forward strand.
TGGCACCAGATGGGATCCATCCTAGGGTGCTGAGAGAGCTCACAGATCAACTCACCAAGCCTCTCACCATCATCTACCACCAGTCCGGGCTCACTGGAGAGGTCCCAGATGACTGGAAGTTGGCCAATGTGATCCCCATCCTCAAGAAGGGCTGGATGGAGGGACCTGGAAACTGCAGGCCTGTCAGCCTGACCTCAGTGCCAGGCAAGATTATGGAACAGGTCATCCTGAGTGCAATCACACAGCACTTACAGGATGGCCAAGGGATCAGACCCAGCCAGCATGGATTTAGGAAGGGCAGGTCCTGCCTGACCAACCTGATCTCCTTCTATGATCATGTGATCCGCCTAGTGGATGTGGGGAAGGCTGTGGATGTAGTCTACCTGGACTTCAGCAAGGCCTTTGACACTGTCCCCCACAGTAAACTCCTGGCCAAGCTGTCAGCTCATGGCTTGGACAGCAGCACTCTGCACTGGGTTAGGAACTGGCTGGAGGGCCGAGCCCAGAGAGTGGTGGTGAATGGTGCCACATCCAACTGGCAGCCAGTCACTAGTGGTGTGCCCCAGGGATCAGTGCTGGGCCCAATCCTTGTGTTTGTTTGTTTGCTTGTTTTGTTGGTTTTTTTTTTCCCCAGTACTATCTAAATATTTATTTACTGAGTGGCCAAGAACAGGATACCCCTGGTATATTACTACCACTGCCTATTTGAATCCAGAATTCAAGGCATCAGAAGAAAACTGGAAATTAATTGTTTCACTGAGAAATATGGTTGCCCTCACAGAAAACAGGCTTTCCCCCTGCTTTGACTTATGAAAAAATAGGTCAAGCTTTAGTAAGGAAATTTAGCAGGTAAAATTTTTTATTTTAGTTCCCATGGCAAGAAACACAACTTTCTGCTACTATTTCATGAATGTCTCTTTACGTTGTATTACTGATGTCCATGAAACAGCACTTTGACAAGTGACAGAGTAGCCGTGGCTTATACTGAGATTTAGTGTAGCTGAAAATCAAGGTGTAATTTAAGGCTAAACTCTGAGACTTTTCACAATTTTTAGGATTTTAATCCAATATTTGTATCTAGATCTGTCTATGACAGTGACAATAAAAGCCAACTGTATTATAAACTATGTTCTCCATCCTCTTTTCACATCTTTCTCCTGTGTCTTTTGTCTTTATCTACAGCTAACTCCTCCTGTTGCTATCTCACCACTGCACAATACTATCAGATGAAACATCAATGTTTCACAGACCTACACCGTAAACTGCAAGATTTTATCATGTCCACCAAGATTCTCCCATTCACAATTATGCTCTCTGTTGTATACCAATGCTAGAGGACATCCTGTGGAGATCTATTCCGTGTTCAGTCAGCCATGTAGAAAAGGCATTGAGAGACATCTACGAAAACAACTAGTCTTTTCTTCTGCAAAGCAGATCTGAACTTTACTTACATAAAATTGTTCCCAAATGTTCTCTAAAACCTTGTGGCCGGTTGACGTTGCCCCCTTAAGAAAGGGAACATGGTGGACGGAAGTTGGTAAACGGAAGGAATAGTCTAAACTAATTTCATTGGAAGAGTGGGAGGAAGCACTCTCTGAACTGGGAGTGTAGGAAAGATATCTTGGGCACTCCGGCATTTTATTTTCAGTCTTGCTTCCGCCTCTTCTCCGTGCAGCAGCTTTCTGTGCTGGGCTTTCTGCCAAGGCCTCGGCCTTGAAAACCAGATAACAGCCGGTATTAACTCCTTTCCAATTAACACGAACTGCTTCTAACTTTTTTTTCCTTTCTTTTCTTTCTCTTTCTATCCCATTCTGGGGAAAGGGGGGGAAGAGAGGGGAGAGCGGAGGTGGGGGACCCCCTCTGCCGAGGGGTTCACTCTCATTTCTGTGTTACTCTGTTGTATATCTTTGTATATATTGTAGATATTGTAAATTTGTAAATATTTCCCCGCAAACCCTACATCGCTTTGTAAATATAGCTCCACTGCTTTGCTAATTCAGCTTGCGAGTTTTTTTTTCCTTTCCCTTCAAGTTTTTTTCCCTTTACCTTACAAGGGGGAAGGGAGGAGGCTTCTCAGCCTTATCCTTCCAAACCCACCACAAACCTACAATGACCAAGAATACCATTCTCTTCATCTAAATGATCTCTGTTGCTAAACTACCTTTGCAGCTGGACTTGGCACAGATGAGGCTGAATCTTGAGTACTGTGTTCAGTTTTGGGGCCCTTACTACAAGAAAGACATTGAAGTGCTAGAGAAGCCGGCAATGAAGCTGGTGAAGGATCTGGAGAATGGGTCTGGTGAGGAGCATCTTGAGGGAACTGGGGTTGTCTAGTCTGGAGAAAAAGAGGCTGAAAGGAGATCTTGTTGCTCCCCACAACTCCTGTAAAAGAGGTTGGAGTGAAGTGAGTGTTGATCTCTTCTCCCTACTTGAACAAGAGGAAATGGCCACAAGCTGCACCACGGGAGGTTTAGGTTGGATATTAGAAGAAACCTCTTGACTGAAAGAGTTCTCAAAGACAGGAACAGGCTCCTCAGGGAGGTGGCTGAATCCCCATCCCTGGAGGTGTTTCAAGAATGCAGAGATGTGGTGTTGAGGGACATGGTTTAGGACCAGACTTGGTAGATTTAGATAACAGTTGGATGCAATGATATAACGATTTTTTTTCCCAAACAAAAAGGATCCTAGATTCTACATGTAATTGTGTGAAACCTTTTTTCTTCTTCTGAACAATAGTACTTCACATAAAAGCAAGCACCAGCAGTCAGTTCATCATGCAGCACCTACTGGAAAATGTAGTGACAATTCTTTAGAACTGTTGTGGATACAGCAAATAAATGTATTACATCTCTCTGAAACTATTTCTACAAGCACTTCTTGCTGAGTGTGAAAGCCTATTTTCCTGCCTGCTTCCACCTACGGTATGACCACTCTCAAGAAGAGATTCCCTTGTTTTTGCCATCTATGCTTTCTTAAATCTTTCCTGTTACCTGGGATATTCATAACAGAGGGTCTTTTACTGCCCAGGATCAGGCCTTGGGGTCAGGAAAAACAAACAGCTCAGAGTTTTGAAGAATAGGAAAAATATAATAGAAAATACAGCTCCCTGTGAGAGACTAGCAGCTGGGCTATATTGGGAAAGACAGAACAAGGGAAGTGAGTAGCTCTGAGAAAGAAATACATTGAAAAAAACTTTGAACAAAAATAGAAGGCAGAATAGTCATTATTAAAATAGAATGAGCCTAAAGCAGAAAACCAACAACCCCTACCTGGCAGCAAACTTCTGAGCAAATGAACTGACATCTAACCAAATGTATAAAGCAACCACTAAGAGCCCATTATTTTCCCCAGATAAAAATAAAAGGTTAATGCTCAAAGAAATGCCAGAATCTATTCACAGTACTTACACATCAGATTCTCCTCCATATGGAATTTACACATTACATGTGCATTAACCAAGCCTAAATAGATTTCAGAAAAGAATTATGAAACCAGACAATCAAATATTTTCACAGGAAAACAAAAAGTAACTGAAGCGATAAAAAACAAAATATAAAGCACTCAAGAAAAAAAAAGCAGCTAATATTTCTCTTGCTGATTTGAACAGAAATAATTTCTCTTCAGAGAAGCAGTCATAAACATAGGAATAAAATGGATGTACTTTAGCATAATCCTGATACACATTTCATGTGCACAGTATCAAAGTAGAGTCCAAATATCCTGATTGAGGCCAAAATAAAGTCTAGCAGATGTTCTAATAAAGAGCAAATCTACATGTTTTTCTCCTCATTTTTACACTTCTTCTCTAGTATTTGATGTATGAAGGTTAACATGAATCATAGGCCTCACAGCCCAGCATAAGAAACTTTACCCTCCCTACCCCCAATCACATTGTTGCATGTTTATGAAAACACCAAGGAGAGTAATGCTGGTGATAAAAAATAAAAATAAAAAATATGAGAGCAAAGATCCATGAGAGTGCTGCAAAATACAGAACTGAAGACAGTCTGCACCAAAGGCTTGTTCCAAAACCCCTCTGGAGGCAGTACAAGGATCACTGAAGTTCAGCAGATTCACGGTCAAACCTCAACAGCATAATAATGCAAAACCAGCCAGGTTATCTATCACCATTCCTTCTGCCTTTTTTTTTCCTCCTCCTCCTCCTCTTCTTTCACTGTGCTCATTTTAAGAGATTTTATCAATAATCTCATACCCTCATAAGTGAAAACTGCAAATCTGAGTTGAACATGATGTAACAACTAGATGGTGAAAAACACATAATGAGACAGCACCATTATAGAGTAGATCACATACCTAGACACTCTGGTACTCTGAAGGTTAAACTGTTGTTTTCACTCTTTTCTCCTTTTCCCCCATAGAGGAATCACATTTCAAAAACCATTTAAATGGAATTGTGAGCTGAACTGACAAACTGATTTAAGGATGCAATTTGAAATCTGTTATGAATATACTGGTGATTCTGTGATTTGTGTTAAAGGTAGAGAATTCAGAGTGCACTGGGGCTGAGGGTCAGAAGCTTGCAGGAGCCTGTTTCGAGGACAAAAGGGGAGCTGCACATTTTATAGACTTAAACAGAGACAGTGTGTTTGGCTAATTGGAGACACCAAGGCTGAGGAGAAGAACTAGGAATTTGTTTTCTTTAGATAAGAAGCCTGGACAATTGAGCATGCGTGAAAGTGGATGCTTTGACCCTTACCACACTGAATGTAGGGAGAAGGGATTTGACCACCTATTCTAAGACTCATTATCATATGCCTGCCTTCTATTTAGCATAAGTTTGCTTGTGTAGATGATGTAACTATATAAGATGAAGAAAACTATTGTAAGGCTGCTGTGGGGTGAAGTTTTGTACCCTCGCATGCCCAACCGGTTGCTTTGCTTGCTTTTATTGCCTTTTTACGATCTTTTAGTGCCAATAAATCTGTTACCAAAAACTTTTACCTGGAGTCATCTATAACAAATCCAAAGAGTATACAAAAGAGATTATATCCAGGATGTATCCACATCTGGGCAAGACTGTTAAATGATGTCCTTCACATAAAGTAAGTAATGTATATCAGCTTAGAACAGTACAGGTTGGAAGAGACCTCCTAAGGTTGTTAGAGTTTATCCCTTAATTCAGAGCACTGCCAACTTCAAAGCGATATTAGGTTTGGCAAGGCCTTGCCCGCACAAGTATTGAAAATCCATCAGGAAGGAGAATCAACAGCTGCTCTGGGCAAGTATTTCAGTGACTGACCACTCTCACCATGAAGAGCTTTTTTCCTTGCATCTAATTAAAGTTTCCCCTGCTGCAACATCTATTTATTCCATCTCCTCCTTTCACTGTGCATGTCCATTAAGAGTCTGGTTCCATCTGGCTGTAATGACCCATTAAACAGCTGATGAGAGCAATTAGCTCAGTTCTCCTCTTCGCTTCCTCTTCTTTAGGCTGAGCAAATTCAGGTCTCTTCAGCGTATCCTTGTTCATGAGACGTTCCAGTCCTCTGCCTGTCTTGGTGGCTGCCCTCTGGACACACTCCAATTTGTCTGTATCTTTCTTATACTGGAGTGGGGATGTGAGTAGGGGCTGGAACTGGGTACTACTCCAGTTGCAGCATCTGAAGTGCTAAAAAGGGGGAAATAACCACTCCCTTTAACCTACTATCTGTACTGATGCAGCCTAATTCCAGTCTTCACTGCTGTAGATACAGTTCTGAGATCCTAATAAAATGTCACTCCAATATAAAGGGACTGTGATATGTAACTAAAGCTTTGAACTGGTCCAGTCCCTAATATGCTGTGGCCTCACCTCCTAAGTGACTACTTGAGATTACAGCAACAGACCAGTGTTCCAGACATGCCTCCCATAGCTCAAGGACTGCTCTGTTGTACAAGCCTTTTCTACTGTCCCAGTAAGAAATCCACCACTGGATTCCTTATTAAGTACATGCTAGGGGAAACAAGGGTTCTTCACAAGAGTATTGAGCTATCCTCTGTAAGGACTAGTCCTCTGTCCTGACTAGTCTATAACTACTTTTGAAATCTAATGACCTTTCTAAATATATCTGCATATCTCGGGAGAAAAGTTTCCACTTAGTATTTGCTCTTCATCAGAAATACAGTCTTCAGGTGGGAGTAAGCAAAAATACACAAGAATATACACACAAAACACAAATGTAGTTGTATGTATTGTAGTTGTATGTAGTTGTAGTTTTATGCTGCACAGTTGTTTGCTGCCAAACAAATAAGTGTTAATAAACCTAATCTGTAAAAAATTAGAAGTGATCTGACAAAGAGCTATGGAATTCAATGACTTTAAACAGCCCATATCAAAGTTGAAAGTTCAGATTTAAATTTACTATTTCTTTTCAACTGTATGAGTCCCTTTTCCTTTATTGGCACATCATGTACACAGCAACATGTTCCTCTTTCAGCCAACCTCACCTTTTGATTTGACCTCACTCATTTGAGCTTCGCTTCCTTTATACTTTTGTAATGGTCTGCTGATTTCTGTAATAGTTAGCTACAACGACATCCAAACCCGTCGCATTAGAAGTCTATGTACAGAACACAGTCAATGATAGGGTTGAAATAAAAATTAACACACACTATGCCATAGTTGTACCTGCCAAGTATCACACTTATCTAGGCATTGCTTAGAAACTTCAGGGAATCTGAAGTGCAGACATGCAAAACTCATAAAGGATGATTTTATCTGATTCTTAGACATCATTGAAATTAGAATCTCAGCATAAGCAAGAGTCTTAGACACTGTTATCAATATATTAAACCACTCAAGATTAAATTAATGTATAATATATGCAGCTATTTAAGTACATATCATTGACATTATCATCAATGGAGCAAACTTTCGTTGACCATTCTAGCCTAAGGGCAGGATAATGTTAATAGGCCCACCTGAATGTTTGAAACTATGGAGATTATTATTAACCAGGAGATAATGTTGATAAAATTGCAAGAGAAGTAAAAGTTACAATCTGGTTTTCAACACTAAAATAATTATACTCAAATTACTCACAGATAAAGGTCATACATGACTAGTTCATAATGCTAAATTCTCTTAATCACAGAAACACTGATGAATTACTAATTGACAGAAAACAGACATACACAGGTATGAAATTAACTGTCAGATTTAATACTTCAACCTTAAAAAAAAAAACAAAAGAACAGCACTATTTACCTTAGATAAATAGTGTGGAAAATAGCTAAGTCTTCTTATTTAAAATATTTTAGTTTTTGTATGATGCAATTAGATGACTTAAAACAACTGCCTCAGGTGTTGTTGAGTCTACGATGCAGACGAAGCAGAAGTTCCCCACAATTTATAATTATTTGACAGTATTTCAGGCCCTTTTAATAACCATACAGTGTTAATGAACTAATTGTATAGTGTATTAGTAAGAATAAGAATCTGTTAGACTTAGAAATTAATACATGAAGTGAGATGGTTTAAGTTGTCCAGACTAGTTTTACAATGTCAATAAAAATCCAACAAAAGAAAATCATTTAACATCTAAGTTACCCACAGGAACCCAAATCTTTGTGAATATCATAAAACATTTCTACACATTTCTTTATCTTTCCGTTTTCTGAAGGCATGCAAGAGTTTCTCAAAAATTGTAATTTCAGTTCCACCTGGTTCCATGTAGTAAAATAAAGAATTATTTTTCATAACAATAGCCTAAAATTCTGAAAGTGAATTTTTAGAAAAAACGTATAACATAGGATGCAAAACCTACAAAAGAAACAGCTAAATATTAACACCGATTTCAGGGGAATCATATACTGTTTTATACAGTTTCTGAAATGAGTCTGCTTTTAAATTGGCCCAGATTAGGAGAACATTAAAACCCACACTGGAAAAATAAAGTTAAGAATATTTATTTTCTCCTCTTTACCTTATTTTAGAATGACAGAAGCATACAATCATTTTGGTTGGAAGAAACCTCTAGGATCAAGTCCAACCATTAGCCCAACACTACTTAGATCATCACTAAACTACATCCTTAAGCAACATCTCTGCCCATCTTTTAAATACGTGCAGGGATGGTGACTCTACTACTTCTCTGGGAAGCCTGCTCCAGGGCTTGCCAACCATTCTGGTGAAGAAATTTTCCCTAATACCCAACCTAAACTTCCTCTGGCATAACTTGAGGCTGTTGCCATTTCTGCCAATTAGCAGAGATCACAATATACATATTCAGATTACTCTAATGCAGTAATTTGTTGCAGCATAAATAAATTAAGAATACTGGAAAAGACAGGTGTTCACGTGGGAAAGTTAAATTACATTTGAGAGGAGAAACATTCTCTCAAACAAAGGGCCAGGCAAATCCTCAAATTAGCTTTGCCACATATTGCAGGCAGTGAATCCAATGATTACAATTACCATTCAACTATGATTTCTTTTTGCTAGGCAGAAAAATGGCATCTTGCTGTTGAAACAATAATTAGGAATACAAAAGAACTGGTAGCCCCAAGGAAATCCAGGTGGTTTTAAAGTAGCTCAACTTGCTTGTTCAGCTAACTAGGAGCCCAAATTCTTCTTTTAAAAGGCCTTTGAAAATAATTTTATTATTATTATTATTGCTGATGCACCTCGCTGCAAGACTTTTGTCACACTGCTCAAACTAATAACTAGCAAGGGTTATGCTTATATGTAATATTTTTCCACAGCAGAAAGAAATGGTTGTGTCTCATTTGCATGGTGCATCTCCTTAATGTAACAGCTCCAAAACTCAGTTCAGTTGACTTGGAAATAAGAGAGCCTATCATGAAAGAAAGATTTTCTTACATAGAATCTAGCAAAAGATCCCCAAATATACAGATGGGAACAAATGATAAGAATGCAGCTTGTGAGAAAGATTTTACTAACAATCCAGGACTGAAAAGATCAACTCACAAAAAGAACATAGTTTTCATCATGTAAGGTAACAAGTGCCAGGAGGGATCAAGTGCCATAAAATCAAAGCTCAAGGTTTAAAATAATGACACAAAAATGATATACAGAAACACCGAGAAGCTGAAAAAAATTCAAAACATCAATAGATGTAGCAAAAGAAGAAAAGAAACAGATGAGAATTTAAAGGTGAAGGTCTTTTTAATGCTCTAAGCATTGGAGTTGCAAAATATCTGCAGATATCCACAGCCACAAATGAACGCTCAGTTTGTGTTTACTGAAGTACTGAAGCTCTTCAGAAGTGCTACTAACTTCATATGAATTCCCTAGAGAGAGTACACTTGGAGCATAGCTAAATGAAATATTCATAGCAGGAGTTTGGTCTCAGTGTGGGAAACAGCCCAATTCTGTACGTGAAAATCAAGATACGTGTGACTCAGACTTTTTCTTTTTTTTAAAGATGGGGGAACTTAAAATATACAACAGTAGGAAGTGAAAGGTCAGGATCTCAGCATGCATCACCACGGCTCAGCCAAAATCAAAGGAATCTCACTGTTTTTTACCAATTATTTGGGCCAAGATCTGCCAATCTGTGGGTAATAACACAACTGGAGACAGAGACAGTAATTACGAAAATGCAAACGGATTCAAAAGGTTTCCCATTATTTTTTGGGGACTGGATGAGCAGATGGCAAATACAGCTTAACACAGAAAAAAATGTGAGATAATTAGCAGGGAAACCAAACACCAAGTTAGAGAATATGTACTAAATGGAAATCTCATCTAGTAAGCTAATCAAGAGAGGAATTTGGAGGTTATTATGAAAAATAATTAAAGCCATCAAATCATTTCACAGCTGCTGAAAAAAAGAAAGCAAAGATGATAGCAGGTTACATTAATAGATAGATACACCACAAAGTAAAGTGATATTATTAGTCTTCAAGAGCCATGTAGAATACTCCACCTGGCTCTGGCAAGCACAGGAGTGTGTAGCGAGACAGTGTGTTGCAAATGAAAATTCGGCATGCCACTGGCACTCTCTGAGTCCCAGGCTTCTAGAGCTACTGAGACCAAGCCTTTCCCAGTCTCATTTGTGACATGTCAAATTTCATTCAAATCTAGGTAGGCTATTTTTGTTTCCCCTGCTCTTAGGATGCTGTTTCAGAGCCTCAGTCTCAGATGGCTTTAAACCATCCTACTAAATTGCAATCCATATTTATTTGTGGTCAATTTATTCTTATGCCAGCAGTATCATTTAGACTGTATCACTCTCCTTTCTTCCTGCTGTTTAACTCCTTGATGTGTCTACAGAGCACAAGCATATCCCTTCTAGGCCTTCCTCCTGCTGTATTATAGGCCACTCCTGATGTATAGCTCCTGCTATACAGCACTCCTGCTGTACAGCTTTCTTTGCAGTATATTTCTGTATGTATATTGTAAATACTGTATATATTGTGCATATATATAACCTGCATTTTCACATTGCTTGTAAATATAGCATTCCTTTGCTTCTCCAACTGAGTTAGCTGTGGTTTTTTTTCCTCCTTGTGGGGGAGGGAAAGCTAGGCCTTCTCTCTCAACCCGCTACATTTTTTATTTGGTGGTCCCAACGTGCGGCCCGAGAATAGCTTGATTTATTGCTTGCTTGAGTCGGACTAGCAAACATGAAGGAGTTTTGGATTTTTAAGCAATTGCTCTTTTCAATATGTTCTCTCCTGATCTACAAATATTGCTTGGGCTTACTTCTCGACCACATAGGTAAATATTTAATGCAAAAATTTTATTTATGGTTCAGGTATAAAATTCAGCTTCTGTATGACCACTGTCTGGGGTTTTTTCGGCTTAGTACATACGGAAATATAACTTCGAGCACTTTGCCAATTGAGATAAGGGAGGTTAAGATTCCAGTAGCTGAAAGAGTGATGGCTGGGATCCAAAGGTGATTTATTTAATGTGTGTGAATCTGCTGATGATGATAGTAATTGCGTATTTGTTATATTCTTTGCACCGGGAGAGAAAAGTATCTAAGGCCTGCTTCATTGTTAAGCATAGATCAAAGAAAAGGAGGCACACTTCTGGCTCAGCCCCAGAGACATCCAGTGATGAGGAGAGTGGAGAATCTGAATCAGGTAAAGATAAAGCTAAAAAGTCTATTGGAAAGGCTGCTTTGAACGGGTATTGTTGCTGATCCCGGCAAGCAGCCAGGGGCGGCGGCAGCTTCCAACATGGCGGCTGCCCCATCTTCAGCCACCATTAACTACGCAAAGTCATTTCGTCCACCTACAGCAGGACCGGAAGCGCCCTCCAAAGCAGCTTATCTGACTCAAAACCTGTCAGCTTCTGTTAAGGTGGCTGTAAATTCAAACACAGCTCGAATTGAGCAAGTAGCAGTTTTAAGAACAAGAAGAGGAAAAGCCAAACCTGATCCGGGAGCTGATGGGGGGGAAGAGCAAGATGCTGATGCAGGAGAGGAAACTTCTGCCAGAAAAGATCCTGCTGAGGAGGAAGAGAAGGTTTGTTTTAAAGATATAGCTGAGTTATTGAGATCAACACAGGATGGAGATGCAGCTAGGACAGCAGCTAGCAGTGGGGCTTCTCAGCTTAGAGAGATCCTTAGGAGAGTGACAGCAGGATTATGGGGACAACGAGTTCCGGAATATGTGATAGAAGGGGCAAAGGAGGAAGAAGATGACATTTCTGAATATTCTTCACCTCGCAAAAAACTTTGTCACGTCCGTAAAGATTACACCAGAGCAGATAATAAGCCAGTTCTAGCTTGGCTTAGTAGATGTTATGATACAGGTGCTCCAGCTCTAATGGTCAGAGACAAGTCAGCAGCTCAGCTAGGAACTCTCTCGAGGGATAACGGAATAGATAGACATTCAGGCAAGGCTCTCAGTAAGGTTAATCAGTGGGTACGCCTTTTAACGGCAGTTTTCCTGAGATACCCTTCCTGAGATGATCTTCAATGGAATCCTAAACCCTGGACTACCATAGATGAGGGAATTAAGCGCCTGAGAGAATTTGCTGTTAGAGAGATACTCTATGGTGAACATGAAACTCTGAATCCTGATGACTTTCCTGTAGGAACTGGTCTTGCTAAAAAGCTCATCAAATTCGCTCCTTCTAATTATGGAAACATTCTGACAAGCAGAATTGTGTCAAGAAATTATGGTGGAGCTCCTCCTACGGTTGGCCAATTCACTGATCAAATGAGACAATTGGAGGATAGCATGACACGTGTTTCTTTGGTTTCAGCCATTGAAACTCTGTCTGGAAAAACTGAGTATTGCATGAGAGTTGAAGAATGAATTTAAAAATTCCATATACCAATTAGGACAAAGGGATAATTTCAATACTTCCTCCAGGTGGATACAATTTTCATCTGTGAGGAATAGATGTCCTCCAAGGAGGTCATTCCAAAACAGATCAAATCAAAACAGACCACCAAGGCAGTCACGTAGGACCATTTGCGTGAGAACATGAACAGATGAGATGGCCAACCAACTTCTAATCTTTCCAGAAGACTGAGGGAACTGCAAAGTGGCAGAACCCGAGGTGGCAATACCAGAAGGGTAGCTGTTAATTCCACAGTTCCCCAGAACAACTATAACAGCTCCAACAGCGGCTCCATTTCTAACACTGCACACTGTGCTCATTGCACATGTGGGCATGTTCCCCATAACTAGGGGTGCCCTGCCTCCCGCCAGGGGGAGGAGAGGGATAATAGAGATAACAGAATCTATTGGGATGTGTACATCCAGTGGCCTGGCATTTCACAATTTCAGAAGTGCAGGGCCTTGGTTGACACAGGAGCTCAGTGCACCATAATGCCATCAAATTATCAGGGATCAGACTCTATAACTATTCTGGGAGTCACTGGAGAATCTCAAGAGTTAAGTAAGGTGGAGGTCAATATTACTTTAACTGGTAAACAGTGGAGGAAGCATACAGTTGTGACCGGACCTGATGCACCTTGTATTTTGGGAATTGATTTTCTGAGAGAAGGGCGTTTCAAAGACCTTAGAGGTTACAAATGGGCTTCTGCAGTAGCTTCTATAGAAATTGATGGACAAAAACTGAAGCTGTCTGTCAGACCTGAGCTTTCTGATGAATCTGCAGTTGTGGGACAACATAAGATACAGGACATTAAATTGCCGGTTGCTTCTCAGACTGTGCATCACAGACAGTACAGAACCAACCGTGACTCTTTGTTGCCCATTCAGAATCTGATTCGTCAGTTGGAGAGTCAGAAAGTCATCAACAAAACTCATTCACCTTTCAACAGTCCAGTGTGGCCTGTGCAGAAGCAGAATGGAGACTGGCGTCTGACAGTGGACCACCGAGCCCTGAATTAAGTAACTCCACCTATGAGTGCAGCAGTACCAGACATGATGGAACTCCAATATGAGCTGGAATCCAAAGAGGCCAAATGGTATGCTACCATAGACATTGCTAATGCATTTTTCTCTTTTCCCATAGCAGAGGAATGCAGGCCTCAGTTTGCTTTCACCTGGAGAGGAATCCAGATTGCCAATAGGCTGGATCCACAGCTCAAGCATCTGTCATGCAGTAATCCATGATGCTCTGGAGAAAGGTGCTGCTCCAGAACACATCCAGTCCATCGATGATATCGTCTGGGGTAAAACTGCTGAAGAAGTCTTCGAGAAAGGTAACAAAATCATAGACGTTCTTCTGAATGCAGGTTTTGCCATCAAGCGAGACAAGGTGAAACAAACTACCAACTGGATGGCTCTGAGAACACGGAGAGCTCGAATGGGAAATCTTGAAAGACCTGGTCTAGTGGAGGTGATCTCAAGTTAGCCTGAAGGTACCAACTGTGCTAAACCCCCAGAGGAGAGATTAGGACGTGTTGAGGAAGCTCCTCCTAACAATGAGCTTTCTGATGATGAAAACAAATATGCTTTGTTTACAGACGGTTCCTGTCGTCTTGTTGGAAACAAGCGGAGGTGGAAGTTTGCAGTGATGAGTCCAACATGCCGAGTTGCAGAAGCAAAGGATGGAGAAGGAGAATCCAGTCAATTTGCAGAGGTAAAAGCTGTCCAGCTAGCTCACGACGTAGCTGAACGTGAGAGATGGCCAAAGCTTTATCTCTACACCAACTCATGGATAGTAGGCAATGCTCTATGGGGTTAGCTAAAGAACTGGAAGAAGAATGGTTGGCAAAGGAAAGGAAAGCCCATTTGGGCAGCTGAACTGTGGCAGGACATTGCTGATCGAGTCGTGAGAATTCCAGTGAAGGTGAGACACATTGATGCTCACATTCCTAAGAGCAAAGCTACTGAGGAACAGCAACACAACCATCAGGCAGATCTAGCTGCAAGAGTTTCTCAAGTAGACATGGACTCTAATCTTGATCTCGACTGGAAACACCGAGGTGAGATATTCTTAGCTCAGTGGGCTCACGATTCGTCAGGACATCAAGGCAGAGATGCAACATACCAATGGGCTTGTGACAGATCCATAGACATTTCCATGGATGCTATCACACCAGTCATCCATGACTGTGACATTTGTGCTGCTATTAAGCAGGCAAAGCGAATTAAGCCCTTATGGTATGGTGACAGATGGTCCAAGTACAAGTATGGTGAAACTTGGCAGATTGACTACATCACTCTACCACGTTCTCGTTCTGGTAAGCAGCATGTGCTTACTATGGTAGAGGCAAACACTGGATGGTTGGAAACTTATCCAGTTCCACATGCAACTGCACGCAACACCATTCTCGGTCTGGAGAGATAGATCCTGTGGAGACACGGAACTCCAGAGAGGATTGAGTCAGACAACAGAACTCATTTCAAAAACAACCTTGTAAAGAACAGGGCCAAAGAGCACGGTATTGAGTGGATATTCCATATTCCTTACTATGCAGCAGGTGCAGGGAAGATTGAACGCTACAACGGTTTGTTGAAGACCACTCTTAAAGCCATGGGAGGTGGATCTTTGAAAAAGTGGGAAAAACATTTGGCACAAGCAACCTGTCTGTTAAATAGTAGAGGTTCAGTGAATCGAGCTGGAAATTTGACTTTAGCTGAAAGAGTTTAATTTCAGACTGCTGTACAGCTACATTGCGTCCAAAGGAAGAATCTACGAGGAATCTACGGTGCACGAACACTGAGAACCCTGAGAGTTCTGAGTCAACCGAGAATCCCTGTTTCCCTTTTTCTTCTCTTTGTCTGCAAAGAGACAAACTGTTTTCAGTTTTTCTTGTTTCCTGATTTTCTTGGACTTTTGAATCATCTACATCTGAGGATAGCCGGAATGGACTATGAACTTTACTTATGAACTGTAAATATTGTTTTGGATTGGATGGACAGTATGAACAGCCAATGAAATCGTTAATCCATGATGCTCTGGAGAAAGGCGGTGCTCCAGAACACATCCAGTTCATCGATGATATCATCGTCTGGGGTAAAACTGCTGAAGAAGTCTTCGAGAAAGGTAAAAAAATCATTGACAGTCTTCTGAATGCAGGTTTTGCCATCAAGCGAGATGAAGCCCCAAAACAGATAGCTTTCGAGAAATAATGGGTTAAAACATAGAATGTGAAGCAAATGAAGAAAGCATAAACCAGATAGAGCAATAAATCGCTAAGGCATGGGACACTGTGTCAGAAAAAGGAGATAAGGAATAAGGACTGATAAGAACTATTAGGGCAAGCATGATTCAGAGCCAACAAGGTCAAACTAACCCTAACAGCCTTGTCAAGTCAGCGGAACCAAGCCAGGCACACCGGGAATTGACCAAATTAGGAAACAAGTTCAAAAGTTTAAAGAGGAAGACTCATCAGGAGACCCCTGCCCATGATGAAGGCCACCGGAATGACCACCAAGAAGATCCTCAAAAGAGATGTCCCCGCCCACGCTCCGCCTACACCACGCCCCTATGAATATGTATGCAAAGATATGATTATGTATATGATCTGATGCAATACTACATCCAAAACTGTATAAAAGACATGCTTTTGTTACGGGAAAGGCAGAAATCCATTTAGTGATTTCTCCAACGCGTTGCTAATAAAAATACCTCCTGTCTATCTGACTTAAACTGAGTCTCTTAGGCAGTTATTCTCGCCTTTTGGGGCAAAATTCGGCATAATTTTCTGGCGAGCCAGGCAGGAGCCAGACAGGAGATCCAGACCTTAAGGGGTCCTCCCGAGCTGGGTCCGGGGCCGGGACCCTCTGGGCGCCCCTGACGACTTTTTGTTTGAAGAGACCCCCCCGGACCAGCGCCCGTTGGTGGACGAAGGGTTACCTGCATCTCCTGCTCCAATCAAGAGGTATTTCAATTGTTTATTGATTTTGGGATAAAGCGCTTTGACTGGGAAACGGGGACCAGACGTGGTCACCTGATGGGAAAGCCCGGGGACGCCCTGGCAAAGTCCCGTATATAGGGGTTCGAGTCCCCACTGGAAATCGGGGTTCGAGTCCCCACTGGAAATAGGGGTTCGAGTCCCCACTGGGTGTTTGTTAATCGGGTGTATGTTTCTCTTTCATCTTAATGTTGTTGCTTTGCTTCTGAGAGGATACATTTGTGTTATACTTTTGTCTAACATTGTTATGTTGTCTGCAAGAATCTCGTAATTTAGTACTCGGTATTTTGTGTTAACTGTAATCTCTTTTGTGTGTAAGAATTTATTGTGATATCATCTGCAAACCGTACCTTGGTTTACAGCTGACAGCCCGAAGCTGACTAGTATCGGTATTATACGGTTGGCCAGCGACATCTCGTGGTAAAGCAGTGTACTCTGATAGACCGGAAAGGTAGGACAGTTTGGATGAATGTGTAAGAGTGTGAGTGAATGAGACGCAGCATCGCTGCGAAGCGAGAAGGAGTCCTGATCCGCATTTCCTGTTCTTCGCGAGAAGCCAGGTCGGAAACGGACAAAGCGATTGGAAATTGTGTGTATGAAGTGTTAAAATATATATTGGCATATAGTGCTTGCGGGAGAAAGAGACTATTCCGGGAACAGCCATGGGAGGGCGACAGAGTAAGGACGCAAATATGAAAACCCCCTTAGGATGTATCCTAAAGCACTGGAAGGACTTGGGAGGGATTCCAGGGGGAAGCATAAGTAAAAAGACACTCCTTAAATATTGTACACAGTGGTGGCCATTGTATAAGTTAGATGACAATGAGAAATGGCCACCGGAGGGAACAACTAATTATAACACTGTTTTACAACTGATGCTCTTCCTCCGCCGGCTCAATAAATGGGATGAGGTGATGTACGCAGACATGTTCTTCACTCTAAGGAATAAACCTGAGTGGCAAAAAGAGTGCGGAATTAATGTAGCCCCTCAGGATCCCCTAGTACTAGCCCTGGAAAGGGATAAGAAGGGTCCAAAGCCTAAAGAACGTTGCTGTGATGCATGTAGTATTGGACAGCAGTGTCTCAAGCTAACAAGAAGAGATAGTGGAAAGGAGAGCGAAATAAGCCTGAGGGAATACCATCCATTCGCTCCAGGGTGGGAAGGGCCTCTTCCCAGGCCAAAAGAAGAACAAGGGGATCCTAGCCCATTAAAGGAACTGGAGCGATGGTGGAAATCTAAGTTTGGGCACAGCCCTCAGAAGTTAGACAACAGTTGGGAGGAAGATAGTCCATTAAAATCGAGGATTGACGAGAGGAAAAGCAGCCCTCAGGGACTAGATAGTCCACAGGGGTCGGGGAGCTACATGGATGCTGACAGCCCACCCAGACTAGAAGTCGAAAGGGAGGAAGGCAGTCCGTCAGGAGCAGAGAGCCGAAGGGAGACACGTAGCCTGCCCGAGCTCAGTCCATATGGGGATAACAACACATCCAGAAGTGGAGACGCTTGTAGAATGGAAACCAGCACACCAAGGACTGGGGACAAAAGTAACTCCCTGGGAAGCGGCGTCTCTAAACTGAGAGGTGACGTCTCTGAATTGAGATATAGTGAGAAGGATGATAACGAGACATGCAAAAAGGGGGGCAGAGAACAACTTAATATAGTAATTCAGATAAAGGATGAGAGAAATGGGAGGGGAGCAGAGGATGAGAGGGACAGCAGCCTGGGAGAGGATAAGAGCCGGCAGATACAAAAAGGGCAACAGACGCAGGACGAGAATCGGATGGATGGTGTAATAGAGATAGGAGGGGAAAATGAAGAACAGGAAGGGGGGAAGAGGAAAGAGAAGAGAAAGAATAGGGGAGACATTGAGGCACAGGAAGGAGATCCCGGGGAAGAGATCGGTCACTCGTATTATACCAGATCTGTGGCACGGGGGGAAGCAAAGCAAAGAGAGGAAGGGAACCATACGATAGCTCCTCTCCGACAAGTTGTACCAATGTTAGGGGAAAAGACTAGAGTAAAGGTGCCATTCTCGACAAATGATTTGAACAGTTGGAGGGATGAGGCAAGGAATTTCAGGAGAAATCCTGAGGGAGTAGCAAAGAGGTTTGAATTAATGGCAAAGAATTTAGATATTGATTGGGAGGATATAGAAGTGATGCTGTCAGAGTTGACAGATACAGAAAGGGAACTCGTATTGGAAACAGGAAAACGACATGCTCAAGTATTATCAGGAAGACTAGAAGATAATTTTCCCAGCAGTAAACCAGAATGGGACCCGGGCAATGCCGAGCACTATCAACAGCTAGTGCAGTATAGAAAACTGATAGCGATGGGCTTGCGTAATGCGATCCCTAAGGCTATCAACTGGTCAATGCTATATGACATCAGGCAGGGAAAGGATGAGACCCCATCAGAGTTTTTGGATAGACTTAGGGCAGCGATGAGACAATACACACCCCTGGACCCAGCAACAGAAGAAGGGAAACAGCACTTGTTAGGGTTGATGATGGGACAGAGTAACCCAGACATCAGGAAGAAATTACAAAAACTTGAGCATCCAGCAAATAAAAACCTAGAGACACTGCTGAATGAGGCATGGAAAGTATACAATAATAGAGAGATTGAGGAGAAGAAAAAGGAGGACAGGAGGATAGCGAGAGTAGTGGCTGTAGCAGTGGCAGCTCAGAAGACAGATTACTCGGAACCTGGAACCAGGGGAAGAGGTAGAGGCAACCCAGCAGGAAGGGGAGGGAGGCTCCAACCCCACCCAGCTAGAGTAGGGACGAATCAATGTGCGTACTGCCTACAGATGGGACACTGGAAGCGAGAATGCCCCCAACGAAGGGAAAGGCTAATGGCCACTGCTACTACCACACATCAGGATAGTGAATGAGGAGGACCGGTGGGCCATACCCTAGCAGACCCACTGGTTAAAATGGAGCTAGGGGAAGGTAAAAAGGAATTGAACTTTTTGATTGATACGGGAGCAACTTTTTTGGTTTTAAATCAGGAATTGGTACCTAAGAGTGATGAATTTGTACAAGTTGTGGGAGCAACAGGCCAACCAGAAAAGGCTTACTTTTTGAAACCCATTAAATACAAAATTGGGAAACAAATGGGAATTCATCAGTTCCTGTATTTACCAAATTCGCCAAAGCCCTTATTGGGGAGAGACCTATTGGAGAACTTGGGAGCCATAATAAAGTTCAACAAAGACAAATTGGAATTACAAGTAAATGAGGAACAACTGATTACAGCTCTAAGCCTAACGATCAGTTGTGTGGAACCTAAACCTGAGAATCACAATTTCGAGCGAATCCTGAACAAGACGTACCCATTAGTGTGGGCTACTGATATACCTGGAAAATCAAAACAAGCAGTACCGATTGTTGTTGAACTTAAAGTTGGGGCAAAACCGGTGATAAGAAAACAATACCCTCTGAGGATAGAAGACAGGAAGGGGATCGAGCCCATAATCAAAAGGTTTTTGGAACTGGGGTTACTGGTAGAATGCGAATCAGATTTTAATACACCAATCCTGCCAGTAAAGAAACCTAATGGAGCCTATAGACTAGTTCAGGATCTGAGAGCAGTAAACGAAATAACCAAGACATTACATCCGGTAGTTGCTAATCCATACACACTTTTAACTAGACTGAAGGATAATTTGGCCTGGTTCACCGTATTAGATTTAAAAGACGCATTCTTCTGCCTTCCCTTAGCTCCCGAGAGTCAAAAGATTTTTGCCTTTGAGTGGGAATCTGTAGATAGAGGAAGAAAGACTCAACTTACCTGGACGGTATTGCCCCAAGGATGGTGCAATTCCCCCACGATTTTTGGGAACCAGTTAGCCAAAGAATTAGAACAGTGGGAAAGGCCGCTGGGAGATGGCACCCTTCTGCAGTACGTAGACGACCTCCTAATAGCAACAATGACAGAGGAAGAATGCATTGAATGGACTATTTCCTTGTTAAATTTCCTGGGTTTAAGTGGATATCGAGTTTCTCAACAGAAAGCACAGCTGGTGCAAAAAGAAGTGGTGTACCTGGGATACGAAGTCTCCAGAGGACAGCGATCCCTGGGAGCAGCTAGGAAAGAGGCCATCTGCCAGATACCTAAACCAGAGACGGTGAGAGATCTGCGCACCTTTCTGGGGATGACAGGGTGGTGTCGGCTATGGATCTACCAGTACGGGATACTCGCTAAACCACTGTATGATTTGTTGAAGGAGACTAAGAACGTCCTAGTTTGGACTCCCGAGGCAGAAGGGGCCTTCAAGAAGTTGAAGCTGGAGCTAATGAGAGCACCGGCCTTAGGTCTCCCAGATGTATCAAAACCATTCTGGCTGTTCTCCCATGAGCGACAAGGGATGGCCCTAGGAGTCCTAGCACAGCAATTGGGACCACACAAGAGAGCTGTGGCCTACTTCTCCAAGCGATTGGATGAAGTAAGTAAAGGATGGCCAGGCTGTCTGAGGGCAGTGGCCGCAGTAATAATTAACATAGAAGAGGCCAGGAAGCTCACGTTGGGTCAAAAGATGACTGTGTTAGTGTCTCACACTGTGTCAGCTGTGCTGGAACAGAAAGGCAACCATTGGCTGTCGCCTTCCAGATTCCTAAAATACCAGGCCATCCTGGCTGAATCAGATGACATAACCATTCAGGTAACTAACATTGTGAACCCAGCTTCATTTCTAGAAGGAAGAGACCCAGCAGAACCCATCGAACACGACTGCCTGGAAACAATTGAAGCAGTCTACTCCAGTCGCCCGGATCTCAAAGAAGAGCCGTTCGAAGATGCGGATAACTGGTTCTCAGATGGCAGCAGCTTCGTGAAGCGAGGAGTAAGAATGGCTGGCTATGCAGTCACTACTACAGAAAGGGTAATTGAGTCGAACCCCTTGCCTGCAGGGACCTCAGCTCAAAAGGCAGAACTGATAGCTCTGACTCGAGCCCTGGAATTGGCGGAGAACATGCAAATTAATATATGGACAGACTCTAAATATGCCTTTTCCATTGTACATGCTCATGGAGCCATTTGGAAAGAAAGAGGACTGTTGACTACACAAGGAAAAATGGTCAAACATGCAGAGGAGGTTCTGCGATTGCTAGAGGCGGTCCAGCTCCCAGCACAAGTGGCCATAATGCATTGTAAGGGACATTTGAAAGGTAACACTATTCCAGAAATAGGAAACAGGAAGGCAGATACAGAAGCTAAATTGGCTGCCACGAGGACTAGGGAAGTGAAAATAACGGCCCTAATACCAGGAGAGCTGGATACCAACATCCAGCCAGATTACCAGGAATCAGATCATAGGTGGATACGAAGAAGGAAGGGCAAAATATTAGAAAATGGTTGGGGTCAATTGGAAACAGGACAGTTAGTAATACCAGGAAACGTGATGTGGCAGTTTGTAAAGGCAGAACATGAGAAGGCCCATTGGGGTCTAGATTCGCTTCACCAATATTTGCAAACCAGGATAGCAGGACCAAAATTATTTACTACTATAAAACACGTTACATCCCAGTGCGAGCGGTGTCTGAAAAACAACCCGAATACGGGAACCAAGGTACACCAAGGAGCCATAAATCGAGGTAAATTCCCAGGTGAAGTATGGCAAATTGATTTTTCTGAACTCCCAAGAAAAGGGGGGTTTCGGTATTTGTTGGTATTAACTGATACGTTTTCTGGGTGGCCTGAAGCATTCCCTTGCAGGACAAATAAGGAAAGAGAAGTAACTAAAGTACTGTTGAATGAAATTATTCCACGGTTTGGGGTACCGAAGAGTATTTCTTCGGATAGGGGTACACATTTCTGTGCAAAAGCAGTGAGAGCAATAAGCAAAGCATTACAAATCAAATGGCAATTACACACGCCTTACCGTCCACAGGCCAGTGGGCAAGTGGAAAAGATGAATCACCTTATTAAACAGCAAATTGCCAAAATATGTCAGGAGACTAATTTGCAGTGGTATCAAGCTCTGCCTATTGCTCTACTGAGGCTGAGAGTCAAACCAAGATCAAAAGAAAAGTTAAGCCCATTTGAAATTTTGTATGGTAGACCTTATGCTATGCAAGTCGTGAATGGGGACGCTATAGGCCAAATCGGTGATGAGTACATTTATGATTATGTAATTACGGTGGGAAAACAGTTCAACAAAAATGCTACTGTGGTGATAGAGCACCAACCTAAACAACCTGATTGCAAATTGCATCCGTTTAATCCCGGTGATTGGGTGTATGTTAAGAATCTTTTAGTGAAACCCCTACAAGAGAAGTGGGAAGGACCTTTCCAAGTGCTGCTGACTACCTTCACCGCGGTTCGGATCAAGGAGCGACCTACGTGGATCCATTATTCACGAGTCAAGAAAGCTCCGGAGAACAAACCAGAGGAGCAGACGTCATGATCCTGACTCCACCTCAAACCTTTACAACTCCGATCATTGGACTCTCGATAAGTATAGCTCTTCCCCAAGGCTCTGCCCCAATAGACCCATGGTCTCATGCACACCAGTGTATCCACCCGGAGAGGGGAGAGAAGGGACCCTATTTCGAGGTTTATGCCTTACGTAACAATCAGCCATACATGAGTAAAGTATGGCATCAGCCCTCCATGGTAGCATACAAGGGAGACCAAATCCAAATTGGGTGTTGAGAGCTTGACCCAGTGGAAGGAAAAACAAGGCAGCTAGTATTAACAATTCGACCCTTGATGCCAGCCTCTAAACATAACCTAATTACCTTTAGTCCAGTGAAAATGGGCAAGCCCACCGTCTGGGTCCAGCAAAAGGGTCCAATTTCATGCCAGTGGAGTGACTTCAGGGAAGATCCACCCGGATTACAACCCCATAACTCGGTAATATATAGAGAAGATTCGCTTGGGGAACTACATCCCCAAAACCTAACCCTTGACCTACACCCTCTTCTCTTTCCTGCGGGAAAGATCGTAGCATCTAATGGTCCTGAGGAAGGGAAAGCACGGTGTGAGATGGCATTTAGATTGGATCAGTCAATGTCCTTCGTATGCGAAAGACAGTTGAAAATACTGGAACGGGGTTTTGGCTTCCCTGGGCATGCTGTCGAATATAAGGTGCAATTACCGGGGGACGTGATCCCATTGTATCCAGATTTAGACTTGCCCCAAGAAACCACTCTACCGGTAGAATGTAAAGTAGTACATAACCTAACCTTTATAGGGCCTCAGGTGATAAGAAGATCTAATGAACTAAAATTATTGTTAGACCCCACTTATTCCCTGAAAAAGGTGCAGATGAACATTCACGCCGATGTTACGCATTTGCAGAAGGATTGCCGACCATTTATACAGCAAAGCCTTAAGGGATGGAATGCATGGCTGGCAACTAGGTCTTATCACAGACGGGCGCAAAGAGATATAAGTGGATGGGTCGGCACTGGATTTGGAATACTAAATGCAGTGGATCAAGAGGTATTGGTGAACAAATTAAGTACTGTCACCACCAACTTAGGAAAACTCAAAGTGCCCCTGAGTTCATCTGTGCTTACATTAGCAGAAACACAATCGCTAGTAGTAAAATTACTAACCATGGTAGCAAACCATAGTGCAGAGGATTTTGTGAAGCTCGCTGACTATACAGGGGAACTTAGTAGAGACATTGCACTCGCTATCCAATGCTCTCAGACACAACAATGGGTACAATCGGTAGCGGCAGGAATAATGAGAGAGGGAATGTCAGGTACATTACCTCAAGAAATAAGGGAAACAATATTAAAGGACAATCATACTACACAATTTGAGAAGGCCCACCAAGCCTGGTGGCAATTAGTAAATTTCACTTATGAGCCTCAACGAGATCACATTGAAGCCTATGTCCTCACCATCAGTGCGGCAGAAGAAAGAGCTATCTTTCCTATCCTCACTCTAGGGACAATACATCAAGATGTCATTGTCAGACCAATAGACCACAATGTCTGGGCCAGTTATGATTATACCAAAAATAGGTGGCAATCAGTTAGCACAGAGGCATGTATTCCTAGAGGACAATTAGGCTATGTTTGCGAAAACGCTGTAGTAGAAGCAGAAGATTTATGCTTAGATGTCGAAAATAGTGTATGTACCTTTGAAATGCTTTCACATAATAGAACACAATCACAAGTTTACTATATAGGGAATGGGTGTGCTTGCGTGAGGACAGCTTGTGACAACGTCACTATAGATAATTGCCAAGAGGAGACTAACAATACTAACTTCTGTGTGTGCAACTTCACCAAGATAGTGGGTTGTGATTTTCATTATACTGTCCCAATAACTACTCAACAGCTAATTAACGCAGATTTTAACCTATATCAAGAGATACCGAAATTACAAATAGGGATGGACGTCAAAATTCTTAAAGCGATGCTCGCACATCCTAAAGTGAAGAAATTGGTGCAAAAGGTGAATCAAACGACTAAACGAATGGTATGGCAGGTAGAACATAATTCAGAAAAAATAAAAGATGTCCTGACCAAAGTAGAACAAGTAGGCCAGCATCATTGGTGGGACATCTTTACAGGATACTCCCCAACAGCTACACAGGTCTTCAACTATCTGGTGCACCCAATGCTAATAGTAATTGTAGTTCTGTTACTATTAACTCTCACAAATATTTGTATGTGGTGGAGACTAAGAATCATAATGAAAAGGACCCAAATGGTTTGGGCTATGGTACGAGCGTATCAGAGCCCTATAGGATTAGAATTTGACGAAAGAATTCGTAAGTTATAAGAAAAAGGGGGGAAATGAAGCCCCAAAACAGATAGCTTTCGAGAAATAATGGGTTAAAACATAGAATGTGAAGCAAATGAAGAAAGCATAAACCAGATAGAGCAATAAATCGCTAAGGCATGGGACACTGTGTCAGAAAAAGGAGATAAGGAATAAGGACTGATAAGAACTATTAGGGCAAGCATGATTCAGAGCCAACAAGGTCAAACTAACCCTAACAGCCTTGTCAAGTCAGCGGAGCCAAGCCAGGCACACCGGGAATTGACCAAATTAGGAAACAAGTTCAAAAGTTTAAAGAGGAAGACTCATCAGGAGACCCCTGCCCATGATGAAGGCCACCGGAATGACCACCAAGAAGATCCTCAAAAGAGATGTCCCCGCCCACGCTCCGCCTACACCACGCCCCTATGAATATGTATGCAAAGATATGATTATGTATATGATCTGATGCAATACTACATCCAAAACTATATAAAAGACATGCTTTTGTTACGGGAAACGCAGAAATCCATTTAGTGATTTCTCCAACGCGTTGCTAATAAAAATACCTCCTGTCTATCTGACTTAAACTGAGTCTCTTAGGCAGTTATTCTCGCCTTTTGGGGCAAAATTCGGCATCAGAGACAAGGTGAAATGACCTACCACAGAGATTCAGTTTCTGGGAGTGTGGTGGCAGGATGGACGTCGACACATTCCAGTGGATGTGGTAAATAGAATCTCTACCATGGTAAATCCCACAAACAAGCAAGAGACCCTACGTTTCTTGGGGATAGTGGGATTTTGGAGACTGCACATTCCTGGATACAGTCAGATTGTGAAACCTCTGTATGATGTGACTCGAAAGAGAAACCATTTCCACTGGGGACCTGAACAACAAGCAGCCTTTGACCAGATAAAGCAAGAGGTAGTTCAAGCAGTGGGTCTGGGACCTGTCTGAGATGGTCCAGACATTAACATTTTGTACACGGCTGAAAGTGACAATGGTCCAACCTGGTGCTTGTGGCAAAAAGCTCCAGGTGAGACACGTGGACGACCTCTTGGTTTCTGGAGTCGAGGTTACAGAGGTTCAGAGGCTAATTATACTCCAACAGAAAAAGAAATTCTAGCTACCTATGAAGAGTAAAAGCAGCTTCTGAAGTAATTGGAACTGAATCACAACTTCTCTTAGCTCCCAGATTACCAGTTTTGAATTGGATATTCAAGGGCAAAGGTTCCACACCACATCATGCTATAGACTCCACCTGGTCTAAGTGGAAGGCTCTGATAACACAGAGAGCTCGAATGGGAAATCTTGAAAGACCTGGTAATCAGGGAAGATTGAATGCTACAATGGTTTGTTGAAGACCACTCTTAAAGCCATGGGGGGTTGATCTTTGAAAAACTGGGAAAAACATTTAGCACAAGCAACCTGGCTAGTAAAGAGCAGAGGTTCAGTGAACCGAGCTGGACCTGCACATTCAGAT
This sequence comes from Melanerpes formicivorus, assembly GCF_026170545.1. Lineage (NCBI taxonomy): Eukaryota > Metazoa > Chordata > Aves > Piciformes > Picidae > Melanerpes > Melanerpes formicivorus. The sequence goes on from NW_027142409.1 coordinate 3,308,296, forward strand.
CTGCTACAGAAAGTAGAAGGTGATAGAGTTCCTGTTGTTAGAGAAAAGAATCTGTTAGGTAAAACTGTTTGGGTATTTTCTCCCTCGGGAGAGGCTAAACCTGTCCGAGGGGTGGTTTCAGCTGAAGGTCCGGGTCACACTTATTGGGTAATGCAAGAGAATGGTGAAATTCAGTGTATTCCACAAAGAAATTTGACTTTAGCTGAAAGAGTTTAATTTCAAACTGTTGTACAGCTACATCGCGTCCAAAGGAAGAATCTACGAGGAATCTACGGTGCACGAACCCTGAGAACCCTGAGATCCCTGAGTCAACTAAGATACCCTGAGAATCCCTGTTTCCCCTTTCCTCGCTTTGTTGGCAAAGAAGTAAACTGTTTTCAATTTTTCTTGTCTCCTGATTTTCTTGGACTTTTGAATCATCTACATCTGAGGATAGCCGGAATGGACTATGACCTTTACTTACGAACTGTAAATATTGCCTTGGATTGGATGGACAGTATGAACAGCCAATGAAATTGTTTAGAAGGGGTGGACTGTGACCGTTTGAGGCTGTGCCTTTAAGAAAGGGACACTGTGGCTGAATGTTTTATAAACAAAAGACAGGTCTAAACTAATTTCATTGGTGGATTGGTAGAGTGCAAGTTTAAGTTTTGAATGCGACTGAGATTTTCCTCAGTGTGCACTTTCCCTCCTCTCTTTTCGCAGCTTGTGGTTTCTAGGCTCTCTGCCAGACTGACCTTGGACTGATAAGCGTGAGGCCTGCAAACCTACTAACATTTTGCTCTAATTTATAACTGCTTTTAATTAACAACTGCTCCTTTCTTCTCTTTCTAACCCTCTCTGGGGAAAAAGGGGAGAGAAGGGGGTACGGGGGGGGGAACCCTCCTCCATTAGGGGGAGGGCAATCTCATTCCTGTGTTACTTTGCTGTATATTTCTGTGTATATATTGTAAAAACTGTAAATTGTGTATATATACGCTGCAGCCCCTAAAACCGCTTGTAAATACAGCGTTCCTTTGCTCATATGGCTGTGGTTAGCTGTGGTCATTTGTTTCCCTTCACTTTGTGGGGGGAGAAGGCTGGGCCTTTATCCCAAGCCCATGACATCCCCTTTCATTCTCCTTATAAATTTTGCTTTGATAAGGAGATTAAATATATGTGACTGAACTGTCTGGCCATTAGAGACTTCTCTGACTTCTCCTACATTCTATTCCCACCTCCTTCACCCGTTGTCCCACATTTCAACAGGGAGCTTGAGAAGTAAAAAACACGTTGCTAAAAGATCTGAGAATATTGCATCTGGACAGAGGAAATAGAAACCCAAATTAAGACTCTCACTGGAAAGGCAGCCATACAAACTCAGCAACTATCGGATTTGTTCAGTCTCTCAATCAGCACAAGTATTATGTTGAAATCAGCTATTATAGAAGCTTTTCCTTCCCCGGTAGCTGGGATTTAGGGCACATGGGTGAAAGCCAAGCATACTGTGAATAGGGAGGCTTAGCAGATGTTACAGTGGAAGTGAAGATCTTACTTGAGGTGGAAAAAAGAATATTTATAAGGAACAGGAGGAGAGAGGACCAGACTACTGTAATATAGGAATAAAGCTCAAGAATCTATAGGATCATTAGTTCCAGCATTAATCAAATAACCTGGATGCTTTCCAAATACAGTGTAGCATTGAAGTGTTCCACATAAACCTAATTTTGAACTGGTAAATAACTACAAGTCATCAGAGCAAATATATTCAGCAAAAGAATTTTAATGTAATGGCTGATACATACCAGGTACTAATTAATTTGACTGAAGAAGAGAACACATCTATAAAATGTTTTATTTGCATCCCTTATGTTTGCAGAGAGTTACTGTTCATAAAGTACTTTTAAATCAATATTGAAAAATGACAGTAAGTTTTTTTAACAGAATTGAGAATCTCTAAGTCACTCTTCTTCAGAACATTCCCCTGGAGCTTGACTGTCCTTTGGAGTACTTTAAACCTGTATCTGCAAGAAAGAATAAGACCTTTACTGTATGTACATTTTTGAATGCCAGCTATTTCTTGCTCTGTACCCATTTCCTCTTTTCCACCGTATGCCTTATCTGCATATAATAATACAACCATATATTTACTGTTCTGAGTAAAGGGGCACTTTGCTTCTGTTATCATTAGTCATCTGATTAGTACTTCACTGGAACAATGGGAATGAAACTGCCTCTGAGACAGATTTCATCCTCAGAATGCTTCTAGGTTCACATACTTGCATAGAATTACATTATACTGTGCACATTTGTCTTTGGGAAAATTAAGACTCTGGCGAGGTTTAACTACAGACTAGGTTTTAAATAGCATTCTAATTCATTGATACTCTAGGTACTTCGCACTACTTACAAGGCAGGTTAATGAACGCAAATTGGAATTTCTGACCAATGGTAAAGTTCAACATTTCAGCAACCGTCTTATCCACAACTGGAGTAAAAGTAAAACATCAATCCATTTTGTAGGTGAAATTACACCAAACTTGGACTAAGCTGAGATATTTAGCTTGTGTGACCGTTTTAGGCTGTGCCTTTAAGAAAGGGACAGTGCTGGAACACTCTGGATGAATGTTTTGGAATAATAACGAAAACAATCAGATATTCTAAATTAATTTCATTGGTAGATTGGTAGAATGCAACTTTAAGTTTTAGTTCAGTTGGAATTTTTCTCAGTTCCTCTCTGTTCTCCCTTTCCAGCCTGTCTGCTTCTGAGCAAGTAGCCGGAACGACCTTGGATAACAGATAGTACTAATCCTGCATGCACTTGGAGGCCTAATACGAATTCTTTTCCTTAATAACTGCTTTTTCTCTCTCTAACCCTTTTTGGGAAAAAAAGGAGGTAGGGGAGAGAGGGGGGGTACAGGGGGGAGCCCTCCTCTGTCCAGAGGAGGGAGTTTTGTTCCTGTATTTTTCTTTGCTGTGTATTTCTGTATATATATTGTAAATACTGTATATTGTGTATATATATATATATAACCTGCATTTCATTTTTGCTTGTAAATATAGCATACCCTTTGCTTCTCCGACTGGGCTAGCTGTGGTTTCTTTTCTTTGTGGGGGAGGGAGAGCTAGGCCTTCTCTCAACCCGCCACAGCTTGTCAGAGAGGAAGCAAACATTCTTTGCACCATTTGATTTAGTTTGTTTTACTACTTCTGTTTCTCAGGCCTCCATGCTCCATAGAAAGTAAGAACTCAAGCCACTTCTGTGATGCTATATAGTTCCTATGAAAATATGTGACCATGTATACCATGGGAAAAAGCTCCATTCTGGAAAACTGTTCCATAAAAAGAGCATGGAAAAAAGAAATTACCCTCTAAAAGGTACCGAAACCACACAAGGTTGTGTGAGTTCAGCATCTATTACAAAGAAAAGCATTGCAACACAACACAACCCTGAAACATGGCTGATCAAACCTGAAAGAGAAATAATTATTTTTTCACTATGTAATATTCAATCAAATTAAAAAATCTGTGAGTTTTTAATTTTGCAGGAAATTCTTTCCCCAGTCATGGAGTATGTCATAAACATAGGCTTCTTCACAGAAATCAACTTTAAGTATAGGTGTGTGTCACTGGCATGATGAAACTTGCTTTAGTAATATTTAACATATTACAAGCTCATGCTTTTATCATCCAACAATATGGTTCCTAAATACTACTGAAATTTTTATTACTGCTTCTGTTACAACCTTATTCTGTTAATTTTGTAATGAATTTCCTCAACAGAAAATGAGAGGCTGGAAAAGGACTTTTGCTGCTTTAATAAAAAAAGTAAACAGAAAACTTGTAATGAAAGGCTGAGAAAGCTGGGGCCTGGAGGACAGGAGACAGAGAGGAGGTCTCATCAATGCTTATAACTATCTAAAGGGTGAGAGCATCAGGAATACAGAGCCAGACTCTAAGTGGTGTCCAGGGAGAGAACACCAGGCAATGGACACAAACTGGAACACAGGAGGTTCCATATAAGCATAAGGAAAAAAATCCTCCCTTTGAGGGTGACACAGCTCTGCACCAGGTATCCCAAAGAGACTGTGGAGTCTCCTTCTCTGGAGCCATTCAAAACCCACCTGGACATGTGTCTGTGTGATTTACTCTAGATGATACTGCTCTTGCAGTAGGTTTGGAGTAAATGGTCCCTTCCAACCCCTGCCATTTTGTCATTCTGTTTGATTTTGTGACAAGATTGCTGCAATCTATTATGTCTCAAATTTTGGTGCTTAGTTTAGATAATTACAGATGGCTACTGAGAGCTACTGTGGCTGCCTTCCTGCTCTTCTGCCACGTGGTTGGGCCTGATCCTTCTCCCTGGTGCCTCTTCAAAGAGAGAAACTGGTTTTGCATTCTTGTGGTTTTTTTTTTCTCCTCCCATCCATCCTTGTTCCTTGACCTTGTGAACCTTACCTGTTATTGTTTTATATATATATATATATATATGTGTATATATATATATATTGTTTAAAGAAAACTCTTTACCTCTACTTCCAGGCTGACTCCAAATTATTGCTTGGTGGATTTGCTCCTTTTTTCTCTCTCTGTTGGGAGGGAGGAGGGGGAAGCAGGGGAGAGATTCTCAGCCTTGCCCCCATCTGAGCTCTTAACTCCCAGTTAAGGCTCAAACCACTACATGTCTTTAGTGGTATTTGACTTTTCTGAAGGGGCAGAAAGAAAAGCTGATTTTCTGGCTAGCAATATATGCTTTAGCTAAGGTGGCTGAGGAAGGGGGCAGATTCCAGAAAATGAGCTTCACAGTCCTATTTGCCAGGAAATCACACCATTCTAAAAGAATAATCTTATTAAATTTGTTTAATCTGTCATTATAGAGCTAAAACAATACATTTACATATCAGCTGAGACCACATTAATATATTAGATTGCAGTGGCTGAAGAACAAAGTACACACTTATGAAACAGGAATCATGACATAAGTTTTGTTAAGAGGCTTACAGAAAGGCCATTAAATTATACCAGGCTTGTAGGAAAACTGATGGGTGCCATCGTATAAATTTCACCACACTGTCCTCCAATTCTTGCCAGTTACCAGAGCAATACTGGACCCCCAGTAAAAAAAAAAAAAAAAAAAAAAAAAAATCTATCACCTAAATATTCCAGCTTTAACACGATTTACTGTATTCCCTCCCATCTGAATTAAAGCACGTGTGTAGTGATCTTCCCTTCATGCTCACGCCACCTCAAGTGAAAAGGTAGCTGTTGACATGCCTGTAGGTGACAGCACAAGCGAGGCTAAGTTTGGCTGCCCAGTTCATTCTGTGTGCGCACAAAACATGAGGGAGGTGGCAAGAAGCTATACCAAGAAATCAAGTCACCCAAGCACAGAAGACATAAGGATTCCAAAGACTAAGTCAGCAGCCACCACTGACTCTCCTAGGCTGCAGAGGATGTGGTGCAACCACCCTTCTATCATGTAAGACAGCATACCAAATCTATCATGCCAGACAAATGTTTCTAACAGCTGTATGTATTTTCCTTCCTGCAAGTGCATTTTTCTGTCATTCTCTCACTTTCATTTCTCCCCCATATGACACAATACTAAGGTCCAAAATGTACAAATGAACCAGTGACAGGCTTGACATTCACTATCTGGCAATTCTCACCGATATAACAAATGGCACTTCATGTTACTGGGAAGTGAACATTCCTCAGAAGATCCCAGCATATGTCTCACAAACCACACTTGAAACTGAGATTTGTGTCATAGCTGTACAGAAAGCTAGCTTATATCATTTAAAGTCAGATCTCAGTAATTTCCATACAAAGACAAAAGAATATCTTTATAAAAAAAAAAAGCACAAACACACCCACCCCCCCAACCAACCTCATAAGTTTAATCAGTACATTCCAGTGAATTTCAAAGTGTGGGGGGGTTGCACATATAGTTTACAAAGGAATGTAGTACAAAGTTTATGGTACAAGTGCTCCATGCAAAATATATATAAAACTTTCCACACAAAGGCTGAAATGGGTGTTTCAATAATTTATTCACAATATAACACCCAATTTTTCTGCCAGCTTTTACCATACATCATAGGAGTTTACCAGTCAAAAATTACCTTTACAGATGCAGTTTCTCCTACCTTTAATTAAAATCTTTATTTTTAAATTGACAAAGCAATAAAACATGGAGCTATTGTGCTCAGCTGTGATGCACTCTGAGACAGTAAATAATTGATACTTTATAAACTTTAATATTTAAGAAGCAGTTTTGTTTAAGACAAATTGTGTTCTTTTATTTTTCTATTCATTAATAAATTTAATTAGTTCTTACCTGTAATAACAGAATTCACATTATCAATTGCAAAGAAAACAAGAATACCTACATCTTCTCCAAGTAGTGATGCAACTGTGCGGATTCTTGTTTACAAACAGATAAATCTGTCTTTAAAGGGTAAAGAGAAAAGTGACTACAGTGGTGTATGAGTAGGGCCACAACAATCCCATGCAGTGCTACAGGCTGGGGTCAGAGTGGCTGGAGAGCGGCCAGGCAGAGAGGGACCTGGGGGGGCTGGTTGATGGTAGGCTGAACACGAGCCTGCAGTGTGCCCAGGCAGCCAAGAGGGCCAATGGCATCCTGGCCTGCATCAGGAACAGTATGGCCAGCAGGAACAGGGACGACATTCTGCCCCTGTACACTGCACTGGTTAGGCCGCACATCGAGTACTGTGTCCAGTTCTGGGCCCCTCAGTTTAGGAAGGATGTTGACTTGCTGGAGCGTGTCCAGAGAAGGGCAACAAAGTTGGTGAGGGGCTTGGAACACAAGCCCTATGAGGAGAGACTGAGGGAGCTGGGGTTGCTTAGCCTGGAGAAGAGGAGACTCAGGGGTGACCTTATTGCTGTCTACAACTACCTGAAGGGGGGTTGTAGACAGGTAGAGGTTGGTCTCTTCTCCCAGGCAACCAGTACCAGAACAAGAGGACACAGTCTCAAGCTGCACCAGGGGAGGTTTAGACTGGAGGTTAGGAGGAAGTTTTAGACAGAGAGAGTGATTGCCCATTGGAATGGGCTGCCCGGGGAGGTGGTGGAGTCACCATCGCTGGAGGTGTTCAGGAGGAGACTTGATAGGGTGCTTGGTTGCATAGTTTAGTTGGTTGGGTGGTGTTGGATGATAGGTTGGATGCGATGATCTTGAAGGTCTCTTCCAACCTGGTTTATTCTATTCTATTTTATTTTTAGTATATTTTTCTTTAATAGCTAAAAGAAAATTATTTTAAGTCAATTGTTATCCCCTACTGTGTCAAGAGTTTTGCATGGTACATTTAGGCTTTGGTCTCATAATTCTAATATTTCTGAACTGAAAAACACAAACTGTAAACAGTCTTTTGCAGTACACAAGAGAGAAGAAATGTAGATGGCAAGGCTACCAAGGTCAACCGGTAAGACAGCAGGGCCAAAGGTATCATTCATACTACAGTAGTATCAAAACTTTGCATATCAAAGCCTATGGCTCCTACCTCCTTGTTTGTCTGGTTTAGATGGGGTCACTTATGCTTTATCTTATGGCAGCAAGTAATCATGAACACTGAGCTTTCCAAGACTAGAAACTGAATTTTTCCCAAATTATCTACATTTATAACATGAATTGAATTTTATGTCAACTATGTTTGGTTAGACAAGAAATTGGATTTGGCTAATTGTTTTTATTTTTCTGAACACAGCATACTAGAGGACAGTAGAAAATTTCATCTTGGATCTGCACAGCTCTAAAGCTGTGATACACACATACTACATTCTTTACCCAAATGAATGACATAAAGATTGCTTGTCATAAGTGAAGTCAGTGAACATTATATGGAAAAGACATCAGAACAAAGGAGATAATTTGCAGATGATGTTAGCTCTGCAAGAATAAGAGTGATATTTTATCAGTGCCGAGTCAGAACAATAGAAATAATTTGCAGATAAAGTTTGAAAGAAAACCATGGGAAAAAAAAAAGGTATTTTTGGTATTTTTATCACAGTTAAAGTCTAAATTTTATGATGATTACTTTCCTGAAAGATTAGGATGATTCACTGTCAAAAAAAGGAAACCAAATAAATAATTCCTCTTCATCCAAAAATGTACTGGAAGAAAACCATGGGGATTTGAAATACATCATTCCATAAGCAGGGCTACAGGAATGTGTCTTTTGTTGGGTTGAGGGGGGAGGGGATTGGGCAGGGGGGTGTTTCCAGTCATGCTTCCTTACACACCTATTACTGCATTCTAGGTCCTCCTTGTGCATCCAGTCCTTTATGTAGTAAGGCCAGTTTCCTTCCATTTTTCTTTTCCCAGTATTTCACCTCCCCTAAACTCACCCCAGTCTTCCTCCCAGGCTTTTAAATAGATGCTGTCTGACTGTGTGTCAGTACTGGCCCATGGGCACACATCTGTTGCTTATGCAGCTGACTTTGGAGCTTTGATTAATGCCCTGCCACAGATTGCACTGATCATGAACAAGCTACTCAACAGGTATCTCCAAACAGCTCCAAGCAGACTACTTGCTTCATCTTATTCTGCCTTTCCCCACTTCCCAAGCTCTTACTTTCCACCACCCTCATTCTCTCCCAATTAAACAGACCGTTCTATTTACCCTTTCCTCTTTATACCCTTTCCTGATGGTTCTGATACAGTTGCACTAATACTTCACACCTTAGTCCTCAGGTCTGTTCAGCTGCTTTGCTTTCATTATCTAGTGTTCCATTGACACTCATGTGGCCATCTTAAGAATGCCACCAAAAGACAGAATGAGTCATCTGCATTACTCCCATTTGGCTATCTGCAGTTCCTCACATGTCAGATGTGTAACAGGTCAGGATTATCCATCTACACATTTTATCTATCTATCCATCTTAACCTTTTAAGGAGAAAATTTACAGACAGACAAGGATTACACATGCAGATTAAGCCTAAAACCCAGAAGCAATGGCACATTGCCTGCATAAAATCCAAGAGCCAGGCAAAAACCATCTCAGTCCCAAGGGAAAGTGAATCTCAAGAATATCCCTAAAAACCACAGAAATAACTGATAGCACCTGACAGGAAGAGGAAGGAGTTTTTAGCTGGAATGAGAACTTCTTATTACAGCAGAGTCAGATTTAGTGGTTCCAAGAAGCCCATGGGTAATTACAAAACACAGATTTATTCATACAATACAAAGCTAGAAATCGGACATTGCAGTTTGGCTGCATGGAAAATAAGAGTGAGAATAATGGAATTGTATCTGAATCTTCTGGTAAATGCCAAATCTTAGGGCACTAGTAAGAAAAATGTAAAAGCATCTATACACATCACAGAGATTCCAGAGACACAGTGAAGCAAATTGGTTTTCAGCAAGCACAAGGAAGGAGATGTTGAATTGCACATCTAGAACACTTTTTCTGAATTTCAGGAAGAACTAATAACCTACAGAATGTCTCTGGGTGGATCTAGCAAGAGAAAACGGAGTCAGTAACAAGGAGTAGATTGAGGTTTGAGGGGCTAATTGTTTTGTGGTTTGTTTGTTTTTTGGTTTTTTTTGGATACATAATTCATGAAATCTTTAATGCAGAAGTTCAGTAAATTTAAAGACGTGGAAAAAGCTGTTGGGGAGGAGCTATTGTAGGTTTGCCTTTGACTTACAGGGGAATCAACTGGCAGAGCAGAGCTAATATGAGGTCATCATAAAACGATTAAATTTACTATATGAAAAAAAGATTTGTAGTCCTTGATCTGAGTTTAAAAACAGATTAAGAGAGAAAAAAAGAAATGCCACAATAAGGTCTCTCAAGAAGATAATCTAAAGGATAAATGAGCATGTAAGAGTCACTACCTACTGAAAGAAATTACTGAATACACAAAAGCAAACTCCTTTTGAAGTTTAGGTAGGAAAAATACAAAGAGAACATTCTAACTACATCAGTAGTTTTTAATAACCTGAAAAGAATAATAATAAAAAATAATAATTATAAAAGTGGAAACAAGAGTGCATGATTAACAATAAGCATAATGGATAGCTCACATGTCTTATATGGATAAAAAACAAAAGGCTAGGGGTGCAAAATGTGTTTCAATTAGCTAGCGATATAAAAGGCAATGAGGAAAAAGCCTATGAATACAGTAAGTAATTGTGGGAAGACAAAAGAAAGGAAGCAACCATTACTTGATTGGACAGAAGATAAAAATATGGACAGTACACAGAGATGGCTAAAGTGTTCAATACTTAGCTTGAGTTTTCATCCATAGAGAAAGTAATTTCAATCATCTACTAAACAAAATGCATTTTAAACTGCAGATCATCACAAGAAAAGAATTTGAAGAATATGTAGAAAAGGCAGACATTTGTGGCAAACTTTCCTAGATAGTCAAAGCAGTTTCAACACAGATCACCCTCAAGAATGCAAGGAGGAAGTAGCAGCATAGCAAAGACAACACTTCTATCTACTGTGAAAGAGAAAGATTGAGGGAATTAGAAACACACTACACTAGCTTTGAAAGTAAAAATATTGCAGAGTAAGCTATCAAAAAACAAACAAACAAAAAGAAACCAAACCATCTGTGACCGTTTGAGGCTGTGCCTTTAAGAAAAGGACAGTACTGGGGCACTGTGGCTGAACATTTTGTAAACAAAAGACAGGTCTAAACGAATTTCATTGGTAGATTGGTAGAATGCAACTTTAAGTTTTGAGTGCGACTGAGACTTTCCTCAGTTCACTCTTCCCGCCTCCCTCTCCAGCTCGTCTGCTTCTAGGCTCTCTGCCAGACTAACCTTGGACAGATAAGAGTGTGGCCTACTAACATTTTGCTTTAATTTATAACTGCTTTTATTAACAATTGCTCTTTTTCTCTATTTTTAACCATCTTTGGGGAAAAAGGGGAGAGAAGGGGGTACGGGGGGGGAACCCTCCTCCGGGGGGGGGGGGGAAATTTCGTTCCTGTATTATTGTTTTTTTACTTTGCTGTATATTTCTGTGTATATATTGTAAATACTGTAAATTGTGTATATATATCCTGCATTCCCTAAAATATAAATATAAAAACATTCATGATCACGATTCACTGTAAGAGAAAAAGTTGAGGTGTCGACTGAGGTAGGTGTGGAAGCAGCAGACTTCCTTCTTACATGTTGGATCTTGGGTAAAACAACTCCAGCTGCAGTCAACAGCAGCCTTCCCAAGTTTTGTCAGAGTAACTGCTCAGTAAAATTACAAAAAAGGCTGCATTCTAGAAGGGGTCCTCGAGAGTGAAAGTGCAGGATGATAATAGGTGTCTTGAGAGAACAGGCTTGGTATAACACTGAGGACCCAGGGGAGAAAGCACATACCGCAAGAGGTCAGTTTCTGGACACTACAGGAGTGCAGACTGGATAGATCAGCAGAATTGATTCAGTATAGATTCAGTATTCCTAAGGTTGGAAGGGACCTCAAAGATCATCGAGTCCAACCTGTCACCACAGACCTCATGACTAGAGTAGGGAGGACACTGCTGCCCACTGCAGGCTTGAACTCATGACCTTCCCATTAAGGGTCTTATGTGCTACTAATAGAAATCATAGCAGTACTTATTTAGTGAAAAATCAATTTGAACCCACTCTTAAAAAAAGCTCCAACTTAGAAATACTAGTGAATATTTTTTTTTTACATTAATTTTCCACTATCCTTCCAATATAGAAACAATCAGACTGATATCAAAATGCTTTTCTTAGTACAACTGACTTTGATTGATGAGCCAGCAACATCAATTCTTGCCAAGATGTTAATTTACTGATATAACTCTGCCAGCAGACATTTTTGTATGTATTATCCCACCTTCACACAGGATCTCTTTCTGCCTTTCTTTCTCTGTTTAATTTGCCATCACCCTCTATATACAGTTTCACATTTTGCTGTTCAAGTGAAATACTGCAGTGATTCAGCAGTGGCATCTACAGGTTTATGATGTTTGCATTAGCTTGATTTTGGGGGGGGTTGTGTGCTAATCTAATATAAGTAAACTGTATAGACCTGTCCAAAGTGGTCTGATATTGGAGTCTTATCACATTCTCATGGTGCATCCAAGCAGGATTAGAGAGATACTTTCAGAGCACAAAAATGCTTTCAGAGCACAAAAATGAAAATAAAAGTCTTACTTTTTCTGGTTTCTCTTCCACCACATCTTGTTTCTGAAATTCAGAAATCTTCATATATGAAATGTTATCTGTTACTACACACTTGTGTTAGATAATTCAGAATATTAAAGAGTGTTGTGTGTGTGTGTGTGTTTTATTCACCAGATTTCTTCTATATACCAAGTGGTTGATATCCTGACATCCTTCCTACAATTGTGTAAGTTCCAAGATGCACATTCAGTTCCATAGAGTCACGTGAGTCACGAGAGTCACGTGCAGCAACAGAAGAACAAAATTTGGGTTGATGTCACCAAGTAAAATGTCAAGAAACTTCCACTCAGACTGGAAAAAGTCATGGAGGAGATACAGTTCTAGCTATTGACAAACTGTTACAGATTGCTTTACGATGGACTCTGTTTGCCATACAGAACTACAGGCTGTTCAGTAAGGAAAAGTTAAATTCAAGGATTGGCACAATTTCCAAATGATGAGTGCTCGAATGACTGATCTGAAGAAAAATGCTCTTTATTTTCTCTAGGCTGCCTTCTCTATAAGGTTTAGTCTGTATCTACATGCAAGAGAGAATGGTAAAAGTCTGCAATTAGAGGGTTACACAAACCACCCAAATTCTAGGCCTGTACGTGTAGGAGTAACCCAGACTATTTAGCTAGCTGTATCTTTTTTGAAACAAGTGAGCAGAAGGACTACAGGAAGGAATAGGTGGAGATTGAAGCCTTTTTCCAGACTTCTTGGCTAGAACAGCCGCACCACTGCAGAGATACTAATTTTCAGAAGTAAATTACAATTCCCTCAGAGCAAGGAAGAAGCAGAAGAGAAAATGTGATTCAGAGGAAAATCTGAGTCACCATATTTCCCCAGGCTGGCATTACAATGATCTAGTTCACACACCACCTCTTGCTCAAAGCTATGCCAATAGGTACAATCTTACCCTAAATAAAGAACAGGACTGTTATGTCAGCAACTTACAGTTTCCATAAGTAAGCTTTATGTGCTGCTGTTTAAGGTTTAAGGAAAGATCAAGAATCTAGGAAGCTATGAGACAGAGCATTTGCTATGTTCCTATACTAAAATATCCCTGTGTCACATGTTTTGTGTCTTTTCATAGCACAGAAAGTCCCCTCTGTAGAATAAAAACCCAGATAGATAATTTAAAAATGATTAGGCATCACTTTTTAAATGTAGATACCATGAATCACTCTGCAACAGCTGCCAGCAATTTGCCTTGGAAATAAAGGCAATCATCTACCAAGTTTAAAGTGCTACTTTATAGGAAAGGGATGGGAAGCATGTGTTCAACACAAAAAAAAAAAGAAGCTAAAATTGAGAGTAAGGAAGTGATTTAGAAGTTTTGTCAAAATACTCTGTAGTGGTTATAGTCTACCATCACTTAGGCTGAAAGAACCTCTGAAGTCATGTGGTCTAACCACCTTGGCTGATATCAAGGCCAGTTTTGAATATTGTGAAAAGTGGAGGGAAAAAAAAGAAAAGGAAAAAAAAACCCAAACCAAAACACACCAACCCGCAACTCCTACCACGTACATCGGTCAACACTGAATTATCAGTGTCACAAAACTACTGTGGAGTCATCTATTTCATTCTGCATATACCTGAAATAATTATTCTTTTGAGTTTCTAAAACAGCATCTCTTCACTTACATTCCCTTCCAAGGCTCAAAAGTAGATATGCCCAATAAGGCATGCTCAGAGTCCATTTAAGATACTAACATCCATGTTAACTCAGTAATAAGTTCTCAGCACCAGGGACAACTGCCATCCATAAAACAAGGTTTTATGGCAGCCTAGAGCTGCCTTTATTCAAGAGGAAGGAAAACAGGTGTCTTCCAAAGCTGCCCTCAGCTGAAAGGATTTTTCTCACATCTCTCCTTTCTCAGGAATGTAACCCAGTGGCTGGTGGATAGGATAGAGTGGTCCCATTGTAGTTGTTGTATTGGATTGTAAAAAAATTAAAATATTCATAGGGGTATGTAGTTAAAACACAGGAGATAACATTAATCTGTATCTCTGGTAGAAGGAGATTCACTTGGGAACAGAAATATCTATTTTTCTGTCCCTGCAGTCAACCTCGTTTATGTATATTATCCTAATGAAAATGCAAACATTGCTGTGTGCTTTGGAGAATTCATCTTACCACAGTACATTATAGTAGAGAGGATGTCATAGAATCCATTGTCCAAGATTGTAAGTACAGCCTCAGTACTTGTTACTTGCATTAGTCACTGCAGAAACACTAGTACTTGCTACGTTATTTCACCAAACTCTGAAACACCTCAGTCTACTCCTACAGTCACAACAGGAATCATCCAGTTCATCTTTGTTCCAGGAAAAAGTAACTGTCTGAAAATGTTGACTTCTTAACAGGGCCACCTATGAATTTAATTTTCTTTCTAAACTTGGCTTCTAGTGTCTTTATTGATACATCTTACTTGAGTCTTCTTGTGGACTCACTTTGCTCCTGAGTAATCCCCCATTATTTCCTTACCAAAACAATTTTAGCTTTACAGGCGCGATGTGGCAAGGCAATCATCCAGCCTTCTATCTAGGAAATGGGTTTATTGATCGAATACCAAGGGACATGGATCTCAGAACCTTAACCAAAAAAAATCTGAGGTACTTATTTAGAAGCTGTAAAATATATGAGGATATTTCTCTCTGTGTGCTCCCCCAGGAAAACATCTGGTTATCTCACATCCCATGGGAAAACTGAACCAAATCTCTTTGTTCTCCATGCAGCTAGAAGCATCTCATCATAGTGCTCAATGGATTAAAAGACACACACATCCATTGTCCTAGCTAAATTAATTAATTTCAAATTGTCTTTCATTTACAATACAAAAGTCACCTCTCTACTTCTTTAAACATTTGTGTACAAGATCATCCTGGGCAAGCCGCATGTTTGCAGGCATGATCTTCCTCTCACAGATAAGTAACACTCAATGAGATGAAAGTTCCCCTAAATGCAGTCATAGCACAGTTATTTGTGATTATCTGACTTTTTTTGATTAAAAGGAATTGCATACGTTTTGAAATCTTGCTGTGAAGATTTCAGCTCAAAATATCTGATCCCATTTTGAAAGCAGCAATTTTTCTATGACTGCATATTTTTGTGGACATTTTTATTATCTATGAATGTGAAGTCTAATGTAAAAGGGGAAGAAGGAGAGGAGCAATGTATTCTGCAAGGCTAATGGACAGCTAAACATAATGCATTAGGTAAGACAGGCAGTGTATAGAATGAGAAGTTAAATCATGCAGCAATGACCTTGGACTGTGCAGCTTTTCTAAGCTGGTCTATTGGATTTTTAATTTCCTTTGGGTAGGGGTCCCTTTTTTACTGTTCAATAAACAGTATAGAATGAGATTCAACAAAAAGTATAGAATGAGATTGTTATAATTAAATGTAGATGACGACACTGAACTACATGTAATCTAGTTGCCTCACAGTCAGGAGATCAAAATGGTCACTTAAGGGGCAGAATTCATCACACCTGATGCACAGATCGAAAAAACCTATTCCTCAACAATCATTACAAAAGAAGGCAGAGGTTTAATATACAGATATCTCTCTTATACAAGTATTAGGTGAAATTAATTCCATCCAGAAGGGCTAAGAAATTCTAGTCTTCATAGCTAGCTTGAGGCATCCAGCTTAATTTCCAGCCAGGGATTTAATTTTAGAACTGGGGGATAAGGAACATACCAGATATAATAACAAGGCTTACCTCCTACCTTCTCTAAAAATATACACTTTGTCTCCCAGTTGCAATATACTTTGAAATTAGCAGACTACCAAATCATTTAAGGGAATCTTCTCAGGAATTTCATTTGGGGATTTTTATTGTTTTCAATCATCAAGAACATTCTTATCCAACTTGCAAGATTGTCTTCAGTAGAATTCAAAGAAAATCTGTGAAGCTATATATTGCTACAATATTTTCTCTCAAGAAAATATTTTTTTAAACAGCAGAGAGCACTATTTTGTTCACTTTTTGTCTTAGAGACTTACTGTCAACTGCAGTCTCATTTGGTATCTGGCTAAACTTCCTTGTGCTGGCAACAAAGTGCTTCTAGGGAAGCGAATGCAGTCACAACATCAGGTCTGCACTATTTGGGAATAGGACAACACATCCCTATGCAGACCCGTGGTTTTCTAGTACTGCTCACTTGGAGTAGCTGAATAGAATTAGCAAACACAGGTGTCCAGCTGTGACCCTCTATGGTAGAGTTTGTTGTGCTGCTGTTACAAGATAACTTAGAAATGTGTTGTGACAGTTTTCGGCATACTTTTTTAAAAAACAAATACCAAATGAGCAATGAAACTATGAAAAATTAAGCATTCAGAACGTAACAAATTATTCACCTGTCAAAAGCAGAGTAGAAGCTTCTTATTCATCCTTTTCTTCTAAGGAAGAAGTGCTATGCTACCCACAAGGTATAAAGTGCAGTATTTGTTTTAGTTCAGCAACAACAGAAAAAAAACCCTTTGAACAATTAATGATTCAAAGGCAACTTTCTGTAAATTACTAATAATTTTTGGCATACTATATGCTCCTCTATTATCCAAGAAATATGTATCATTATGTATAAATTTTTTTGATTCTACACTCAATTCCATTGACTCTTTTTGTGCTAATCAATATACCAGTACTAAAACAGCTATGAAACACCTGAGTCAGTGCTAAGAACCAGTGATAAAATGCTAAACAAGCTTCAAGTTGTTGCCATGACAGTGGTATTAAAAAGAGAGTAGGCTGAGGACAGGACTACTGAATTGTTATGCCACTGTCCTCACCAATTTTGTCTTCCATGTCACCAGCTAATATTTTATTCTCAATTTTCCATTTTGAAGCCTTTGAGCTAATTATGATTATGTCATTAGAACAGAATAAACCACATTAGAAGAGACCTTCGAGATCATCATGTCCAACCCATCATCCAACACCATCTAATCAACTAAACCATGGCACCAAGAACCCCATCAAGTCTCCTCCTAAACACCTCCAGTGATGGCAACTCTTCCACCTCCCCGGGCAGCCCATTCCAACAGCAAATCACTCTCTCTATGAAGAATTTCTTCCTGACATCCAGTCTAAACCTCCCCTGGCACAGCTTCAGATTGTGTCCTCTCGTTCTGGTGCTGGTTGCCTGGGACCAGCCCCCCATGTGTCTACAACCTCCCTTCAGGTACTTGTAGAGAGCAATGAGGTCTCCCCTGAGCCTCCTCTTCTCCAGGCTAAGCAACCCCAGCTCCCTCAGCTTCTCCTCATAGGGCTTGTGCCCTATTAGGTTGCTTCCAGTAAAGACCACTGAGATGTAGAGGCAGCAGGCTTTAGGGAAACAGATCTTTTTAATAATATAGAAATATATTCACATATCTCGAATACTCTATGCCTCATATTCATCATATCTGCTAAAAGCTCTATAATGATAGAAAAATAACATTTCTATAACATATTTCACTGAAACCGGAGAAGACACATTCACTCCTATAAAAAACATCATCTTAGGGGCCAATTTGAAAATGTCTGAAAGCTTCATCTATCTACAGCAGTGAAGTTCAATAAAGCAAATTCTCCTTATTCTTATTCTACAATGTGCCTTTTTTTTTTCCCCCTCCTTTCCCCCCTTGAACTTGAGTCCAGATGTCTAGCCCTTTTTTACAGAGGAGTCCCATTCAATCAGCGAGTTTATCACAGGGACATCTACAACATGGATTGAACATGAATTAAACCACTGGACAGTAATGCAAACAGCTTGCTTGATTTCCAATGCCCACTAATTCAAATCTTTTAAGTATTCTGACATTTTTTTTTTCCTTTTACTGTACATGCAGGCACTACAACTAATATTCCACAGCTTGACAGATAACTTCACCAGAGGACAATTAAAATTGCACATTCCCAGCAAACAACCATTTGCAAATGCATTTAATCATAGTTCTAAAGTTAATAATTTATTGTCTCTCTTCATTAATTATACAAAGCTAAAATTTTGCTACAAATGTTTGTGTTAAGAAGATCTAAAGAGAAAGTTTTGGATGTATTATGTAAAATCATGTTAAGAGCTATGTAAAGGGAAAGATGCCTTTAACAATGGAATTCATCAATATTCACCCTTTTGAGACACTTGACTATGAGACAACTGACCTTGAAATAGGTCCTGTATCTTCAGTTTAGGATGCATAACAAGTCATAGTCAATTAATACACAACAGAGCCCATTATCATGGAGATTATTGCCTGATCTGGGAAAACACACTCAAGGGCATTACAGCTTAATTTAGTTCCACAATCAAATTTATAACTCCAGCACCTCAAGTAGTCAGAAACTACAGCAATGAGCACACGGGAAACACACACAAACCTCTACTAAGCACTGACACTCTATAATGATGATTAAAGATGACCTGTAAAACTTCAATAAAATAAATATTAAACAGTAAACCTCATTTTATAACATTACTAATACATAACACACTCCAGAACCTGTCCCTTCTGACATTTCTCAATGGAAAATAGTCACTCAAGACAATGAATTCAACTTTGAACTTTCCCAGAAGAGGAACAAGGAGATACTGCCCACCACTCCAAGAAAGAAAAAAAAAAAAAAAAGAGGGAAAAAAAAAAAATCAGCTGCCTAGTTCCTTACTGAAACAGGCCAACAGGGCACTGCATAGCTCAGATCAAATGACTGTTGCACTCAGAGCTTTTCAGACCTCCACACTGAGCAAGTGTGATGCATTGCCACCACTTTTCTCCTCAGTATCCTGAGGAGATCAACTTAGATTAAGAGAGATTTCTCAGTGAGAGAAAAAAATCAAAGGGGCCAGATAAAGAGGATGAATTAAAAATGAGGAGAAAATTTGAGCCTGTTTTTATGATTTAGAGACTGTAAAAGAGCATTCCCCACAGCCTGCCCCTCACCACCATGATCTTGAATCTCAGTCGTCTCTTACAAGATGCACACCACGCTTCCATGCCTCCCTAGTTATACTTCCATTTCACAGCACCCTTTACAGCATCTCATACACTGCTCAAGTTCCACATTTCACAGTGCAGGTTTTCTATGCCATTCCTGTGGTCTTCAAGTTTCTCCCTAAGAAAGCTTTTAACATTACTCTCAAGACCACATTTGATCTTGACATTAGGTCAAGTGCATTGTATTTGTCAGTATGCAAATGGTGGTCACTGAGTTGAGTGCTACCATGCAGAAATGATTCTCAGCAAGCCTCCTATATTAGAATTCTAAAATAATTTAAGTCGGAAGAAATCCTGAAGATAACCAAGTCTAAATTAATCTAACACTGCCAAGTCCACCATCAAACCATGCCACTAAGCAGTATATCTACATCTCTTTTAATTACCTTCAGGGACAGTGACTCAACCACTTCCTGGGGCATTCTGTTCCAGGGCTTCACAACCCTTTAAGTGAAGAAATTTTCTGAAATATCCAATCTAAACCTCCCTTGGTGCAACTTGAGGACATTTTCTCTCACCCTATCACTTGTTACTATGGAGAAGAGACCAACCCCCACCTCACTACAACCTGCTTTCAGGTATTTGTGGAGAGTGAGATCTCTCCTCAGCCTCCTCTTCTCCAAACTACACAAGCCCATGTCCTTCAGCCACTCCTAATCAGACTTTAATCCAATGATTAGGAAAGGAACCGTTACACCAATCTAATAAACCCAGACTGCTTAGGAAATAAAGTCACAAAAATAAGACGGCAAAACAAAAAGGATTGGAACAAACAGAACACATAAATCTGAAGAACATAATTTAAGGCAACTTCATCATCAGTATACATATATTTTAAGACAGATACATAGCTAGCTACTGAGCTAGCACAGAGCACAGTGTGACTGTGTTAAAGGGAGATGTCCTCATTAACAGTGCCTGCCAAGGACATGTAGAAAGCAGCTCATCAGAACTGTGACTTGCATCACCCAGGAGGAGGAAGGCAAGAGCTACAACAGGTCACTGAATTATAAAACAAATTTACCAGGTAACCAGTCAGGACAGAGAGGACATGGAATGTAATATGAGCAGAAGGACTGCTGGCCGTCTGGCACCTGCAGTGGTTGAGATTGGTCTCACACTTATCGCTGAGCAATGGCAGCATTGGCACTGTCTTTCTGCTACAAGTGCCTCAGTATGCTGTGAGTCAGGAACCCATGCAGCCCCATGAGCAGGCTGTGTCAGAAGCCTTGGCCGTTCTCTGTGAGGCCTCCCACCTGATCTAATTTAGCTCTGTTTGCAAGTCATTCAGCCTGCTAATCCAAGGAGAGGCAGGTTTTGTATCATCAATGTTCCTGTTAGTCTGGTGCTTGGTATAATGGATGGATATGAGTATATTGTGAGATATTGCTGATTGCATCAGATCAGCTCATTTTTGTGCCTATCTTCATATAGAATAGAATAGAATAGAATAGAATAGAATAGAATAGAATAGAATAGAATAGAATAGAATAGAATAGAATGAAGGTCTCTTCCAACCTGGATTAAGATCATTGCGTCCAACTCATCAACCAATCCAACCCACCTAAACAACTAACCCATGGCACCAAGTTCCCCATCAAGTCTCCTCCTGAAAACCTCCAATGATGGTGACTCCACCACCTCCTCGGGCAGCCCATTCCAATGGGCAATCACTCTCTCTGTATAGAACTTCTTCCTAACATCCAACCTCAACCTCCCCTGGCACAACCTGAGACTGTGTCCTCTTGTTCTGGTACTGGCTGCCTGGGAGAAGAGACCAACCCCTGCCTGACTACAACCTCCCTTCAGGTAGTTGTAGAGAGCAATAAGGTCGCCCCTGAGTCTCCCCCTCTCCAGGCTAAGCAGCCCCAGCTCCCTCAGCCTCTCCTCATAGGGCTTGTGTTACAAACCCCTCACAAACTTTGTTGACCTTCTCTGGACTCGTTCCAGCAAGTCAACATCCTTCCTAAACTGAGGACTCGAGGTGCAGCCTAACCAGTGCAGCGTACAGGGGGAGAATGACCTCCCTGCTCCTGCTGGCCACACTGTTCTTGATGCAGGCCAGGATGCCATTGGCCCTTTTGGCTGCCTGGGCACATTGCAGGCTCCTGTTCAGCCTACCATCGACCAGTACCCCCAGGTCCCTCTCTGTTTGGGAGCTCTCCAGCCACTCTGACCCCAGCCTGTAGCAGTGCATGGGGTTGTTGTGGCCAATGTGCAGAACCCGGCACTTGGATGTGTTCAATCTCATGCCGTTGGATTCTGCCCATCTGTCCAGCCTGTCGAGGTCCCTCTGCAGAGCCTCTCTACCCTCCAGCAGATCGACTCCTGCCCCCAGCTTGGTGTCATCCATGAATTTACTGATGATCGTCTCAATGTCCTCATCCAGATCATCAATAAAGATGTTAAAGAGCACAGGGCCCAGCACAGATCCTAGGGGCACACCACTAGTGACTGGCCACCAGCTGGATGTGGCACCATTCACCACCACTCTCTGGGCTCGGCCCTCCAGCCAGTTCCTAACCCAATGCAGTGTGCTCCCATCCAAGCTGTGGGCTGACAGCTTGGCCAGCAGTTTGCTATGGGGGATGGTGTCAAAGGCATTGCTGAGGTCCAGGTAGACTATATCCACAGGCCTCCCCACATCCACCAGGTGGGTCACCTGATCATAGAAGGAGATCAAGTTGGTCAGGCAGGACCTGCCCTTCTTAAATCCATGCTGGCTGGGCCTGATCCCTTGGCCATCCTGTAAGTGCAAGGCAAGAAGAACCTGCACTCCTTATTTGAACTGGAGGGGAACACTGTGACTGCAGACAAGGAAAAGGCTGAGGTCCTGAACACCTTCTTTGCCTCAATTTTTAAACAGCAAGGCAGGAGTTCAGGACGAATGGCCTCCTGAGCTGGGTGACGGGGTCAGGGAGCAATGTAATGCCCCAAAAATCCATGAGGAATTGGTTCGGGACCTGCTGAGCCACTTGGACACTCACAAGTCCATGGGACTGGATGGGATCCATCCTAGGGTGCTGAGAGAGCTGGCAGATGAGCTGGCCAAGCTGCTCTCCAACATTTTCCTCCAGTCCTGGCTCACCGGTGAGGTCCCAGATGACTGGAAACTGGCCAATGTGGTCCCCATCCATAAGAAGGGTCAGATGGAGGAACCCAGAAACTACAGGCCAGTCAGCCTGACCTCAGTGCCAGGGAAAATGATGGAGCAGATTATCCTGGTGGAAATAACTGTGCACCTGAAGGATGGCCAAGGGCTCAGGTCCAGCCAGCATGGATTTAGGAGGGGCAGGTCAAGCCTCTCCAACCTGATCTCCTTCTATGATCAGGTGACCTGTCTGGTGGACAGGGGGAGGCCTGTGGATGTGGTCTACTTGGACTTCAGCAAGGCCTTTGACACCGTCCCCCACAGCAAACTGCTGGCTAAGCTGTCAGCTCGTGGCTTGGACCGCAACACTCTGTGCTGGGTTAGGAACTGGCTGGAGGGCCGAGCCCAGAGAGCGGTGGTGAATGATGCCACATCCAGCTGGTGGCCAGTCACCAGTGGTGTCCCCCAGGGATCAGTGCTGGGCCCCATCCTCTTTAACATCTTCACTGATGATCTGGATGAGGGAATTGAGTCAGTCATCAGCAAATTTGCAGATGACACCAAGTTAGGAGCAGATGTTAGTCAGTTAGAGGGTAGAAGGGCTCTGCAGAGGGACCTCGACCAACTGGACAGATGGGCGGAGTCCAATAGGATGTCATCCAACAAGTTCTATGAGCAGGTGACAAAATTAATAGATGAGGGGCGAGCAACTGATGTCATTTACCTGGACCTGAGCAAAGCCTTCGACACTGTCCTGCACCACATCCTGGTCTCCAAACTGGTGACACATGGGTTTGATGGGTGGACCACTAGGTGGATAGGGAACTGGCTTGATGGCCGCACCCAAAGAGTGGCTGTCAATGGGTCCATGTCCCAGTGGAGGCCAGTGACAAGCGGAGTCCCTCAGGGATCAGTCCTGGGACCTGTCTTATTCAACATCTTTGTGGGTGACATGGACAGTGGCATTGAGTGCACCCTCAGTAAGTTTGCTGATGACACCAAGCTGTGTGGTGCAGCAGACACGCTGGAGGGAAGGGAGGCCATCCAGAGGGACCTTGACAGGCTGGAGAGGTGGGCACAAGCCAACCTCATGAAGTTCAATAAGAGCAAGTGCAGGGTCCTGCATCTGGGTCGAGGCAATCCCAGGCACAAATACAGGCTGGGCAGTGACTGGCTGGAAAGCATCCCTGAGGAGAGAGACTTGGGGGTGCTGGTGGACAAAAAGCTCAACATGAGCTCTCAATGTGCACTTGCAGCCCGCAAAGCCAATCAGATCCTGGGCTGCATCAGGAGAAGTGTGGCTAGCAGGTCGAGGGAGGTGATCCTCCCCCTCTACTCAGCCCTGGTGAGACCCCACCTGGAGTACTGTGTCCAGTTCTGGAGCCCCTATTACAAGAGGGATGTGGAGGTGCTGGAACGTGTCCAGAGAAGGGCCACAAGGATGATCAGAGGGCTGGAGCACCTCTCCTATGAGGACAGACTGAAGGAGTTGGGGCTGTTCAGTCTGCAGAAGAGAAGGCTCCGAGGTGACCTAATTGTGGCCTTCCAGTATCTGAAGGGGGCCTACGGGAAGACTGGGGAAGGACTTCTCAGGATCTCAGGTAGTGATAGGACTAGGGGGAATGGAATGAAGCTGGAGGTGGGGAGATTCAGGCTAGATGTGAGGAGGAGGTTCTTCACCATGAGAGTGGTGAAACCCTGGAATGGGTTGTCCAGGGATGTGGTCGAGGCCCCATCCCTGGGGGTGTTTAAGAGCAGGCTGGATGAGGCTCTGTCCAGCCTGATCTAGTGTGGGGTGTCCCTGCCCATGGCAGGGGGGTTGGAACTAGATGATCCTTGTGGTCCCTTCCAACCCTGAATGATACTATGATACTATGATAAGTCCAAGTGCCGGGTGCTGCACTTTGGCCATGGCAACCCCAAGCAGAGCTACAGGCTGGGGTCAGAGTGGCTGGAGAGCTGCCAAATGGAGAGGGACCTGGGGGTGCTGATCGACAGCCACCTGAATATGAGCCAGCAGTGTGTCCAGGTGGCCAAGAAGGCCAGTGGCATCCTGGCCTGTATTAGGAATAGTGTGGCCAGCAGGTGCAGGGATGTCATTGTGCCCCTGTACTCTGCATTGGTTAGGCCGCACCTTGAGTACTGTGTCCAGTTCTGGGTCCCCCAGTTTAAGGACATTGAGACACTTGAACATGTCCAGAGAAGGGCAACAAGGCTGGTGGGAGGCATTGAGCACAAGCCCCATGAGGAGAGGCTGAGGGAGCTGGGATTGTTTAGCCTGGAGAAGAGGAGGCTCAGGGGTGACCTCATTGCCCTCTACAACTACCTGAAGGGTGCTTGTAGCCAGGAAGGGGTTGGTCTCTTCTCCCAGGCAACCAGCACCAGAACAAGGGGACACAGTCTCAAGCTGTGCCAGGGGAAGTTTAGGCTCGAGGTGAGGAGAAAATTCTTCACCGAGAGAGTCATTAGTCATTGGAATGGGCTGCCCCCGGGGAGGTGGTGGAGTCACCATCCCTGGAGGTGTTCAAGAGGAGATTGGATGTGGCACTTGGTGCCATGGTCTAGTCATGGGTCTGTGGCAACAGGTTGGACTCGATGATCCTCGAGGTCTCTTCCAACCTTGGCAATACAGTGATACTGTGAAGTGCTGTGTGATTGCACTCAAGATGACCTGTTCCATAATCTTGCCTGGCACTGAGGTCAGGCTGACAGACCAACCTTAGGAATACTGAATAATTCCCCGGTTCATCCAACCAGCCCTTCTTGTGGATGGACACCACGTTGGCCAGTTTCCAGTCTTCTGGGACCTCTCCAGTGAGCCAGGACTGTTGAAAAATGATGGAGAGTGGCTTGGCCAGCTCATCTGCCAGCTCTCTCAGCACCCTAGGATGGATCCAAGTGTCTGAGGAGGTCTCTAACTACTTCCTCCTGGATCACATGGGAACTATATTGCTCCCTGACTCCATCTGGCAGCTCTGCAGGCCAGCTGTCTGGAAGATGTTCTGTCCTGCTAGTAAAAATTCAGGCAAAGATGGTGTTAAGTACCTCTGCCTTTTGCTCATCCATATCTCCATTTTTGTGAAGATACAGGTGTTGCTGTTTCCATTACCCCATCTATTCTACATCTTGAGCTAAAATAAGCCAGTTAGCTTTGAATTTGTTTCCCTCACACAACATAAGGAAATTTGAAAATTTGGCATAGTGTGTTTGATGTCCATGTATATCTTTATCATCTCTGCTCTGATAACATGTTCATATCAAAAACATTGAACATATGCATCACATTATATTAGCATAAATTTTCCTATACTCCACTCTAGAATTGCAGTAATCTCTGATTTTATATTAGCTGGTCTGTCTGGTTTGGTATCCAGAGCTACATCAGGGAACAGTTGGAAACAGAAAGATTCAGAGAGAGTACAGAATCATAGAATGCACTAGGTTGGCAGGGAACTTTAAAGGCCATCTAGTCCAATGCCTCTGCAGTCAGCAAAGACATCCCCAACTAAATCAGGTTGCTTGGAGCCCCATCAAGCCTGACCTTGAAATGTCTTCAGGGATGGGGCCTCCACCACTTCCCTGGGGAACTTGTTGCAGTGTTTGTTTCACCACCCCCACCGTAAAGAACTTTTTCCTAATGTCCAATCTAAATCTACTCTTCTCTAGTTTAAAACCCTTGCCCCTACATATCCTTCTAAACAGTCTCTCTCCAGCTATCCTGTAGACTCTCTTCAAATACTGGAAAGCTGTTATAAGGTCTCCCCAGAGCTTTCTCTTCTCCAGGCTGAACAACTACAACTCTCTCAGCCCATCTGGAGCAGAAGTACTTTTTGTTGCCCTGCTCTGGACCCTATCCATCAGGTCCATGTCCTTCTTGTGTTGAGTGTGCCAGTTAATATAAAGCCCTCCATCAACAAATACTGGATATTCTGTTGGCTCTCTTCTGTCTGCGACCTTTGCTACTATTTCTGAAGTTCATGCACTTGTTTCCAAGTGTCTGCCTAAAGCTATGCAATCCAGTACAGTCACAGACATTGTCCTGGAGTAATAATTATAGAATAGAATAGAATAGAATAGACCAGGTTGGAAGAGACCTTCAACATCATTGTGTCCAACCCATCAACCAATCCAACACACCTAAACAACTAAGCCATGGCACCAAGCTCCCCATCAAGTCTCCTCCTGAACACCTCCAATGATGGTGACTCCACCACCTCCTCGGGCAGCCCATTCCAATGGGCAATCACTCTCTCTGTATAGAACTTCTTATAGTTTCATAGTTTCATAGTTTCATTCAGGGTTGGAAGGGACCACAAGGATCATCTAGTTCCAACCCCCCTGCCATGGGCAGGGACACCCCACACTAGATCAGGCTGGACAGAGCCTCATCCAGCCTGCTCTTAAACACCCCCAGGGATGGGGCCTCGACCACCTCCCTGGACAACACATTCCAGGGTTTCACCACTCTCATGGTGAAGAACCTCCTCCTCACATCTAGCCTGAATCTCCCCACCTCCAGCTTCATTCCATTCCCCCTAGTCCTATCACTACCTGAGATCCTGAGAAGTCCTTCCCCAGCCTTCCTGTAGGCCCCCTTCAGATACTGGAAGGCCACAATTAGGTCACCTCGGAGCCTTCTCTTCTGCAGACTGAACAGCCCCAACTCCTTCAGTCTGCCCTCATAGGAGAGGTGCTCCAGCCCTCTGATCATCCTTGTGGCCCTTCTCTGGACACGTTCCAGCACCTCCAAACCAAACCACGCAAACCAAACAGAACCCAGCGCGTGGCTGAAGAGAGAGGAGGCAGCTTGAGGAGCGCAGCTCTGGGAGTTTGGCTTTTGGCTTTGATTCCCTTGCTTTTCAGGCGGTAAGGGGTTGGTGGCTCGGGACTTTCTGAAGAGAGGAGGAGGGGCAGCGGGCTCGGATTGCATACCTGCCGGAGGGCAGTGACGTAGCTGGGGGAGGGGTTGCCGCGGAGACCGCGCGTAAACCAAACAGAACCCAGCGCGTGGCTGAAGAGAGAGGAGGCAGCTTGAGGAGCGCAGCTCGCCTTCTCACCGACAGGGGGGAAAAAAAAAAAAAAAAAAAAAAAAAAAAAGCCGTGTGGAGGAGGGGGTGGTTACTACAAGATGGTGACCACTAGAGCAAAGGCTAGCAGTAGGACAGTGGACACCCAAACAGAGACCACACACAAGCATGCAGATGTTCAGGTAGGTGGCTGCAGTGAGTGCTGGAGCCTGGCACTCGACATGGAGGCTGGAGGGAGCAGCTCCTGTTTCAGGTGCGAGCAGGTCAGTGATCTGATGAGCATGGTGGTCAAACTAAAAGAAGAGGTGGAAAGGCTAAAAGCTAGAAGAGATGGCGAGCAGAAAATTGACAATTCCCATAATGTAATCTCTTCTAAACCAGAACAGGGGTAACTTCTTCCTAACATCCAACCTCAACCTCCCCTGACACAACCTGAGACTGTGTCCTCTTGTTCTGGTACTGGCTGCCTGGGAGAAGAGACCAACATCCGCCTGTCTACAACCTCCCTTCAGGTAGTTGTAGAGAGCAATAAGGTCACCCCTGAATCTCCTCCTCTCCAGGCTAAGCAACCCCAGCTCCCTCAGTCTCTCCTCATAGGCCTTGTGTTCCAAACCCCTCACCAACTTCATTGCCCTTCTCTGGACTCGTTCCAGCAAGTCAACATCCTAAAGACAGGTAGACATGCCTATTAGGAGTAAGAAGCAATGTTATAACCCAAGAAATACATTCTTTCATGTAGTGTGGATAACTAGGCTACAAAACACTCACTAAAATGTGACCAGAACAACCACACAGTTCTGGCTGGCTCATGATGTCGCCAGAGTAAACATGACACTTTCCATTCTGCATAGACCTAGACCGACATTACATGGAAAACACTAAAAAGGGCAACTTACAAACTCAAATAAATATTTGCCTTTGGAAGTGCCTTTAGTTTCAGAATTTTCAAAATATCTAAAAGCATTTTCTTTTGAATTGAAAATTACCATCTCCGTTTCTACTACAGAGATACTTTGTTCTGTCTCTACTAAAGTTTAAGAGTCATACTGGAGACAGAGAAAGAACTACTCTGTTCATTGCTACACCAGTCAATAACAGATGTTTGCACAAGCCAATTTTTCCTCTCACTTGTCACAAATACCTGGAGCATTTTATATATAAAGTCCAAGGTATATGAGGATACTTTTGCAATGACAACAAAAATAATCTGTTGTGACCGTTTGAGGCGGTGCCTTTAACAAAGGGACACCATGGCCAAATGTTTTATAAACAAGACAGGTCTAAACTAATTTCATTGGTGGAGAAGCAGAGCACTGCCTTATGTTTTGATTCCCAGTGGGACTAGTCTCAGTCTTGCATTTTCTCCCCCTCCTTCTGCAGCTCACAGCTTCTGGGCTTTCGGCCAGACTGACCTTGAACAGATAAGGCCTCCACTAACACATTTGCTCTAACCATATTCTGCTTTAATTAACAATTATTCCTTTTCTCTCTTTCTAACCCTCTCTGGGGAAAAGGGGGAGAGAAGGGGGTACAGGGGAGAAAACCCTTCCTCCTGATGGGGGAAGGGAATCTCATTCCTGTGTTACTTTGTTGTATATTTCTGTGTATATATTGTAAATACTGTAAATTGTGTACATATATATATATCCTGCAGCCCCGCTTGTAAATATAGCACATTCCCTTGCTTATCCGGCTGTGTTTTTTTTCCTTTCTTTCATTTTTCTTTCCCTTCACTTTACAGGGGGGGGAGAAGGCCTGGCCTTCCCCTCAACCCTCGACATCTGTCCTAATTTGAAAAGGAATTGTGTTCCAAGTAGCATGGTCTTACTAACACATGTATTTGGAGTGTGCAAACAGAAATTGTATTATTAATTCTTCAGATGCACTCAGGACTGTTCAGGTAACACACTTGTACTTCTGCATGCCTCTTAAAAACATAAAAGTTGGTCTCATCTCAAGCTATTAATTTGTCCATACAGTTGTATTATGGAATGAGTGATCAGAATACTAAGAACATCTCGGTGAACATCATGTCCTCAGACTTGATCACTTCCCCTACTTAGAACTCGGTTCCAATAAAAGAATGTTAATACAGTATTTATAATTTTAGCGAAGACTAAGTTCCTTCAACAAAGGGAAATTATACAGCCTTCTTTGAGGAGTTTAGAATTACAAATCTGGATATCTTTAGGTTATCTTTTAAGACAGTCTTTAGCTAAGAAATGAAGGTTAGAGCTTGAGTCCTATCCAAGATTAGCGTGCCCCATGCCACAAAGTCATAATAAGGAGATCTGTCACAATGGTGGGATATCAGTTCAAGAGAGAAATGAAAGTGGTTGAAGATACTCATACTAGTGAATGCATATAATTTTATTTAGCTTTAAAACATATTTTCTGACTTCTTCATACATACTTACATCGCAGTTATCAGAGAAAGAGTAACCTCAGCTTAAATATTTTAAGGTATTTGCTTCAGAACTAAATATGGTTTTCTAGCTCAAAACACCAGAATACAATTTTAAACACCAGAATACAATTTTAAACACCATACTAATAATTAAATACCAGGCATTATTGCTACAAAAGATACATTCAGAACATGCTCCCACTATTCATCCATCACAAAAGAGATGCTGTTCCCTAAGTATCTGGAAACAGCTTTTATTAATTAGAACTAGGGTTAGAACAGATGCCCACATGTTCCTGGTAGACACTTCACAATCTATAGTTAAAAGCATTTTGCACAATTATGTAATTACTTTTTTCATGCTTACAACATGAAACCCAAGTTTTAAACACCCCAGGAAAATGATAGTTAAACAGAGTTCAATTATTAGCTTCCATTGTATTGGCTATTTGCAAGAACACAATCTCACCGTGGTGGGGCTAGATGAAATCATAAAATACTTGTCTTCACCTTTAGCCTTAATGGTCTTGAGATATTTATTTCCTCTTGTAACATAAAATTCGCTTAGCTGATCGAAAACAAGCAACAGAGAAAATAAGTTTTGTATTTGCACAACAGAATAATATAGCAGATTTATATAAATCAATATATGAAGCCTACAAAACCCAGCAGTTGTCTATAAAGCACTTGGTCCTTACACTGAAACAGAAGCGTGCACTGGCTATACCATTTATTTTTGTAACTGACAAAATAAAATATAGTAGTAAGGATTTAAAAATCACTTATATTGATTGAACAGTTGTGGCAATTCTGAGCTATTTTTATTCATTTACTTCTTATACTTCAGTAGAGTTCTGCTAAGTCACACAAATGGAAAATGTGGCCAAATGGGTAGATATATGACTTGATTATTATACTAGACAAAACATTCTGTTATGTTTCTGTAATAAAGCTTAGCTTATTGATTTGGATACATGGATTGTGCAATTCAGATATTCAGATGGGAGAAACAAAGATAGCAGTATTACTTGGAGCAGCACCCAAGGGCAAGAGGCAGTAGGCAGCTTGCCTGGAAGACTGACAGCAGAGGCATCCATCAAACTATGCCCATAGAAGAGATCACTAATGCCACCTGGATGTGCTTGAAAAAAAAAAAATCCAGCATTTCCAGCATTTCATACCTAGTCTAACTCTATTAGACACACTTGTTTTCAAAAAAGAGATATAACCCAAGGGCAGACTGGAAGAACAACATCATCTAAATAAATAGTCATTGATGCCAGACGTTTGTCTTGCATGCTTATGGATCTTTATCCACCTGAATGAGCCCTTACTGTAACAGTAATTCTGCATTTTAGTTCCAGTGAAAACCAAGGACACAGAAATTTTCTATGCAGTAAGCTGTGGCTCACCACCTCCTGGCTTTTCCAAGATTCAGAAATATTTCTGGGAACACTTCAAAGGCAGCTTTGGTATGTTTTTTAATAACAGAAGTTCTTAAGCAAGTAAAACAGAATAAAATATCAGCATAAATTACTTTTCCTTTAAAAGAAGCCAGTGTGAGCAAGTTTCCTAGAATATGGGTTTCAGATTCAACACCACCCACTCTACCTCCACTACTAGAAAAGCCACTAAGAGAGTGGCAAACTGACTGACCACCACAAAACTGTCCCTACAGCAAGCTCTACAATCTGCCTAACACTGCCAGCTGGTGCCAGCTAGGATTGGGTGGGAAAACTAGAACCACCTGGAACCATTTAGGACTGATTGTGATGGCACCAGCTGTGATGGGTTTACATCAGCTGGAAGTGGGACAGGACAGTGCAGAGTTATTTTTCACACAGAGTGCTCATTAGGTCCTGATACTGAACCTTGCTGTTTGTGCTTACTCCATGTTGTAAAGTTGTAGGAAACTACAACTTTACAACCATTTGGATGGGAATACAGTGATTCTGCTCACATGTTGCAATGAAAAGTCCCTATGGAGGGCCCCAACCACAGCAAACTTGGTGAAAAAAAAGAAACCAGAAGAAAACAAGAAGGTCCTGAGCCCATCCTCCTGAATGTCTGAAAACCCTGATGGCGCCCTGCAACAGTAACAAGGGGAGTGAAGGCCAGGACACCAGGAGAGGTGTCAACACTGGAGCTCAGCTTAAGGAGGAGAGAGAAGTGACTTCCTCAAGTGTTTGTTTAATTGGCTTCTTCATTTCTCAATGCCCGAGTTACTAATTATGTTCATTGGCAAGAAATTAAGTGAAATTCCCAAGTCAAGAATGCTTTTCCAGGATGCAACAAAATTTTAAAGGACTGTTTTATATGTTAGTCTATTGTGTATCTTCTGAAGTTCTGATATACTTTAAAATTGTTTTATGCATTTTAAGTGATTCAGAGTATCTCCTAAGAGAGTATACATTTGCAACATCATTATATAAATACACACATTAATGGATTAGCATCTCTCTTGGATACATATACGTGCCAAACTTCATACACTATTTATACATACATACAACTAATACTTGCTATATTGTATGATCACACAAGGGAAATCCTCATCATCACTGACAATGTACTTGTGTAGTGTTTGACATGCAAACCTTCCTTCCCTTTGATCAAGCTCTTAAATGTGTCCTCTTTTCTTTAAAAGGAAGGACAGTTTGGTGGCATCCTCTAAAAGATGTCAGAAGCTGCATGTTTCTTTGGGAAATCATAGAATCATTTTGGTGGAAAGAGACCTTTAAGATTGTGGTAGTGAGAAAGTTCAATTCTCCCCCCACACACAAACCACAGCTAACTCAGTCAGAGAAGCAAATGGAAAAGGCTGTATTTTTACAAGCAGAATGAAATGCAATGAATATATACAAAATATACAATATTTACAATATATACAAAAATATACAGGAAAAAACATAACACAGAAAACTCCCTCCAGAGGAGAAATCCCCCTCCAGATTCTCCCCCAAACCCCTTTTCCCCCTTCCTCCCTTTTTCCCAAAAAGGATTAGGGAGAAAATGGATATTAAGGGAAATTTTGTTAGTTGAAAGCAGCTGTTAAGGAAAAAAAAAGTTAGTTTTCTTATCTCATTAGTCTGAGGTCAGCACCGCCAAGAACAGAAGAAAGAAAGAAGCTGTACAGACTGACTGAACAGACTGAACTGAAACTAAAATCCTTAAAGTTACATTCCTACTGATCTACCAATGAAATTCATTTAGAATTATCTTTGTTTTCCTTTTTACACCACAACATTCAGCTAGAGAATTTCTGTAGCTGTCTTCTCCTTAAAGGCACAGCCTAAAACTGTCACAAAGATCATCAAGTCCAACCATGAACCCAACACTGCTAGGTCACCATTAAAGTATGTCCCTAAGCACCACATCCATACATCTCCAGCAACAATGGAGATGCTTGACAATGCTTCAAGGTTCAGAAATTTTTCCTAGCACCCAACCTAAACCTCTCACTTTCACCTTGCTCCAACCCCCTTCCAGGTAGCTGTAGAGAGGAGGAAGGTCTCCCATCAGCCTCCTTTTTTCCAGACTAAACAACCCTAGTTTCCTCAG
The DNA here is from genome assembly GCF_026170545.1 of Melanerpes formicivorus. Lineage (NCBI taxonomy): Eukaryota > Metazoa > Chordata > Aves > Piciformes > Picidae > Melanerpes > Melanerpes formicivorus. The sequence goes on from NW_027142409.1 coordinate 3,341,510, forward strand.
CTGCTTCTCATAAGACAGCCTGAATGATTGCTAAGAGTAGCAAAGGGCTGCCAACAGCAAATAAGAACTGTCAGAGGTTTTAGGGATACAGCAGTGAGATGACTGAAATCAAAGATCATCCTGCAAGATCACAGGGAGAAAGAGGTCACTGATTTATAAACCTAGTTGTATTTCCATTATGCTTCATCTTGCCATTTGCCACTTCTGTTAATTATTCCAGTTCATAGACTAAGTGAACTTGGCTTTTTGAACTTCAAACCCCTTTGGAACACTCTCTACCAGGAAAAGGTTCAGGCTGTACTACCTCAAAGCTCTGTCAGTTTGGGGCTCTCTCATAGCTCTCAGTTCTCAATGAAAGCTTAACAGAAAGTACAAGTTAACACAAGGAATGTGATGTCTTTTACAAACAATAGAATAGAGCCATTGGCAAGTACAACATAAAGAGCTCACTTGAATATGTCCTGTATCTCCTACAGATTTTATTTACTCAGATAAATGATTCTACATTCAGGCTGCTACTCTCAACAGGGAAAGAGGTGCAGTAGTATCTGTCATATAAAAAGTCCAGCCAAAGAAAGTATGGCAATTTTCAGCAGTAAACTGATGATGAAGCACTGAAGTCAGAGTCCATGCTGGGATAACTAATAACATACTACCTTAAAATACAGATGTCTGTAATTGTGCCAGTAGTCTGTGCAATTGCACTGCTAAAACTGTACTTAAGCACCTTAGATGTAGGAAATTTAGGAAAGATGTTGAGTTGCTGGAACATGTCCAGAGAAGGACAACAAAGCTGGTGAGGGGTTTGGAGCACAAGCCCTCTGAGGAGAGACTGAGGGAGCTGGGGTTGCTTAGCCTGGAGAAGAGGGGGCTCAGAGAAGACCTTATTACTGTCTACAACTACCTGAAGGGAGGTTGTAGCCAGGTGGGGGTTGGTCTCTTCTCCCAGGCAACCAGCACCAGAACAAGAGGACACAGTCTCAAGCTGTGCCAGGGGAGGCTTAGGCTGGATGTTAGGAAGAAATTCTTCACAGAAAGAGTGATTGGCCATTGGAATGGGCTGCCCAGGGAGGTGGTGGAGTCACCATCACTGGAGGTGTTTAGGAAGAGATTGGATGGGGCGCTTGGTGCCATGGTTTAGTTGATTAGATAGTGTTGGATGATAGGTTGGACTTGATCTCGAGGATCTTTTCCAACCTGGTTAATTCTATTCTATTCTAAATGTCATTTACAGTGTTTGGCCTTTACCTATGCACTTTTCATTTGGAGGCAAGTCAACCTGAAACCATTTGAAGTGTACCAAATAAAAGCTGTCATAGCTAGCATTAATTTCCAAACATACTTTTTGAAAATCAGTTTCTTAAAGAATATTACTATGATCAAAGAGTTCAGGTTTCTCATCAGCTCTAGACATCATGGATTATTGCAATAAATCCTAGAGAATCAGATTACTGTGAAACTTACATGACATCCCTTCTGACTATCTGCCAGCATAAAAGGTCCTGCAAAAATAAATCACTATCTTAAAAGTATGCTGCACATGTGCAATTCCATAATGTTGGAATCTTTAAGTTTAAAACTAACATACTAGTAGGGATAATATCAAATAGAGAGACAAAATACACTGTCAAAGATATATTCTCTTGATCATAGACATGACAATTCTATCAGATTAGTGCTGTAGAAAAACAGAAAATCTGGTTCAATGTTTTAAAGATAACTTATTTTAATAGAGGAAATAAAGCACTTTCTTAGTATTGGGTGAAGGGTTAAATCTTGGAGAGCCGAGCTACAAGCACTGCTGGTCTGATAAGAAGGAGACAGTGTTGGCCTTGATGGCTTGTGAACTATGGGAACTCAGTGCAGCAGTGCTGTTGGAGGAGGGCAGATTTTTGATTACGTGTGGTTGTTATGACCTGAGAGGGTCAGACTTCAGACATACAGAAGAAGGATGTAACGGAGTCCCTGTTCCTGTTGTAAATGGCTTCTGCGCTGTATTAGTATTCAAGGAAGAATTGTTGAAGGCGCAGGGACAGGCAGAGCCAATGTGCCGGAAGATGAGCTGCTGGGGCAGACAGCCAGCCTGGATGGTTAATGAACTTTTAGTAGAACTAAGGGGAAAAATAAGGGTGTATCACCTTTGGACGAGAGGGGAGGCAACCCACAGAATGTTTAAGGATGTTGCCAAATCATGTAGGAAGAAAATTAGGGAGGCAAAAGCACATTTGGAACTTAAACTGGCCTCTACTGTGAAGGACAACAAAAAGTCCTTCTATAAATACATTAATAGCAAGAGGAAGGGAAAGGACAACCTCCACTCCTTAGTGGACACGGAGGGGAACATTGTAACAAAGGATGAGGAAAAGGCAGAGATACTTAACACCTTCTTAGCCTCAATTTTTACTAGAAGGGCAGAACGTCTTCCTGACAGCTGGCCTGCAGAGCTGGCAGAAGGAGCCAGGGAGCTGCAGAGTTTCCCTATGTTCCATGAGGAGGTGGTTGGAACTCTCCTTAGCAGCTTGGATCCCCACAAGTCCATGGGACCAGATGGGATTCATCCTAGGGTGCTGAGAGAGCTGGCAGATGAGCTGGCCAAGCCACTCTCCATAATTTTCCAGCAGTCCTGGCTCACTGGCGAGGTCCCAGAGGACTGGAAGCTGGCCAACATGGTGTCCATCGATAAGAAGGGCCGGTTGGATGAGCCAGGGAATTACAGGCCTGTCAGCCTGACCTCAGTGCCAGGCAAGATCATGGAACAGGTCATCTTGAGTGCAATCACACAACACTTACAGGATGGCCAAGGGATCAGGCCTAGCCAGCATGGATTTAGGAAGGGCAGGTCCTGCCTGACCAACCTGATCTCCTTCTATGATCAGGTGACCCGCCTGGTGGATGTGGGGAGGCCTGTTGATGTAGTCTACCTGGACCTCAGCAAGGCCTTTGACACTGTCCCCCATAGCAAACTGCTGGCCAAGCTGTCAGCCCATGGCTTGGATGGGAGCACACTGCGATGGGTTAGGAACTGGCTGGAGGGCCGAGCCCAGAGAGTGGTGGTGAATGGTGCCACATCCAGCTGGCAGCCAGTCACTAGTGGTGTGCCCCAAGGATCAGTGCTGGGCCCTGTGCTCTTTAACATCTTTATTGATGATCTGCATGAGGGCATTGAGTCCATCATCAGTAAATTTGCTGACGACACCAAGCTGGGGGCAAGAGTTGATCTGCTGGAGGGTAGAGAAGCTCTGCAGAGGGACCTCGACAGGCTGGACAGATGGGCAGAATCCAACGGCATGAGATTTAACACATCCAAGTGCCGGGTTCTGCACATTGGCCACAACAACCCCATGCAGTGCTACAGGCTAGGGTCACAGTGGCTGGAGAGCAGCCAGGCAGAGAGGGACCTGAGGGTACTGGTTGATGGTAGGCTGAACATGAGCCTGCAGTGTGCCCAGGCAGCCAAGAAGGCCAATGGCATCCTGGCCTGCATCAAGAACAGTGTGGCCAGCAGGAGCAGGGAGGTCATTCTGCCCCTGTACACTGCACTGGTTAGGCCACACCTCGAGTACTGTGTCCAGTTCTGGGCCCCTCAGTTTAGGAAGGATGTTGACTTGCTGGAACGAGTCCAGAGAAGGGCACCAAAGTTGGTGAGGGGTTTGGAACACAAGCCCTATGAGGAGAGGCTGAGGGAGCTGGGGTTGCTCAGCCTGGAGAAGAGGAGACTCAGGGGTGACCTTATCACTCTCTACGACTACCTGAAGGGAGGTTGTAGACAGGCGGATGATGGTCTCTTCTCCCAGGCAGCCAGTACCAGAACAAGGGGACACAGTCTCAGGCTGCGCCAGGGGAGGTTCAGGTTGGATGTTAGGAAGAAGTTCTATACAGAAAGAGTGATTGCGCTATGGAATGGGTTGCCCGGGGAGGTGGTGGAGTCGCCGTCATTGAAGGTGTTCAGAAGGAGACTTGATGGGGTGCTTGGTGCCATGGGTTAGCTGTTTGGGTGGGTTGGATTGGTTGATGGGTTGGACACGATGATCTTGAAGGTCTCTTCCAACCTGGTCTGGTTTGGTTTATTCTGGAAGCGTCTGCATCGTTAAGAAGCCTAGAGGGAGGACCTTCACTGAGCTTGAGGAGCTCAGCATTGCTGCAGCCAGCCGTGGCGACCGGGAGAGCCCATCGTGCCAGCGGAGGACTGGACCAAACCCCCGAGGGTAAGATCTGCCCAGTTACCGGGGAGAAGGGACTTGATCCATACCGAGTCCACGTATGTCTAGCCCCGCCGTAGCGGGAGAGGAGCTGCTGAGTGCCGCTTTGAGGAGCCGCCGAGTGCCGCTCTGAGCCCTGTGAATCTCAGGGAAAACCAAAGCATTGTTCATGCCTATACTGCATCGAACCGGGACCACTCTGAGAGTCCTGTTACTCCTTTAAGCTCGGTAAAGAGAATCCGCCGCCTAACACAGGCGAATTCTCTCCCCGAGGCTGTTTGCATCAGCCCCGAGAACCGCCGTGGTTGGGCCGACCCCACGAGCTTCGCCTGCTTCCGTCATTCGAGCTCATCTACCGGCCACCGTCATCCCGCCCTACCGTGCGAGCCGACTTCTGAGGGCCGACCCCACAGACCAACCCCGACCAGGACTGATCCCTGTTGTCTGAAGGGAATTGAATATCTTCCACGTGCTTTCCATCCACTAGCACTCAGTTCAAAGTATCCACGTCTAGCAGAGTAAGTGCTGACGCATAGAAAGACTGTAATATTGCTGTGTATAGCCAGAAGCCGCCCGCGTCCCGCCGAGTCGCCATCTCGTGGTCAAGCGGTGGAACCGCACCTTTCGTTTCATCTGTGAGGAATAGACGTCCTCCAAGGAGGTCATTCCAAAACAGATCAAACCAAAACAGACCACCAAGGCAGTCACGTAGGACTATTTGGACAACTCTGCGTGATCAGTTTGGTGAGAACATGAACAGGTGGGATGGCCAACCAACTTCTAATCTTTTCAGGAGACTGAGGGAACTGCAAAGTGGCAGAACCCGAGGTAGCAATACCAGAAGGGTAGCTGTTACTTCCACAGTTCCCCAGAACAACTCTAGTAGCTCCAACAGTGGCTCCAGCTATAACACTGCACACTATGCTCAATGCACATGTGGGCATGTTCCCCATAACAAGGAGTGCCCTGCCTCCTGCCAGGGGGAGGAGAGGGATAACAGAAATAACAGAATCTATTGGGATGTGTACATCCAATGGCCTGGCACTTCACAATTTCGGAAGTGCAGGGCCTTGGTTGACACAGGAGCTCAGTACACCATAATAACATCAAATTATCAGGGATCAGAGTCTATAACTATTCTGGGAGTCACTGGTGGATCTCAAGAGTTAAGTAAGGTGGAGGTTAATATTACTTTAACTGGTAAACAATGGAGGAAGCATACAGTTGTGACCGGACCTGACGCACCTTGAATTTTGGGAATTGATTTTCTGAGAGAAGGGCGTTTCAAAGACCCTAGAGATTACAAATGGGCTTTTGTAGTAGCTTCTGTAGAAATTGATGGACAAAAACTGAACCTGTCTGTTAGGCCTGAGCTTTCTGATGAATCTGCAGTTGTGGGACAACACGAGATACAGGACGTTAACTCGCTGGTGGCTTCTCAGACTGTGCATCACAGACAATACAGAACCAACCATGACTCTTTTTTGCCCATTCAGAATCTGATTCGTCAGTTGGAGAGTCAGAAAGTCATCAGCAAAACTCATTCACCTTACAACAGTCCAGTGTGGCCTGTGAGAAAGCAGAATGGAGACTGGCGTCTGATAGTAGACTACCGAGCCCTGAATAAAGTAACTCCATCTATGCGTGTAGTAGTACCAGACATGATGGAACTCCAGTATGAGCTGGAATCCAGAGAGGCCAAATCGTATGCTACTATAAACACTGCTAATGCATTTTTCTCTATTCCCATAGCAGAGGAATGCAGGCCTCAGTTTGCTTTCACCTGGAGAGGAATGCAGTACGCTTTCAACAGATTGCCAATGGGCTGCTGGATCCACAGCTCAAGCATCTGTCATGCAGTAATCCACGATGCTCTGGGGAAAGGTGGCACTCCAGACACATCCAGATCATTGATGATATCACCGTCTGGGGTAAAACTGCTGAGGAAGTCTTCGAGAAAGGGAACAAAATCATTGACATTCTTCTGAATGCAGGTTTTGCCATCAAGCGAGACAAGGTGAAAGGACCTACCACAGAGATTCAGTTTCTGGGAGTGCGGTGGCAGGATGGACACCGACACATTCCAGTGGATGTGGTAAATAGAGTCTCTACCATGGCAAATCCCACAAACAAGCAAGAGACCCTACGTTTCTTGGGGATAGTGGGATTTTGGAGACTGCACATTCCTGGATACAGTCAGACTGTGAAACCTCTGTATGATGTGACTAGAAAGAGAAACCATTTCCACTGGGGACCTGAACAACAAGCAGCCTTTGACCAGATAAAGCAAGAGGTGATTCAAGCAGTGGGTCTGGGACCTCACCGAGATGGTCCAGACATTAAGAACATTTTATACACGGCTGAAAGTGACAATGGTCCAACCTGGTGCTTGTGGCAAAAAGCTCCAGGTGAGACACGTGGACGACCTCTTGGTTTCTGGAGTCGAGGTTACAGAGGTTCAGAGGCTAATTATACTCCAACAGAAAAAGAGATTCCAGCTGCCTATGAAGGAGTAAAATCAGCTTCTGAAGTAACTGGAAGTGAATCACAACTTCTCTTAGCTCCCAGATTACCAGTTTTGAATTGGATGTTCAAAGGCAAAGGCTCCACACCACATCATGCCACAGACTCAACCTGGTCTAAGTGGATGGCTCTGATAACACAGAGAGCTCGAATGGGAAATCTTGAAAGACCTGGTCTAGTGGAGGTGATCTCAAGTTGGCCTGAAGGTGCCAACTGTACTAAACCTCCAGAGGAGAAAGTAACTCGTGCTGAGGAAGCTCCTCCTTACAATGACCTTTCTGATGATGAAAAGAAATATGCTTTGTTCACAGACGGTTCCTGTCGTCTTGTTGGAAACAAGCGAAGGTGGAAGTCTGCGGTGTGGAGTCCAACACGCCGAGTTGCAGAGGCGAAGGATGGAGAGGGAGAATCCAGTCAGTTTGCAGAGGTAAAAGCTGTCCAGCTAGCTCTCGACGTAGCCGAAGGTGAGAGATGGCCAAAGCTTTATCTCTACACCGACTCATGGATGGTAGACAATGTTCTGTGGGATTGGCTTAAGAACTGGAAAAAGAATGGCTGGCAGAGGAAAGGAAAACCCATTTGGGCAGCCGACCTGTGGCAGGACATTGCTGATCGAGTCGAGAGAATTACAGTGAAAGTGAGACACATCGATGCTCACATTCCTAAGAGCAAAGCTACTGAGGAACAGCAACACAACCATCAGGCAGATCTAGCTGCAAGAGTTTCTCAAGCAGACATGGACTCTAATCTTGATCTCGACTGGAAACACCGAGGTGAGATATTCTTAGCTTGGTGGGCTCATGATTCGTCCAGACATCAAGGCAGAGATGCAACATACCAATGGGCTCGTGACAGATCCATAGACATTTCCATGGATGCTATCACACAAGTCATCCATGACTGTGACATTTGTGCTGCTATTAAGCAGGCAAAATGAATTAAGCCCTTGTGGTATGGTGACAGATGGTCCAAGTACAAGTATGGTGAAACTTGGGAGATTGACTACATCACTCTACCAGGTTCTCGTTCTGGTAAGCAATACGTGCTTACTATGGTAGAGGCAAACACTGGATGGTTGGAAACTTATCCAGTTCCACAGGCAACTGCACGCAACACCATTCTCGGACTGGAGAGACAAATCCTGTGGAGACACGGAACTCCAGAGAGGATTGAGTCAGATAACGGAACTCATTTCAAGAACAACCTTGTAAAGAACTGGGCAAAAGAGCACGGTATTGAGTGGATATTCCCTATCCCATTCTATGCACCAGCTGCAGGGAAGATTTGAACGCCACAACGGTTTGTTGAAGACCACTCTTAAAGCCATGGGAGGTGGATCTTTGAAAAACTGGGAAAAACATTTAGCACAAGAAACCTGGCTAGTAAAGAGCAGAGGTTCAGTGAACCGAGCTGGACCTGCACATTCAGATCTGCTACAGAAAGTAGAAGGTGATAGAGTTCCTGTTGTTAGAGAAAAGAATCTGTTAGGTAAAACTGTTTGGGTATTTTCACCCTCAGGAGAGGCTAAACCTGTCTGAGGGGTGGTTTCAGCTGAAGGTCCGGGTCACACTTATTGGGTAATGCAAGAGAATGGTGAAATTCAGTGTATTCCACAAAGAAATTTAACTTTAGCTGAAAGAGTTTAATTTCATACTGTTGTACAGCTACATCACGTCCAAAGGAAGAATCAACGCGGAATCTACGGTGCACGAACCCTGAGAACCCTGAGAGCCCTGAGTCAACTAAGAGACCCTGAGAATCCCTGTTTTCCTTTTCTTCGCTTTGTCGGCGAAAAGATAAACTGTTTTCCATTTTTCTCATTTCCTGATTTTCTTGGACTTTTGACTCATCTACATCTGAGTATAGCCGGAGTGGACTGTGAACTTTACTTACAAACTGTAAATATTGTCATGGATTGAATGGACAGTACGAGCAGCCAATGAAATTGTTTAGAAGGGGTGGACTGTGGCCATTTGAGGCTGTGCCTTTAAGAAAGGGACAGTGCTGGGACACTCTGGCTGAATGTTTTGGAATAATAACAAAAACAATCAAATATTATAAACTAATTTCATTGGTAGATTGGTAGAATGCAGTTTTAAGTTTTGTGCAGCTGGGATTTTTCTGTCAGTTCTCTCCTTTCCTTCTCCCTTTCCAGCTTGCCTGCTTCTGGGGTCCCTGCCAGAATGACCCTGAAGAGGTAAGCATGAGGCCTACTAATAGTCTGCTTTATTAATAGCTGCCTTTTTCTCTCTTTCTAACCCTCCTTGGGAAAAAGGGAGGTAGGGGGGAGAAGGGGGTACATGGCAGGGAACCCTCCTCCGGAGGAGGGAATTTCGTTCCTGTATTCTTGTTTTTTTTACTTTGCTGTATATTTCTGTATATAAATTGTAAATACTGTATATTTTGTGTACATATCTTGCATTTTCCACATTGCTTGTAAAATATAGCATTTCCCCTTGCTTGTCCGGCTGGGTTAGCTGTGGTTTTTCTTTCTTTTTGTGGGGGAGAGGAAGCTAGGCCTTCTCTCAACCCACCACAACATTACATGGCTCTGAAAGCATATGGGTGAGACAATTTGAATTCATGCATGTATGCACTCAAATTTGGTAAATGTTTAATAAAGATACATATTTTTTTCTTTCATTTAGAATTTTTATCCCAGCATTTCTCAACGACAGTAAGAGGTCACATCAATGTAAGAAAAATAATGAACTGAGAAAATAATCTTCAGGTGACATGTCACTTCTTAGCAAATGATGAGATTTTAACTGAAACTATTTATATCCTAAACTGATTGATACATAAAATCGTACAATCATTCAGGTTGGAAAAGCCCTGAAGATCATTGAGTACAATCATTAACTTAGCACTACGAAGTCCACCACTAACCATGACTGTAAGTGCCACATCTCTGTGCCTTTGGGTAGCGTGTTCCAGGGCTTGACAACCCTTTGGGTAAAGAACTTTTTCCTAATATTCCATCTAAATCTTTTCTGATGCAACTGGGGGATGTTTCCACTCATCCTATCACTTCTTAATTGTGAAAAGAGACCAACACATCTTTCACCAAGAAACAAAAAGGTATTAAAGAGTCATGTTGCAGTACTTTAGTGAGCCCTTCAGTTGGAAATGATACGTCTATGTTTTGAATAATGCCAGAATAGGTCTACGGTTCTAAAGTAACATGCAAATGGGATGTGTGGCTAATTCAGGTTTGTCTTAATTCTACTTCCTACATAATCTCAGTATAATTTGGGGTTTGTGCACGACCCTAACTGTACTTCAGCAGATCAGAATTCCTTTCGCTTTAAGTGGGAAGGATAAAAAGATCTATAAATTGCTGAAGTTACAGCACTCAAGTTACTGCTAACAATTGTGTTCTCAATTTAGGAGACAAATTGGCTATTTGTCTACTGACTTTTCACCAAAATATTAATTACGTTTCTATTATCTAGCAGTATTATTTCCCAGTGCTTCCTAGTTTAAGTGAGTTACAGCCTTCTAAACTCTGAGCTACAGGCTGGGGTCGGAGTGGCTGGAGAGCTCCCAAACAGAGAGGGACCTGGGGGTGCTGAACAACAGCCACCTGAATATGAGCCAGCAGTGTGCCCAGGTGGCCAGGAGGGCCAATAGCATCCTGGCCTGCATTAGGAATAGTGTGGCCAGCAGGAGCAGGGAGGTCATTGTGCTCTGCATTGGTTAGGCTGCACCTTGAGTACTGTGTCCAGTTCTGGGCCCCTCAGTTTAAGAAGGACATTGAAACACTTGAACGTGTCCGGAGAAGGGCAACAAGGCTGGGGAGAGGCCTTGAACACAAGCCCTATGAGAGGCTGAGGGAGCTGGGATTGTTTAGCCTGGAGAAGAGGAGGCTCAGGGGTGACATTGCCCTCTACAACTACCTGAAAGGTGGTTGTAGCCAGGAAGGGGTTGGCCTCTTCTCCCAGGCAACCAGCACCAGAACAAGGGGACACAGTCTCAAGCTGCGCCAGGGGAGGTTTAGACTAGAGGTGAGGAGGAAGTTCTTCACCGAGCGCGTCATTCGTCATTGGAACGGGTTGCCCAGGGAGGTGGTTGAGTCATCGACCCTGGAGGCGTTCAAGAGGAGATTGGACATGGCACTTCGTGCCATGGTCTAGTCATGGGGTCTGTGTTGATAGGTTGGACTCGATGATCCTCGAGGTCCTTTCCAACCTAAGTGATACTGTGATACTGTGATACTTTTTTTAGAGACTAAATTCACACTTTTTTTCCTATATTCTTCACTCTTTGGGAGAAGGTCTGTAGCATAATATTCTATCACCCAACAAAATGTGTCCCGTTTTGGATCTGTTTCTTCATTCCAAGATGAACAGAAATGCAGAAATATTATTTCATTCCCAAGCTGTACAGCATATCCCTACAATTTACTCCTTTTCATGCTGCCACATAAGGCCTCTATTGATCATTAACTGCCTTCACATAGATATGAAAAACTATTCCTGTCTTTGGTGTGTCTTCAAGCCTCCTTTCCTTTCTCATTTTGTATTATTTTTTTCTTATACTGTATCATTTGCTACTATATATTTGATAGTCTGGCAACAGTCTTGATGATACACCATTAATAAACAGTTAACATATCTAGTTTTCTAGCTATATATGGCATTTAATTCCAAACCAAGTAATTATGACAATCTTCAAGCATTAAAATGTAATTATGGCTATTGCACAAAAATTACTATCATAAACATAATGCTCCTGGGGGGAAGAAAAAACAATTGTTTGGGGGAGGGGGGGAGGTGTTGTTGGTTTTGTTTGTTGTGGGATTTTTTTAGGTTCTCCAAGACCTCGCTTTTGAAGGTGTTATATTTACAGCTTCATAAACTTAATTTTATTTAGCATTCTTGTAGTTTTCTGGTGGCAATTTCATTCTGAATTTTATCCTCCTCTTTTGCACTCTTTGGAATTTGCTGTTTTCCTCCTGTTTCTGTCATTGAAGTACATAAGTATGATTTCCTTACTAATGCTTTCCCATTAACAAGGCATTTACCGAGCTTTCACAGTCAATAATCTGTGATGGCAGAGCCAGCTTGTGAAGAGCTGAAAAGCTGAGACCACAGCCCACTGTTCCAGTAAGTCACGAGATAGGATAAAATATATAATCACCAGCTAGCTTAACATTTTTTAAAACATACTGAAAATAATTTTGTTGCAATGGGCAAGGGAGCACTAGGAAAAGCTTAATTCCATTAGAATCAGCTGCTATGAATGTATAGTAGGAATGTCTTGCGTAACTAAGTTGATAGAACACTTTGAATATAATTGTGCTGTGATAGAGAATGACATGGACAGTATGCATTTTCCAAGAAGCATTTGATAAAGCTACACATCAAAGGTAATTGGTTATTATAAGGAAACCTGACACAGAAGATAACAAATGTTAGAGAACTGGAAAGTAGATATTTCCACCAATACACAATTTTTTCTTGTCTTGGCAATGGTAAACTGTAAGACAGATATAAATTGTTATTAGCAAAGACACCAGACTTGACACACTTGAAGACAAGAGCAGCAATCCATGATATTTAGTACAGGGACATTCTACTATACTGAAAAATACATTTCCCAGAACTTTATTCAGGAAAAGCATCATTTTCTGGATCATTAATGTGAATAAAAGTGAATAAATCTTTTCAATTTCATGATAGTGCTTTTAAGAAAAATAAGATAAAACAAAGAAGTTGTGACTCCATATTTTTAATTGGAAATATGAGGTCACTTGTCTACTGACAGCTTTTATTTGCCCTTATTTTTTATTTCCCCCCCTTTTGGAGAAACTAAGCTGAACTAAGACTAATTTAAAATTACCCAGCAGTGAAATTTATTGGAGTTTAGAAAAATCTCTGCATAATTATAGAAATCTTCAAATGCCTTTGCATAAACTGTATCAAGCATTCAGAAAACATAAAAGGGTGACAATTCTTGCAGTGCAGTGAGAGAGATTAGACAGCTCAAGTGTTCTCTGAGCTGTGAATGATGGGATTCACAGCTAGTTTGTCTCCTTTGTGTTTCATAGTTTCATTCAGGGTTGGAAGGGACCACACGGATCATCTAGTTCCAACCCCCCTGCCATGGGCAGGGACACCCCACACTAGATCAGGCTGGCCAGAGCCTCATCCAGCCTGCTCTTAAACACCCCCAGGGACGGGGCCTCGACCACCTCCCTGGACAACCCATTCCAGGGCTTCACCACTCCCATGGTGAAGAACCTCCTCCTCACATCTAGCCTGAATCTCCCCACCTCCAGCTTCATTCCATTCCCCCTAGGCCTGTCACTACCTGAGATCCTGAGAAGTCCTTCCCCAGCCTTCCTGTAGGCCCCCTTCAGATACTGGAAGGCCACAATTAGGTCACCTCGGAGCCTTCTCTTCTGCAGACTGAACAGCCCCAACTCCTTCAGTCTGTCCTCATAGGAGAGGTGCTCCAGCCCTCTGATCATCCTTGTGGCCCTTCTCTGGACACGTTCCAGCACCTCCACATCCCTCTTGTAATAGGAGCTCCAGAACTGGACACAGTACTCCAGGTGGGGTCTCACCAGGGCTGAGTAGAGGGGGAGGATCACCTCCCTCGACCTGCTAGCCACACTTCTCCTGATGCAGCCCAGGATCTGATTGGCTTTGCGGGCTGCAAGTGCACACTGAGAGCTCATGTTGAGCTTTTTGTCCACCAGCACCCCCAAGTCTCTCTCCTCAGGGCTACTTTCCAGCCAGTCACTGCCCAGCCTGTATTTGTGCCTGGGATTGCCTCGACCCAGATGCAGGACCCTGCACTTGCTCTTATTGAACTTCATGAGGTTGGCTTGTGCCCACCTCTCCAGCCTGTCAAGGTCCCTCTGGATGGCCTCCCTTCCCTCCAGCGTGTCTGCTGCACCACACAGCTTGGTGTCATCAGCAAACTTGCTGAGGGTGCACTCAATGCCACTGTCCATGTCACCCACAAAGATGTTGAACAAGACAGGTCCCAGGACTGATCCCTGAGGGACTCCGCTTGTCACTGGCCTCCACTGGGACATGGACCCATTGACAGCCACTCTTTGGGTGCGGCCATCAAGCCAGTTCCTTATCCATCTAGTGGTCCACCCATCAAACCCATGTGTCACCAGTTTGGAGACCAGGATGTGGTGCGGGACAGTGTCGAAGGCTTTGCTCAGGTCCAGGTAAACAACATCAGTTGCTCGCCCCTCATCTATTAATTTTGTCACCTGCTCATAGAAGGCCACCAGGTTGGTCAGGCAGGATTTGCCCTTGGCAAGGCCATGCTGACTGTTCCCAATCACCTCTTCACTATTCTTTTGAGCGAGTAGTGACTCCAGGAGGATCTGCTCCATGATCTTTCCAGGCACAGAGGTGAGACTGACTGGCCTGTAGTTCCCTAGTTCCTCCTTCTTACTCTTTTTGAAGATGGGGGCAATGTTTCCCCTTTTCCAGTCTGTGGGGACTTCACCAGATTGCCATGTGTTGTGGGTTAGAGAGTCAGACGCCAGTCTCCATTCTGCTTTCGCACAGGCCACACTGGACTGTTGAAAGGTGAATGAGTTTTGCTGACGACTTTCTGACTCTCCAACTGACCAATCAGATTCTGAATGGGCAACAAAGAGTCATGGTTGGTTCTGTATTGCCTGTGATGCACAGTCTGAGAAGCAACCGGCAATTTAATGTCCTGTATCTTGTGTTGTCCCACAACTGCAGATTCATCAGAAAGCTCAGGCCTAACAGACAGCTTCAATTTTTGTCCATCAATTTCTACAGAAGCTACTCCAAAAGCCCATTTGTAACCTCTAGGGTCTTTGAAACGCCCTTCTGTCAGAAAATGAATTCCCAAAATACAAGGTGCGTCAGGTCCGGTCACAACTGTATGCTTCCTCCATTGTTTACCAGTTAAAGTAATATTGACCTCCACCTTACTTAACTCTTGAGATCCACCAGTGACTCCCAGAATAGTTATAGACTCTGATCCCTGATAATTTGATGGTATTATGGTGCACTGAGCTCCTGTGTCAACCAAGGCCCAGCACTTCCGAAATTGTGAAGTGCCAGGCCACTGGATGTACACATCCCAATAGATTCTGTTATCTCTGTTATCCCTCTCCTCCCCCTGGCAGGAGGCAGGGCACCCCTTGTTATGGGGAACATGCCCACATGTGCATTGAGCATAGTGTGCAGTGTTATAGCTGGAGCCACTGTTGGAGCTACTAGAGTTGTTCTGGGGAACTGTGGAAGTAACAGCTACCCTTCTGGTATTGCTACCTCGGGTTCTGCCACTTTGCAGTTCCCTCAATCTCCTGAAAAGATTAGAAGTTGGTCGGCCATCCCACCTGTTCATGTTCTCACCAAACTGATCACGCAGAGTTGTCCAAATAGTCCTACGTGACTGCCTTGGTGGTCTGTTTTGGTTTGATCTGTTTTGGAATGACCTCCTTGGAGGACGTCTACTCCTCACAGATGAAACTTGTATCCACCTGGAGGAAGAATTAGAACTATCTCTTTGTGCCAATTGGGATATGGAATCCTTCAGCTCTTTCATGCAATTCTCAATTTTTCCAGACAGAGTTTCAATGGCTGAAACCAAAGAAACACGTGTCATGCTATCCTCCAATTGTCTCATTTGATCAGTGAATTGGCCAACCGTAGGAGGAGCTCCACCATAATTTCTTGACACAATTCTGCTTGCCAGAATGTTTGCATAATTAGAAGGAGCAAGCTTGATGAGTTTTTTAGTAAGACCTGTTCCCCCAGGAATGTCATCAGGAATTAGAGTTTTATATTCACCATAGAGTATCTCTCTAACAGCAAATTCTCTCAAGCGCTTAATTACCCCATCTATCGTAGTCCAGGGTTTAGGATTCCATGGAAGATCATCTCGGGAAGGGTATCTCAGGGGAACTGCCATTAAAAGGTGTATCCACAAATTAACCTTACCGAGAACCTTGCCTAGATGTCTATCTATTCCATTATCCCTCGAGAGAGTTCCTAACTGAGCTGCTGACTTGTCTCTGACCATTAGAGCTGGAGCATCTGTATCATAACATCTACTAAGCTAGCTGGAACTGGCTTCTTATCTGCTCTGGTGTAATCTTTACGGACATTTCGCAACTCTTCCCGTGGTGAAGAAGATTCCGAAATATCATCTCCTTGTCCATCTACCACATCTTCCTCAACTTGTTGTCCAAATAATCCTGTTGCCACTCTCCTAAGGATCACTTTAAGCTGAGAACCACCCCTGCTAGCTCCTGTCCTAGCTGCATCTCTATCCTGTTTTGATCTCACTAACTCAGCTAGATCTTTAAAACAAACCTTCTCTTCCTCCTCAGCAGGATCTTTGCTAGTAGAGGGTCCCTCACCAGGATCACTCTCCTGCTTTTCTTCCCCATTAGCTCCTGGATCAGCTTTGGCCTTTCCACTTCTAGTCTTTAAAACTGCTACTTGCTTAATTGGAGCTGTGTTTGAATTTACAGCTACCTTAACAGAAGCTGACAGGTTTTGAGACAGATCAGCTGCTGTGGGAGAGGCTTCCGGTCCTGCAGTGCCAGGAGGCAGAAATGACTCTGCCTTGTTAATGTCCGATGAAGAAGAAGAAGGAGGAGGAGGAGCCGCCATGTTGGCAGTTGCTGCCGCCCCTGGCTGCTTGCCAGAGTCAGCAAGAAAACTGTTCAAAGCAGCTTTTCCAATAGACTTTTTAGCTCTCTCTTTAACTGACACAGATTCTCCACACTCCTCATCACTGGACGTCTCTGGGACTGACCCAGAGGTACGCCGCTTCTTCTTTGATCTAGGCTTAATTATAAAACACGCTCTGGACTCCCGGCGCAAGGAAAATAGCAAATATGCAATCGCTATCACCAGCAGCAGATTCACACTCATCAAATAAATCACCTTTGGATCCCAGCCATCACTTAAAGTTACTCTTTCCCCTACTGGGATCTTAAACTCCTTTATCTCAATCGGGAGAGTGCTAGAGGTCACATTCCTGTATCTCACTGGCCAGAAAAAATCCATACAGCATCCATACAGGAGCCTCACCTTGTACATAAACCACAAATAAATTGTCTGCATCAAATATTTACCTAGGCAATCCAGAATCAAACCCAAACATTACCTGTAGATGAGAGCCCCAAAAATTGAGAAAAACAGACGCTCCAAAATCCAAAATACCTTCATGTTTGCTAGTCCGGCTCGAGCAAGCAATAAATCAAGCTAATTATCCTCACTCCACATTGGGCGCCGAAAAATGTCGTGGGTTTGGGAGGAAGGCCCAGCGTTCTCCCCCCCACAAAGAGAATAAAGAAATAAAAAAAACCACAGCTAGCCACAGTCAGAGAAGCAAAGGAATGCCATATTTACAAGCAGTTTTAGGGAATGCAGGGTATATATACACAATTTACAGTATTTACAATATATACACAGAAATATACAGCAAAGTAATACAGGAATGAAATCCCCCCCCCCTTTTCAGAGGAGGATTCCTCCTCCCTGTACCTCCTTCTCTCCCCTTTTTCCCCAAAGAAGGTTAGAAAGAGAGAAAAAGAGCAATTGTTAATTAAAGCAGAGTATGTTAGTAGAGGCCTTATCTGTCCAAGGTCAGTCTGGCAGAGAGCCTAGAAGCGGACAAACTGGAAAGGGAGGGCAGAATCGAAACTGAGGAAAGTCTCAGCTGGACTCAAAACTTAAAGTTGCATTCTACCAATCTACCAATGAAATTTGTTTAGACCTGTCTTTTGTTTACAAAACATTCAGCCACAGTGCTCCAGCACTGTCCCTTTCTTAAAGGCACAGCCTCAAATGGTCACATTTTCAAATCAAATTTCTGCTCTCTGAAGCTCCACCCCTGGTCAGCTCCTATTTTCATATTCTCACCATATACTTTCCTGCAAGACTGATGAGTCTATCATTCTTTCAGAGCAAATAAAAGCAGTCAGGGTCAGTTCAGTATTCAGGAAGTCTCATCAACATTTTGTAATTATTGCTTGAATTGTTCCACTGCCATTTAGTAATAATAACTAATAAAAATGCCATTTATTCATAAACATCAGGAAACCTAAACATAGCCTTTGTGCTTTTGAGGAATACTGAAAAGTTAATAGATATTCTTCACTTAAACTCATATGACAAGTTTTCACATCTAACCTCTGAAATTGTTTCATAATGAGCTCTCAATAATGACATGTGGCAATGCCAGCGACGAGCAGTGTGAGCAATCTGGCAGTGCAGGCCTAGAGCCTGACATGGTGGTAGGCCATAAATGCAGAATCAGCTAGCAGTGTAGCAAAACAGTGCTGTGCCTGCAGCATGTAACTAAAACAAGACACTGGTAGCTATAAACATGGACAGTTATCTTGGGACAACAGGACATGCACCTGCATCAACAACCTCGTTGTGTCATTAGTAGTTGGACCAATAATCTGTAATAGTGCAATGTGTGGTCACTCAGAGGGAACCAATGGAGCTATGCTAACGAGGCTCTCCGAGTTTATATAAGTTGTAGCAGTTGCCTTGCTATGCACTTCTGCCTTTCCTGTCTCCTGTTTCTTCTACACTTTACAGTGCTATACTTGCACTACAGGCCTGCTCCATAGGCCTGCACCTCAGGCCTGCACCATAGGCCTGCAACACTGGAACAATAAAGGAACAATACTCGATCACATTGGTCAGCCGTATTGATTCCCAATCTCCGTCGTCTACATCTGGCGCCCGAATAAACCTCAACTCATGGACAAGGGATCCTCGGACTACAATACTGATCGACTCAGCACAAAAAGGTACATCCGAGCGATACGGAAAGCTGGTCTGACAGCACTGCCCCCGTGCTGGAAAATTAGCAGCGCGCGCTCACAAAGGAAGTGAATCTCACCCTGGCCCGGTGAGCGACCGGAGGAGGGGCAAGGGGAAGCATGCCACCACAGAAGAGGCTGTGCTAAACGCCTTCCACCTATCCTCTCCGTGAGAGGTATTACTGGCAATTCTGGGATCGTAAAAGGGCTATTAGCCTGTGCCCAGAGTCATCCCCACGGCATTAATGTTTTACTTCCGAAGCGCGGGACGAAATTGCAGCCCAGCTGTGGGATGAGGTGCTAAATGCTTAAAAAAGCAGCTTTTCGCTATAGCACCGTGTGACGGATCGTCACGGACATTGCAATCGAAAGAAGCAGAGCAGGCTACTCCCGATTCAGCTGCTGCAGCGTTTGGTTCTAACCGAGACGAGAAAGAGAGACTCGGAAGGCACTCCCCGCCCTCCGTCCCCCCCAACTCTCCTTGCACATCGTCTGCCGCTCCGTCAGCATCCTCCTCAATTTCAATTGCCCGCTACTCCTTCTACACGAATCGCGGCTCTCTATTACCGTCCTTTTGCGCGGAAAAATCTGCTCCTGCCACATCAATAGCGGCAGAAACGAATCTTGATCGAACTGATAAGGCGCGCGAAATCAAAATGGAGATCGCTACGCATTAAGAATTAGACAAAGGAGACGCCACCTCCGCCATCTTGGCCAGCACACCATGTTTATTAACACACCAGCACAGCCGCCCGCGCCCAGCGGAGAAACCCATTAAAAAAAAAAAAAAAAAAAAAAAAAACAGAAAAAGAAAAAAAAAAAAAAGCGGCGAAACTTGCGGCTCGGCGTTTTCGATCCCCTTCATGAACATCTTCCTGATACCGCCAGCGATGGCTTGGGCTTGGAAGCCGGACAGTGCGAACTCTGCCCTAGAACTCCTGGAGCGCTTGCAGGCTCGCGATCATGGCATTTTTGCACCCCCGCCCCGCCGCGAGCCCCGGCCGCCCCGATGGTGGCCCCCACCACCCCGGCAGCGCTCACCCCGGCAGCCCTCAGCCCGGCAGCGCCCACCTCAATAGCGCCCCACACTCTGGCAGCTCTCCTGGCGACGCCTCCCGCGACCCCCCATGGCCCCCGCGAGTACCAGCGGCTCCGATCAAGCGGCATCGACCGACGCACCGCCGACAACAGCGGCCCCGGCAACAGCCACCCCCACGGCAGCGGCAGGAACGGCTCCAGCGGCCCCTTCCCCCCAGCGGTTTCAGCTGCGCTACACGCCCCCGCCTCCTACATTCCAGTCATTATCATCAGAGTATAGCCTCGGACGGAGATTTCAATTGAGTCCCGATGGGGCGATCGGGAGGTGGGAGGGACACGGAACTGTCCCGCTGAGCTAGTGGAAAGGTATTGTGGGAAATGTAGTCACAGATGGAGAAGGTTAACAATGACTATGGTAATCTGAACTGACTAATGTTAAAGGAAGCTAGACAAGCCATAGCTACCTATGGGCTACAGTCAGGATACACAACTGCTGTAATCAATTAGTTGTTTTCAACACATTTGTTAATCCCTTTTGACACACGTATGTCAGCAAATGGTGTTTATTACGAGGTCTGAGAGCGATCATGGAGGAGATGGGTGCCTTACAACCTGGCCTCCCAACTCCCAGTCCCCACAAATTGGGACCTGATTATTATTCATTTGAAGGATCGTTTTCTTTACAATTTGCTCACACTCGGAGGACTTAACAAAGTCTGCATCTACTGAGTCATCGATTAAGGCAGACCCCACCCACCGATATCAATGGGTAGCCCGAAGGCACTCTCTTCCCACTTAAACAGACTCATTGTGACTTAGACTTGTGACATCTATAAGTCTATGGATGGTATTCTGATTGCAACAAAAAAGTTACATTCTAAGACAGTGCTGTCTGAGTTTCAGCAGCAAGCAGACTTGAAAGTCACACCGTCTTAGCCGTTGCAACTTCTCAATTAACTGACAATTCACTTGCAAATGCCTGAGAAGCCATGCCCCGGCAGCCAGCAGACTCTACGAGGTGTCACCATTAGCCATCTCATTGGGGCGAGATCTTTGCCAGGTCTTATCAGCAATAGCAGCTTCCTGAGAAGGTTTTGCAATTAAGTCAGGATGTTAAAGGGGTTAAGGGAAATGTTTGTTAAAGGGGTTAAGGGAAATGTTTGTTATAGCTTTATTGTATGCAGGGACCTGATGTATTGTCAAATGTCAAACCACAGTATTGTGGTCGTGCTAAAAGTTTGTGCAAGGGAATACGAGGATGTTGTGTAACATATTAACTTTAAGCCAAAGACTGCCTATATATGATAATGTATAGCCAGGGTGGGGACGGCAGTTAGCGGAGACTCCCCTGTTGTCCAGCGCTATCATCAACCACCAGAAGACAGGAGACTCCCCTGTTGTCCAGCGCTATCATCAACCACCAGAAGACAGGAGACTCCCCTGTTGTCCAGCGCTATCATCAACCACCAGAAGACAGGAGACTCCCTTGTCGTCCAGCGCTATCAACAACCACCAGAAGACAGGAGACTCCCCGGCTGTCCAGCGCTACCACATAAAAGACCGATGGACTCCAGGGTGGGGTTACGGCAGTTGGTGGAGCAGAGACTCCCCTGTCGTCCAGCGCGGCATTTGCTTCATTGTTCATTGCCTTGCATACTTTGCATTAAAGCAAATCAAATTTAAATTGGCTTTTGTGAATCTTTTATAACAATTTTGGTGCCGTGACTCGGATAAGGAATAGGGAGTGGAATAAGAACAACGGAGAGGCGCCCCGCTGTCACCAGCGGCTCCGCTGTTCTCATTCCTACCTATCCTTACCGACGATCCGAAATTTTGAACAATAAAGTAAAGGAATAACCGGTTGACCCCATAAATTTTGTGCACAAAAGTCCGGACGAAGACGCGGGACGCGTGAGTATCTGCCTTTTTTTGCGCAGGGTTCCGTGCGGTCGGGGTCGGGTTTCCCAGAGTGGAGTGTGTGGTGTGTGTATGAGAGGGGGCCGGCAGCTCGGACCAACCCAAGCGAGTGTGGACCCTTAAGTAGTGCGGTTCTCATTGCTACCCCAAGCGTGAGCCACGAACAAGGGGAAGTGAGTGTATAAGAAGTTGTGCGTGAACACTCTGGAAGATGGGACAGGGGAAAAGTAGGGTGCCTGTTCCCGTTAAACGTCCTAATATACCAAAGGACTCACCCTTATATTTTATGTTAACTATGTGGAAATATTACCCAGGTACAGGGAATAAATCTAAAGATAAGATGATTGACTATTGTGTTAATAAATGGGGAGACCAAAAGATTGGGTCAGCCGTTTGGTGGCCTAAATATGGATCCAGTGAAGATTGGGTCCAACAACAATTAAATCTTTGGGTAAATGATAAAGTTTCCTTTAGCCAGGAAGAGAGTGAATACGCATCAGTATGGGTCACCCGACCAGGGGGATCAGGGGTGTCTCTCTTTTCCCTTTCCACTCTTGATATACAAAAGAAGTTAAAATCTAAGGAGGAGGATGATATACTCATAGGACCGCCACCTTATACTATACCTGTACCCCCTACAGCTCCTCCCGCTGATGCATCCTCGACATCTATAAATAAAATCGAGGATGAGGGACCTAACCTAGGGCCTCAGACAAGATGGAGGACACGTCAGCAGAACTTATTTCCGTTAAGAGAAGTTCCCATGGGGGGACCAAACCCGCAAATGGGATTTATATCAGTACCCCTCAGTTCTAGTGATGTCAGAGAATTTAAAAAAGATATGGGAAAGCTTTTAGAAGACCCACTCGGGGTAGCTGAGCGAGTAGATCAATTTTTGGGTCCTAGTATATACACTTGGGACGAATTGCAATCTATTTTGGGCATTCTTTTTACAACAGAAGAGAAAAACATGATAAGGACGGCTGGCATGCGAGCTTGGGATGCTCAACATGCACAAGGTCCACAGGCCGATATAAAATGGCCATTACAAAGACCTCAATGGGACCACCAGAATAATAATCATCGAGTCCATATGCAGGACTTACGGAACATAATAATCCAAGGGATTCGTGATGCAGTCCCACGGGGACAAAATATAAATAGAGCCTTTAATGAAAGACAAGGGAAGGATGAATCTCCAAATGATTGGCTCGAAAGGCTATGAAAAAGTATGCAAATGTATTCAGGCTTGGATACCGAAGCCCCCCCTGGGCAAGTGTTACTTAAAACACAATTTGTTGCAAAATCCTGGGAAGATATCAGAAAAAAGTTGGAAAAGATTGAGAATTGGCAGGATAGAGGGTTAGATGAATTATTAAGAGAAGCTCAGAAAGTATATGTAAGAAGGGATGATGAAAATCATAAGAAACAAGTTCGGATGATGGTGGCAGCAGTCAGAGAAAGCCAAGGAATAGGAAAAAGAGAAAATAAGCCTCCACCTCGATTATTAGACAACCAAAGGATGAACATGGAAGGCAAAAGGGAAGAGAGAACTTGTTTTTATTGTGGGAAGAAGGGACATTTGAAGCGGAATTGTAGAAGCAGGATTCAGGATGAAAAAATGTTCAAGGAAGACTAGGGGGGTCAGGGGCTCTATTTATTAGGGACCCAGAAACATCGTGAGCCCTTGATAACTTTGAAAATAGGTCCCTTACAGGAGAACTTTCAATTTTTGGTAGACTCGGGTGCTGAAAGGTCCACCATTCAGCGTCTGCCCGGAGGGTGTAAATTATCCTCAGATACCACAATGGTGGTAGGTGCAAAAGGTGAACCTTTTAGAGTAGGAATAGTAAAAGATGTGGAAATTGAAACAGATTCAAAGATAAGCTTAGGAGATTTTTTGGTGGTGCCAGAGGCGGAATTCAATTTATTGGGCCGAGATTTGATTATTGAATTAGGAATTTCTTTAGAAGTAAAAAATAAAGCCATCCAAATTAAGCTTTGTCCTTTACGGACCGAAGATGAAGAGAAAATAAATCCCGATGTCTGGTATACCCCTGAAAGTGTTGGGCGTTTGCGGATACCACCATTTACCGTCACAATTCAGAATCCAGAAAGGCCGATTGTAATAAAACAATACCCCATTTCACTTGAGGGTCGAAGAGGATTAAAACCTGAAATTGATAGATTAATTAAGCAGGGACTTTTAGAACCTTGTATGTCACCCTTTAACACCCCAATACTGCCAGTAAAAAAGGCAGATGGGACTTATCGATTGGTGCATGATTTGAGAGCAATAAACAAAAGGACAGTGCCTCGCTTTCCTGTAGTAACCAACCCCTATACTTTATTAAGTAAATTAGGCCCTGAAAACTTATGGTATAGTGTGATTGACCTGAAGGATGCGTTTTGGGCCTGTCCATTGGATGAATTTTGTAGGAACTATTTTGCCTTTGAATGGGAGGACCCGGATACTGGAAGAAGACAGCAGCTGAGGTGGACAGTTTTACCCCAAGGGTTTACAGAATCTCCCAATTTATTTGGACAAGCTTTAGAGCAAATATTACAAGAATATCAACCAACCCCTGGGATTACTCTCTTGCAATATGTGGACGATCTATTGGTTGCTGGGGAAAACGAAGAGGAAGTTAGGGCAGAGACCATTAGACTTTTGAATTTTCTGGGCTTGAAAGGCCTTAAAGTTTCAAGAAAAAAATTACAATTTGTAGAAGAAGAAGTAAGGTATTTGGGCCATTATATTAGCAAAGGGGAGAAGAGGATAGATCCTGAGCGTGTTAACGGAATACTTGCATTACCAACACCCAGGAACAAGAGACAGATACGCCAAATTTTGGGATTGGTAGGGTACTGTAGACAATGGATAGAGAATTATAGCAATAAGGTGAAGTTCTTGTATCAAAAACTTACCTCAGACGGGGTTGTAACATGGAATAAGGAGGATGAGAGAAAATGGCATGCTCTGCAGGAAGATCTAGTTAATGCCCCAGTTCTTAGTCTCCCAGATTTAAAAAGACAATTTTTCCTTTTTGTTAATATTGAAGATGGTACCGCATATGGGGTTTTAACCCAAGAGTGGGCAGGGAAAAAGAAACCGGTAGGATATTTTTCAAAAATACTAGACCCTGTAAGTAGGGGCTGGCCTACCTGTCTACAAGCGGTAGTAGGGTGTGCTCAGTTAGTTGGGGAAGCACGGAAGATAACTTTTAGTAGTAACATTAGAGTATTTTCCCCACATAATATCCAAAATGTATTGCAACAAAAAGCTGAGAAATGGATTTCGGATTCCAGGTTGTTAAAATATGAAAGTACTCTGTTAGAATCTCCCGATTTATCTTTAGAAACTACTAACTTACAGAATCTGGCAGAATTTCTGTATGGCCAACCGGAGGAAGGAAGACTTACACATGATTGCCTTGCAACAATTGAAACACAGACTAAGATACGACCCGATTTAGAAGAGGAGGAATTAGATGAAGGAGAAAAGCTTTTTGTGGATGGTTCATCTCGAGTTATAGATGGGAAAAGGAAATCAGGATATGCAGTAATTGATGGGAAAACATTAAGAACATTAGAATCAGGACCTCTGAGCTCCACCTGGTCAGCCCAGGCTTGCGAACTCTATGCATTATTACAAGCCTTGAAACGATTAAAAGGAAAGATAGGGACTATATATACGGATTCTCGATATAGTTATGGGGTAATTCACACCTTTGGGAAAATATGGGAGGAAAGGGGTCTTATGAATTCTCAAGGGAAAGATCTGATACATCAGGAATTAGTTGTTCAGGTTTTAAGAGCCCTACGAGGGCCCTATAAATTGGCTGTAGTGCACCTTAAAGGTCACCAAAAAGGGATGGACCTTCGTACACGAGGGAATAATATGGCAGATTTAGAGGCAAAACGGGCAGCAATGAAAGTTGTCCATGAATACATGCTAATAGATGAGCAGAGAAACCCATCCCAGAAGAAGTCAGACACTTCTCTGATCTTTTCCCCTCGAGAAGAAAAAAAGTTAACGGAGTTGGGTGTTCAAAGGAGGGACGATGGGTGGTATTTACCAGATGGCAGAAAGGTACTGCCAAAATCAGTTGCCCTTCAAATATTGACAACCATGCACAATCAGACTCACTGGGGAACTCAAGGATTAGTAGATCATTTTAGTACGAAATTCATGACAATTGGTTTGCACGATTTGGCAAAACAAATTGTACAGGGATGCCTAACGTGCCTCAAAATTAATAAGACATACGCAAGAAAACTACCTATGGGGGGACGGCCCATGGCCGTTAGACCCTTTTTAAACATACAAATTGACTTTACAGAATTCCCAAAAATAGGAAGATATAAATATGTATTGGTTATAGTAGATCACCTTACGCATTATGTAGAAGCCTTTCCCACTCCAAGAGCTACTGCGCAAGCAGTAGCAAAGGTTTTGTTGGAACACATTATTCCGCGTTATGGGGTAACGGAGGTCATTGATTCAGACCAGGGGCCGCACTTTACCTCCAAAATAATTAAAAATCTGACGGAAGCACTGGGAATTAAATGGGAAAACCACACCCCATGGCATCCACAAAGTTCAGGACGGGTTGAGCGTATGAATGGGGAATTGAAGAAGCAATTAGCAAAACTGACTCTGGAAACCAAAATGTCATGGATAAAATGTTTACCATTGGCCCTTTTAAACATTAGAGCCCAACCCAGGACGGACATAGGAATTTCCCCCTTTGAAATGTTGTATGGTATGCCTTATGATGCAGGGATTCCAGCAGATCACCCCAAGATAGTAGAAACACACCTTGCCACTTATATTAGTGAATTAATGAGGTTTAGACAAAAACTTTGGGAGAAAGGACAAATAACTCAAAGACCCCCTTTAAACATTGTTTTACATCAGATAAAGCCTGGTGATTGGGTCCTGATACGATCCTGGAAAGAATCCACTCTGCAGCCCCGCTGGGAGGGTCCTTATTTAGTCCTCCTTACTACTAACACATCTGTCAGAACTGCAGAGAAAGGTTGGACGCACGCCAACAGAGTTAAAGGACCCATAGTTCACAAGGAATGGAAGGTTGTCAGTCCCGAAGGAGACCTAAAACTAAAACTAGCTCGAAGGCCAAAGGAGACTTCTTAAAGATTGTTGAAGACGAGGAGAATAGTCCCTTGCAGAGACGAATTCGGCGGCTGCAGCGCAAGATTGCCCCACTGCTGTATAACATAGAACTGGTATTTGGAACAAAACTTACTGTGAGACATGAGGAAGATCTCAAATTTATTATTCCATGGATCCGCAGAAACTTTGTAAATTATCCAAGTAGAGATCCTGCCTGTCTGTGTTGTGGGTCACATTTCCATTTAGCATGGGTTGAAATAATCTGTGGGGGTTGTGGGGATGCTTGTTGGGTGTATCAACATCATTTTGCCTTGGGTCACAAATGTAGAACATGTTCACGTGAATTAGATATGCCAAGTTATCATGATGCTCTTTCTGAAGAAACAGGAGAGATGGACTATCAAAGAGTGAAGGAATTAGTAGAAAATCAAGAAGATCTTGAACTTAGGTTATTGTATTGGAGGCTAAATCAAGCTGTGAGACTTGCAATTGCTGATCGTAAGACAAAAATTTTACAATCAATTTGTGGTCCGCAGGTGCCTTTGCATCATGCGTTGCAAGTTTCATCTAAAAACTGGGATGCTATATGTAAAAAGTTTTCAACTAGCCTTAAAATCTGATGTTTCTTTTTTAGAGAAGAAGACGGACCTGTTTGGATAAAAAGCTGGGTTTTCTACATGAATTGGGTTTGGTTTGAGCAATTACCCCTTGTTGTACAGTATATCATAGGATTTATTATAGCAATCATAGGCTCATTAATCGTGTATTGGATGTGGAAAATCTTAAAGTGTGGAAAAGGGATTTGTAGTGACTGAAACATCCTGTAGAGACAGACCAATATCTGTAATAACTTCTCCTGAACATTCCCTGTAATGGGTAACCTGCTGCCGAGAAGAAAAATATACCTCGTAGCTTGCTGCACCCAAGTTGACGAGCGAGGCAGAGGGAACCTTGTAAGGGAAATCCATAAACCCCAGTTGAGCTGGTGGTTCATGATGCTATATTGTATCAATCAAATGCCTATGGTCTGGACTCTTAAGAATTATAATCCACACCAACCTATGATTTGGGAATTGATTAATTTCAAACAATCAAAGGTGATAGATACATATAAAGGAACAGGAAGAGACTGGAATTTTACAATACCTCAGTCAACATTGATGGGATTTGAGAAAAAGAGTTTTACATCCCGACATCCTGGCCTCCCCAAACCCTTTTATATATGTCCAGCTTCAAATCCTGGGAAGGGTTACTGTAATGCTCCAAACCAATATTATTGTTCATACTGGGGATGTGAAACGATTGCATCAAATTGGAAGACCAAAGGTGACCCCTTTTTAAAGGCACAATGGGGACCTAAAGGATGCCAAAAGCCTAAATCTGATGGATGGAACCCTGTGGGTGGCTTAACATCGAGATGTACGAATATAACGATGTGGATACAGAAGATGGAGGATCCTTCTTGGGAATTAGGACGAACATGGGGCATTAGACTTTGGGAGGACGGAGCTGATAGAGGCAGTATTTTTCAAATATGACGTAAGCCCATGCCGTATGATCCTCCCCTAGCAATTGGCCCTAATAAAGTGTTAACAAGAAACATTAATTACCACTCCCGGTCCAATTTTATCCGTCACGTCTGATCAAGCAATAGATGTTACGGGTACAGCCATGGATGCGTGGACCTATGTTTATCCTAAAATACAGGAAAATGACTCGCCTAAGCCTGAGCTGAATGATCCATTATTAGGAATTATGTACGCAGCTTATGTTACTTTAAATAAGACGCATCCAAATTTAACCACTGAGTGTTGGCTATGTTATAATATGAGACCACCTTATTACGAGGCTATTGGTCACAAGGGAAAGGTACAATGGAAGAACGGGACCAACCCACCTGAGTGCCCGTGGAATCAAAATGTTACCCAAGGAATCACCATGCAGTATGTTTCTGGTCTTGGAAAATGTATTGGTACAGTTCCAAAACGATATAGCAGACTTTGTGCAAATATAATATCTAAGGACAGAGTGCAACGAAAACAAAACGAAACAATTCAATGGGTAATACCAGCTCAAGGTACCAAGTGGCTGTGTTCGGATATTGGGATAACACCATGTTTATCACTAAAGGTTTTTAATGTTTCTGAGTTTTGTATACAAGTAGTAACAATTCCTCGACTTATGTACCATCCAATGGAAGAAGTAATACGTCAATATGAACATGATTGGACTCGATCCAAGCGGGAACCAGTTACAGCAATAACGATAGCAACACTATTAGCCATTGGAGGAGTGGGTGCCGGGACAGGAATAGCCTCATTGGTTAAAAGCGACGAAATACGAACTTTACAAAGGGCGGTAGATGAGGATTTACAAAGAATTGAGCAATCGGTTGATAATTTAGCGATTTCTGTTAAATCCTTATCTGAAGTGGCTTTACAAAATAGGAGAGGTTTAGATCTATTATTATTGGAAAAAGGAGGTTTGTGTGTAGCCTTACAGGAAGAATGCTGTTCCTTTATAGACCAAACGGGAATGGTTAGGGACTCAATGGCTGAATTACGGAAAAGATTGGAAAAACGCAAGAAAGAAAGGGAATCTGGGAGAACTTGGTATGAAGGTTGGTTTAATGTGTCACCTTGGTTAACTACATTGTTATCTGCTGTAGCAGGTCCGGTGATTTTGATATTTTTAGGGTTGATGTTGGGACCATGTATAATTAGAAGACTCATACAGTTTGTTGAGAAAAGGTTTGAAACTACAAAATTATTGATCTTAACTATGCCACAAAGTGGAAGGCACGAAATTGAACAAAAAGATCATAATGTATATGAAGAAGAGATGTTGTAAATAAAGAACAAACATTTAAGAGTAACAAGAAGAAGGGGGGAATTGTTAAAGGGGTTAAGGGAAATGTTTGTTATAGCTTTATTGTATGCAGGGACCTGATGTATTGTCAAATGTCAAACCACAGTATTGTGGTTGTGCTAAAAGTTTGTGCAAGGGAATACGAGGATGTTGTGTAACATATTAACTTTAAGCCAAAGACTGCCTATATATGATAATGTATAGCCAGGGTGGGGACGGCAGTTAGCGGAGACTCCCCTGTTGTCCAGCACTATCATCAACCACCAGAAGACAGGAGACTCCCCTGTTGTCCAGCGCTATCATCAACCACCAGAAGACAGGAGACTCCCTTGTCGTCCAGCGCTATCAACAACCACCAGAAGACAGGAGACTCCCCGGCTGTCCAGCGCTACCACATAAAAGACCGATGGACTCCAGGGTGGGGTTACGGCAGTTGGTGGAGCGGAGACTCCCCTGTCGTCCAGCGCGGCATTTGCTTCATTGTTCATTGCCTTGCATACTTTGCATTAAAGCAAATCAAATTTAAATTGGCTTTTGTGAATCTTTTATAACAAGGATGTAGTGATCAAAGGGTGGTCCACCATCCAGGACAATAAATCTGATCCTGTGTTTCTTATTACTGAGCAGGGTCTAACAGGGACACTTGGTTCCTTTGTCAATACCATCCCTTGCATACGGCATTCAATACTAATTCAGACCTGACTCACGATATGAAGGTAGAAATGTGGATATTTTGGCATTTGACAATGCTAATGAAGAAACTAAACAGGTTCTCAGCATTTTATCAACAGGTGCCACTGCCTCATGACTGCAGGACCACAACGAATGAAGGCATCGACAAGCAGCAATGTATCTAGCCACGGCCATAGAAGCAGTCTTGAAATCATCATGCCTCTGAGAAACCTAGGTACCTTAAAGTGTCTGACTGTTGGACAGACTTGAAAGGGTCACAAATCTAATCATTTTACTCGAGATCGTCGCAGAAGCTGCTCCTGCAGCGTGAATATACCCCGCACGACGACACCAAACCAGGGTCCTTGGACCGCGCCCCCCCCCCCCTTCCCCCCCCCCTCCCCCAGCCCCCTCTGGCAGCGCACAGCGGACCTGACAACAGACGCATATCACCTTTCGAATCCACAAAGCGCTGTCGAGTTTAACTGACATGGTCCTTTGGGTCACAGACCCTGTGCTCTGTTAATTGGCAGATGACAGTCTATCTTTAGACAGGGCATTCTTATAATTCCTGGTTCAATATATTCTGATTATGACTGGGCTATGAAAATTATGCTCTATACCATTGCCTCTCCTGCTAGCACTCTTGTTGGGACTGAAATTGCTTAGCTAATACCATCTCAGTCCCAAGTGCCTAAAACTTCTAACAGAATCCAAGGGCAAGAAGGCTCAGGTTCCACCGATATGCCTAATACCTTATTAGCCCTAAAAATCCAAAAGGGAAAACTGGAACAGATTTTATCTGTCAGACACCCTTGTGGACAAATTATACAATTTTCAATTATTATGGATACTGGAGACGATGTCATCATTATACCTAGTCATAAACGGAATGGTCACTAGTCATTGCTCATGGAAAATATTGAAGTCGTGTGTTTAAAAGGTATCCAAACAACCTGGGTTAGCAAAGAGCCAGTGCAATTAGCTTTTAACTACAGCAAATCAATCACTGTAAGACCATACATGTTAACCCTTCCAGTTGCTCTATTGGGCTGATATGCCTTAAGTCAACTAGGAGCAAAACTTGTTACCGTTCCTTCTTTATAGTGGCTACTAGTCAGCAACCCACCCTCAAATTAAAATGGAAAACACATAATCCAGTATGGGTGGAACAATGGTCGTTCAGACACGATAGGCTGCAAGTCGTTAACACCCCAATAGAGAAACAATAGCAACTAGGTCACACCTTGCTAGCCACCCACCCCTACCCCCACCCCCAGAAAAGGGAGGATTTTCTAGTACTACTCTTGCCAACCAAAGCTCTGCTCTGATTTAAAGTTACAGTGCTAATTTCTTCATTTCTGATTGCAATGTCCTTAAGAGATTTGTTATTTAGAGTTTTGCTAAGTTTTCCTGGTAAGCATAATGAATGGTAAGCATTTGGTTTTTACAGATACCTAGTACATAGTAATTGTAGTAAGGTGTAAGTACTTAGTAATGAGTTCACATTGTAAGATTTCTTTTGGTTCGAACCTTCTTAGTTGTGTGCCATGGCATTTCAAAGGAGCTCCATGTAATATAGTTAAGACTTGTAGTAAATAGGTATTAATTTTTAAAAAAAAGTATTCCTTAGCTAAGGTAATGTCTTTATATTTCCTTCTTAGACATAGACTAGAAAAAAAATACAAAAAATAAAAAAAAAAAAATAAAAAAAAAAGATAAACAAAAAAACATAGAAATATATAACAAAAGCACAAAAACTCTGGATACAAAACATAGAGTACTAAATAACAGAATAGTAATAAAAAAGAAGAGCAACAATGAAAATAAAATATTAAAAACAAAATATGACACACTGAAAAATCATAAGGATTACTAACACAGAATAGCTATTAACAGAAAAAGACAAGAATTGTTAGCAAAAAAATGAAAATAAGGATTATCAAGACTACTAGATTAAAACAAACAAAAAATTATACAAAGAAAAAGTTGAGAAAATTAAAATGAAAAATTATAATAAAAAAGAATTAATAGAAAAGGTTAAAAAATATAATAAAAAATAAAAAATGAAAATTAAAATAGAAAATAGATTAAATAAAACAAACATGCAAAATAAAAAATAATTACAATAAAGAATAAGATAAAAAATAAAGTATTAAACACTAGATAAAAAGAAAAAAATAGAAATTACAAAAATAAAATAAATTAAAAGAAAAACTTGATTAGAATAACAAATTAAAATACAGATTAAAAAATTACAATAACAAAAGAAAAATTATAATAAAGAAGGTAAAAAAGAAATAAATTAAAAATTACAAAAAGTAAGTTAAAAATAATAATAATAAAAATTTAAAAAACAAAGAAAATTACAAAATACAAAAATAACAAAAATTGATGGAATAAAATTATATCAAAATTAGATTAAAATTAACAAACAAAAAAGTTAACATAAAATAATTAAAAAGTGCAGATAAAAAATATAATAAAATTCAATGAAGAAAAAACCACATTAAAACAGTATAGGAATAAATTTAAAAACAAAATTTGAAATTAATTAAATATTAGACAAAAGAACTAGATTAAAAGTCAAAATATTAAACATATCAAAATAATAAATTCACAATAGAAAATAATAACTAAAAATTAAATAAAATAACAAAAAGATACAAAATAAATAATAAAAGAAATACATTCAACATAAAGCGTGAAACAACTCAAGTTAGAATTAAAAAGAAAAAGCCATAGAAATAATTTACAAAATCAAAATTGAAATGACAATAAATTAAAAAATTAAATAAAAGCAATTGCAAACATGTAAAAAATAATAAAAAACCCCATAAATCCATATAATGAAATCAAACAAAAATGAAATAGATTTACTGAAAGTAGATTTCAAAATATTAAAGAAATGAAGCAAAAAATTAATTACAAATTTAAAAATAGCTCACATTAAAAACAAACAAAACCCACTCAAAATTAGTTAGAAAATCTGTGGAATCATAGACTCGTGGAATGAGTCAAGGTTGGAAAGGACCACAAGGATCATTTAGTTCCAACCACTGCCATGGGCAGGGACATCTCACACTGGATCAGGCAGGCTAGAGCCTCGTCCAGCCTGGTCTTAAACACCTCCAGACATGGGGCCTCGGCCAACTCCTTGGGCAACCCATTCCAGGGCTTCACCACTTTCACAGTGAAGAATTTCTTCTTCACATCCAGCCTGAATCTTCCCATCCCCAGCATTCTTGTAGGCTCTCTTCAGATACTGGATGGCCACGATCAGGTCACCTCGAGCCTTCTTTCTGCTAACTGCAATCATCGCAATAAACAACGGTGGAAGAATCAAGACCATGAGGACACAGCATTTCCCATGCAGTCGAACATCAATCACAATAACTGCTATGATCATCTGGGATCAAACAGCATCACTCAGAAGAATGTACCACAGCATCATGTGAATTAGGACTGAATATTGTGGTTACTTGATAACTTTGTATTCTCTCTTGTTAACTAAACGTGCCTCTGAATGTAGACATCCTAGAGGGTACAGTTTCATCTTTACATTTTGCTTAGTAGAGATTATTAAAAAAAAAAAAGGGGGAAAAGAGAGAATACCCCATAGCAAAAAATTAGCTCATGGCAACCCTAGAAATGTTGTAACCCTAGAAATATCAACCCTAGAAAATGTTGTAACCCTAGAAAATGTTGTAAACCTAGAAACATCAACTTTGCAATGTGCTGTAACCCTCTCACCACAAGACAGCACGAACACGGCACAAATGTCATGAAAATGACAGTCAGCATACCTGCTTAGCACTGACCTCAATGACAGTCACGATAAACCAAGATTTCAACAGAAAGCATCTAACTTATAACTGAGTGTCGTGACTGCTTAACTGTTGTGTGAACATTAAGAGATCAGCATTACTAGGATGATCAAAAGCACATTATTCAGTGTAATTTTATATTGGGCAATGCAATGAAGCTCTTTTTGCTCTTGCTGCTTGCCTGCAAGTTTTCTGTCTGTGAAGCTAGAGCCTGGCCAGATCTACCTTTACAGATTAAAGAAATCTTGCTACCATTAAACAATTCATGATTTTTGACCATCCTAGAGAAAATAAAGATGCAACATAATCCTAAAGCAGATCGCAAAAGACAGTGCTAAGGATTGCGTTTGTGCCTCAATCTCTGTGTGCAATGCATTCAGGCATAATCAAGTCTTCTCTGTCAATAAGAGGAGTGAAATGTAAAGATCGGAACTGTTAAGATCTAAGTTCTTCTTTACAATGTTTGTTATCTTTGACCATGTATTATGCCAGCTCTGTAGAGCATTGTAACTAGTTCAACTTAAGCTTTGTGTGGGTTACATCAGTCTGTTAGACATGCTGCACTACAGAATTCTTGCTTTTGCTACACAGCTTAGCTTTACCTTGCTTGCTTCTGTGTTTGCAGTAGCATCTTGTATGGGATGAGAACAACTCCCATGACCAGATTGCTCACAAAAACAAAAAGGGGGATTTGTGGCAATGCCAGCGACGAGCAGTGTGAGCAATCTGGCAGTGCAGGCCTAGAGCCTGACATGGTGGTAGGCCATAAATGCAGAATCAGCTAGCAGTGTAGCAAAACAGTGCTGTGCCTGCAGCATGTAACTAAAACAAGACACTGGTAGCTATAAACATGGACAGTTATCTTGGGACAACAGGACATGCACCTGCATCAACAACCTCGTTGTGTCATTAGTAGTTGGACCAATAATCTGTAATAGTGCAATGTGTGGTCACTCAGAGGGAACCAATGGAGCTATGCTAACGAGGCTCTCCGAGTTTATATAAGTTGTAGCAGTTGCCTTGCTATGCACTTCTGCCTTTCCTGTCTCCTGTTTCTTCTACACTTTACAGTGCTATACTTGCACTACAGGCCTGCTCCATAGGCCTGCACCTCAGGCCTGCACCATAGGCCTGCAACACTGGAACAATAAAGGAACAATACTCGATCACATTGGTCAGCCGTATTGATTCCCAATCTCCGTCGTCTACAATGACAGACTCTACTGATTTACTGTCTAGAATATCCACTGACTTATTGAACTTGTGATGATGAAGCCATTGTTTTCCCAGTAGCATCTATGCTTATACAGCCTATGCAGTAATAAATGTTTGGGTTTATTTTTTAAATTAGTTTAGATCTGTCTTTTGTTTATAAACATTCAGCCACAATGTCCCCTTTCTTAAAGGGACAGCCTCAAACGGTCACAATTTTGTTTAAAACCTTAGTCTGAATTATTTTGATTGTTTTCCATACGTCTGTATTTTTACAAGAAATCTGGAAGCACTGAGCCTAAAGAGCTTATTTTATCTATCAATCCCATTAATCACCTCTCTACTACATTTGCAATCTGAATTATACTTGTTTTATGTCTACCATAGAGTTTTAAAGAATATTTTACAATAATTTTAACTCTAAACCCTGGTTATGCCAATTTTCTATTCAAACACTGAGAAGATTGAAAAGAAAGTTAATGAATGACAGGATAAAAAGTTGTTTAGTAACCATTATGTTTGACTGGACTTTTACTACCATTTTTGCACAAATATAGAGAACAAATTCTAAAGAGCAGACCAGCAAGGACACATCTAAACTATTGAAAGAACATGAAAAGAGTGACCTCTTCATCTTATGGTTAGAAGTACATTTCATACAGTTCAATAGCTTTGATAGCTTTTAGTGTTCTTGCAAGCTTCTGCCACATAACTGTTTTGGGGCTCTCACATTTGAAGCACCTGCTTTTTAGCAAAATATGCTAAAAAGCATTAGAAAACTCCCACATGCCCAAGCTTCCTACTCTCAGAAATAATTCCTATTCTTTCACAGCTAGAATGAGCCCTTCTTCTGTTTACACAAACACTTTTATCTCACAAAAGTCCACCTATGAAGCAACCTGTGAGAAATGTTCACCGGAGAGAAAATCAACTTTGCAGTTTAGGAAAACAGTGAAATACTTTAATGAGGAGGGAGAAAGCAAAATGTTGTTCACTATTAGAATTAAAACACACTGTATAACAACCTAAAAAGATCTTTGTAGTTGTGATAACCATGAATAAAAAAAATCATATAAATATATTCCTCAGAAAATCAGGAAGGAATATGGTCTTATTTTTTCTAGTTTATCCTCTTAACCCCCTCTATTGTAGCAAAATTCATAAGACCCAAGTCACTCCAGAATGAACAAGACAAATATAATTGTTATAGATTGAGGACTAGTGTCCTATCATAAATAAAAGTCCTCCAGAGTACTAGAGAGTACCAGGGGCCTGGATGGTCCCCAAGGGATTTGACATAGGATATTACAAATATTTTTATCCCATCGCATCCTCCTGCAAATCTCTATATAATCAGACATTACAGTTTGTTCTTTTTGTTCTTTTTCTTTTGCTCTTATGTGCTTTGCTCTTGCTCTCTCACTCTATCCCCTCTCCTTCACTTTACTTTGTTTAGGTTTGCTGTGTGGGAGGTAAGGCCTAGTGCACCAGGGATGAAGAGAGATACTTTGTTTTTTTACATATATATATATACACACATATATATATATACATATATATGTGTATATATATGTGTGTGTATATATATATATTTATTACCTTTTGTATTTAGTCTACTTTTGTAAATATTATTTTCATTTAACTTTCAAATTCTGTACAAGTGTTGTTATTTACTCCTTTGGGGTAAATTCCACATTCTGTCTTGCACAAAAGCAGCACAATGGTCTATAGAAATGAGTCTTAGTAGAATGTGTCACTCCTTGCCATCATGTGCTTGGGTCTTCATCATGGAGTTTAGCATTTTTTTTCCCAAGAGAACGTTTAATTTTCAGGCCTTTTGTATTTAATTGTATTCATAGCTGGAGTCAGTACTTCCATATGAGTATGTAATAGCTTACCTCATAAACTGCTACTCAGTGATTTGATGTGATGCAGACTCACAAAAGTGTGTTCCCATACAAAAACCTGCAATTCAATACTCATATTTTTGTAGATTCAATACTCATATTTTTTGTAGATTTATAGAATTAATTTCTGATTATATGATTTCAGATTCTTGGCTTTGTAAAACAGCTCAAAATAATTTCTGTTGCCATTTTGTTGCATTGATCCATATCTATATAGATTTGAATCAGGAAACAAGCTTTTCAGAATGGATTTGAATGATTCAGAATACATATGACATTAATACATGTACACCTGCAAAGCTGAATACATAAAAATATTTTCAAACTTATTTCCTTGTGATCTCATTTATATCTTCCAAATAATTTATCAGCCAAAGACACACATGAAAAGGGCTTCTATTATAATCACTGGCAATAGCAGAGTGACAGAAGAATTATGTTCAGGAAAACAGGATGATGACAATTATGAAGCATTACTTGTGCTGTGCAATGAAAGTGACAAAATCAAGATCAAAAAAAGACTCCTGTCCCTAGAAATCAAGCAAAAACAATACTTGCAGGGGCAGAGAGTGCCTCATCTTCCTTTACTTGTTTTATAAAGTATTACTAGTTACTAGAGAAAAATATTTTTATCATTTGTGCTAGTAGTGGCATTGCAAGAGTAAATAAATCTTAACACCTCAAACCATTTCAGTTTCCAGAGATTTCTGCCTAATCATAGCCTTACACACCTTTGCCACCCTACACTGCTGTCAAACAGAGCAGCATGCTAACTTCCTTTACACCTGAGACCAGGACAGTATTCACATTCAGTGAAATTACAAGTGTATGAACAGATCTTTTTGTAGTTAATTCACACATCACCTCTCCATTCATAAAGTTTTGTAGAGCAATATGAGTATTTCTGTTTATGTAGTCATCAAGAATATTTCTTATGGACTTTCAGTTCTTTCTACCCAACTTTGATGATTTCTAGAAGAAGGATGCTGGACACGTTCCCTCCCTTTACAACCACAAGGTAGAGACAGAGGTAAATTATGAGAGACAACATGATCAATAAAAACAGAAACTAGCTATTACTTTGGCCACCTTAGGCAAAGCTCTGCAAGTTACTTGAAACAAAAATTGGCTGCTTCACTCCATTGTGTGATCATGGAATTACCTTAAATTCTTCTTAATTAATAAGAAAAGATTCATCTGCTAAATAGTTTTTTATAGAAAGCATCCAAGCCTACTCAGATATGCACTATTATAATCACAGATCACTTGATTATAATATAATGGCTGCAGGCCATCCACATATGTGAAGTATTGTTCAGCACTACTCTGATGAAAACACTGGCAGATGCTAAAATGCTTACATCAATGAAAGAAACCATGCTGGATCATTATCCTTTGCACTGTATGTAGCCCTGCAGAATGGACTAAGCTTGTGAATTGCAGTAACAAAAACTGTTGGCTGTTCTTCATAATAGATGGTGGAGAAAGAGGTTATTGTCAAGAGTAACAAACGTAATCTGGAAAGATTTCCCCAGTAAAACATGCATCATTAATGGGTACCAGAGGACAGCCAAAATCTTCACCAATTTATAGGTGTGAATGTTGCCTTTATGGTTTGCCCTAAGTATCAATCTGGATTGTGATGGAGATAACTTCCTAAGTCTGGAGCCAAATCTGGCAGCTTCTGCACTAGATCTTCATCTTACATACTTACTGCTAAGAGAGAATGAGCACTTCACCCTCATGCAGCAAGATATATTTCTGACCAAAACATCATGATACCATCAATTGTTGCTATTCTAACAAAGCTACTGGGACAGCCACCTACTAAATTATTCTGAAACAAGGGAGAAACACTGCTACAGTCCAAAATTACACAGCACCTGATTTTCAGTGTTTTAAGTTAGTTGGTTTAGAAGAGCACTGAATTCATCTGAGTGACCTGGACACATTGTCCTTGGTCAGAGAGCACTTTGAAAGCAAAGGGTTTATTTGATCCCTCTTTTCAAAGGCACAAAGAGATAGGCAAAGCATAAAGGTCAGATTTTTTTCCCCCTTAAATCTACTTTCAACTAATCCCAATACTTACAATATCTTCAGAAATTAAAATGAACACATTAAAGGGACCTGATTTCATTTCTGTCTGACTGGAAAGCAGTGATGAAAAGCAAAAAGATGTTCACATTGGAAACTTTGTAGGTTTCTAACTGTCTGAAACACAGAGCTGCACAGTGTCTGCACAGTAGCTGCACTACTAGAGAAAGGGGGAGGGCTGCCTCAGAAGACGGAGGCATTTGCCACAAGGATATAAAAGAAGATAGTAAGAAAGGCTTTGCTTTGTTTGTCCAGTCTACTAAGCATTTAAACCTTTCTAACTTGGATGAAGAGTTATCTACTATGCCCTCTGCAGAGGTGGGGAACAAATATTGGAGCCATCCTCTGCAGTCTGGATCACTTTCTTAAAGGAAAAAGATTTTCCTTCAGTCCTTTTCTCCACCATCACATACATTTCTTTCTTCTCTAACCCTAGTGACTATGGAGGAATACAAAGTGTGTGGAAAGTGAAAAAAACAAGATGCCTAGGGATGCTTAGAGCAAGGGACAGGTCACATAGAGAAAGAGAGGGAAAGTGCACTACTGACATGACCTAGGACAATAGAAAGGGACACATTTCGGCAAAGGCAGTTATCATGCAGTAAGAAAGCCTCATATGTTTCAAGGTACCAGCAGAACTGCTGGCAAAATTCATGTCAAACAATCCTTAAATTTCTGACAACATTTTGTTTCCATTCTATCTGATCCAGCAGCAGCTGGATGAACACTGTAGTGAACAAAGCGTTAAAGTATTACTAAAGCTTTCCCTGTGTAAGTCAGAAAGGAGAAAGGTACTGCCTGTCCAGAAACAGCAGTCAGAGGAAACAGCAAGGTCCACACTGACATAGAATGGCTTAGGTTGTAAGGGACCCTAGAGATCATCTGCTCCAATCTCCCAACCATGGGCAGGGGCATCTCTCAACTAGACTCAGTTGCTCAAGGCCTCATCCAACCAGGTCTTGAACACCCCCAGGGAGGAGGCATCCACAACCTCCTTGGACAACCTACTCCAGACTCTCAAGAATGAAGTTCTTGTTTGTTATGCTGGTTTGCTCTTAGTTGGCTAGATACACTGTGCATTTAGATAAATCTGCAAATAAGTAATACAAGAGGCAGCTCCTCCTGAAGTGCTGCCATGCAGAGTTTTACTTGTGCCAGCCTGAATTTCTTCACGGCTCTCTCTGTCTTACATCCCTTGTGAAGCAAAGCTGACACAACACACCTGGTAAATGATGTATTAATATTAACACATCAACTTGCATGGGCTGCTGCTAGCTTCCAAGTAAATGATTAATTTGTGCATAGGGAGTTTTCAGCAGCCTGGATTGTTCTCCAAGTTCTATTCTCTTGCATTAAGAAAAAGCAAAGGCATCTGACTTTAAGAAAATGCCCCAAACAGTTGTTTCTATATGGAGCCAGGGAGATTAAAGGGAACACTAAGAACTTCTACAGGTATATTAATGGGAAGAAGAAGACTAGGGAAGGTGTGGGCCCCCTCAGAAAGGAAAATGGTGACATGGTCACAAGTGATGAGGAAAAGGCTGAGGTACTTAATAACTTCTTTACCGCAGTCTTCCCTGCAAGGGCCTCTAGCCACACTCCTGATGTTATGGAAGTCAAAGCCAGGGACGGGGAGGAAGAACTGCCCATGGTAAATGAAGATGAGGTTCATGATCACCTGAAGAACCTGAAAGTGTTCAAGTCCATGGGACCCGACGGGATACACCCACGGGTACTGAGAGAACTGGCAGAGGAGGTTGCTAAACCCCTGTATTATATTTCAAAATTCATGGCAATCTGGGGAAGTCCCCTGTGGTGGGGTTGGAAGGGTAAGGCCAAGAAGCCTTCTCCCTTCCCCCTTGTAAAGTAAAGGGAAAGAAAATTGAAAGGAAAGGGAAAAAAAAACCTCACAGCTGAATTAGCAAAGCAGTGGAGCTGTATATTTACAAAGCAATGTAGGATATGCAGGGGAATATATACAAATTTACAATATTTACAATATATACAAAGATATACAATAAAGTAGCACAGAAATGAGAGTTCCCCCCTTCTGCTGAGGGGTTCCCCACCTCCGCTCTCCCCCTCTCTCCCCCTTTTCCCCAGAGCAGGTTAGGAGAGACAGCGAGAGAGAAAGAAAGAAGTTAAAAGCAGTTCTGTGTTAATTGGAAAGCAGTTAATACAGGCCTTATATCTTATCGGTTTCAAGGCCGAAGCCTTGGCAGAAAGCCCAGCACAGAAAGCTGCTGCCCGAAGGAAAAGCGGAAGCAAGAATGAAGATAGAAGCGCCGGAGTGCCCAGGATACTCCTCCTGCAATCCCAGTTCAGAAGGTGCTTCCTCCCACTTTACCAATGAAATTAGTTTAGATAATTCTTTTCATTTACCAACTTCCGTCCACCATATTCCCTTTCTTAAGGGGACAGGCTCAACCGGCCACATCCCCACAGACTGGAAAAGGGGAAACATTGCCCCCATCTTCAAAAAGGGTAAGAAGGAGGAACCAGGGAACTACAGGCCAGTCAGTCTCACCTCGGTGCCTGGAAAGATCACGGAGCAGATCCTCCTGGATTCACTACTCGCTCAAAAGAATAGTGAAGAGGTGATTGGGAACAGTCAGCATGGCTTTGCCAAGGGCAAATCCTGCCTGACCAACCTGGTGGCCTTCTATGAGCAGGTGACAAAATTAATAGATGAGGGGTGAGCAACTGATGTCATTTACCTGGACCTGAGCAAAGCCTTCGACACTGTCCCGCACCACATCCTGGTCTCCAAACTGATGACACATGGATTTGATGGGTGGACCACTAGATGGATAAGGAACTGGCTTGATGGCTGCACCCAAAGAGTGGCTGTCAATGGGTCCATGTCCCAGTGGAGGCCAGTGACAAGCGGAGTCCCTCAGGGATCAGTCCTGGGACCTGTCTTGTTCAACATCTTTGTGGGTGACATGGACAGTGGCATTGAGTGCACCCTCAGCAAGTTTGCTGATGACACCAAGCTGTGTGGTGCAGCAGACACGCTGGAGGGAAGGGAGGCCATCCAGAGGGACCTTGACAGGCTGGAGAGGTGGGCACAAGCCAACCTCATGAAGTTCAATAAGAGCAAGTGCAGGGTCCTGCATCTGGGTCGAGGCAATCCCAGGCACAAATACAGGCTGGGCAGTGACTGGCTGGAAAGCAGACTTGAGGAGAAAGACTTGGGGGTGCTGGTGGACAAGAAGCTCAACATGAGCTCTCAGTGTGCACTTGCAGCCCGCAAAGCCAATCAGATCCTGGGCTGCATCAGGAGAAGTGTGGCCAGCAGGTCGAGGGGGGTGATCCTCCCCCTCTACTCAGCCCTGGTGAGACCCCACCTGGAGTACTGTGTCCAGTTCTGGAGCCCCTATTACAAGAGGGATGTGGAGGTGCTGGACCGTGTCCAGAGAAGGGCCACAAGGATGATCAGAGGGCTGGAGCACCTCTCCTATGAGGACAGACTGAAGGAGTTGGGGCTGTTCAGTCTGCAGAAGAGAAGGCTCCGAGGTGACCTAATTGTGGCCTTCCAGTATCTGAAGGGGGCCTACGGGAAGACTGGGGAAGGACTTCTCAGGATCTCAGGTAGTGATAGGACTAGGGGGAATGGAATGAAGCTGGAGGTGGGGAGATTCAGGCTAGATGTGAGGAGGAGGTTCTTCACCATGAGAGTGGTGAAACCCTGGAATGGGTTGTCCAGGGAGGTGGTCGAGGCCCTGTCCCTGGGGGTGTTTAAGAGCAGGCTGGATGAGGCTCTGTCCAGCCTGATCTAGTGTGGGGTGTCCCTGCCCATGGCAGGGGGGTTGGAACTAGATGATCCTTGTGGTCCCTTCCAACCCTGAATGATACTATGATACTATGATAACCTCTATTCAACCTTTGCTTTTTTTTTCTTCTTTCACACTAAACTGTATTAACTTAAAAGAGATCTCTTACTGTTCAAAACATCCACAAAGGGAGAGAACAAGAACACATGCTAGGTACTAGGAAGAATATCATTATGATTAATTCCTTGGTTGGTGTGGTGAAGGCACATTATGCCCCAGTACTGAAACTTGTCCCAGTATGTGGGCAAGTTCCCCCTCCTCTAGGAGGAAGATAAAAGCCAAGGCATTAGCCAGGCTTGCACGCACCCAGCGCATGCAGTGCTCGTGCTGACACCAAGTATGGGCATAATTCTAGCTTCACGCTTTCTATAGGCTGAAGCCAGTTGTTTATTAGAGTGCCCATTGGTCAAGCCCAGCCTCGAGGAATCTATAAGTATCACCCCAGTTGGTGAACACGTTGCCCCCTCGTTCACTTTGTGCTTGCTCGAGAGAGCAACTCTCGAGCTGCAGCCTTTGCCATTGAGCTTATTGTTATTAGCTTCTGTTATACATGCACGCATACTGAAAGCGTCTGCATTGTTGAGAAGCCCAGAGGGAGGACCTTCGCTGAGCCTGAGGAACTCAGCGTTGCTGCAGCCAGCTGTGGCGACCGGGAGAGCCCATCGTGCCACCGGAGGACTGGACTGACCCCTGAGGGTAAGATCTGCCCAGTTACCGGGGAGAAGGGACTCGATTGATGACTGAGTCCACGTATGCTTAGCCCCGCCGTAGCGGGAGAGACGCCGCCGAGTGCCGCTCTGAGGAGCCGCCGAGTGCCGCTCTGAGCCCTGTGAACCTCAGGGAAGACTAAAGCATTGTTCGTGCCTATACTGCACCGAACCCGGGACCACTACGAGAGTCCCGTTGATCCTTTAAGCTCGGTAAACGAGAATCTGCTGCCTAACGCAGCCGCATTCCCTCCCCGAGGCTGTTTGCATCAGCCCGAGGACCGCCGTGGGTGGGCCGACCCCCATAGCTTTGCCTGCTGCCACGCATCGTCCAAGCCCTCCTACCGGCCACCGTCGTCCCGCCCTGCCGTGTGAGCCGACTTTAGAGGGCCGACCCCACGGACCGACCCCAACCAGGACCGATCCCTGTTGTCTGAAGGGATTTGAACATCTTCCGCGTGCTTTCCATCCACTAGCACTCAGTTCAAAGTATCCGCGTCTAGCAGAGTAAGCGCTGACGCATAGATAGATTGTAATATTGCTGTGTATAGCCAGAAGCCGCCCGCGTCCCGCCGAGTCTCCATCTAGTGGCCAAGCGGTGGAACTGCACCCTTCGTTATATAAATATAGAAAGGGTTTATAGATAGTTCAATTAAGTTATAATCATAACACTAAGCCAGTTGTGGAATGTATTTCACGAACGTGCACTAGAACATGTATATAAGTTGGTGATTCATCAGTTATTAATAGTTTGATAATTAATAAAAATCATATTTTCATAATTCATATTTCATATTCATAAATTTAATAACCTCTTCAACGCATGCCCATTGATTCCTCCAGGAATCTATAAGTATCACCCCAGTTGGTAAACAAGTTGCCCCCTCATTCACTTTGTCTCTGTGCTTGCTTAAGAGAGTAACTCTCGAGCTGCAGCCTTTGCCATTGAGCTTATTGTCGTTAGCTTCTGTTATACATGCACGCATACTGAAAGCGTCTGCATCGTGAAAAAGCCCAGAGGGAGGACCT
Organism: Melanerpes formicivorus; assembly: GCF_026170545.1. Taxonomy (NCBI): domain Eukaryota; kingdom Metazoa; phylum Chordata; class Aves; order Piciformes; family Picidae; genus Melanerpes; species Melanerpes formicivorus. The sequence continues at coordinate 3,386,279 of NW_027142409.1, forward strand.
TAGCGATGCTGAGGAGGCCAGCGTCGCTACAGCCAGTCGTACCAACCCGGAGAGCCCACTGTGCCACCGGAGGACTGGACCGACCCCCCGAGGGTAAGATCTGCCCAGTTGCCGGGGAGAAGGGACTTGATCGATACCGAGTCCACGTATGCCTAGCCCCGCCGTAGCGGGAGAGGAGCCACCGTATGCCACTCTGAGCCCTGTGAACCTCAGGGAAAACTAAAGCATTGTTCGTGCCTATACTGCACCGAACCTGGGACCACTCCGAGAGTCCCGCTGCTCCTTTAAGCTCAGTAGATGAGAATCCACCGCCTAATGCATCCGCATTCTCTCCCTGAGGCTGTTTGCATCAGCCCCGAGAATTGCTGTGGTTGGGCCGACCCCCGTAGCTTTGCCTGCTGCCGCGTCGTCCGAGCCCGCCTACCGGCCACTGTCGTCCTGCCCTGCCATGCGAGCTGACCCCGACCAGGACCGATCCCTGTCGTCTGGAGGGAATTGAATATCTTCCACGTGCTTCCCATCCGCTAGCACTCAGTTCAAAGTATCTGCGTCTAGCAGTGTAAGCGCTGACGTATAGAAAGATTGTAATATTGCTGTGTATAGCCAGGAGCCGCCCGCGTCCCGCTGAGTTGGTGATTCATCGGTTATTAATAGTTTGATAATTAATAAAAATAATATTTTCATAATTCATATTTTATATTAATAAATTTAATAACCTCTTCACCACAAAGTGTCTTAGGAAAATGCTTTCCATTAATCTATACAGAACAAAATAAAGACTGCTAGTCATCAGCTGCCTAGTTTGTCCTCAAGCACAATTTCTATTTTGCCTTTTATTTCTGTTGAGTCACCTCAAGGCTGAAAATTGCGCAGGTTCCCTGGGATACCAAATTCCCATTCACCTTCATAGGTGTCCAAGGCCTTGTGGATCTCAGAAAATATTCTGACAGAGGAGTATGTGACTAATGTAGTGTCAAGCCCACCACTCTTGGGGTCCAAAACTGCAGCTGCTGCCTGTAGGGCCCTGTTTCCACTCCCCTCACTGTTTGCCTGCCAGCTCTCCCTGCCTACTCACAGCTCTTATTGCTCAGCCATCACCATGTTCTAGTTTTCCACAGCCCTACAGTCAAACCTGGTAAACAGCTGTGGTTACTTCTCTCCCAGGTTTCCTTTCCTATAAAAGACTGTATTTCTTAATATCTAGTATCATGCACATTTCAGAACATTTCTGAATGTGGTGTCAAGCTCTGGCCTCTAGCAGGCAGGACCAATCTTCATCTTACAGAGTCTGGTAGGAGTTTCCAGTTTAATTCACTGGCTTCAGTGTCAGTTACAGCAGAATTAGGCTATTTGATACTAAATTCTCTGAATAAAAATAGTACAAATTCAAGCTCTTCATCCATAATATATTAATCTCGAAGTGCACAGCTGCCACACATGTATTTATGTAACTGCTATGTGTAGAAATATTTAAGCATTCAGTTAAACTCTGAAAAAAAATACTTAGAAAAGTTAAGGAAGGCTAAATGGTGAAAGCAAGCAAGGGGAGATAGTCATGAGACATACATGGTCTTCAGAATGCAGCAAACCACTAACATTTTCAACTGAATCACTGAAGAAACACAGCACAGCTAGAAAAGGTACCGAGAGAGAAAAGGATGACCAAACATGGAATAGAGTTGAATCTGAACAGACCACAACTTTTCAGCCCATAATTAGACAGCTAAAGGAAGCAGTGATAAGTATCTCTGTGAGATATACTATTCACTTTTCACACTTACAACACTTGAGGCAGTCTGCAAAATCCCCACACAGGAAGCTGAAAACAAAGACAATGTGATTCATTTATAGAACCCATTTCCACAACATGTTTTCAAAATCAATGATGTCAACAAGTTAAAAAATCCAAGATTGGACAAATTCATGGACAGTTAAGACATCAGAAGCTTTTAAACACAGAATGACCTCCAGTCTGAGAGAACCAGAGATGGCAGAAGCTGGATAAAGATCAGAGAGTAAGGTGGCAGCACTCCCTACAACTCCCCTCACCTGTATTGTTGCTCTTCACCATCAGCTACCAAGAGCTCTGGTCTCTCCTTATGGCAACTGTCACACACGAGCCCTACCCTGTTCCCAGCCTTTAAAGATAAAAATGCTGCAAGATATCCTGGTCTAAATCTGCGACAAATATTGGGGCTGCAGAAACATGTCTGCCTGGCCACACTGTCCAGATGATACAGCTGTGCAGAACCTCCTCACACCTGCCTCTACTTTTTCCAGATTTCTGTACCCTTCTGAGTCTAGTTGTGAGGCATCCCTGCCCATGCCAGGAAGGTTGGAGCAGATGTCTCTAAGGTCCCTTCCAACTTATGCCAATCTATAATTCTATGATTCCTTTCTACACTCACCTCTGACAAAGCCTTCAGTATCACATGGCGTTACAACACAAGCACAGTTATATTAATCAGCAATATTTTCATCTGTCACATCTCTGGCAAGCTCCTGGTAATATAGCGACAAACATTATAGCAAAAAATGAGCTTTTAAGTGCATCAGACTTTACTATTCAGCTGGCGTGTGGTCTCTGATCAAGACTTAACTTATGTTTAGGCAGTACACCAAGTAGCAATAACAGCAACAATGCTATTAAACAAGGTAAGACTCCTCTCTGACTTCAAGTTCAAAACACAGGTCAACCATCATTCTAACTATACTGAAATCTATTACTTCAGAGGCATTTTTCCTAAGCTACACCAATACACTACTGAATTGCAGTGAGGTTGGTAAGTAGGAACACTTACTCTCCATAACTATCCATAAACAATTAACTTGCACAGCTGATTCGTGTAGGTCACTAGTGAGGTAATAGACAGTTTTAACCAGCAACAGCAGTAAAGCAACAAAATCCCAGCATCCTTTGATAAGTCTTAATAAAAATACAGATCAAGATTATGGCAGAAGAAATTAAAAAACAAAAAAAGCAATTACCTCAATTTAATGTATTTAAAATGCTTTTAAAGCATACAGAATTTAACTGCTACAATACCCCAACAAAACATACATTCAATGTAAAATAGTGCCTTAAACTTACCTCTTAGCTTACACTGATTTAATATATTTTTTCTTCTACTTTTCAACTTTCCTTGCATCTTGGGAATATAGTGGTTTTCTCCACCTGCTTCCTTCCTCTCACCTCCTCCCCCTCCAATCTGGCCTCCTTTCCTTCCTTGGAGGTTTTTAAGCTTTAATTTGAGAGTGTAAAGCTGAAAAATATTTGATACAATTTTTTTTTTTTTAAATTAGAGAATTGAGCTCCTCACCATGGTTGAAGCATTTCTGGGAACAGCACCAAAAAGCTGGAAGCTACTGCACTGAGTAGCCACAGCATCTCTTAAAATCATCACTCATTTCTTTTCCCCAGACAACTAGTGTTTCAGCATTTTCCTTACAGACATGACTGCACTTTAGAAGGCTAAGGCTAGAAATGAGTCCTAGTCTCTTTGTTCACTTTTGGAACGTGCAAACTAGATTCCCAAATTCCAGCGTGGGCCCATCTCCAGCTGGAACAGGAACAAGACTCATGAAGTGGGATTTGACAATGTATGAGCTGAGGCTTAAGTTAGTCACATTTTCAATGAGCTCAGAAGGGTATTGATGATTATATGTTCTAACTGGAGGAGGTAGTTGTCAGTCTGCCTGCAGCATGCATGTCACCACACCAGGGAAGGGGAAATATTTTAGAGCTTGTGTGGGATTGTGCTTGCTGAATGGAGCACCTGGGAAGTTTCCTCTCCTATAATTTGGATATTGTTGGGGAAAAGGAAAAAAAAAAAAAGAGAGAGAGAACAGGTTAGATCTAACAGTTTAGGGACTGCAACATGCATTCACACTGAGAGGTGTTGAAGAGACTTAGCATTTCCATATGCTGGTGAGCGGCAGCCTACAGCCTATTTTAGGTTTCCATGAATTGACACTAGGTTGTGCTTTACAGCCTCTCTTATTTTTAAAATCCTGATGTAATGTGGTAAGAGGTTGCTTTCACCTAATAAAGAACACTTTCCTGATGTGATGTCAAATTTGTGGCAATGCTAAAGAAGCTGTATTTTCTCTACATTCATACAGATATTTTAGGCATGCAAATTTTAACAGTCTTCCTCTCCATTCTTTTTTTTTTGGTCATTACATTTCAGACTTTGCTCTTAGTCTACTCAATGACTGATTTTTATTTGTTGTTCCTTGAAAAACAGCAAATTGTTTCTAAAAGCCACATAGTTGTGTAAATTACTTGCAGCAATTACTCAGCAATTACTTGTCTGCTCTTTTACAAAATCTATCCACACGTCCTTCCAAAGACAGTATTGCCATTTTAGGTAATATGCTGATCTTGAAGGCACAGGAATTGGCGGTTCCCATGTGCCGGAAGGCAAGCCGGCGGGGAAGGCGACCAGCCTGGATGAGCAAGCAGCTCCTGGAGGATTTAAGGGGGAAGAGGAGGCTGTATCACCTTTGGAAGGAGGGGAAGGCTTCTCGAGGTATGTTCAAGGAAGCTGTTAGATTATGTAGGAATAAAATTAGGGAGGCTAAGGCCCAGCTGGAACTGAAGCTGGCCACCTCTGTCAAAGACAATAAAAAGCATTTTTATAAATATATTAACAATAAGAAGAAGGGCAGGAAGAACCTGAACTCCCTAGTGGACCTGGAGGGGAACACAGTTACTGAGGATGAGGATAAAGCTGAGGTCCTGAACACCTTCTTTGCCTCAATGTTTAACAGCAAGGCAGGAGTTCAGGACGAGTGGTCTCCGGAGCTGGGCGTTGGGGTCGGGGAGCAGAGTAATACCCTGGAAATCCATGAGGAGTTAGTTCGGGACCTGCTGAGCCACTTGGATATCCACAAGTCCATGGGACCAGATGGGATCCATCCTAGGGTGCTGAGAGAGCTGGCGGATGTGCTAGCTAGGCCACTCTCCATCATTTTCCTCCAGTCCTGGCTCACTGGTGAGGTCCCAGATGACTGGAAACTGGCCAATGTGGTCCCCATCCACAAGAAGGGTCGGATGGAGGAACCTGGAAACTACAGGCCGGTCAGCCTGACCTCAGTGCCAGGGAAAGTGATGGAGCAGATTATCCTGGCAGCAATAACTGCGCACCTGAAGGATGGCCAAGGGCTCAGGTCCAGCCAACATGGATTCAGGAAGGGCAGATCCTGCCTCTCCAACCTGATCTCTTTCTATGATCAGGTGACCCGCCTGGTGGATGTGGGGAGGCCTGTGGATGTGGTCTACCTAGACTTCAGCAAGGCCTTTGACACCGTCCCCCACAGCAAACTGCTGACAAAGCTGTCAGCCTGTGGACTGGACCACTACACTCTGTGCTGGGTTAGGAACTGGCTGGAGGGCCGGGCCCAGAGAGTGGTCGTGAACGGTGCTGCATCCAGCTGGAGGCCAGTCACCAGTGGTGTCCCCCAGGGATCAGTGCTGGGCCCTGTCCTCTTCAACATATTCGTTGATGATCTGGATGAAGGGGTAGAGTCAGTCATCAGCAAGTTTGCAGATGACACAAAGTTAGGGGCAGATGTTAGTCAGTTAGAGGGTAGAAAGGCTCTGCAGAGGGACCTCGACCGACTGGAAAGATGGGCAGAGTCCAATGGGATGGCTTTCAACAAGTCCAAGTGCCGAGTGCTGCACTTTGGCTACGGCAATCCCATGCAGAGCTATAGGCTGGGGTCGGAGTGGCTGGAGAGCTCCCAAACAGAGAGGGATCTGGGTGTGCTGATCGACAGCCACCTGAATATGAGCCAGCAGTGTGCCCAGGTGGCCAGGAGGGCCAATAGCATCCTGGCCTGCATTAGGAATAGTGTGGCCAGCAGGAGCAGGGAGGTCATAGTGCCCCTGTACTCTGCTCTGGTTAGGCCGCACCTTGAGTACTGTGTCCAGTTCTGGGCTCCTCAGTTTAAGAAGGACATTGAGACACTTGAGCGTGTCCAGAGAAGGGCAACAAGGCTGGTGAGAGGCCTTGAACACAAGCCCTATGAGGAGAGGCTGAGGGAGCTGGGATTGTTTAGCCTGGAGAAGAGGAGGCTCAGGGGTGACCTTATTGCCCTCTACAACTACCTGAAGGGTGGTTGTAGCCAGGAGGGAGTTGGCCTCTTCTCCCAGGCAACCAGCACCAGAACAAGGGGACACAGTCTCAAGCTGCGCCAGGGGAGGTTCAGACTCGAGGTGAGGAGGAAGTTCTTCACCGAGCGAGTCATTCGGCATTGGAACGGGTTGCCCAGGGAGGTGGTTGAGTCATCGACCCTGGAGGCGTTCAAGGGGAGATTGGACGTGGCACTTGGTGCCATGGTCTAGTCATGGGGTCTGTGTTGATAGGTTGGACTCGATGATCCTCGAGGTCCTTTCCAACCTAAGTGATACTGTGATACTGTGATACTGTGATACTGTGATACTGAGTTAACTCCGTGCAATTGATAAAACAGTAAAGTTGCTTAAAAGCTGCCCAGGAAGGTACAAAATAATAAATAATATTAAATTGAAGTTAATATTATTTACTTAAGTAGACACACATAGCATGAATATATATGAATGCACAACAGACGCAAACAATTCGAAACACATTCCCAGTGTAGCTAAGGGAAGCATGAGAGGTGTCACTCTGGCAAAAATCAAAACCAGATAAACACAGGTAAGACCTATTTTACCTAACAGTTACTGGAGACCTGCAAACAGACTAACTGAGAATAAATTAGACTAGAAATGCGAAGGTATATAACAGCTGAGGGTTGGACTTGATGATCTCTTTGGGTCCTTTCCAACCCCTGACATCCTGTGAACTATAAAGAATGTGAGGCTTTGGATAAGTCTCCCAGTACACGTAGCCAAGGCAATGAAACTAATATCTTTAACACAAAGCTGGCTTGGTTTGCAGAACAAGTTGTCAAGTGGCTGCTTGAAAAGGACACGTACCCAGCCCTGAGCTCAGACATGCCCAGCCCTATCCTCCTAGCTCTACAAGCACAACAGTGAATATCAATGGATTCTAAACACTAACACTGTATTTGAAAATACTGGCTGTTCTCAAGCATATTTTCTTCATACTGAAAGTCTGAAATTAATACTGCTCAGTTCAGATGCACCTAAAGTGCCACATGCAATCTAAAAATAATAAACCGAAATAATTATTCTTCTTTGTGGACACTAGCAGCTAATTTTAAGTGCCACATTTTTGGTCTCTAAAATATTAATTCTCAGTAAATATACAAGGGGGTTATCTTATAAGCAAAGGCATCCCTGGAAACAATGGACTTTAGTACTGGCCAAGGTCTTTGCTGAATAAGCTCAAGTTCACTACCCCTGACATACAGCATCTATACTGGAGTCTGCTGCCTCCCCAGTCATATTGGCACAGACCTGAAGGGAAAAGAAATAACCTAACCCACAAGAACACACTTGTTGTTTGTTCTCCTTTTACTATTTTACTATCAAAATGCATGGAAAACTCTCATGGATTAGAAAAGATGAAAATGAATCCAGGTCCCCAGATATGTTTTGGATCTGTGGGCTGGCAGAGTGCATATCAAGGGAAAACTGTTAGTTAAGTCACTTAATTCTGAGGTTTACATCTTAGAAGACACTTCCAGACATGCAAAAAATTCAGCAGATACCTTTTCTATACATTAAAAACTGATCTCAACTAAAAAAAAATCAAAATATTTGCTCACATATATGTATGTGATTTCATGGAATGATGCATTTCTGATCCTCCGTGGGGCATTCTCCTCTATATTTTTAACTTTTATCAGCAGAATGAAGATCTTTGGTGAAAAGACCTATTTAACTTTTACAATATATTATTTACCTAGACTACTGCAAGAAAACTAAGAGGGCTGTTGCTCTAGGTATGATCTCTTTATATGGCTGAATAGTCTTCGGCCTCTTGAAAGCACACAAGTCATTGTTTACATCAGCCTGTGATCATACAAAGAAGATCATGGTAATTATGGAGCAGTATTCATTAGAGCTATATTTAATAAGATATGTTCATCTCTGTTCCAACTCCACTAGCTTCTCTCAAAAGCAAGGATATATTTAACCATTATGTGGTAGCTCTCATAGCTACAATTATAAGCCTTGAAGAAACAGTAATGCTCTGGTCCATTTAGAGGTTAAATCTTGCTTTCTGTTAAAAAAGTTAAAATAAATTGAGAGTGCAATACAAGTCCATAAAATGAAAAAAAAACCAAAACACAACATTGTCTCTGAAATGTCATTAAAAAAGGCTGTATTATATTTTTGCTTTTCAATTTGACAGCAAAAAAGGCAACAAAAGGCAAATATATATTTTTGTGTATATATATATATGTCTGTATAAGCATATATAAAAACATGTTGGCAAGAAGTACTAGTCAGCAATGTATCATCAAACCTCTGTTTTTCATTGGATTACTTGTTGCCATAGCATTTAAGAACTACAATTCAACTACAAAGTCCATAAGTAAAAAGAAAAAAAAGGAAAAGACAAAAATATACTCTTTGTGTAGAGGAGACCACAATCAACATATGAGACAGCAAGAGGGGATAGATATCTGCATAGCAAAAAATCAAAATGAGGAAAAAATGTTGCTCAGCACACACCACAGCACACGAGGGCTGAGCACGGGATGTGATCTGTTGCCATCACTGGGCAAGCATTTGTCAGTTATGTAAATGCTACTTTGAATTGTTACTGGAAATTTATCTCAATATAATATGAACTAGCAACAAAAAGTCTCAGGGCACCAGCATAGTATCATAGTATCATTCAGGGTTGGAAGGGACCACAAGGATCATCTAGTTCCAACCCCCCTGCCATGGGCAGGGACACCCCACACTAGATCAGGCTGGCCAGAGCCTCATCCAGCCTGCTCTTAAACACCCCCAGGGACGGGGCCTCGACCACATCCCTGGACAACCCATTCCAGGGTTTCACCACTCTCATGGTGAAGAACCTCCTCCTCACATCTAGCCTGAATCTCCCCACCTCCAGCTTCATTCCATTCCCCCTAGTCCTAGCACTACCTGAGATCCTGAGAAGTCCTTCCCCAGTCTTCCCGTAGGCCCCCTTCAGATACTGGAAGGCCACAATTAGGTCACCTCGGAGCCTTCTCTTCTGCAGACTGAACAGCCCCAACTCCTTCAGTCTGTCCTCATAGGAGAGGTGCTCCAGCCCTCTGATCATCCTTGTGGCCCTTCTCTGGACACGTTCCAGCACCTCCACATCCCTCTTGTAATAGGGGCTCCAGAACTGGACACAGTACTCCAGGTGGGGTCTCACCAGGGCTGAGTAGAGGGGGAGGATCACCTCCCTCGACCTGCTAGCCACACTTCTCCTGATGCAGCCCAGGATCTGATTGGCTTTGCGGGCTGCAAGTGCACATTGAGAGCTCATGTTGAGCTTTTTGTCCACCAGCACCCCCAAGTCTCTCTCCTCAGGGATGCTTTCCAGCCAGTCACTGCCCAGCCTGTATTTGTGCCTGGGATTGCCTCGACCCAGATGCAGGACCCTGCACTTGCTCTCATTGAACTTCATGAGGTTGGCTTGTGCCCACCTCTCCAGCCTGTCAAGGTCCCTCCCTTCCCTCCAGCGTGTCTGCTGCACCACACAGCTTGGTGTCATCAGCAAACTTGCTGAGGGTGCACTCAATGCCACTGTCCATGTCCCCCACAAAGATGTTGAACAAGACAGGACCCTGATCTCTGAGGGACTCCACTTGTCACTGGCCTCCACTGGGACATGGACCCATTGACAGCCACTCTTTGGGTGCGGCCATCAAGCCGGTTCCTTATCCATCTAGTGGTCCACCCATCAAACCCATGTGTCACCAGTTTGGAGACCAGGATGTGGTGCGGGACAGTGTCGAAGGCTTTGCTCAGGTCCAGGTAAACAACATCAGTTGCTCGCCCCTCATCTATTAATTTTGTCACCTGCTCATAGAAGGCCACCAGGTTGGTCAGGCAGGATTTGCCCTTGGCAAAGCCATGCTGACTGTTCCCAATCACCTCTTCACTATTCTTTTGAGCGAGTAGTGACTCCAGGAGGATCTGCTCCATGATCTTTCCAGGCACAGAGGTGAGACTGACTGGCCTGTAGTTCCCTGCTTCCTCCTTCTTACCCTTTTTGAAGATGGGAGCAATGTTTCCCCTTTTCCAATCTGTGGGGACTTCACCAGATTGCCATGACTTTTGAAATATACTAGAGAGGGGTTTAGCAACCTCATCTGCCAGTTCTCTCAGTACCCTGGTGGGATAGGCTGGTGCTATTTTACCTGTTGAATTTAACAAGGGAAAAATAATTCAGACTACCTTGCTGGAAGAAAAGGCTTGTTACTGACTTCAAAGGACTCACTCACAGTAGCATATAACTTCCAGTCTGGTGTCATTTTGGTTTCACTGACTATTGAGAATTAAAAATACTGTTTACTTCATAGAACATTTTTATTACAAGAAAAAAAAATACATAGCTGCTTCTGCTCTTTGCAAACACAGGGTGTTCATGTGTTTGTGGTGAAGAGGTTATTAAATTCATGAATATGAAATATGAATTATGAAAATAGTATTTGTATTAATTATCAAACTATTAATAACTGATGAATCACCAACTTATATACATGTTCTAGTGCACATTCATGAAATTGATTCCACAAGTGGCTTAGTGTTATGATTATAACTTAATTGAACTAGTTACAGACTATTTCTATATTTATATAACGAAAGGTGCGGTTCCACCGCTTGACCACGAGATGGCGACTCGGCGGGACGCGGGCGGCTTCTGGCTATACACAGCAATATTACAATCTTTCTATGCGTCAGCGCTTACTCTGCTAGACGCGGATACTTTGAACTGAGTGCTAGTGGATGGAAAGCACATGGACGATATTCTATAGCTGTCGTTTGTAGCAAGGTGGGGGCCTTGCAGACGGTTGCCGCTGGACTGGTTCCTAGTCGAGTTGGGATGGCGGCGTTGGGTTACTGTCTCCTCTCTTCACAACAGGGAAGAGGGAATAGTGGAACCTGGGCTTAGTACGGAAGCAGGTTCCCTTCAGGACTCGGTTGATTCCCTCCAGGCAACAGGGATCGGTCCTGGTCGGGGTTGGCCCATGGGGTCGGCCCTCAGAGTCGGCTTGCACGGAAGAGCGGGACGACGGTGGTAGGTGGGCTCGGACAACGCGGCAGCAGGCAAAGCTACGGGGTCGGTCCAACCACGGCGATTCCCGGAGCTGATGCAAACAGCCTCGGGGAGAGAATGCGGATGCGTTAGGCGGCGGATTCTCGTTTACTGAGTTTAAAGGAATAGCGGGACGCTTGGAGTGGTCCCGGGTTCAGTGCAGTATAGGCACGAACAATGCTTTAGTTTTCCCTGAGGTTCACAGGGCTCAGAGTGGTACACGTGGCGGCTCCTCTCCCGCTACGGCGTGGCTAGGCATACGTGGACTCGGTATTGATCAAGTCCCTTCTCCCCGGCAACTGGGCAGATCTTACCCTCGGGGGGTCGGTCCAGTCCTCCGGTGGCACGGGGGGCTCTCCCGGTCGGTATGACTAGCTGTAGCGACGCTGGCCTCCTCAGCATCGCTAAGGTCCTCCCTCTGGGCTTCTTCACGATGCAGAGGCTTCCAGTATGCGTGCATGTATAACAGAAGCTAACAACAATAAGCTCAATGGCAAAGGCTGTTGCTCGGGAGTTGCTCTCTCGAGCAAGCACAGAGACAAAGTGAATGAGGGGGCAACTTGTTTACCAACTGGGGTGATACTTATAGATTCCTCGAGGCTGGGCTTGACCAATGGGCACTCTCATAAACAACTGGCTTCAGCCTATAGAAAGCGTGAAGCTAGAATTATGCCCATACTTGGTGTTTGCACAAGCACTGCATGCGCTGGCTGCATGCTGGACTGCCTAATGCCTTGGCTTTTGTCTTCCTCCTGAAGGAGGAGGAACTTGTCCACATGCTGGGACAAGATTCAGTATCTGGGCATAATGTGCCTTCAGCACAGTGTTCTACCACACAAGCATTTATTTACTTTCCACTGTCCTGAAGAGGAAGCTTTGTGCACATAGAGGAGGAAGAATATGACTTGGAGAATTAGATCTACAAAAACATCATGCAGTAATTCACCATTCAGGGTATGAGAGATGAAAGATGAAATTTCACATAAAAGCTACAAGGAGGGGGCAGACAATAGGGGCCAAACAATTACTTGAATACCATTAAGAGGCCCAAACTCAGAGATCCCAACAATCTGTTTTAAGGCCACAGCAGAGCTCCACATATCTTTTCTATAATTAAAAAGAATAAAGTATCATAAAATCCTCCCATCTCATCTACCACATACATGATATCTTATCTTCTTACTGACATCCAATACAGCTCAGAGCTATGGTCTTATAAGCCTCGAGATAAAATGTGATGTTCTCTTAAAATCCAACTTCAAAAGCATACACTGCATTTACAGGCTTGCTCACAGTCAAAGGGATCATATGTGTCTCCATATGAATCTGTGAATGCATGAGAAACAGGTACTACTGAACCTATTGATTACATTCTAATTAAAAGAAAAGAGAGTGAAGCACTAGGAAAATTCTGAAGCAACCTTGTATTGTGGTATGCAGAAGAATGCAAGCTGCAGTTCATTGGTGTCTCCATAGAAACAAGACATATTGGAGGGTGTAAGACATTGTCAGAGGACTAAAAAAATTCAGCTTCAGCAGAAAACAGAAAAGCACCTGAGGGATTTTTTTAACCAGGAAAACACAATTAATTATTCATTTCCCATATAGGAAGCATTATATTTTCAGATGAGTTAATTAACATACATCAGGATTCAGTCATGGACTAGCTAATCCTATAGTTTTCTAATCCATAAAATCTGTTGAAAAAGCATGGATACAATTCTAAGTGTATCACCAAAAAGGAAAATAAGTAGGCCCTCAATGAATAATTGAAAGCTCTGCCCAATGTGCAGTTAATTCTTGGTGCCACTTTCACACTTGCTGAGTGCTTATGCATTCAGGTGGTTAGTGGCCCATGTGCAGAACCTCACACTTGCATGTGCAAAAGGCATCCCCAGGAGAATTAAAAGCTGCAATGGGGCGTTGCTTCAATACAACACTGCTCTAAACCTACACCTTATCCCTCTTACCTCAGATGAACTGAGTCTCACAGCATGCAGCTGCAGCTAGTATTTTTAAGTGGTTGAACCCTGACACAGGATGGACTGGAAAAGCCTTATCTCTTTAGGCTGGACCTGAAGCTATATGCAGAGAGTTTTTGCATAGATGACCAAGAGATCTATGCCAGCTGGTACTTTCATCAGCTGCATTTCTGCTCCCTGTTTTTCCCTGGTTATACCTGGCTCAAGGACAGTCTGCCAGCTGAACATCCCTCAGGACTCTCATCTCTCTCCTAAAGGTGTCCCTTGTCTGTGGAACTCCCTAGTGCTGCAGGTAACTCTAACTTCTATTCCACTCAAAGAAATATGCTAGGGGAATTACAAAGTAGCATTTCCCCCACCAAATAATTTCTTCTCCATTTCCACAGAAGAGCAGAAAGACTGTCACACTGCCTCTATCACCCAGGATACCAGCAAGGTATGTACATTCTGCTTGTGCTACACAAATTAACTGAAATTGACAACTTCCATTAAGTTGTGGCTTCCATTAAGTGGCTGGAGGTTACAGCAGTTTTAGAAGACTTTCTTTGGGCTGCATTAAGAGAGTGAATGTTGAACACAGAGAAAAGGTCCTTCAGAGTAGAATAGAATAGAATAGAATAGAATAGAATAGAATAGAATAGAATAGAATAGAATAGAATAGAATAGAATAGAATAAACCAGGTTGGAAGAGACCTTCAAGATCATTGCGTTCAACCTATCATCCAACACCACCTAATCAACTAACCCATGCAACCAAGCACCCTGTCAAGTCTCCTCCTGAACACCTCCAGTGACGGCGATTCCACCACCTCCCGGGGCAGCCCATTCCAATGGGCAATCACTCTCTCTGTGTAAAACTTCCTCCTGACCTCCAGCCTGAACCTCCCCTGGCGCAGCCTGAGACTGTGTCCTCTTGTTCTGGTGCTGGCTGCCTGGGAGAAGAGACCAACCTCTGCCTGTCTACAACCCCCCTTCAGGTAGTTGTAGAGAGCAATAAGGTCACCCCTGAGTCTCCTCTTCTCCAGGCTAAGCAACCCCAGCTCCCTCAGCCTCTCCTCATAGGGCTTGTGTTCCAAGCCCCTCACCAACTTCGTTGCCCTTCTCTGGACTTGTTCCAGCAAGTCAATGTCCTTCCTAAACTGAGGGGCCCAGAACTGGACACAGTACTCGAGGTGTGGCCTAACCAGTGCAGTGTACAGGGGCAGAATGACCTCCCTGCTCCTGCTGGCCACACTGTTCTTAATGCAGGCCAGGATGCCATTGGCCCTCCTGGCCGCCTGGGCACACTGCAGGCTCATGTTCAGCCTACCATCAACCAGCACCCCCAAGTCCCTCTCTGCCTGGCCGCTCTCCAGCCACTCTGACCCCAGCCTGTAGCTCTGCATGGGGTTGTTGTGGCCGATGTGCAGAACCCGGCACTTGGATGTGTTAAATCTCATGCCGTTGGACTCTGCCCATCTGTCCAGCCTGTCGAGGTCCCTCTGCAGAGCCTTTCTACCCTCCAGCAGATCAACTCCTGTCCCCAGCTTGGTGTCATCAGCAAATTTACTGATGATGGACTCAATGCCCTCATCCAGATCATCAGTAAAGATGTTAAAGAGGATGGGGCCCAGCACTGATCCCTGGGGCCTCCACTACTGACTGGCCGCCAGCTGGATGTGGCACCATTCACCACCACTCTCTGGGCTCGGCCCTCCAGCCAGTTCCTAACCCAGCTCAGAGTGCTCCCGTCCAAGCCATGGGCTGACAGCTTGGCCAGGAGTTTGCTATGGGGGACGGTGTCAAAGGCCTTGCTGAAGTCCAGGTAGACTACATCCACAGGCCTCCCCACATCCACCAGGCGGGTCACCTGATCGTAGAAGGCAATCAGGTTGGTCAGGCAGGACCTGCCCTTCCTAAATCCATGCTGGCTGAGCCTGATCCCTTGGCCATCCTCTAAGTGCTGTGTGATTGCACTCAGGATGACCTGTTCCATGATCTTGCCTGGCACTGAGGTCAGGCTGACAGGCCTATAATTTCCTGGCTCATCCAACCGGCCCTTCTTGTAGTCAGGCCTTTTCCTGGTTGCATTGTGTGTCATGAAGACATGGTGCTGTCTAAACCTTCCACAGCCACTTTAAGCCTGCTTAGTCAGGAAGATGAGGATTAAGGAA
The DNA here is from genome assembly GCF_026170545.1 of Melanerpes formicivorus. Lineage (NCBI taxonomy): Eukaryota > Metazoa > Chordata > Aves > Piciformes > Picidae > Melanerpes > Melanerpes formicivorus. The sequence goes on from NW_027142409.1 coordinate 3,401,615, forward strand.
ACTGATTGAAACCACAAGGCCCCCCATGTGCAAACAAGAATTAAGAGCTCTAAAAAGATTTATCAGTGAGAGAGATGGAAAGAAAAGGTTTGAGTTAAAGTTAAAAGAGTTATGTGGGGTTTTTTCAGTATTCATATTACACTTAACCAAGCTCTGTACAGAGCACTCATGTTAGTTGAAATATTCAGAGGACTTACTGAAGACTAAGTATTAAGCATCTTTTTTATCAGTTCTGATCTTCATAACAAATATGCCACCATCACAGCTCTGCCAGTGTATGCAGAGTGATTCCTTAGCTCTCTACAGACTTGGATAAAGATGCATCTACAGAGACAATCGTTTAGTTAATAAAGTATGGCATCTTCTCATCAACTGCCAAAGCTGACACAAAACACCAAAATGGGAGAGTGATTGTGGCTTGTTCAAGTCCAGGTCTCCTTTATAACATTTGTGAAGAGAAGGGAATTCAGAGCAGTGTGCATGCCTAGACATTCATTTACACTACAGGTTTGTGGTGAAGGCACATTACGCCCCAATACTGAATCTTGTCCCAGCATGTGGGCAAGTTCCCCCTCCTCCTGGAGGAAGACAAAAGCCAAGGCATTAGCCAGGCTTGCACGCACCCAGCGCATGCAGCGCTTGTGCTTACACCACGTATGGGCATAATTCTAGCTTCACGCTTTCTATAGGCTGAAGCCAGTTGCTTATGAGAGTGCCCATTGGTCAAGCCCAGCCTCGAGGAATCTATAAGTATTACCCCAGATGGTAAACACGTTGCCCCCCCCCCATTCACTTTGTCTCTATGCTTGCTCGAGAGAGTAACTCTCGAGCTGCAGCCTTTGCCATTGAGTTTATTGTTGTTAGCTTCTGTTATACATGCACGCATACTGGAAGCGTCTGCATCGTTAAGAAGCCCAGAGGGAGGACCTTCGCTGAGCCTGAGGAGTTCAGCGTTGCTGCAGCCAGCTGTGCCGACCGGGAGAGCCCACCGTGCCACCGGAGGACTGGACCAAACCCCCGAGGGTAAGATCTGCCCAGTTACCGGGGAGAAGGGACTTGATCCAAACCGAGTCCACGTATGTCTAGCCCCGCCGTAGCGGGAGAGACGCCGCCGAGTGCCGCTCTGAGGAGCCGCCGAGTGCCGCTCTGAGCCCTGTGAATCTCAGGGCAAACCAAAGCACTGTTCATGCGTATACTGCGCTGAAACCGGGACCACTACGAGAGTCCTGTTGCTCCTTGAAGTTCGGTAAAGAGAATCCGCCGCCTAACGCAGCCGCATTCTCTCCCCGAGGCTGTTTGCATCAGCCCCGAGAACCGCCGTGGTTGGGCCGACCCCCGTAGCTTCGCCTGCTTCCGTCGTTCGAGCCTACCTACCGGCCACCGTCGTCCCGCCCTACCGTGCGAGCCGACTTTAGAGGGCCGATCCCACGGACCGACCCCAACCAGGACCGATCCCTGTTGTCTGAAGGGAATTGAATATCGTCCACGTGCTTTCCACCCACTAGCACTCAGTTCAAAGTATCCGCGTCTAGCAGAGTAAGCGCTGACGCATAGAAAGATTGTAATATTGCTGTGTATAGCCAGAAGCCGCCCGCGTCCCGCCGAGTCGCCATCTCGTGGTCAAGCGGTGGAACCGCACCTTTCGTTATATAAATATAGAAATAGTCTGTAACTAGTTCAATTAAGTTATAATCATAACACTAAGCCACTTGTGGAATCTATTTCACGAACGTGCACTAGAACATGTATATAAGTTGGTGATTCATCGGTTATTAATAGTTTGATAATTAATAAAATAATATTTTTTCATAATTAATATTTCATATTCATGAATTTAATAACCTCTTCACCACAAGGTTCTCCAACCTGTGCATCAGAGCAGAAAGCAATAGACTTGCCTACAGTCATTTATCTTTCACAGACAGGTTCACCAACATTGCTGCCTGCACAAGGATCTTCAGAAAAGATTTAAATTGCTGCATATGCACAAAAAGGAAAATATTTTAAAGGAGATGTGGAAGATGATGAGAAATGGTTAACATTTCTGATTTTTTTTCCTGAGGATAAGAAATTTAAAAAACAAAACAACAAAACCAACCAACCATCCAACAGCAAAAAACCTCTGGGATTTGATGCAACAGCCCTGCAATTGAATTCTGGGTTTCAGATATTATTCTATACCATTGCTTATCCAAGTACAATTTACTCAAGGAACAAGAGATACCAACAAAAGCATGTTTTCTTGAAGGACATTATTCTAGGCTGCTCCTTTAGGGAGCCCTTTAAACTCCCATTTCTTCCATCTAAAGGAAAAGACAAAAGACCTAGCTATTCTAGCTTTATATCCTTCACTGTGATCACAACATTATGCCTCCTGATTATAGACACAGATGTAAAATGAGAAAAGGAGACAATAATTTGAAGTCTTTCTCTTTTCCTGTACACTTTACTCCTTTCCCAAACAAGGCAATGAGAAAGGAAAATGACTCACATTTGTCACTGGTTGTGCAATTTACTAATAATAGTCAGACTGAAGGGACTCTAAGAAATAACACTTAGAATGGAAGAGTGCACCACAACATCTGACATGCAGCTACTGATGTGTACACCATGATCATATATTACTGCAACTCCAGATTAAATTAGATGGAATAGTGTTGACTTATCTCAAGAGAAAATTACTTATAGTTTAACCAATAAGCTTTTATTATCCATGAAGCATGCTTGACACTTATTTTTACCAAGTAGAATACTTTATAGAAGGCTATTCAAACACTCAAACTAAATGGTCTATTCTGCCACAGTTCATAGGTGAATTCTTTGATATTACATCTGCTGCACCAGAAGCACATATCTGCATCATGCAGTGATGGAACTTCAGCAGTATTTTGACATTAGTAATACACACTGAGTTCTCAATAATGACTTAATGTGTCATGCTTGCATGCATGTATGAAGTTAACTGGTACACTCAACAAACCAGGAAAGAACCTTCCAAACACTCTCTACAGTACACTGAGAGGTAAATCTATCTCCAGACCCAAATGGTTCAGGTCTATGTAGCAAACACCAGAGGTCCTAGCAAGCTGCTTGGTCTCAGAATTATGATAGACACATGGCAGAGAGATCAGAGCTGAATTTTCCTAATTTCAGTGCTAGGAACAGTGAGAACAAAGGTCTCTACCAGATCTTCTGTGCCCACAGATTCATACAGAGCCAGCTTTTCCAGAGGCTGTTTGAGTCAGCACAGGATATACAAAGTTTTAGCACAATTACTGGAGAAAATACATTTGCTGTCAGAATTGTGTCACATACATTCAAGAGATGTGGGGGAAAAGTGTTGAGTAACTTTTATGAAAGACTGAAGACAATGTAGTGTCTCCATCATTCTGGTCAGTGATGATGGCTGTAGTGTGAGACTGGTAAATAATGGGTTTAATTTCATGCTTTGCCAAAGGCTTCTTATGGGACATGAGGGAAGTTAGAGCCTCTGTGGGGGAGAGAAAGCTAGGCCTTCTCTCTCAACCCACCACAAATTCTTAAAATAAGGATAATGATGTTTCCTCACTTCAGAGGTGTGCTTGGATGAAGACAGAAGTAGGCTGCTGTAATGTGCAACTGGTTGACATCAGTCTGTTCCTATATATATGTACACATATAAAGATGTACAGATATTTTCAGCAATGGGTCAATGTCAAGTTTAGATAAACATCCCAAGTTCATGTGCTTTCCTAAAATTCACAGGCACTTAGAAGGAGAGATGATTTTGTAAACAGAAACAGCTTTACAATATACTTCTTAAATCTATCAAGGACAATATAGTGCACCCAGAACAATATAGTGCAATATCCTTCCTTTAGTTATTTTACCACTTTGGCATATAACATACTGCTTGTGAACATATTTAAGTGAGTGAGTTTGGGTTTTTACATTTTGTATATTTAATCCAAGCAGCTTTGAACAACTTCACTACTTTCCTTAATTAAAATAAAATAAAGCAGAAAAGGGACACATTAATTTTTGTGCCAGAGTTGCATTTAGCCTTAAGCACTTTGAGCAAGGCACAGTGATGCACAATATGTTGCTCAGTAATTCTGCCTGAGTAAAGCTCCTGGTATTAAAGAATAGCCATGCATCCAAAAGACAGTCAGCCTTAGATGCAGACAGATTGACACAGCGTGGTGCAACATTTTTGTCCAGAATCTGGAAATGCCTCCTTGTGAAACTTTGGCAAGAATAAGTCAGCACCATGTGCATCTCCTTGCAAGTTTAATTGTCTGCATGCAAGCTATTAGTCTACCTGTAGGAGTTACTTTTCTTAAATGTTTTCCTCTTCCTTTTGCAGTGTTCTGGCCAAATGAATATGATTAAGTCAAATAAATGAAAGGTAATCCACAGTCATTTTAGGTGTTTGGCCAAGCCTGAAGCCAAAACTGAGGAACAGGATGAATAAAAGATTGAAAAATTTTTGGATCTAAATCAGTACTGCTACTCCGCAGGTTGAATTATTCAAGGCAGAGCTTTCTTTACCACAGTGTCTCCAGAGCTAATATATTGATTTCCTGTCATCATTGCACCATAGTGCAGACCTCATTCTCTTGTATTCCTCCATATTATCAGTTCACTGGAGTAAATATGGAGCCACACTTGATGAAAAGGGATATTACATAAAGAAAAATTAATAAAAAGTTGCACTATGAAACAGTGGTCAATCCCATCAAAACTCAACAGATCTGCATCAAAATCTGAGATTCCTTAGGAGAATTTGTATGCTGGTGTGGTGGGTTAACACCTTTTTCTGAAAACAAAAGAAAAAAGCAGGGTGGAGGGCTTGCGGGTACTTTACACTCCCTGAAGGGCGTCTCCCCCCTGGGAAAGCTGAGTCTGTTCCACTCCCCCCTCCCTGCCCAGCAAGGGTATAAAAAGCAGGACCTCATAGCTGTTGGATCTCCTTTTTGGCTCCTGCCTCTGCTGGATGAGAGCTACTGCAGCTGCTCTCCTGATCCTCAGCCACGTGGCTGGACCTGATCCTTCTCCCTGCTGCCTCTGCGCCTCTTCAGAGACAGACTGGTTTTGTATTATTTTTTTCTATTCCCCTCCCATCCATTCTTGTTCCTTGCCCTTGTGAACCTTATTCCCTGTTATTGCTATATATATATATATTTGAAGAAAAAAAAAATTATTTACCTCTCTACTTCCAAGCTGACTCCAGATTGTTGATTAGTGGATTTGCTCCTTACCTTTTTTTTCCCTCCTCTCCCTGTTTGGAGGGAGGAGGTGGGGGGGAAGTGGGGAAGAGATTCTCAGCCTTTTCCCCATTTGAGCTTTTAACTCTCAGTTAAGGCTCAAACCGCTACAGCTGGTTACCTAGTTATTAGTACTAATCAAAAACATACCTCACAGATAGATCAAGAAACCTACAAAGTATTAACTGAAAATATGCGCAATACATTTACTGTCTCCACCATGCATATCAGTGCCACAGCACAACGAATCACTGTGAATTGTGTGGTGATGGTTTCTTTAGAAGACCATCTACCTGCCTGCTAAAATGGCCACAACAGTTTTTGTTCTGTGGTCTATTCAGACAGTTTAACTGCATTACAAAGTTCACAGTCTATACATACCACTTGGCATTGTCTATATCATTGTCGTTGCCATAGTCCATCACATTCACTTATTTTCTTAGTGTCTAATTGTCTTTTGGAATTATACAGGTTGTTTTTTATATATATTTGCTTTGGGCTCAGTTTCATACAAGTCATAATTTAAATAGACAGAATGTTCATTCTCATGTATCTGTAGGCTACACAAGGGGCTACATGTGGACTTAAATAGGTGTCACTGCCAATAGAAAACATGAGAAAAATTCTGAAAAACATAGTTCTGCATTGCTGTGGGAATCTCTTTGAAGATGTGAACCATTTTGTTCTCTATATGTGCCCTTCTGCAATAAGGGAAGGAGCTCAGCATTACTATTAAGGTGCATCTGAAGTGATCTGGAATACATTATGGATCAACCCACATCCAAAGGCATGATCAAATCTCCACTTGTAAAGGAGGAGATATGCTTCCTAGTGCTTGCTTCAAACAGGAGCTCCTGGATGATAAGATGCTGTGCAGTGCTCTGAAAGCAATTGGTCTAGCTGTGTGTCAGTGAGGCATTTCTCCTCAGTCTGGAAGATGTTCACTGCGAGCAGCTGGGGCTGGTTCCCTCTCAGTCATGAAGGGAAGATTTCCATCCCCTCTTTGTAGGCTGAGGTAAGGATACAGAGCCACAGAGGCTGCTCTGATGCCCATTTGCTCTCATTTCTACCATGTTTGATGTCACACAATTCCACATTGTCTGGACCATATCACAGATAGGGGGTTGGGGGGAGGGAAGGCATACATCTTATTGCTTCTGCAAATATATTTTTCCACATACTGAAATGTTTTGGAAATAATTGATCCCCACTCTCAAACTTGAGGTTTCTAACAAAACTGCAGAAGACTGGAGAATCTCTCTTATAAGGAGAGGTTGAAATATCTGGGGCTCTGTAGCCTGGAAAAGAGACAACTGAGTAGTGATCTTATCAATGCTCATTAATATCTAAAGGGCTGAGGTCATGAAAATGAGGCTGGCCAATTTTCAGTGGTGCCCAGTGATAGGACAAGGAGTAATGGGTACAAACTAGAACATAGGAGGTTTCACCTGAACTGAAGGAAAAAATTCTTTACTGTGAGGGTGCTGGAGCACTGGAGCAGGCTGCCCAAAACAGCTGAAGAGTCTCCTTCTCTGGACTTTCAGATTCCACCTGGGCATGTGCAACCTGATCTAGGTGAACCTGCTTTAGTAGAGGGGTAGGTCCAGATGACCTCTGGAGCTCCCTTCCAACCCTCACCATTCTATGGTTCTGTGATAATACTTAAAGGAGTATTTTTATGAACTGAAACACAAAGAAATTTATTGAAATGTACATATTTTGGAATAATTCCCTAAAAACTGGGTTTCCACACCTGGAAATTTTCTGTGACAATTTTAAAAATCAATGCAACAAAACCTCCAAAGACATCACAACGAATAGATTATCTCTTAAAAAGGAGACATTCAGGACAACTCTGACATTTCAGATCGAGGTTTCATTTTCTCCTCTCATGAGAAAAAGGCAGAAGGCAACTGTAGCAAAAGCTCACATTACTGAATTTTCTATTTGGTTTGCCTACACATCACATTACCTACTGTGACCGTTTGAGGCTGTCCCTTTAAGAAAGAGAACATTGTGGCTGAATGTTTATAAACGAAAGACAGATCTAAACTAATTTCATTGGTAGATTGGTAGAAAGCACCTTTGAACTTGAGAGTACAGCAGAGTATTCTGGGCAGTCCTGCACTTCTTTTTCTTCCTTGCAGCAGCTTGAAACTGATAAACTGCAAGGCCTGTATTAACTGCTTTCCAATTAATAACTGCTCCTTTTTTTCTCTCTCTTTCTAACCCTCTCTGGGGAAAAGGGGAGAGAAGGGGGATACAGGAGTGGGGAGCCCTCCTCATCAGAGGAGGGAAATCTCATTTCTGCGTCACTCTGTTGTATATTTCTGTATATATTGTAAATACTGTAAATTCTGTATATATTTCCCTGTGTTCCCTAAACTGCTTTGTAAATATACAGCACATACTCCTTTGCTAATCCGGCTGTTTATTTTTTTTCCTTTCAATTTTCTTCCCTTCACTTTACAGGGCGGGGAGAAGGCCCGGCCTTTCCCCCAACTCTACACACCTACACACCATCCATATTACCTAAGGCTCTTTAAATTGCTGGTCCATACTGTGATAATCAGATATATTAAGGACTTTGTATTTTAAACATTTTTAAACCAAAAAGAAGCACTGTACTCGATGCAGGTGCCCAGGCACTGGCAGTGAGGGCTGCAGATGGTGTACTCTGTGAGAAGATGCCAAGATTGCCCTGTCCTAGACACAGCTGAGCCTACAGCCAAGGTAGTGGTGCTTTGGGGAAAGTGTCATTTAGAAAGGGGAATAAATGCTGAACAAAAGTGAGGAATGAGGAAGGAAATGAGAAAATCAGCCCTGCAAGCACCAAAGTGAGAGCAGGAGGAGGAGGTGCCCCTGCAGACCATGGAGAGGACCATGGTGGAGCTGCACACTGCAGCCTGTGAAGTACCCATACAGAAATAAGTTTATCTTGAAGTACTGCAGCCCATGGAAGGACCCCCAAGGGAAGTGGGGATGTGTGAGGAAGAAGGAGCAGCTGACAGCAGCTGTTATAGACTGACCTCAACATCTGGGGGTACTGGTCGATGGTAGGCTGAACGTGAGCCTGCAGTGTGCCCAGGCAGCCAAGAGGGCCAATGGCATTCTGGCCTGCATCAGGAACAGTGTGGCCAGCAGGAGCAGGGAGGTCATTATGCCCCTGTACACTGCACTGGTTAGGCCGCACCTCGAGTACTGTGTCCAGTTTTGGGCCCCTCAGTTTAGGAAGGATGTTGACTTGCTGTAATGAGTCCAGAGAAGGGCAACGAAGTTGGTGAGGGGTTTGGAACACAGCCCCTATGAGGAGAGGCATTCAACAAGTCCAAGTGCCGAATGCTGCACTTTGGCTACGGCAATCCCATGCAGAGCTATAGGCTGGGGTCGGAGTGGCTGGAGAGCTCCCAAACAGAGAGGGACCTGGGGGTGCTGATTGACAGCCACCTGAATATGAGCCAGCAGTGTGCCCAGGTGGCCAGGAGGGCCAATAGCATCCTGGCCTGCATTAGGAATAGTGTGGCCAGCAGGAGCAGGGAGGTCATAGTGCCCCTGTACTCTGCATTGGTTAGGCCGCACCTTGAGTACTGTGTCCAGTTCTGGGCCCCTCAGTTTAAGAAGGACATCGAAACACTTGAGCGTGTCCAGAGAAGGGCAACAAGGCTAGTGAGAGGCCTTGAACACAAGCCCTATGAGGAGAGGCTGAGGGAGCTGGGATTGTTTAGCCTGGAGAAGAGGAGGCTCAGGGGTGACCTCATTGCCCTCTACAACTACCTGAAAGGTGGTTGTAGCCAGGAAGGGGTTGGCCTCTTCTCCCAGGCAACCAGCACCAGAACAAGGGGACACAGTCTCAAGCTGCGCCAGGGGAGGTTTAGACTCGAGGTGAGGAGGAAGTTCTTCACCGAGCGAGTCATTCGGCATTGGAACGGGTTGCCCAGGGAGGTGGTTGAGTCATCGACCCTGGAGGCGTTCAAGGGGAGATTGGATGTGGCACTTGGTGCCATGGTCTAGTCATGGGGTCTGTGTTGATAGGTTGGACTCGATGATCCTCGAGGTCCTTTCCAACCTAAGTGATACTGTGATACTGTGATACTGAGAGACTGAGGGAGCTGGGGTTGCTTAGCCTGGAGAGGAGGAGACTCAGGGGTGACTTTATTGCTCTCTACAACTACCTGAAGGGAAGTTGTAGACAGGTGGATGATGGTCTCTTCTCCCAGGCAACCAGTACCAGAACAAGAGGACACAGTCTCAGGCTGCACCAGGGGAGGTTTAGGTTGGATGTTACGAAGAAGTTCTATACAAAGAGAGTGATTGCCCATTGGAATGGGCTGCATGGGGAGGTGGTGGAGTTGCCATCATTGGAGGTGTTCAGGAGGAGACTTGATGGGGTGCTTGGTGCCATGGTTTAGTTGTTTAGGTGGATTGGATTGGTTGATGGGTTGGATACGATGATCTTGAAGGTCTCTTCCAACCTGGTTTATTATTCTATTTATTATTCTATTATTCTATCTATTCCACACACCCCTACACCACCTGGGGTGGGAGACACAGAGGAATCAGATATGAAGGAGTGAAGCTGAGCTTGAAAAGGAGGAGGCCAGGGGGAAGATGTTGTTCTTATTTGTCTTTAGTGTCTCACTATATAAACTTATTTTTAATTGGCAATAAATTAGTTTTACACAAGTTGTGTTTGTTTTGCCTGTGATAGTAAGTAACCTCCCTGTATTTATCTCATCCCACAGGCTTCTTCATCTTATTTCTACCTCATTCTGCTCAGGACAGGGAGTGATAGAGCAGCTGGGTGGGCAGCTGGCCAAGGTCAACCCACCATAAGCACTGAAATTGGAAATACACTGCTCTAGAAATTAAGTGCGGCATGACATCACAGAATTATTGAATGGCAGGTGTTGGAAGGGACCAATGAAGATCGTCCAGCACCCTATGCTAGAGCAGGAATGCTTAAAGTAAATCATTCAAAAACACGTCCAGGTGGGTTTTGAATGCCTCCAGAGATGGAGACACCAACACCAAATATTTTATTAATTAAATAAAAGCACTGCTTTGAGTTATCAACACAAAAATACATTACAGTTTTAAATGTTTGTATTTATAGCTAAGAGTTACAGAAAAGTTAATAGATAAATGTTTATACGTCATTTATAACAACAATATATGAAGTGATTGCTAAATAGCTTGGTGGAGAATACCTTGCTCCTTGCTCTTTCTGCAAACTGAAAACCAGGAAAGCCTTCCCCTGCTTGAGGTTATCTAGCAAGATTTTGATAGCAGCATAAGGAAACAGATTTCAATATTTTGCCTAGACAACTGATTTGGGGAAGAAGCACAGAAGTACATCAGTGACAAGTGAAAGAAGAACAACATGAGAAGAGTAAGGTAGGGAATGGGCCATTTAGTGCAAATAAGCAATTTAATTCAAGCTAACACATAGGGAAATCAAATCAGCTCTCCAGGCTAAGCCTTTAGTTACAGTGATGTAAACTTGGAATAATTTAAACTAATGCCTTGGCAATTCAAAAGATAATCTGCTTCACATAAATGCTAAATCACTAACCCCTCTACCAAACCTTGAAAGAAGATGATCTATAAACACATTCTTATTAATCTCCATAAATCAGTGTTGTCTTGCTGAAAATAAAGAATTTTCAGCTCTCAGTTCAGATTTATGCTTAGTTCTTGGGCAAAGAGCTTACTTTTTTTTCCCTGCCTCAGCACCATGTGCTACTCATATCTTATTATTGCAACAGATCTGTCCAATATCTTTTATTTTTGCAATATACTAAGCTCTTTTCTTCATTTAATGTTGACATTACTGGTGCAACACCACTCCACCTTTTGTTTTATTCCTGTTTTAATAGAGCGAAAATAAAGTTATAAAATGGTCTCCAGAAAAACTGTCCAGCTGATTGATGCAACACTGTTGTAATTCTGAGTTGTCCAGGTCCCTCTTGATGCATAAATGTGTAAGGAAAACCAAGTGAACTTTCATAGTTTCATAGTTTCATTCAGGGTTGGAAGGGACCACAAGGATCATCTAGTTCCAACCCCCCTGCCACGGGCAGGGACACCCCACACTAGATCAGGCTGGACAGAGCCTCATCCAGCCTGCTCTTAAACACCCCCAGGGATGGGGCCTCGACCACCTCCCTGGACAACATGCTTTAGAGCATGTAATTTAAAAACTTTCCATGAGCATTCTCATTAATATTTTGTCTAACCTGATTTTGAATGTATGAAGAACAGCTAACAGATTCTCCTGGATTCTCAGTTTACCACCTAACACATAACTTTCAGGAGATGCTTTTCACAAGTCAGTAAGATCAGAATAAACATTGTCATTACATGAAGCAATGAAGACTGAAGTATTTATGAACTGGTTAAATTGAAGCCTTGCATGAGAGTTTGAGGAAGGCTGTTAATTATTCATGTATAAATTAAGAGTGCAGATTTTTTATTTACTTATCAACAGCCTTATTCACTTCAGAATCCTGTCACTACACAATGATTTAGTCTAACATTCACCTATTATTGATCTGGCTATTTAAAATGTAAACAATTACAGAAAGGGCTTATCTGAAAACTGCCTACCCACATCTGAGCCAGAACTCCAGTCCATCGCAGTGTCAGGCAGGACAGTGACCTGAGTGAGGGAATGCACCAGGTGGCTTTCAGCATCCTGCCTGACTTTTGTGAGCCATGTTATCTGGCAGTGTCTCAAGAGGAGGCACACGCTACTCTTTCTGCCTCTCTCACTGGAAGTGTGTGTGCTTATGAATAAATTCCTGCCTCTGCTCACATGTAACAGCATTCCTATATGAGACCAAGCATGGGAGACAAGATCCTAGGAGAACAACATAAATCAGAAGTGAATCTCAAGATTACATTATAATAAATATGCATCTGTTGTTTACTGAAGCACAGGTGCATCCATAAATTCCCATGCTCAGATCAGATACTGAGGGGTTTAATAAAAAGAAGTTAGTGTCCTACAGCTTTGTCCTGTCTGGGAATCATGAGAACTATAAGAAGTAGGCACTCACTGCACAACAGGCATGTGAGGCATCAAAGCAGTACTACTACTAGCTGCAAGGGACATCAACTACATAATGTTGAGATGACACACTCAGTCCTGGGAAAGTTTCCGATGTTAGAAAGGTTTTCCCTTTTCTCACAGAGCCCTATCCCAGAGCCCACTAAAAACAAGGGGGAGCTCACATTCATTGTCATCTAGAGTGCACCTAAACTGTTACTACTACTGCTTTCTTTATAAGGCAATATTGCACTATAAGTTACAATGCTAATATTGACATGAATATAGTAAGAACCATGAAGCAACATGAAGGGCTGAACTGGGCCAAAATCAGTAAGATTTTAAGAGCATGGCCATAGAACTGCCTTCTGGTGAGGCCTGTGCAGGAAACCTCAACAACACCTAGAAGGCTACACAATGGTATCACATCCTGTCACTAAGAAGTGTCCTATGTCATCTAACTTCTTCACCACATATTACATCAAAACAATTTATAGCTAAGTAGCTTTACTGGCATTTTTTCTCACAATCCCAAATTTGGATTTTATCTGCTTCATCACCCTGTCAAACTCATTTTGACAGCTGCAGTGACAATGCCAAAGACAGGGGTTCATCCTGGTTTCCTGCTCTTAAAACAAGGTCTTGCTCAGACAGTACTTAGTTCCATGAATTCTTCATCCTTCATTTGCTTTATAGGTGCCACTAGAATGGAAATTTTACTGATAACTGAGTTGTCCTGTTCTACTGTAATATTGAAGAGAAACATTCTACCAAAATTGGCTGCAAAAACCTTGCAGATACTTCTCCCCTCGCAAGAGGCTGCTAATTTGTTGTTAATTCAGTCTAATTTACAAATACAACATTTAGATCAGGTAAACTGAGCAAGCTTGTTTATAGATCTTTGGCAGCAGGCCTCAAATTGCACTATTCAACAAGTTATCTGGTATGCTTTAAAACAGAACTGTGAAATGTTATATTTGAAATAAATGGAACTATGAGCATACATACACACACACCACACCACACCACACACACCCCCCCCCAAAAATAAAAAAAAGGACATTTTGAAAATGTCTGTTCAGTTTGTCTCTGAGTGTTTCCGAAAAAGTCAGTCTTGTCAAAGCTGTGGTTTGGAGTGTGGTCACAGAGAGAGCCAAGTCAGCACAACTGGGCATACTTTGGCCAGGCAGTGGGAAGGAACAAGTGTCTGTAGGCAGGATATGAACCTAAGCTAAAGGAATAGTGAAATAATGCCACAACTTCAGTTAAAATATAGGGGAAATAAATGCTTAGATGGCAGTTCAGGGCAATAGCACAAATTAATTGTCTAATTGTAAGGTATAATTTAAGCTTTTACTAACCGTACCAAAATATATATGGACCACATATTTATAAGAAAAATACCACTGACACCATATAATCAATACAATCAAGAGTCCCTATGAGATTCAGATGGTTAGCCTGCCAATCTTTATGGCATTACAGTATTATTCCTCTTGGTTTAAGCTATTTTCTCCTTTCAGCTGCTATTACGCTTGCACAAATGGGAAGAAGCCAAATGATTGCACTGAGGAAACAGTGAGGCTGAATAGATACAAAATGCTGTCAAACATACTGAGCAAACAGAAAAAATATGCCTTTAATTTCCTTTAGTTCTTGCCTATTTCTTCTATCAGTAGGTGGTATGGGGGAATGAAAATAAAACAGAGGCAAGAATGATTTTCCAGGTGACAATACCCCACTTAAAGATCCATTGATAAAATTTAGAAGACTAAAAATGCATTAAGAAAATTAGGATTAAAAAATCACCTCTGGAGGAATGCACAGAATATCCTCCAGCTTCTGTGCCCTCTCCCAGGCATGCAGGTGCTGTGAATGGTGAGGGATGTGGGGCTTTGAAGTGTTTAACCCAGGCCTCATCTCTAAAAGGGGAGAGCTAGCACAAAGAAGGGCTTTCTAACAACGAGCACCTCCTAGGAAAAGCCTGATTTCCTCAAAATCAAGAACTGAGGATCACTGTACAGATGCTCCCAAAACCCCACGCTCACCAGCTATGCCACTGCCTGTGCTCTGTTGCAGAAACATTCATCTTGATGTAGCTGGCCTGCCCTTGCCCTCCTCTCTCCACAGGTAAAGCACATGAGATTTGGGAGCTCTTCCTCTTCGTGAACTGCTGTGAGATTTCTGCCCTGGATCTGATAAGTAAAAAAGCAACCTGATATTTTCTGACCTGTATTATTATTATTACTATATATTGTCCTTATCATGATCCCAGTTAGGCCAGTTAAGTGTTTTGCCATCAGCTTTAGCAGAAGCATGCTCAAGCCCTAGATATCAAGGATTTGATGATGAAAGATCACCTAGAATATGAACTGAAATCTATAAAGGGTGCTATTGTTCTAAGTATCAAAAGACAGAGTGGTAAAAACCAGGAGGACAGACTAACACGTGACTGGTTTTGCAAAACTTTACTATACAGATCAGCTAAAACTTGAACCTGATAACAAATAATTCCTTTCTCAGAAATTACACAGATAAGCACGATTTATTTTGGTGATTTTCTGCCTTGGATCTCTCTCTCACTTTCTTTTGATGGGCAATGGTCACCTTTAAATCTTTGACTTGAATACTGCAAGTAATGACGGCTACCACAAATGCTGCATAGCATTTATTAATTGCACACAGTCCCTCTTCAGATGTTAATGGTGGTTATCATGCAGTTAAACTTTCCTTCAGCAAATAAATCTATGAACTACTATGTAGTTTTCTCTATATTTCACTAAATGCTCCACTGTGAGGGTTGTCTGACAGTAACAGACTTGTTATCCTATTTGTACCTTGGCAATGTACTGCAAAGAGGACTTAATAGCTTGCTAAGCAGGACGATGCTGCTTTCTGTATGCTTTGCTGGTATTCACACTGTCCTGTATGTTTTTCAGGCTTTAACATAAATTTTGCAAGCATATCTATCAAAGACAATTAAATTACATGACAGATATAATTCGTATTGGACCAATCCATGTAAATCTTTCATTGTTGCAGATATTAATATTTTATATTACACAATGAGAAACTAAAAGCAATTGAATTTGATTTAGCCACAGGGTGTCTAGTCAAGGATGCATGGTTTTGTAGATACTCCAGTCCTTTGCACCAACTTTGAGTAAAATATTTGAGATATATATATTAAAAAAAAATAATAAAATTGCATGTGGTATTCAAAGAAAAGGAATCTGATGCTCACATCCCATGTGCTACACTAAACTCTTACAAGTGAATAGAAGTTCCTTTTAAATGGTGTAAAAAGCCAGCTCATTTTCCTTACTACTTTAGAATAATTTATTAGGACTTTAATTTTGAGAGCAACTAGGAAACATAGAAATGTGGATCCCATAGTCTTTCTTTTATGTGCATGTTCAGCTCCCTTTATATTCACAGCAGAGACATCTATCTTGAATGTACAAAAGTCCAGTTATTCAAGATTTTCCCTGATGTACTCCAGCTCAAATCTCAGTCTTTCTCCTCAGAACCAGAACAAAATTAATAACTACAGAAACTTAGTGCTATGATGAAGTGCTAAGAGCATAAAATTAAGTTCCTAAGAACAAAAACCCCATGCATATAGATCAAAAAGTTTTTAAAAAAACATGGCTGAGATTTCTAAAATACTGCCAATAATAGAATGTAACAAATAATAAGGAAAATTTATGGAGTATAACTACTATGTTGCAGAGTTGTATGACTGTTGGACATGTAATTTGAAAACTTATTAGATAAAGCAAACGTGGAACATCATATGCTCTCTGTTATGGTCATTTCTCCTTCTCTATATTTGCTAAATTCATTTAAGAACTGTATATACTGTTCAAAATATAATGGATGGGATGTTTTTATTTATATGCCCTTCAGCATGCTTATTACTCCAATTATGTTGATTATATTTCCTATTCATTTTAAATTATCTTATTATTTTTAAAAAGCTGCTGCCACATCTGCTTTCCTTTAGTGGGAAACTATGAGAGATGCAAAACTGGTAGAAAATCATTCATGCAATTTGTTTGGAAATAAAATTTCAAAATAGTAGGTAGAGGACAAAAAGCAGTGACTGCACAATCAGTGCTTTATGTTTATTCTCTAAAAGATGCACCCTGCAAACCACTCAATATTTGAAATTTGATCAGCTAAGCTACATAACAGTTGTACGCCTAAATTATAGACCATGTAATTTGGCCTCTACATTCAATATATGCCACTTTCCTTCAGCTTTTGCTTAACATGCATAAATGTAATCTGTGGAAATGTCTTCATTTTTCTAGACCACTTTAAGAGGCGTTTACAGTGAAATATCTTTCATGAAACATATTAAGCAAATCTAATTATGCAATTATTACAACAAAATAACCTTTATTCTATGGGGTTTTTTTGCAAATGCAAAGGATATTGTCATGCAGAGTGCTGCTGTTTAATATGCTCACATGCTGAAGTACCTTCACCTGCCTTCCAACATTTTAAAATAGTATGTTTCATTCAGAAAAGGGTGCCAGTAGCCACCAACTTTGCTAAACACACAGATTTCAAACGCTTAGCAAATATTGTTTAACTGTTTTCATGTTTCTGAGGAAAATAGTGCTCTGGACACTACATGATCATGCTGATCACTTGTTGCTAAATTAAAAGGATGTAGGCTGTCTCAAGTGACAAGGAAACATGACAGATATGGATCTATGAACTAATTATGAGCAAATGCAAGAGCTGATATTAATGCATGCCTGTAAAATAATCACACTGGTACTACAGAAATCAAATTTTCAAACTTCTCCATGGAAGTGAAAAAACAACTGTAATTACAACTTGTGAATGGGTGACAACTAGCCTTTACTATCCTTGCTCTCATTTCATACAGATCTCACTTTTTTCCCTCCTTTTTGGCTTGGTTCCTGCATGAACTTTTAAAAAGAAAGCTATTACACTTGAATATCAGAAACCTGTACTGGCAAATACAAGTGTGTTGATTTTTTTGACAGGCATATCCAAAACAAGGAGGGCTAATACTCATGGAAAAAAACCCAAAACCCTCTATTGTTGAAAAGTTTAAGACATGAGAGGGAAAAAAAAAATAGACAGAATACCTCCCATATCCAAGCATTTCAAGCCATCTGAACACTGTTCACTTGCTGCAAAGTTGCCAATTCTAAAAGCAGGATTGAATTAATCTTACTAAAGGGGACCCAGTAACCCAGTGATCCTCCAGACCGCTGCTTAAAGGTAAGCTTCTACATAAAATTATTACCAAATCTTAACCCTTACTGCACAATTAATGGTAGCAATCCAAAAGAGTGCATACTATGTGTGTGATCACAGCACTTTTTAAAAGCTCTTTAAAGAATATTTCTGTTCAATAGCAATTTTGTTAGCAAAATTTCTATAATATAAAGGCTCCTATCACTGTGCAGTGAATATGTGAGGGTTTTTGCTCTTTTCTCATGCAATGCACTTCATAAAGGATACTAGTGAATCTTCTGCACGCTGCATTACAAAGAAAACTGTCTTTTTGTGAGGCATTTTCTCTCCACTGCTTTCACATAAAATAAAGGCTCTTGTGGCTGAATGTATCTGTATTATTAGTCAAAGGAAAACTGAAACCCTTCTACTTTATTCAGAAGTATAAATCCCCAAAAAGATTCTTGCCTTTCCAATTGTGTTTGCTGTAATAAAGGTTAATATTGAACTGAACTTATCATATTCTAGCATCACATGTTAAGTTCCAAATATGTGAGTGTGATCTATTATCTTTTTTATTGTGGAAATTAAAGAATAGGGAAAATGTTGGCAATATTATGAAAAATAACAAAGCAAAAGCATTTTACTTAAAGACAGTTCAAACCTATTGCTTTCATGAAGAGGAAAAAAAAAACCAACCCTGGTGCAAAGTACTGGGGGGAGGGAATGGAAGAGCATCTGTTGAAAATTAACTACTTCAATGTTAATTAACACATAATTTTCTACCTGATGAGATGGTGTTGTATAAAGTATAAATTGAAGGCACAAGAGTAAGAAATGAGTCATCTTTGACTTACCGTATCAAAGACTATTGTTCTATTGCAGTCAGCATCCAAACACAGAGCATGAAGCTTCTCACAGATCAGAAAAAACACACGGCCAGTGAACAAATCAAATTCATTGTAAAAATAAAGGCCAGAGATTATAGTATGTATCCAAGGGTCTGGTTAGTCACAGCTTTGACTAGCCTGCTACAGAGCTCTGCAAAACAAGTATACTGCAGCAGTGTGGCAAGCATAGGATTGCAATGCATGTCCCATATATTCAAGCATAATAGAAAACATGGTCTGGAGCTTATTCCATGTGGAAGTGGGGTTTGTTTTATGCAGGCAGAAAAAAGAGTTGGGTTTTTTGCCCCCATATAATAGAATTAGAAATGAAGATTTCTCTTGATTATTGTACACGATAATTCCCCAGGATATCAATTACATAAAGCAGGTGCCTCTCTCTCCTGTTTCCCAGATAAATGCTTGTAATCTCATTTCACAAATGATCCTATTTAGACAGGAGCAACCTATTGTGATGATATCATTTGCTCTAGTATCCATAAATGGGCAACTTCCTATCAAACGTCATGACCACTGATGACACAAATTTTTATAATATTGAGTGGGCAGGGTGGTTGATGGGGTCCCATCAATCTACAGCAACTTCTGCTGATGTGATAGCATGAATCTTGCATAATCATCTAAAAGGCTGAAAATTAAGAGAAGCATTAAACCTGTCTAGTGGAGCTCATTTAGAAAAGACACCTAAAGCTCAGGTGGAAAAAAATCCTAGAGAGGTAATAAAGGCAAATAAAACATAACCATAGAGCAGTGGCACCTTTTCAGATTCCGTTTGCACTCACAAGGACACTGGTAGATATGAACAAAATCACTCTCAGTTAAGTGTAGCTGTCAATTGCTTTTTAACAAATAATAAAGACTGTATATCCTCTTTGCTTGCAAATGCAAAATATACATTGACAGCAAAAAAGACCAGTGATTTAATGAGGCACAAATTAGCCCAGTCTTAGTGAATATTTTTAGAAATAGCAACTGCTTGTCACAGTAGCTTGGAATATGAACTTAGACTGTTTGAAATCCAGTCTACTAGATTGGTTTACTTCATTCTCTACTTACACAGATTTAATTTCTCAAATCAGTGTTTTCTTATGAAAAATCATACAATTAAATATACATGTTGGAGAAATGTTATGATACTCAGTTGAAATAAATTACCATCTACCTGCTTTAACACAGAGATCTGAGGAGAGTTGAAGGCGATACAGTGTTCGTTTGCTTTCCCACCCTTTTCCCATGGGACTTGGTTATACCTGGTGGCTAAAGCAAATTTCTTAAGGACTTTGTATTTAATATTTTTCCTGTCACATGTTGGCAAGAACTTTAAAAAAAAAGGCTTTTAGTTCCCAAAAAATTACCCAAGTGCATTTTTCAACAAGTTTTCCACAAATCATGGTTTACATACTCCTGCTTTGAACAGACTGAGCTGCAGCTAAACAAATTCCTAATACACAGTCAAAAAGGCATAACATTAGGACCCACCTACATTGGTGTTTGGACAATGCTTGCCGCAATGCTAGTGCAGCTGGAGTTTGGGGGTAGAAAACTTTAAAGATTAAAAGTACAGAAATCAAAAGGATTTTGTATACATTCCCGCTGATGTAGTTCTACCACAATGGAGTCCACTTCTCAAAATGGATCACTTCTATTGTACATGGCCCTTGGTATAACTTGCATTTACTTCACAGTACGTTTAAGGCAGGGACCATCCTTTTCTATTACACACAGAGAGGGTCCTAAAGGCCTGTGGCGCAAATGTTAATAAAAGTAACTCTTTCAGAATTGACCATTACCACAGTGACTCACATGAGGTCTAGATGGGGAGAAAGCAAAGTATGAGCACAGCATCCATGGCTCCAAGACACAGCTATACTGTCAATTCAGAAAACTCAGTAGTAGTTTTAGAAAACCACCCTAAAGAGAAGAAGTCCTTCCTCAGAGATTGAAAACCATATAGAAAACCATTTAGATATGAGCAGGTGCTTTCTGTCTCCTTCCCTCCTGTGCTCATCTTCAAGGTAACACAAGCTTATCTCCCTAGATATGCTGTCTAGGCAAAAACAAGCTCAGCTTTGACTCTGTGGATCATAACCCCTTCATTTCAGTACTGGGTGGAAGTAGAGAAGCATATACTCTGTGTGTCCAGATGGTATAAATATTTTCCATGTGTTTCCATGACAAAAGATAAAGATAACACAAGAAACAGTTAGAAAGTGGAAGCATGTGTGAGTGTAAATGAGATTGATGGTCCAGAAGTTTCTCTCTTGGCTATACAACAGATGAGGAATGAAGGGAAAAAAAAAAAAAAGAGAGAGAGAGGCAGAAAAGAGCTAAAAAGACTATTCATCACTGCTCTATCAAATTCAGTCTTGCCTTGGGAAACGCCAAATGTCAGATTTTCTTGGTAATGTACAAAGGCTTTTAGGCTGTTCCAGGATGTAGTAGGAAAGCATGCATTTTCTTAGAACAATATCTTTTTTTCGGAATCTGGGCCCAAGGATGTCACCACTCTTCCTTAACCTAGTTTTGAGTTTACTAAGCACACAGTAGTGAGCTTAGAGCACAGCTTTCCCATGCAGAGAATGTTAAATGTGGAAAATAGCCTGATGGTTCTGTCTTTGATTAATGGCTTCTAGGCTATATAAGAAATAGTTCTAAAAACAACAGACTATCATTTACAAGTGGTCCTCATTTGTGCAGGGAGATACTCTGAAAAAATTCCCCATGAGTGGCCTGAAGGATTGTACTGAAAGAACAAGTTACTCCAGCGCAACCACAATGTCTAATGTTAAGCAAGTAAACACTGGACATCTGCAAAACTGCAGGTCATACAATAGAGTACATTATTGATGTATTTGCTTTGCATTTGGATCATTAAAAATATATATATCCTAACAAGTAAGTCTAAATATGTATGCACCACCTTCAAAATTCCTACTGGTCTTCCATTTATTAAGCTGCTTCTCTCCAACATATGTGGAAACTAATCTCTCCAGGCATTAGAGCCAGATTATAAATCTGCACATTCATGGGCAGAAGAGAATAAGCAAAATGGTTCTTCTTTAAAATTTCTAGACTTTCCACTAATTAGAATTCAAACTTAGCATCATAAACCACTAGTGGATTATTGAAAATATACTCTGAAAGGTAGGAGACAGAAAGATACCACCTTCTAAAACACCTAGTTATGTTTTAGTAGACAGTGTCTTTCAAGTTGAAACAGAAGGATCAGCTTCATTTGAATAAACCTGTCTGCTTGCTGATTCAAGTAGCCAGTGATATAGTCATACACATATGACACTAAAAAGGAAATATCTTGCTGGTTAAGATGCCAGAAAATCTGATATTACCAAGGTAGAAGATGCAGCTGAGAACAGGACAGCTTTGTGAATGACAATTCTTTACTCGTTTGGAGGCAAGACTGCAAAAAGCTTTTGGCTACCCTTCAATGGAAGCACTGAAGAATGGCAATAATAATAACAAAGAGAGAGACAACACTGAAAGACCACATACCAGTAACACACAAACAATTAAGGCCTTCTCTAGCAGGCTGAGAGAGAAGGCCTAGCTTTCCCTCCCCCACAAAGAGGAAAAAAAACACAGCTAACTCAGTCGAAGAAGCAAAAGGAATGCTATACTTACAAGCAAGGTGAAAATGCAGGTAATTTATACACAATAAGTACAGTATTTACAATATATATACAGAAATATACAGCAAAGAAAAAAAAAATAGGAATGAAATTCCCTCCTCCGGACAGAGGAGGGTTCCCGCCCTACACCCTGCTCTCTCCCCCTACCTCCCTATTTTTTCCCAAAAAGGGTTACAGGGGAAAAAGGCAGTTAGAATAGAATAGAATAGAATAGAATAGAATAGAATAGAATAGAATAGAATAGAATAGAATAGACCAGGTTGGAAGAGACAAAATATTCAACCAGAATATTCAAAATATTAAACCAGAGTGTCCCAGCATTGTCCCTTTCTTAAAGGTACAGCCTGAAACGGTCACAATCCACCCCTTCTAAATGATTTAATTGGCTGTTTATACTGTCCATGCAAACCAAAACAATATTTACAGTTCGTAAGTAAAATTCATAGTCCATTTCGGATATCCTCAGATGTAGATGATTCAGAACTCCAAGAAAATGAGGAAACAAGAAAAATGGACAACAGTTTATCTCTTTGCAGACAAAGCGAAGAAAAAGGGAAACAGGGATTCTCAGTTGACTCAGGGCTCTCAGGGTTCTCAGGGTTCGTGCACCATAGATTCCTCATAGATTCTTCCCTTGGATGCGATGTAGCTGTACAACAGTTTGAAATTAAACTCTTTCAGCTAAAGTTAAATTCCTCTGTGGAATACACTGAATTTCACCATTCTCTTGCATTACCCAATAAGTGTGACCCGGACCTTCAGCAGAAACCACACCTCGGACAGGTTTAGCCTCTCCTGAGGGAGAAAATACCCAAACAGTTTTACCTAAGAGATTCTTTTCTCTGACAACTGGAACTCAATCACCTTCCACTTTCTGTAGCAGATCTGAATGTGCAGGTCCAGCTCGATTCACCAAACCTCTAATATTTACCAGCCAGGTTGCTTGTGCTAAATGTTTTTCCCAGTTTTTCAAAGATCCACCCCCCATGGCTTTAAGAGTGGTCATCAACAAACCGTTGTAGCATTCAATCTTCCCTGCAGCTGGTCCATAGTATGGGATATGGAATATCCACTCAATGCCATGCTCTTTTGCCCAGTTCTTTACAAGGTTGTTCTTAAAATGAGTTCCGTTGTCTGACTCAATCCTCTCTGGAGTTCCGTGTCTCCACAGGATCTGTCTCTCCAGACCGAGAATGGTGTTGCGTGCAGTTGCATGTGGAACTGGAGAAGTTTCCAACCATCCAGTGTTTGCCTCTACCATAGTAAGCACGTACTGCTTACCAGAACGAGAACGTGGTAGAGTGATGTAGTCAATCTGCCAAGCATCACCATACTTGTACTTGGACCATCTGTCACCATACCACCGAGCCCACCGAGCTAAGAATATCTCGCCTCGGTGTTTCCAGTCAAGATCAAGATTAGAGTCCATGTCTACTTGAGAAACTCTTACGGCTAGATCTGCCTGATGGTTGTGTTGCTGTTCCTCAGTAGCTTTGCTCTTAGGAATGTGAGCATCAACGTGTCTCACCTTCACTGGAATTCTCTTCACTCGATCACTTCCTCTGCCAACCATTCTTTTTCCAGTTCTTTAGCCAACCCATAGAGCATTGGCTACCATCCATGAGTTGGTGTAGAGATAAAGCTTTGGCCATCTCTCATGTTCAGCTACGTCGAGAGCTAGCTGGACAGCTTTTACCTCTGCAAATTAACTGGACTCTCCTTCTCCATCCTTCGCCTCTGCAACTCGGCGTGTTGGACTCCACACTGCAGACTTCCACCTTCGCTTGTTCCCAACAAGACAACAGGAACCATCTGTAAACAAAGCATATTTCTTTTCATCATCAGAAAGGTCATTGTAAGGAGGAGCTTCCTCAGCACGAGTTACTTTCTTCTCTGGAGGTTTAGTACAGTTGGTACCTTCAGGCCAACTTGAGATCACCCCCACCAGACCAGGTCCTTCAAGATTTCCCATTCGAGCTCTCTGTGTTATCAGAGCCATGCACTTAGACCATGTTGAGTCTGTGGCATGATGTGGTGTGGAGCCTTTGCCTTTGAACATCCAATTCAAAACTGGTAATCTGGGAGCTAAGAGAAGTTGTGATTCAGTTCCAATTACTTCAGAAGCTGATTTTACCCCTTCATAGGAAGCTAGAATCTCTTTCTCTGTTAGAGTATAAATAGCCTCTGAACCTCTGTAACCTCGACTCCAGAAACCAAGAGGTCGTCCACGTGTCTCACCTGGAGCTTTTTGCCACAAGCACCAGGTTGGACCATTGTCACTTGCAGCCGTGTACAAAATGTTCTTAATGTCTGGACCATCTCAGACAGGTCCCAGACCCATTGCTTGAATTACCTCTTGCTTTATCTGGTCAAAGGCTGCTTGATGTTCAGGTCCCCAGTGGAAGCTGTTTCTCTTTCGAGTCACATCATACAGAGGTTTCACAATCTGTATCCAGGAATGTGCAGTCTCCAAAATCCCACTATCCCCAAGAAACATAGAGTTTCTTGCTTGTTCATGGGATTTGCCATGGTAGAGACTCTATTTACCACATCCACTGGAGTGTGTCGGCATCCATCCTGGCACCGCACTCCCAGAAACTGAATCTCTGTGGTAGGTCGTTTCACCTTGTCTCGCTTGATGTCAAAACCTGCATTCAGAAGAATGTCAATGATTTTGTTACCTTTCTTGAATACTTCCTCAGCAGTTTTACCCCAGACGATGATATCATCGATGAACTGGATGTGTTCTGGAGCACCACCTTTCTCCAGAGCATCGTGGATTACTGCATGACAGATGCTTGAGCTGTGGATCCAGCCCATTGGCAATCTGTTGAAAGTGTACTGGATTCCTCTCCAGGTAAAAGCAAACTGAGGCCTGCATTCCTCTGCTATGGGAATAGAGAAAAACACATTAGCAATGTCTATGGTAGCATACCATTTGGCCTCTTTGGATTCGAGCTCATACTGGAGTTCCATCATGTCTGGTACTGCTGCACTCATAGGTGGAGTTACTTCATTCAGGGCTCGGTAGTCTACTGTTCGACGCCAGTCTCCATTCTGCTTCCGCACAGGCCACACTGGACTGTTGAAAGGTGAATGAGTTTTGCTGACAACTTTCTGACTCTCCAACTGATGAATCAGATTCTGAATGGGCAACAAAGAGTCATGGTGGGTTCTGTATTGTCTGTGATGCACAGTCTGAGAAGCAACCGGCAATTTAATGTCCTGTATCTTGTGTTGTCCCACAACTGCAGATTCATCAGAAAGCTCAGGTCTAGCAGACAGCTTCAGTTTTTGTCCATCAATTTCTACAGATGCTACTCCACATGCCCATTTGTAACCTCTAGGGTCTTTGAAACACCCTACTCTCAGAAAATCAATTCCCAAAATACAAGGTGCGTCAGGTCTGGTCACAACTGTATGCTTCCTCCACTGTTTACCAGTTAACCTCCACCTTACTTAACTCTTGAGATCCACCAGTGACTCCCAGAATAGTTATAGACTCTGATCCCTGATAATTTGATGGTATTATGGTGTACTGAGCTCCTGTGTCAACCAAGGCCCTGCACTTCCGAAATTGTGAAGTGCCAGGCCACTGGTTGTACACATCCCAATAGATTCTGTTATCTCTATTATCCCTCTCCTCCCCCTGGCGGGAGGCAGGGCACCCCTAGTTATGGGGAACATGCCCACATGTGCATTGCGCACAGTGTGCAGTGTTATATCTGGATCCACTGTTGGAGCTACTAGAGTTGTTCTGGGGAACTGTGGAAGTAGAATAGAATAGAATAGAATAGAATAGAATAGAATAGAATAGAATAGAATAGAATAGAATAAACCAGGTTGGAAGAGACCTTCAAGATCATCGCGTCCAACCTATCACCCAACACCACCCAATCAACTAACCCATGTAACCAAGCACCCTGTCAAGTCTCCTCCTGAACACCTCCAGTGACTGCGACTCCACCACCTCCCCAGGCAGCCCATTCCAATGGGCAATCACTCTCTCCGTGTAAAACTTCCTCCTGACCTCCAGCCTGAACTTCCCCTGGTGCAGCCTGAGACTGTGTCCTCTTGTTCTGGTGCTGGCTGCCTGGGAGAAGAGACCAACCTCTGCCTGTTTACAACCCCCCTTCAGGTAGTTGTAGAGAGCAATAAGGTCACCCCTGAGTCTCCTCCTCTCCAGGCTAAGCAGCCCCAGCTCCCTCAGTCTCTCCTCATAGGGCTTGTGTTCCAAGCCCCTCACTAACTTCGTTGCCCTTCTCTGGACTTGTTCCAGCAAGTCAACATCCTTCCTAAACTGAGGGGCCCAGAACTGGACACAGTACTCGAGGTGCGGCCTAACCAGTGCAGTGTACAGGGGCAGAATGACCACCATGCTCCTCCTGGCCACACTGTTCTTAATGCAGGCCAGGATGCCATTGGCCCTCTTGGCTGCCTGGGCACACTGCAGGCTCATGTTCAGCCTACCATCAACCAGCACCCCCAGGTCCCTCTCTGCCTGGCTGCTCTCCAGCCACTCTGACCCCAGCCTGTAGCACTGCATGGGGTTGTTGTGGCCAATGTGCAGAACCCGGCACTTGGATGCGTTAAATCTTATGCCGTTGGACTCTGCCCATCTGTCCAGCCTGTCGAGGTCTCTCTGCAAAGCCTCTCTACCATCTAGCAGATCAACTCCTGTCCCCAGCTTGGTGTCATCAGCAAATTTACTGATGATAGACTCAATGCCCTCATCCAGATCATCAATAAAGATGTTAAAGAGCATGGGGCCCAGCACTGATCCCTGGGGGACTCCGCTACTGACTGGCTGCCAGCTGGATGTGACACCATTCACCACCACTCTCTGGGTTCGGCCATCCAGCCAGTTCCTAACCCAGCTCAGAGTGCTGCTGTCCAAGCCATGGGCTGACAGCTTGGCCAGGAGTTTGCTATGGGGGACGGTGTCAAAGGCCTTGCTGAGGTCCAGGTAAACTACATCCACAGGCCTCCCCACATCCACCAGGCGGGTCACCTGATCATAGAAGGAGATCAGGTTGGTCAGGCAGGACCTGCCCTTCCTAAATCCATGTTGGCTGAGCCTGATCCCTTGGCCATCCTCTAAGTGTTGTGTTATTGCACTCAGGATGACCTGTTCCATGATCTTGCCTGGCACTGAGGTCAGGCTGACAGGCCTGTAATTCCCTGGCTCATCCAACCGGCCCTTCTTATGGATGGGCACCACGTTGGCCAGCTTCCAGTCCTCTGGAACCTCGCCAGTGAGCCAGGACTGCTGAAAAATGATGGAGAGCGGCTTGGCCAGCTCCTCTGACAGCTCCCTCAGCACCCTAGGATGGATCCCATCTGGTCCCATGGACTTGTGGGGATCCAGGCGGCTGAGCAGATCACCAACTACCCCATTTTGGAACAGTGGAAAACTATGCTGCTCCCTGGGTCCCTCTGCCAGCTCTGCAGGCCAGCTGTCTGGAAGACATTCTGTCCTGCTAGTAAAAATTGAGGCAAAGAAGGTGTTAAGTAACAGCTACCCTTTTGGTATTGCTACCTCGGGTTCTGCCACTTTGCAGTTCCCTCAGTCTCCTGGAAAGATTAGAAGTTGGTTGACCATCCCATCTGTTCATGTTCTCACCAAACTGATCACGCAGACTTATCCAAATGGTCCTACGTGACTGCCTTGGTGGTCTGTTTTGGTTTGATCTGTTTTGGAATGACCTCCTTGGAGGACGTCTATTCCTCACAGATGAAACTTGTATACACCTGGAGGAAGAATTGGAATTATCTCCTTGTGCCAATTGGGATATGGAATCTTTCAGCTTTTTCATGCAATTCTCATTTTTTCCAGTCAGAGTTTCAATGGCTGAAACCAAAGAACCACGTGTCATGCTATCCTCCAATTGTCTCATTTGATCACTGAATTGGCCAACCGTAGGGGAAGCTCCACCATAATTTCTTGACACAATTCTGCTTGCCAGAATGTTTGCATAATTAGAAGGAGCAAATTTGATGAGCTTTTTAGCAAGACCAGTACCCACAGGAATGTCATCAGGATTCAGAGTTTCATTTTCACCATGGAGTATCTCTCTAACAGCAAATTCTCTCAGGCGCTTAATTCCCTCATCTATGGTAGTCCAGGGCTTGGGATTCCATGGAAGACCATCTCGGGATGGGTATCTCAGGAAAACTCCAAATAAGAGGCATATCCACAGATTAACCTTACCGAGAACCTTGCCTAGATGCCTATCTATTCCATTATCCCTCGAGAGAGTTCCTAACTGAGCTGCCGACTTTTCTCCAACCATTAGAGCTGGAGCACCTGTATCATAACATCTACTAAGCCAAGCTAGAACTGGCTTCTTATCTGCTCTGGTGTAATCTTTACGGACGTTTCTAAGTTCTTCGTGAGGTGAAGAGCATTCAGAAATGTCATCTTCTTCCTCCTTTGCCCCATCTACCACATCTTCCTCAACTCGTTGTCCCAATAATCCTGCTGTCACTCTCCTAAGGATCTCTTTAAGATGAGAAGCACCACTGCTAGCTGCTGTCCTAGCTGCATCTCCATCCTGTGTTGATCTCAATAACTCCGCTAGATCTTTAAAACAAACCTTCTCTTCCTCCTCAGCAGGATCTTTTCTAGCAGAATGTCCCTCACCCTCATCAGCATCTTGCTCCGCTCCCCCGTCAGCTCCTGGGTCAACTTTGGCTTTTCCTCTTCTTGCTCTTCAAACTTCTACTTGCTTAATTGGAGCTGTGTTTGAATTTACAGCCACCTTAACAGAAGCTGATAGGTTTTGAGACAGATCAACTGCTTTGGAGGGTGCTTCTGGTCCTGCTGTAGGAGGAGGAAATGACTTTGCCTCGTTAATGGCAGCTGAAGATGGGGGAGCCGCCATGTTGGAAGCTTCTGCCACCCCTGGCTGATTGCCAGAATCAGCAGCAGAACCGTTCAAAGCAGCCTTTCCAATAGACTTTTTAACTTTATCCTTAACTGATACAGCTTCTCCACTCTCCTCATCACTAGAAGTCTCTGGGCCTGAGCCAGAGGTGTGCCTCCTTTTCTTTGATCTATGCTTAACAATTGAGCAGGCCTTAGATACTTTTCTCTCCCGGCGCAAAGAATATAACAAATACACAATCACTATCATCAGCAGCAGATTCACACACATCAAATAAATCAGCTTTGGATCCCAGCCATCACTTAAAATTACTCTTTCAGCTACTGGAATCTTAACCTCTCTTATCTCAATTGGGAAAGTGCTCGAAGTTATATTTCCGTATGTACTAAGCCAAAAAAAACCCAGACAGTGGTCATACAGAAGCTGAATTTTATACCTGAACCATAAATATAATTTTTGCATTAAATATTTACCTATGTGATTGAGAAGTAAGCCCAAACAATATTTGTAGATCAGGAGAGACCATATTGAAAAGAGCAATTGCTTAAAAATCCAAAACACCTTCATGTTTGCTAGTCCGACTCAAGCAAGCAATAAATCAAGCTATTTTCATGCCCCACGTTGGGCATCAATTAAAAAAAAATGTAGCGGGTTGAGAGAGAAGGCCTAGCTTTCCCTCCCCCACAAAGAGGAAAATAACCACAACTAACTCAGTCGGAGAAGCAAAAGGAATGCTATATTTACAGGCAATGTGAAAATGCAGGTAATTTATACACAATATATACAGTATTTACAATATATATACAGAAATATAGAGCAAAGAAAAAAAAAAATAGGAACAAAATTCCCTCCTCCGGACAGAGGAGGGTTCCCCCCCTATACCCTGCTCTCTCCCCCTACCTCCCTTTTTTTTCCCAAAAAGGGTTTGAGAGAGAAAGGGCAGTTATTAAGGGAAAAATGTTTTAGTAGGCCTCATGCGAATTAATGCAGGATTAGTGCTTATCTTATCCAAGGTCAGAACTCCGGCAAGTTGCCCAGAAGCAGGCAAGCTGGAAAGGGGGAAGGAAAGGAACGGAATTGAGAAAAATTCCAACTGCACTAAAACTTAAAGCTCCGTTCTACCAATCTAGGAATGAAATTAGTTTAGACCTGTCTTTGTTTACAAAATATTCAGCCAGAGTGTCCCAGCATTGTCCCTTACTTAAAGGCACAGCCTCAAACGGTCACACCTTCCTTAAAAAACAATGAGATTGCGTCAAATAGTTCACTTTTTTCTTCTCACCAACATCTCCAGAGGGCTTCATTTAGAGGTTCCTAATAGCCTACCATGTCTTTCTTCCTTTTCAGATCCTCCAGCCTTTTCTTTGCTTTTGCATTCTCGGATTGTACCCGAGAACTTGGTATATCAAAATGATTATGGGGAAAAAAACAGTGAAAATTTGCTCCCCCTGTGGAGATGTGTAAGCTTACAGCAGTTAAGAAGTGTCTCAACTTTGCGCTCTTACATTTTAACAGACTTTCTAAGAGGGATGATATTTTTACCAAGCCTACAAACATTTTTCTCAGGTGACACTGCCTCAGAAACCACTGGCCTGAGAATGTCAGTGTAAAATTTCTGAGCCTTCCTTGTTTTGAGTAAAATTACTTACCAGTGACTCATGATAAATGACAGACTTCTGGCTTTTTATCTTTTTGTCTCCTGATCTATGTTCTATGACAAATACAGTTTTCTTTACTTGCAATCTTGCATTCCTTCCCCTGACTTCCCCTTCCTCTTTCTCCTTTCCAGTTTTCTAAGTTCAAATTGAAGATCAAGTTATGACAGACAATCTTTTCCTATCTGGTTTTTAATTTTGCACATTCCTCATGTCTTTGGAAGATGGCCAGTAGACTTTATCACAAAACTGAAGACACTGCTCTAAGAAACTATGAAAAAACACAATGAAAAGGAAGGATTTGAATAGGTCCGAAGGATGATCAGGTTTTTATTAAATCTCATATCCAGGAATCTGATCTCCTTTGATAAGATGAAGAACCTGGGAGTATAATTATGTTGTCAGTTTGTAAATGTGACTAACAGCCACATTTAAGAGAAAAACATTGGGACAGGACTACAGGCTTATGACATGCTCATGTCAGTTCTGTGCAAGGTGGGGAAATACATGCATGTTCTCTGTATCTGGAACCTCCCCTTCACACTTGACTTTAGTGACCAGAAATGACAGTAACACCATTCAAAATGTGAAGATAGCAAAGGCAAGGACTGGAATGCCTTGTTTTGTGGTTTTAGGTCTCAAACAGTGTAAATGCTCGCTTGTTTGGACAGGGCACTGTAAATAACCAAAACCAGTGTGGTCTTCCTTGTTAGGGAACTCAAACATGGGCAAACTGTCTTTTATGCATGTGTCAGATCTGTCCTGCAAAAAGCTTGCTACCATATATGCTCAGCCATAGGTGCTAGAATTAATAAGATATTGATCAGTACTGCAACTACCAGGATCAAGGTTCTGCTTGAGGCTTACCCAGTCACGCAGTTTGAAGTGAAAAAAACTTATAAATTAAATTGTCATGTCTGAATTCCTGAAAATTAAGATTTGCTTTACTTACTTTTGTATTGACTTTAATTATTTTTATGTCTTTAAAAAAATGAAAAATGAAAGGAAAGGACAAGGACAAGGACAAGGAAAAAGACAAGGAAAAGGACGAGGACAAGGAGAGAAAAATAATTGGAAAGATGTAGTCTTCACAAGCTGAACTTCTGCTTGTAGAAGAGGAAAGGAGGATCCAAAGTTTTAGCCCAACGCATATGAAGAGTATGAATTGAAGAACTGGCTTTGTACAAGAAACCAAGGAGAAAGTACCAGGGAAAAGCAAATGCAATAATTTAGGGAAAAGGATGAGTGACTTGCACCAGAAGCTGCAGAGAGCTTGAAAGCTTTGTTGGGGACTGAGGAACCTGAAAGAGGCAACTCACACATGGGAGACTCCAGGTGAAACCACTATGTCCAAGTCACAGCCATAAGTAGACAGCCTACAAGTTCTCATTAATATATCTTGGCTACTTGCTAATAAAAACAACATAATTTTGATTGTCTGGTGTATAAATAATATTTTGCTTCACATAATCTATGCTTTGCACCTCCAGTATGCAAATACGACTACTATGTAAGGCCAATATTCAAGGTGTGCTGTGCTGCAACAGCTGGAGTTTGGACCTTTTCAAGTCAAAATGTAGCTGATATACAGTGATATGAGATGACAAACTTTGTTCTGAAGGTGAAACAAAGTCAAGATCTGTAACCTCAAATGCTGCCATGACACAAAACAGTCATCTTCTGGCCATATCTCATCATAGGCACAAGCACTAATCCATTTCCAGGCATCACAGCTCATAAACTCAGAGGAGGCTCAGAGGAGACCTTATTGCTGTCTACAACTACCTGGAAGGGAGGTTGTAGCCAGGTGGGGGTTGGTCTCTTTTCCCAGGCAACCAGCACCAGAGCAAGAGGACACAGTCTCAAGCTGAGCCAGGGGAGGTTTAGGCTGGATGTTAGGAAGAAGTTCTTCACAGAAAGAGTGATTGGCCCTTGGAATGGGCTGCCCAGAGAGGTGGTGGAGTCAACATCACTGGTGATGTTTAGGAAGAGACTGGATGAGGCACTTGGTGCCATGGTTTAGTTGATTAGATAGTGTTGGGTGATAGGTTGGACTCGATCTCAAAGGACTTTTCTAACCTAGTTAATTCTATTCTATTCAGTTCTATTCTATTCAATATGCATTAAAAACATATTTTGATGTAAACTCTCTTCCATCTAGCATGATACAGTAACAAAGGTAAACAGCTGCATGTATTTACACACATCAAAATAATCAATAACATGACTTATCACAACCTTTACAAGGCCTATTTTATCAGCAACTGTCTTTTATTTTAGAAACTAATTATCTTTAATGTTTCTTTTTTAAAGAAAAAATATAATAAATTCACCAGATAGGATATGAAAACTGCATTTTTGTAATGAAAGAAAACCCAGAATACTATAATGAAATTATATACAATACTCAATATTGCTGTCCTGCTTTAAGACATCCCACTCTCACAAGCAAGCCCTCCAGACACAGATCAAGAAGGAAAATAATGCAAAAATCCCCACATTGAGATAAAGAGAGAGTTCAATGGAAATAATACAATGTACAATTACCTTAGATTATTTTGCAGAAAAACAGAAGCAGTAGCAGAAGCCAACCATAAAACACCCCTCCCCCCAAGCCCGCAGCCAGCCCAGCGGAAAAGACCAACTTCCCAAAACTAGAAACCAGAAGCAGCAAACAGAAACAGGAAGAGTCTCATGCTACAATCCCCACTACAAGCTCCATGATACTTTGCTCCAGCCAGCACTTTGTTTTAATGCTGGCGTGACATCAGCATGCGATTGAATACTCGCCAGCAGATTCAATTGGCTAAACCCATGAAAACTGCAATACTCAATATTCAAATATGCAATAATTTCATACAACAGCAGTTGGATCTTATGCATCTTCTATCAGCCTACATTTTTATTTCAGAGAATCTTGTTCTTATCCCAAAAGAAAGTTGCTAAGCTGAGACCTACTACAACTTTTAATTCACTTTTTTTTAGCTTGAATAAATTCAGAAGCTTCTAGCATAAGATATGGCAGTCAAAATGTACAGTGATAGCACTGTTTAGCATGACTACTAAAAATAGTTATTTCTGCCACAACAAACAAAATAGTAGAATTGTTCTTTTAGTACTTATTTCTATTAAGTTTCATGTTTCTTGCAGAAAGACAATGTGCACAAGACTACTCATTACCTATGGTAAATAAGAAAATATAAAATCCTCTAGCAATAGCTCAGGAAAGCATATTACGGTCCATCTTCAATGGCTCTTCTTTAGGTGTGTCTGAAAGCCAGAGAATGATATGACAAAAGTGTGGGTATCACTGATAGGGTATTTAACCCTGCCAGTGCACAAAGGAAAAGCATCAGCAGTGACATTAATATTCACAGTGGCAACTTTTGCTGCTCTTGTAATTTAGATTTGACCTCAGTGAGAAACTGTTGTGTTCCTGTGATTCTAGTTTTAAGTAAAGGACAACAACCCCCTGACATCAATCCTTCCTTGTGACTGCCCAATAAGAACCTACAAATGTTTGATAATTAGGATTTTGCAGACTAGAACAGAAGCTCACCGGCAAAGCTGATATGTGTAGAAGTCACTATGGTTACTGCCTACACTTGCCTTGCCTCCAATAAAATCTTTCATTTCCATAAGCATTAAAATTCACCAAATGCACCAAAATTATTCAGGAAAAAAAACAACACCTCTTTGGTTTATAAGCCTTTTAGCTCTATTGCTTTTATCTTTTTAAGTCTCTTAGCTGAAGCATATTATTACACATCTGTGTATAAGTGGGGAGAATGGAGACGGGGACGACAGCACTCAATATGAATGATAGAAATCATCCAACTTTATTGTTCCACACTTTATTATTTATAGTCTTATCTTATGCATAGTTAATTCTATTCTAATTTAACACATACTATTGGTTTCTCTCTAAAAGGTTACATCATTATTTCACTACTCTGTGGTTTTTTCTACTCAGTCTAATTGCTCTTCTTCCCAGACCTTGCCTCCTCCTTATCTTGTTTGTCTCTTCTCAGGGGCAGCTTGACCTTAGCATACCAGGCAATCAGCACTTTTCCATAACTCCTACTCCATTGCTGTATTTTCAACAGAAAGTCCTTCAAGGCCTAAATTGCACAGATGTTGCTGGGACCCATGTCCTTTTGACCTAAGACAATCCCCAACATATAAGGACAATTATTGCAATAGAAACCTTGCATTGGAAATGCTTTGTTTGACCCCAGCTTCAGCAGCATGTGTGGAACAGCTCTCTGCTCTTGGCTACTGCAAAGCTGAAACCCAGAAAATTATGTACAGGATGCCAGATGAGATTTAGCAAGCTGGGGATTTGTAGTGAAGGCACATTATGCCCCGATACTGAATCTTGTCCCACCATGTGGACAAGTTCCCCCTCCTCCAGGAGGAAGACAAAAGCCAAGGCATTAGCCAGGCTTGCACGCACCCAGCGCATGCAGTGCTCATGCTGACACCAAGTATGGGCATAATTCTAGCTTCACACTTTCTATAGGCTGAAGCCAGTTGTTTATGAGAGTGCCCATTGGTCAAGCCCAGCCTCGAGGAATCTATAAGTATCACCCCAGTTGGTAAACAAGTCGCCCCCTCATTCACTTTGTCTCTGTGCTTGCTCGAGAGAGCAACTCTCGAGCAACAGCCTTTGCCATTGAGCTTATTGTTGTTAGCTTCTGTTATACATGCACGCATACTGGAAGCCTCTGCATCGTGAAGAAGCCCAGAGGGAGGACCTTAGCGACGCCTGAGCTCAGCGTCGCTACAGCCAGTCGTACCGACCGGGAGAGCCCACCGTGCCACCGGAGGACTGGACCAACCCCCGAGGGTAAGATCTGCCCAGTTGCCGGGGAGAAGGGACTTGATCGATACCGAGCCCACGTATGCCTAGCCTTGCCATAGCGGGAGAGGAGCCGCCATGTGCTGCTCTGAGCCCTGTGAATCTCAGGGAAGACTAAAGCATTGTTCGTGCCTATACTGCACCGAACCCGGGACCACTCCGAGAGTCCCGCTGCTCCTTTAAGCTCAGTAAACGAGAATCCGCCGCCTAACGCAGCCACATTCTCTCCCCGAGGCTGTTTGCATCAACCCCGAGAATCGCCGTGGTTGGGCCGACCCCCGTAGCTTTGCCTGCTGCCGCGTTGTCCGAGCCACCGTTGTCCCGCCCTGCCGTGCGAGCCGACCCCGACCAGGACCAATCCCTGTTGTCTGGAGGGAATCGACCGAGTCCTCAAGAGAACCTGCTTCTGTGCTAAGCCCAGGTTCCACTATTCCCTCTTCCCTGTTGTGAAGAGAGGAGACAGTAACCCAACGCCGCCGTCCCAACTCGAACCAGTCCAGTGGCAACCGTCTACAAGACCCCCACCTTGCTACAAACGAGAGCTATCGAATATCTTCCACGTGCTTTCCATCCACTAGCACTCAGTTCAAAGTATCCACGTCTAGCACAGTAAGCGCTGACGCATAGAAAGATTGTAATTTTGCTGTGCATAGCCAGGAGCCGCCCGCGTCTCGCCGAGTCTCCATCTAGTGGCCAAGCGGCGGAACTGCACCCTTCGTTATATAAATATAGAAAGGGTTTATAGATAGTTCAATTAAGTCCTAATCATAACATGAAGCCACTTGTGGAATCTATTTCACGAACGTGCACTAGAACATGTATATAAGTTGGTGATTTATCGGTTATTAATAATTTCATAATTAATAAAATAATATTTTCATAATACATATTTCATATTCATAAATTTAATAACCTCTTCACCACAGGATTTAGCAAGAAAAATTAAGATTTAACTTAGCATTATTGTAAATCTTCCCACTACTAAGAAAATTAAAAGTTTGCCTTGCCTGATTAGACAGTCTGATAAAAAAAAAAAAAAAAGCTATACATAAACCAAATTTCTTGTTTATTTGCTTTATCTGATATTAATCAGCATGAGTCTTCCTTTCATTATTCTTACAGAAACTGGCTAGACCTTGTAATATTTCCTGAATTCACTCTCATTTGTTATATCATAAAACTGTTCTTTAAAACTGTGTCCAGTGGTGGTGTCTTTAACAGTCACTAAAAAACATTCCTGACTTATATTTGTTTACTGCACATAGCTTTCTATGTCACTTTCCCCTGTGTGACCGTTTGAGGCTGTGCCTTTAAAAAAGGGAATATGGTGGACAGAAGTTGGTAAATGAAAAGAACAATCTAAACTAATTTCATTGGTAAAGTGGGAGGAAGCACCTTCTGAACTGGGAGTGCAGGAAGGTATCCTGGGCACTCCGGCACTTTTATCTTCAGTCTTGCTTCCGCTTCTCCTTCGGGCAGCAGCTTGCAGCTCCTGGGCTTTCTGCCAAGGCTTCGGCCTTGAAAAACTGATAAAGGCCTGTATTAACTCCTTTCCAATTAACACAAACTGCTTCTAACTTTTCTTTCTCTTTCTCTCTCTTTTCTAACCCACTCTGGGGAATAGGGGGAGAGAGGGGGAGAGCGGAGGTGGGGAACCCCCTCAGCAAGGGGGGGGGAAACTCTCATTTCTGTGTTACTTTATTGTATATCTTTGTATATATTGTAAATATTGTAAATTTGTATATATTCCCCTGCATATCCTACATTGCTTTGTAAATATACAGCTCCACTGCTTTGCTAATTCAGTTGTGAGTTTTTTTTCCTTTCCCTCCAATTTTCTTTCCCTTTACTTTACAGGGGGGAGGGAAGAGTCTTCTTGGCCTTACCCTTTCAACCCTAGACATTTTTTTTTTCTTCGCACCCAACGTGGGGCAGATAATTACCTTAATTTATTACTTGATTGATTTAGTGTTTTCTAGCTGAATTAGCAAACATGAAGGTGTTGTGGTTTGTGAAGCGATTATTCTTTTCAATTTTTGGGGCTCTGGTTTACAGATATTGTTTGGGTTTGATTTTGGATTACCTGGGTAAATATTTGGTGCGGACAATTTATCTGTGGGTTATGTATAGAGTTAGATTATGGTATGGAAAATGCGTGGATTTCTTATGGCTAGCGAGATACAGGAATGTTACCTCCACCACTCTCCCAATTGAGATAAAGGGCTTTAGGATTCCGCCTGAGGAGAGAGTAGCTTTAGGTGATGCCTGGGATCCAAAGGTGATTTATTTGGTGTCTATAAATCTGCTGCTGGTGATGGTGATTGCATTCTTCTTCTCCGTCCTTCGGTGGGACCGGAAGTCACTGCCCCAGCAGCTGATTTATCCCAGGAACTGTCAGCTTCCATTAAGGTGGCTGTAAATTCAAACATAGCACCAGTTAAGGTGGCTGTTTTAAAGACTAGAGGTGGAAAGGCCAAAGATGGAGAAGAAGAGCTGGAGACTGATCCTGGTGAGGGGCCCTCTACTCTAAAAGATCCTGCTGAGGAGGAAGAGAAGGTTTGTTTTAAAGATCTAGCTAACCTAGTGAGATCAAAGCAGGATGGAGATGAAGTTAGGAAAGCAGCTGGCAAAGGTGGTTCTCAGCTTAAAGAGATCCTTGGGAGAATGACAGCAGGATTATATGGGCAAAAAGTTCAGGGAGACGAGGAGGAAGATGATATTTCAGAGTGTTCTCCCCGCGAGGAATTGCGAAATGTCCGTAAAGATTTCACCAGGGCAGATAAGGAGCCAGTTCTAGCTTGGCTTAGTAGGTGTTATGATACAGGTACTCCATCTCTAACAGTTGGAGACAAGTCAGCAGCTCAGTTAGGAACTCTCTCAAGGGATAATGGAATAGATAGACATCTAGGCAGAGCTCTCGGTAAGGTTAATCTGTGGATACGCCTTTTAATGGCGGTTGCCCTGAGATACCCTTCCCGAGATGATCTTCCATGGAATCCCAAACCCTGGACTACCATAGATGAGGGAATTAAGCGCTTGAGAGAATTTGCTGTTAGAGAGCTACTCTATGGTGAACATGAAACTCTGAATACTGATGACATTCCTGTGGGTATTGGTCTTGCTAAAAAGATCATCAAACTTGCTCCTTCTAATTATGCAAACATTCTGGCAAGCAGAATTGTGTCAAGAAGTTATGGTGGAGCTTCTCCTACGGTTGGCCAATTCAACGATCAAATGAGACAATTGGAGGATAGCATAACACGTGTTTCTTTGGTTTCGGCCATTAAAACTATGTCTGGTGATATACAAAATTGTATAAGAGAGTTAAAGGATGAATTTAGAAATTCCATATCCCAATTGGCACAAAGGGATAATTTCAATTCTCCCTCCAGGTGGGTACAAGTTTCATCTGTGAGGAATACACGTCCTCCAAAGAGGTCATTCCAAAACAGGTCATTCCAAAACAGACCACCAAGGCAATCTCGTAGAACTATTTGGATAACTCTGCGTGATCAGTTTGGTGAGAACATGAACCGCTGGGATGGCCAACCA
The DNA here is from genome assembly GCF_026170545.1 of Melanerpes formicivorus. NCBI lineage: Eukaryota > Metazoa > Chordata > Aves > Piciformes > Picidae > Melanerpes > Melanerpes formicivorus. Next base: position 3,440,639 of record NW_027142409.1, read on the forward strand.
ACTTCTAATCTTTTCAGGAGACTGAGGGAATTGCAAAGTGGCAGAACCCGAGGTAGCAATACCAGAAGGGTAGCTGTTACTTCCACAGTTCCCCAGAACGACTCTTGTGGCTCCAACAGTGGCTCCAGTTATAACATGCAAAGTTATAACCCTGCAAACTATGTGCAATGCACATGTGCGCATGTTCCCCATAACTAGGGGTGCCCTGCCTCCCGCCAGGGGGAGGAGAGGGATAACAGAGATAATAGAATCTATTGGGATGTGTACATCCAGTGGCCTGGCACTTCACAATTTCGGAAGTACAGGGCCTTGGTTGACACAGGAGCTCAGTGCACCATAATGCCATCAAATTATCAGGGATCAGAGTCTATAACTATTCTGGGAGTCACTGGTGGATCTCAAGAGTTAAGTAAGGTGGAGGTTAATATAAGTCTAACTGGTAAACAATGGAGGAAGCATACAGTTGTGACCGGACCTGATGCACCATGTATTTTGGGAACTGATTTTCTGAGAGAAGGGCGTTTCAAAGACCCTAGAGGTTATAAATGGGCTTTTGGAGTAGCTTCAATAGAAATTGATGGACAAAAATTGAAGCTGTCTGCCAGACCTGAGCTTTCTGATGAATCTGCAGTTGTGGGACAACATAAGATACAGGACATTAAATTGCCGGTTGCTTCTCAGACTGTGCATCACAGACAATACAGAACCAACCGTGACTCTTTGTTGCCCATTCAGAATCTGATTCGTCAGTTGGAGAGTCAGAAAGTCGTCAGCAAAACTCATTCACCTTTCAACAGTCCAGTGTGGCCTGTGCGGAAGCAGAATGGAGACTGGCGTCTTACGGTAGACTACCGAGCCCTGAATGAAGTGACACCACCTATGAGTGCAGCAGTACCAGACATGATGGAGCTACAGTATGAGCTGGAATCCAAAGAGGCCAAATGGTATGCTACCATAGACATTGCTAATGCATTTTTCTCTATTCCCATAGCAGAGGAATGCAGGCCTCAGTTTGCTTTCACCTGGAGAGGAATCCAGTACACTTTCAACAGGCTGCCAATGGGCTGGATCCACAGCTCAAGCATCTGTCATGCAGTGATCCACGATGCTCTGGAGAAAGGCGGTGCTCCAGAACACATCCAGTTCATCGATGACATCATCGTCTGGGGTAAAACTGCTGAGGAAGTCTTCGAGAAAGGTAACAAAATCATTGACATTCTTCTGAATGCAGGTTTTGCCATCAAACGAGACAAGGTGAAAGGACCTACCACAGAAATTCAATTTCTGGGAGTGCAGTGGCAGGATGGACGCCGACACATTCCAGTGGATGTGGTAAATAGAGTCTCTACCATGGCAAATCCCACAAACAAGCAAGAGACCCTACGTTTCTTGGGGATAGTGGGATTCTGGAGACTGCACATTCCTGGATACAGTCAGATTGTGAAACCTCTGTATGATGTGACTCGAAAGAGAAACCATTTCCACTGGGGACCTGAACAACAAGCAGCCTTTGACCAGATAAAGCAAGAGGTAATTCAAGCAATGGGTCTGGGACCAGTCCGAGATGGTCCAGACATTAAGAACATTTTGTACACGGCTGCAAGTGACAATGGTCCAACCTGGTGCTTGTGGCAAAAAGCTCCAGGTGAGACACGTGGACGACCTCTTGGTTTCTGGCGTCGAGGTTACAGAGGTTCAGAGGCTAATTATACTCCAACAGAGAAAGAAATCTTAGCTGCCTATGAAGGAGTGAAAGCATCTTCTGAAGTGATTGGAACTGAATCACAACTTCTTCTAGCTCCCAGATTACCAGTTTTGAATTGGATGTTCAAAGGCAAAGGCTCCACACCACATCATGCCACAGACTCAACATGGTCTAAGTGGATGGCTCTGATAACACAGAGAGCTCGAATGGGAAATCTTGAAAGACCTGGTCTAGTGGAGGTGATCTCAAGTTGGCCTGAAGGTATCAACTGTGCTAAACCTCCAGACGAGAAAGTGACTCGTGCCGAGGAAGCTCCTCCTTACAATGACCTTTCTGATGATGAAAAGAAATATGCTTTGTTCACAGACGGTTCCTGTCGTCTTGTTGGAAACAAGCGAAGGTGGAAGTCTGCAGTGTGGAGTCCAACACGCCGAGTTGCAGAGGCGAAAGATGGAGAAGGAGAATCCAGTCAGTTTGCAGAGGTAAAAGCTGTCCAGCTAGCTCTCGACGTGGCTGAACGTGAGAGATGGCCAAAGCTTTATCTCTACACCGACTCATGGATGGTAGCCAATGCTCTATGGGGTTGGCTAAAGAACTGGAAGAAGAGTGGTTGGCAGAGGAAAGGAAAACCCATTTGGGCAGCCAACCTATGGCAGGACATTGCTGACCGAATCGAGAGAATTCCAGTGAAAGTGAGACACATCGATGCTCACATTCCTAAGAGCAAAGCTACTGAGGAACAGCAACACAACCATCAGGCAGATCTAGCTGCAAGAGTTTCTCAAGTAGACATGGACTCTAATCTTGATCTCGACTGGAAACACCGAGGTGAGATATTCTTAGCTCGGTGGGCTCACGATTCGTCAGGACATCAAGGCAGAGATGCAACATACCAATGGGCTCGTGACAGATCCATAGACATTTCCATGGATGCTATCACACAAGTCATCCATGACTGTGACATTTGTGCTGCTATTAAGCAGGCAAAACGACTTAAGCCCTTGTGGTATGGTGACAGATGGTCCAAGTACAAGTATGGTGAAGCTTGGCAGATTGACTACATCACTCTACCACGTTCTCGTTCTGGTAAGCAATACGTGCTTACTATGGTAGAGGCAAACACTGGATGGTTGGAAACTTATCCAGTTCCGCATGCAACTGCACACAACACCATTCTTGGTCTGGAGAGACAGATCCTGTGGAGACACGGAACTCCAGAGAGGATTGAGTCAGACAACGGAACTCATTTCAAGAACAACCTTGTAAAGAGCTGGGCAAAAGAGCACGGTATTGAGTGGATATTCCATATTCCCTACTATGCACCAGCTTCAGGGAAGATTGAACGCTACAACGGTTTGTTGAAGACCACTCTCAAAGCCATGGGAGGTGGATCTTTGAAAAACTGGGAAAAACATTTAGCACAAGCAACCTGGCTGGTAAATAGTAGAGGTTCAGTGAACCGAGCTGGACCTGCACATTCAGATTTGCTACGGAAAGTAGAAGGTGATAGAGTTCCTGTTGTTAGGGAAAAGAATCTGTTAGGTAAAACTGTTTGGGTATTTTCACCCTCAGGAGAGGCTAAACCTGTCTGAGGGGTGGTCTCAGCTGAAGGTCCGGGTCACACTTATTGGGTAATGCAAGAGAATGGTGAAATTCAGTGTATTCCACAAAGAAATTTAACTTTAGCTGAAAGAGGTTAATTTCGAACTGTTGTACAGCTACATCGCGTCCAAAGGAAGAACCAACGAGGAATCTACGGTGCACGAACCCTGAGATCCCTGAGAGTCCTGAGTCAACTAAAAGACCCTGAGATTTCCCTGTTTCCCTTTTCTTCGCTTTGTCGGCGAAGAAATGAACTATTTTCCATTTTTCTCATTTTCTGATTTTCTTGGACTTTTGAATCATCTACATCTGAGCGTAGCCGGAATGGACTATGAACTTTACTCACGAACTGTAAATATAGTTTTGGATTGGATGGACAGTATGAACAGCCAATGAAATTGTTTAAAAGGGGTGGACTGTGGCCGGTTGACGTTGCCCCCTTAAGAAAGGGAATATGGTGGACGGAAGTTGGTAAACGGAAGGAATAGTCTAAACTAATTTCATTGGACGAGTGGGAGGAAGCACCTTCTGAGCTGGGACTATACTGGGTTTCTCCAGCACCTTATCTATCAGTCTTGCTTCCGCCTTTTCTTCGTGCAGCAGCTCTGCCTGTGCTGGGCTTTCTGCCAAGGCCTCGGCCTTGAAGACCAGATAACAGCCGGTATTAACTCCTTTCCAATTAACACGAACTGCTTCTAACTTTTTTTCCTTTCTTTTCTTTCTCTTTCTATCCCATTCTGGGGAAAGGGGGGGAAGAGAGGGGAGAGCGGAGGTGGGGGACTCCTCTGCCGAGGGGGGGGCCACTCTCATTTCTGTGTTGCTCTGTTGTATATCTTTGTATATATTGTAGATATTGTAAATTTGTAAATATTCCCCCTGCAAACCCTACATTGATTTGTAAATATAGCTCCACTGCTTTGCTAATTCAGCTTGCGAGTTTTTTTTTCCTTTCCCTTCAATTTTTTTTTCCCTTTTACTTTACAAGGGGGAAGGGAGGAGGCTTCTTGGCCTGACCCCTTCCAAACCCACCACAAAAGGTAACAAAATCATTGACATTCTTCTGAATGCAGGTTTTGCCATCAAACGAGACAAGGTGAAAGGACCTACCACAGAGATTCAGTTTCTGGGAGTGCCATGGCAGGATGGACGCCGACACATTCCAGTGGATGTGGTAAATAGAGTCTCTACCATGGCAAATCCCACAAACAAGAAAGAGACCCTATGTTTCTTGGGGATAGTGGGATTTTGGAGACTGCACATTCCTGGATACAGTCATATTGTGAACCCTCTGTATGATGTGACTCGAAAGAGAAACCATTTCACAGTATCACAGTATCACAGTATCACTTAGGTTGGAATTTTTTGTATATATTCCCCTGCATATCCTACATTGCTTTGTAAATATACAGCTCCACTGCTTTGCTAATTCAGCTGTGAGGTTTTTTTTCCTTTCCCTCCAATTTTCTTTCCCTTTACTTTACAGGGGGGAGGGAAGAGGCTTCTTGGCCTTACCCTTCCAACCCTCGACACCCTGGTATGCCTAGCTGTTTTGCTCCCTGCTGTTGCATTATTTTCAAAACCTTCCTGAACCACCCTTACCACTCCTCCCATATCTAAGTCACCTATTCTTTCTCTCTTCCCCTCAATACCTAAGTGCCTTTATTTACCAGGTGGCATACCTCATGGAGGTGGATCAATGCACTCTTTATCAGTTTAGCTATTTCCCTTCCTTTTTACTGTATCTTATGCTGCTGATGATCTGTTTAGTTGAAGGTTTTTAATACTACTCTTCATACTCCTAATGAAATCTTTGAGAAGGTTTCACTAAGAATCTTTCCCCCGTTTCTGAAGAAGAGCAAAGTGCTGACTGAGAACACAACATTCAGGTAGAATACCTGAGACCTTCAGCAGGAATTGCACTGAACTACATCTACAGTTTGTAGAGAAGCAATGCCATTACTATCCCTGAGGCAGGCTATATAGTCCTCTTGACATCCAACTGCACAGAATCTCGTAGCATTGCCAGCCCCAAATATTCCAACAACCATAAGTCACAAAATGGAGCTTTCTCAAAATCAGAAACACTGTCTCAAAAGAAAGACATGCAAATTTCACCTAATACTGACTTTTTAGTTGGTATGCTATATTGAGAACAGATTTCCAACCTCTAAGAACTTAGAATACTGTTTGTCATACCATGATTTTCTTAACTCAATTGAAAAACAAAGCTGTTCATGTAATCCCTCATTTTCAATAACAGACTTTAGCCAATGCATTACATGTCACACCAGAAAACAAACCAGCAGTGATAACTTTTTCCTGCACAATTTCTATTTATGGCAGATAGGCACATGAAAGAGTGAGGGAAGTACTTCCCAGAAGTTCAAAGGACACAGCTATGGTTTAAAATAATTTAATCCACTGACTTTAATCTACAATGTTCAAGGACAAACATGTCACAAGGCCACTTTATAAAACTTCAACAGAAGTCATCAATAAAAGTCATAGAAAGATGGTATGAATACTATCGAACAATTCTCTGCTCAAAATCTTTCAGTATGTATGAGAATGTGAAAAAGATTTTCCTTCTGATGAAGTCTCAATAAATACAGTTTGTCCAGGTTGAAGCAAAACCAGGATAGCAGTTTGGTGGGAGTTTATAAAAGCTGGGTAACTGTGGAAGGAGAGTACAACAAAAGGCTGATACTTACTTGTAGAGTGCTACCCTGACTTTTAAGCTGGTTTGTTACTTTTGTTTACCTACTTGTAGTCCAGTCTTGTCTCCTGGGAGAAATGCCAAAAATATAGTGACCTGTGTATACTAACTATTAAGCATTTCACATCATGCTACTTAAAATACATTACAAACGGGCTGGCACAGAAACTCATTTTCTTCTGTTTGGGAACATTTATTTCCAGTACTGTGTAAATCCACAGCCCTAGCTTCTCAGGAATTGAGCAGTCAGCCCTAAGTATGGCTTCATGTAGGGCTTCAGCTGCAGCATTACAAGACATGGCACAGAATACTAATCCATAAACAAGATAATTTATAGTGGGATACTGTGCCTTTAAGAAAAAGACAGTGCTGGGACACTATGGCTGAATGTTTTGGAATGTTAACGAAAACAACCAGATATTCTAAACTAATTTCATTGGTGGATTGGTAAAAAGGCAGTTTTAAGCTTAGGTGCAGATGGGACTTTCCTCAGTTCGCTCCTTTCTGTTCTCCTCTCCAGCTCCTCCGCTTCTGGGCTCCCTGCCAGATTGACCTTGGACAGATAAGCAAACTAAGGCCTACTAACATATTCTGCTTTATTAACAATTGCTCTTTTTCTCTCTTTCTAGCCCTCTTTGGGGAAAAAGGGGAGAGAAGGGGGTACAGGGGGGGAACCCTCTTCCAGAGGGGGGGGGGGGAAATTTTTGTTCCTGTATTATTGTTTCTTTTTTTTTTTTACCTTGCTATATATTTATGTGTATATATTGTAAATACTGTAAATTGTGTATATATCCTGCATTCCCTACAAATTGCTTGTAAATATAGCATTTCCCTTTTGCTCCCCCGGTTGGCTAGCTGTGATTTCTTTTTTTCCTCTTTGTGGGGGGGAGAAGGCTGAGCCTTTCTCTTAAACCCGCCACAGATAATATTTAAAACAAATACAGACTTTGTTCAGATTAAAGCAGTCCAAGTTAGGAATCATATGACATGTAAAGCAAAGAATTATGCTTTAGAAATCACTCCAAGTAAAGCTACAAGCATATAGAAGATATGCTCCCACTTTACCTAAAGCACTGACAGAGTGCAGATTCACAATCATAGCAACAGAGTACACAGCCTCAAGAAAACACAGCTATAAAGAATCCATCATCATATAGAACATACCAGGCAGATAGATTTAAACAGACAATGAAGATGCTGAGGAAATGGCAACTTTTTATGGTCTGGAACATGCTTAAAGCAAAGTGAGCTGCAAGTGGTGAACAAGAAGAGGGAGTAGAGCAAATTAGCCAGGGATGGAAGCAGGGATGAAAGGCTTTGCTATAAAGAGGGAAATCAGCCCTGTGGCCTGTTCTATCACATCCACATCTGTAAGACAGGCAGAGAAGAGTTTCTGTTAGTTAGTGCCATACCTAAATTGGGTGTCTCCTGGCTGCAGGGTTCTGCCCACCAGTCTTCCAGGAGACAGATTTAATTGTAAATCTTTGTGCTTGCAATCTACTGTGTAGTAATACAAGTGGACAGCTCCATCTAGAGGGGAATTATTCCCTCAGCTGTTAAAATGGCATAATTGCAACTCTAAATTAGTCTTTTATTTATCCATAGGTCAGCACATACTTAAAATAGCACTCCAAACTGCTGTACCCTTGGCAGGCATTTCCAGCAGAGGAGATCAAGTCTCAGCCACCTCACCTTCTGCAAATGCTGAGCAGCTGAAAATAACCCCAAACTTTTCCCAATGCTTACCTCTTTCTTTGAATGTTCTCCAACATCAAGCCTGCCAGACAGATACTGCAGCATATATAACATGCCACAGATTAAAATCTCTCATTCTGCTAAAAAGAATGGTTCCCAAAGGCAAAGGGTTCACGAACTCCTGACCACTAGTGTCTCATAAGAATCAGACAATGTATTTCCCATTCATATAAACAGATCTATATTCAGTAGCTAACAGACATCAGTAGTTAATGCAAAATTAAAGGAATGGTTTTAAACTCTGAGATTGTCAGAAGATGATGTTTGTATTCCTCCTGTCAGAAAGGCTTTGTATACTGAACAGAGAACAAGCCACTCTTTTCTATCAATTGATTAACACATACATCCAGCAACAGACTAATACTGTTAAGGAGCCTGACAGCATCAAATCCCACACTTTAAAAATTATATGCAAGTCTAACTTCACCCTGTCCATTCCTTGGATGTGGGCTTTGTGCCAAGCTGTTCTTACAGAAGAGCTTCTCTTCTTCAGAAATTAAAAAAAAAAAAAAAAAAAATTAAATATTTTTTTTTTAAACCCAAGCTTTCAGTAGATGTCTCTGAAGTCTCTTTTTTACTAGTCACAGGACAAAACAATGTAATTTTAAAAGCTTAACTCTGCTGTAGCTTACTGTACTCCTGCAAGGGCTTATTCAGATAGGCAACCAGTAATATCAATATTCTTCTTATTCACTGTTGTTCAGGCTTATAGGGTATGCATCACCAAATATGCACTTTTTATAAATCAATATATTTAGATTCAGGCAAGCTGTGTATCTGAACAACAGCACAGCAAGAAGAGACTGTTGTCTGTGCATTACGTTTTCTCAGATTACTCACTTATTACACAATACTGTTCTAAATTTTACCCATCACTGTCTTCTGGTTGTTAGTGAGGAATAAAATTTTGACTCAAACAAGTTCACCTTTTTCATAATTATGCATTCCACAGGTTAGGTTTAAGCAGGTAATGTGAACCAATTTAAGATGAAAACTACTGAGATTGTTTAGCCTGGAGAAGAGGAGGCTCAGGGGTGACCTCATTGCCCTCTACAACTTCCTGAAAGGTGGTTGTAGCCAGGAAGGAGTTGGCCTCTTCTCCCAGGCAACCAGCACCAGAACAAGGGGACACAGTCTCAAGCTGCGCCAGGGGAGGTTTAGACTAGAGGTGAGGAGGAAGTTCTTCACCGAGCGAATCATTCGTCATTGGAACGGGTTGCCCAGGGAGGTGGTTGAGTCATCAACCCTGGAGGCGTTCAAGGGGAGATTGGACGTGGCACTTGGTGCCATGGTCTAGTCATGGGGTCTGTGTTGATAGGTTGGACTCGATGATCCTCGAGGTCCTTTCCAACCTAAGTGATACTGTGATACTGTAATTACTATAAGCAAGACATATTTTGTGAGGGAAAAGACCACAACAATGGTCCTTTTCCCATATAGTTTAATTGCACAATTGGCTACTCGTTTCTTAAGCTACTCTTTTTTGTGTTTTTTTGCCAGGTTAGGCCACACCTTGAGTCCTGTGTCCAGTTCTGGGCCCCTCAGTTTAAGAAAGATGTTGACTTGCTGGAACGTGTCCAGAGAAGGGCAACAAAGTTGGTGAGGGGTTTGGAGCACAAGCCCTATGAGGAGATGCTGAGGGAGCTGGGGCTGCTTAGCCTGGAGAAGAGGAGGCTCGGGGGAGACCTTATTGCTCTCTACAACTACCTGAAGGGAGGCTGCAGACAGGCGGGGGCTGGTTTTTTCTCCCAGGCAGCCAGCACCAGAACAAGAGGACACAGTCTCAAGCTGTGCCACAGGATGTTTAGACTGGATGTTGTGAGAGACTAAAAGTTGGCTCTCCTGGTGTGACTCAACAAAGATAAAATCACTTGCTGCTTGCCCAGACAATAGCTGATATGTGTTGGGCAGAACCACTGGAAGGAAGGTGCAAAGATCATGTAGGAATCCTGTCTACCAATCCTGGATGCAAATCACCTTGTGATTGCATCATGATAACACTGGACTGCAGCTGGCCTACAACAATGGACCAAGGACCCAGCCATCAAGCCTTCAGGACAAGACCTAAGGATGATTTCCTGGCCCCTGAATTCCTGAGGGACAATACTTGGACACATACCTAAGGACTAAAAACTGTATAAAAGACTTGAGCAACTACTGGTTTGGTGAAGAAAAATGTGGGGGACTGTATCCCCCGGACTGGATGATTAAAAGAAGAAAAGCGCAGGAGAAAAATGGAGATGAAGGAAAACACAGGAGAAGGACCATTCCGCTGAGAAGGAAAAGCCCGGGACAATGCTGCTCTGGAGAAAAGAGGCCGTGGAGCCTGGAAGAAGCAGACTGAACTTTCTCTCCATGTCCTAAGATCCACCTGCTGCAACTCATGGAGCTGAAGAGGCTGCTCAGAGGACCACATCTCTTCTCCAGCCAAAGCCTCAGCACCCTTTCTCTACAGACCCAGGATGCCCAGAGGACCACATGTCTTCTCCAGCCAAAGCCTCAGCACCCTTTCTCTACAAACCAAACATCTCCTGCAGCACCTTTCCTCCACAGACTCAAACTGTCTTGGTGAGGGGGGTGGGGGTGAGGGATGTGGTAATATAATTCCTTTCCTCTTCTCTCTCTCTTCTCTCTCTCCCTCTCTATTCTCTCTCTCTCCCCTTCTGATCCATCCACTTTATTTATGTAATAAATAGTCTAGCTGTTGATATTTTGGCCTCGTTTGTGCCTCTAATTCCACAACATGGGAATATTCAAAAGAACTGAGTCTCTTTCCCTCTCTGGACCGAGACAGATGTTAGGAAGAAATTCTTCATAGAGTGATTGCCCATTGGAATGGGCTGCCTTGGGAGATGGTGGAGTTGCCATCATTGGGAGTGTTTAGGAGGAGACTTTATGGGGTGCTTGGTGCCATGGTTTAATTGATTAGATGGTGTTGGATGATGGGTTGGACTCAATGATCTTGAAGGTCTCTTCCAACCTGGTCTATTCTATTCTATTCTATTCTATTCTATTCTATTCTATTCTATTCTATTCTATTCTATTCATATTCATTTTTGCAATAAGAATGCAAAGATAAATTAAGCAGAGGCAATAAATGTTACAGTTCTAGATTTGTTCATTGTTTTAGTGGGCATATATTTCATGAAGCACTGTTTGTTTTGAGGGATTCATTGCTTAAAAGAAAACTAGCAAATTACACAGTCATTTCTTCCCCAACTTCTTCCCACTTCAGAAATGCAGATCCACTTAGCTATTATTCAAAATAAAATTAGTTGCCATAATGAGTGATATTTTTATGGTAACAAATCAAGATGCATGTCTCTTTATGTTGCATATGGAAAACAGCATATCTGAAGCTTTTTAAGCTCTCTTCTGGCAGAATTATATGACCATGGATGAAGAGCACGTTCAATGGTAACAAAGAAAGAGCCTAGTGGACTCTCACATGTGTTTGCAAATACATACACGTACTACCCAGTGGCACTGAATCTGTACAAACACCCATGGGTAAGGGTTGAATATCGAGCAAATGAAGCTGAACTCCAAGCATCTCTACTGATTAGCAATCACTTATGCTCAAAGACATTCCCACCTTGCAAGCTCAGCTTGTGTCTTGGCTTCAGACCCAGAACAGACCAACCCTCAAGCAAGTCTTACCTCTTTGCAGCATTCAGCCCTGATTAAATCAATGCCTCAAAAAACAGTGGGTTAGGTCACCACAGAAGTGGCACCCATTTGTGTTATCTCTGAAACATAACCCATAGTCCCAGCCTTTCATTTAGTACTCTAAAAGTGAAGATGAGACCTTCACTGAAGGTGAGAGATAGACAATAGACTTTGATTATTTCAGTGAGTTTTTGGAGATGGTCTTATGAAAACCTGAATTAATCTAACTGGATAAAAGAGGAGAACAGCTTAGGCCAAGGAACAGTGCTCATAAAGGTGAATACAGTACAGAGGACAAGGTAGCATGCTCAGAAAGTTGAAGATAGCCTATTATGGTACATAGCTAAAGAAGTGATAGAGGTTGGAGATTAATTTACAAAAATTTAACATAGCCATCTCCACGTGTCAGGAACACACATGACATAAAATTCTACTCTTTATGTGACAGTTGGAATGGTTTATACCTTTCTTGCTCTACCAGAAAATGGCAGACTTCCGGAAGCATCCATGAGTGTAATCGCAAAAATTCAAATGTCGAAATCAGAACAAGACTGAGACTATTTCAGTCATTGTAGATCAATGTTCCTGGTCTAAATTAGTCAGCTGCCTGTTATGCAAGATCATCCTCCCTGCTAGTCATTCTCACAAGGTATTTACAGAACACTACATGGGAATGGTGAGAATCTGAGTGAAGGTACTACCAGGAGGAGGTTACTTAAAAAAGAATATACAGCATACACTTTCAGGCAGACATTTAAGCAGACATTCCTGTAAAATATCTGCTTTCTCCCATTTCATTATACATGCACAGATACATACATATATACAGACATGCACACACCACACTTGCATGTCACTGCACATGGGAAGGAAGGAATACATGAATATGTTTAAAAAAAAATATCTTTCCAGGGCATGAAATATTTCTCTGACTTCTACACAGCACAGGGTCACCAAGAAATAGCTTTCCAAATGTGGCCTTAGGAGAAAAGTATTTTACAAACCAAACTGATTCTCTCAAAGCTTATTTTGCCATGATAACATTTACTAGAGTAGGGGAAAGATGAAAGAGAGAAATCAGGGAAATTTGAGTTTCTGGCAACCCAGGGGGATTCAGATTGTTCCTCTTCTGGATGTTTGATTCAAGCTGTAAACCATCTTGTTAAGAGAACCTCAACTAAATGCACACATGATATTTTAGCATAATGATCTGTTGCTCTTCCGCTCCCTTTTCAATCTTGCACTATCATTTCCTTATCCTAGCTGGCTTAGGGTTGAGACACAGTTTATTCTGAATGGGATAATTCCTGCCTGCTTAATTCATGCTAAAAAAACCACTTTTTTAAAAAAAAAAGCATAACAAGTGAAGTGAACATAAGGTGAACTAGCTTGAAAAATCTCTCTGAATAGCCTTTTGCTGCTTGCATCATAACATAGCATTGCTCTCTGTGCAGTTATTTCAATTACTGTTCTATCAATATACTCACAAAGAAGGCAGAGAAGCCAAGTAATGTTCCAATTTGTCATCATTATTTTTACTGTATGCTTTTATTTTTATATTTAAGAGGTATAGTACACGAATTAAAAGAAGTTTGATTCATTTTATTTACAGAGAATACCATCTGACCTGCAATGATTCAGGGTCCATCCTATTTACTAAGGCATGGGAGAGGGAACTAGGATTGTTGAACCAAGCCAACAGTTATACTACTTTTGTTTGATAAATAGCATTTTTCTATAGCACTTGACCAAAAAGGCAGGAGTTGCAGCAAAGCCTGCCAAACTCCAAATGGACTGTCTGATCATTTGGCACAACTAGAGATAACGCTGGAGGCAAGTACAGCCAACTTAGTACTTGCATTCAGTTAAAATGAAATGGACTATAATATAAATAGATCAAAATTGGGCCCAGATCTTGCAATTCGCTATGCAGGCAGACTATCAAGTACAGAATCAGCACTTCGGTGAGATGAAATCTAATGAGGAAAAGCTCTAAAACCCCAAAAATAACTGCTAGAAGAAAAAGTATTGATATCCTCCACATAACTAAAGATATTTGCTAAACACAACAGATATTAATAAACAATGTAAAAGCAATTAGTTCCAGACTGCAAATGATTCTCTTAAGGCAGTCAAAAGAATTTAATGCAACAATTTGTCAAGGTAGTTAAAAAAAAGCTCTAAATTAAGTCTGACGACTATGCTTATCCACAGCAAAGCAAGTGTTTTAATAAGTATTAACCAGTTCAAGAAGCAGTGCATTTCCTAATCACAAAGCAAGTGACAGAGATTTTGGAAGAAGACTAAAGATGAAAGAAAAGGAGTGAAAGGTTAAACACACAAATCCCAGAATGAAAAGAGTCTGTAAATACTGGGCTTTTTTTGAGAATTGCAGCCTGTAATGCAGTCCCTTTCTCTGCTTCATGTTTGCTCTGAATTCAAATTAAAAAAAAATTAATGAAACAGTTTGGCATTCATAAAGAATCAGTTTTACAGAGAAATCTATTTACATTAACACAATAGGTTGCATCATGTTATATAAATAAAACCTTACACTGTGACATGAGAATCCGTTAGGAAAGTCAGAAATTCAACTGAAAGAGATGCTGCGAAAAATCTGCAAAACTGAACACCAAGGGGGAAAAAAAAAAGAAACAAAGAAAGCAGAACATGTTTCTAGACATTTTACAGATAAAAAATAGGTACACATAATAAAGGAACAACAACAACAAAACCAAAAAGCCTTACCATGATGTTTGCACAACTGTGTGTCTGTAGCCCATGCTATAAATGTGGATACCTTCTATTCCCATCATCTCAGCGCCTCTAGTGGCCATTACCTGAAGATCTTGCCTTCAGGAGGGACAAGATCTATCAGTATGTACCATTTGCTGCTGCTCCTGTATCTTGTCAGAGATTTTTTTCTTAATTGTGTAATTTTTTTTTTGAGATATAACTTGTCACCTTTTATTAGCATTTTTGTCAGTGCTGCTGCTACGTGCATACATTTAATTGCTAAGCAACAGAGAGTAAGCTCTGCACAGCACAGTCAATTACTCCATTCCATGTGCCATGCATTGGTACAAGTGCGCTTACATAATATGGGATATGAAAAAGGCTTGAAGCATTTGTTTCTTTTTTCATAGCATCTAGAAACAAAGCGTAGAAAAGTTAAAATACATCTGAGTTTCAGCATTTGCATAGATGTATAGGCTAAATTTAGAGCTCAGAGGTGACTACTCACCTAGAGCTAGACAGTCAGGATTTTCAGGCTTTAGAGAAGTATCCTGCTGTGGCCAGCAGGAGCAGGGAGGTCATTCTGCCCCTGTACACTGCACTGGTTAGGCCACACCTCGAGTACTGTGTCCAGTTGTGGACCCCTCAGTTTAGGAAAGATGTTGACTTGCTGGAGCGTGTCCAGAGAAGGGCAACAAAGTTGGTGAGGGGCTTGGAACACAAGGCCTATGAGGAGAGACTGAGGGAGCTGGGGTTGCTTAGCCTGGAGAAGAGGAGACTCAGGGGTGACATTATTGCTCTCTACAACTACCTGAAGGGGGGTTGTAGACAGGCAGAGGTTGGTCTCTTCTCCCAGGCAGCCAGCACCAGAACAAGAGGACACAGTCTCAGGCTGTGCCAGGGGGCGTTCAGGCTGGAGGTCAGAAGGAAGTTTTACACAGAGAGAGCGATTGCCCATTGGAATGGGCTGCCCGGGGAGGTGGTGGAGTCACCATCGCTGGAGGTGTTCAGGAGGAGACTTGACAGGGTGCTTGGTTGCATAGTTTAGTTGCTTGGGTGGTGTTGGATGATAGGTTGGACGCGATGATCTTGAAGGTCTCTTCCAACCTGGTTTGTTCTATTCTATTCTATCCCTGTGGCTAAAGTTCCTCAAATACTTCAGGCATTTGTAAATGTAGCCGTGAGGCACAAAGCAATAACAACACATTGCAAAAGCTTAATTTGGAAGGAGATATACATCTGCACTGTATCAAGAAACAACCTCTCTCCCTATTCTCCTTAAGGTGCAGAAACAGCAGGGCAAGCAGCATTTTCTCATCAAAAAACTACACTTTCCTGTCTGCTCTTCCTATCTAAATGTGCTTTTGCCCCTGTAATTGAAGAGTGCTCCCTCCAAAATCTGTTTGGCACAAACATGAATTATTTACCAGAAAAGAGACTGTAGTTCTATCTTCCATTTATTGAAGAACTGATATGTTTATGAAAGGGTTCTCTTTACTCTTGAAATTGATGAGATCAGTGATCCATATATGCTCTTGCCATGATTACTAGCCATCACACCCATCAGTCAGCACTGTATTTCTAGATAGTGCTTTATCTGCAATAGTCATCAGGAAGAGCAGCTTAGAAAACAAAGCCATTATCATGTAGGTGTACAAATTTGCACAACCACGTACTACTATTTTTATTTCTGCAGTTAGATGGGAATTCAGACACTGGGCCTGACTCTTGATGTGTACCTTTGCCATCTCCCAAGCAGCCCAAATGGGATGAAAGCTGGCTGCAAACTTCTCTGGGCAACCCATCCCAGTGTCTCACCATCTTTTACTATAATAGTAAAGGAAATGGATTGCCCAGAGAAGTTATGGATGTCTCATTCCTGGAAGTGTTTAAGACAAGGCTGGAGGAGGCTCTGAGCAATCTGGCATAGTATGAGGCATCCCAGTCCATGACGGGGGGCTGGAACTTGAAGACCTTTAAGGTGCCTTCCAACTAAAATGTCTCTCTGATTCTGTGATACAAAGAATCAATTAGGAAGACCTGGTAGAATCCTCCTCAACCTTACTTCACGAAGCCATATCTGAAGAACTACTGTAAGTACACTTTGAGACAGGTATCTGGTCTATCAGTCCAAGAATCAAGCTAGAAAAATAGGCGGTTGCTATTAAGTCATGGACAGTCATATACACAATCCTGATGAACAGCACCGAGATTTCCTTTGGG
The DNA here is from genome assembly GCF_026170545.1 of Melanerpes formicivorus. Lineage (NCBI taxonomy): Eukaryota > Metazoa > Chordata > Aves > Piciformes > Picidae > Melanerpes > Melanerpes formicivorus. The sequence goes on from NW_027142409.1 coordinate 3,457,045, forward strand.
TTCCAATATTTTTACATATAAAGAAACATCCCTAATAACTAATGAATCTTGTCTCATTTGGAGTGACTGAGACAAGGGCTGTGGTTGTGTTCTGGATAACCTGTTCTTCATATTCCCATGGGAAAGCCAAATGGCATTCTTCTAAATGAACCACAGCAGGAGTTGACAAAGAACACTGTCATAAGCCTAAACTAATTAATTAAAGCAGTACTTAATCATACAAAGGGCTTCTGCATTAAGCTACTCAAAACATTAATTACTTAACCCTTAAAATATTTTTGTGAATATATTCTTTTTATTGTTATTTTATAACAAGGGATGCTTGGAGAAGCCATATATTTTCAAGAACTAGGGAGTCAAATCCTATAGCTTCTTGATCCAAAACAGATGCCAATCATGAGGCCACATTCCTGGGTGACTTTGGATGAATTCAGTATAGAACTGAGAGAGAGATTTGTGAGATAAATACACATTTTTCTGCTGGAAGGACCTCAATAATTTTCATATGATCCAGAGTCCTACAGCTCCTCAGATTAAAGGTTCCACGAAAGCACAGAAAAAAGTCACTGGCTTTTAAGACAGAATCTTTGAGGTAAGTTAATGGCATATAACATTATAACTGTGTGCTGATAACAATAAGATCTTAATCTTTTTCCTACCATTTAACTTCCTAGAATTCAACAGCTACTAAATTAATAGGTATGCTTCTACTGTTCATACCACATGGCTCATTTTAATAATAGAAAATTCCATCACAACAGGAGAAAAAGTTTTTCAGATACTGGATTCAGCTTACACAGATCAGCAGCAATAAGGAAATTTTCAGCAAGTACTTAGCTAAATATATATATACAATTCTAATTCAAAGCAACTTCAAAGATGCATCACAGAAGACTGAGTCCAAGCCAAATTAGAATTGTGGATTAGAAAGACAATTCAAAAGGTGTACGTGTAAAAGTCTCAAAGATACTTCTCAGCTCAGGAAACAAGCTTTACAGATTCAGAATGGTTTGGGTTGGAAGAGACCTTAAAGATCACCTAGTTCCAACCCCCCCCTACCAAGCGCAGGGACACCTTCCACTAGACCAGGTTGCTCAAGGCCTTATCCAACTTGGTCTTGAACATCTCCAGGAAGGGGCCATTCATGACCTCCCCAGGGCAACCTGTTCAAGTATCTTACCACCCTTACTAGAAAGACTTTTTTTCTAAAATCCAGTCTAAATCTGCCCTCTTCAAGATTCAATCCACTCCCTCTCAACCTATCACTACAAGCTCTTGTAAAAAGTCCCTTCCCAGCTTTCTTATAGGCCCCTTTCAGGTACTGGAAGGCCACTATAAGGTCTCCCTGGAGCTGCCCTTTCCCCAGCCTGAACTTTGCTTCTTGGTTGCTTTTCTTCCTTTGCAGACAGATCATTCAAAAGAAGCCAAACCCATACATTCACTGAGAATACGCATATGGAGCACCAAATGCAGTTCTTCCTCAATTGCAATGCTTCAGGCATATTTAACACCACCACCTGCCACATTTTTCCTGAACAATTATCTTCCCTTTTTCTATATCCCTTTTTTTTTTTTTTTTTTTTTTTTTTGTGAGGTATGTCTTTATACCAATCTGTTAACATATGTAGTCAGCATGCCCTTTTTTGCAACATCACTATGGGGAGAGAATTTCATCCTTTCTCCAGTCTGGAAGTACTGACAGAACAGACAGCAGCTGGACAGTAGCTGTAAATTGTTGCAATATTACTAATTTAAACCCTGTATAAATCAGTTTGTTAGGATTTGGCATAAGGGAGCAAAACGTCAGAGAAATTTCTGTAATTTACCTCTGAGTGATGAACAGTCAAGCACATCTTCAAGCACCTGTCTCCAAACCAGTGCCTCCTTGCTTGTAAGGTAGAGACATGGAATGTTTTATTCACAGTATTTCAGAAATGGCTAAATGCAGCTCAAATGACAAAACCTCTAGAATATATGCTTAAGCTTTGAACCTTCGAGAATTTGGTAGGATTCACACATTACAGGAAAAGGGATCTTTAGCTCCTGAAATAGTGAGACATAGTCAATCTCTATTATATTCTAAATTTTCCTGCCAGTATAGTAAATAAAAAATCCTTCCCAATACCAAATGTTTCAGTCAGCTGCAAGTGGGTTATGGGGGGAGTGGGAGGAGATATCAAGTGTGTGGAGGTGAGGGGAGACCAATAAAATACTAGGAATTATTCAAATCTTAGAGTAATATCTCTCTGTATAGGGGCAACAAATATTTGACAAAATCTTATCATTCTGTAGAAAGCACTTTGTGATGCACACCAGGGCAAGAGGTCTATGCCTGCTGGCTTGATTTGCACATGACAACAAGAACAAAACACCCAAACTGACAAATACAAATTTTTAATGGTCTTTATTAAGACATCCACATTTGCGTATCCAGGGCAACACTGAACATCACCCTCCTAAATTTCCAGTGGAAATTTAGGAAAGAAACAGGATTGTTTTGAACACAAAACTCTACTTTCCGTAGCTGTTGTCAACTATCAGCTCTTATGCCCATGCCACTAGTTGCATGGCATTTGTTAAATTAGCAAGGAGACTTGTTGGGAAAAAAAGGGAAGGAATAAAAAAAAAAACAACAAACAAGCAAACACCCCACCCCCCCCAACACAACAAGAACATCACCCACTGAGTATTCTTCAGAAAGAGTATTCTTCAGAAAGAATACTCAGTAGGGTGAAGAAAGCCTTGATTACAGGGAAAGGGGTAATTTATTTTTTTTTTCGGAATATTGTAATGCGAAGAAGAAAATGGTGATGTTCTACAGGCATGCAAAAAGTGTATACAAAGTAGTGCTGAATTATATACAATATACAATTACTTACACTGGAATTATGCAATATGTTGTCCCTCACTAGCACTGATAAACATCTAGTATTTTAACAAATGGAACAATAGCATCCATTATGCTGTCTCAGAATACATATGTTTCATAATTAACAGTATTAGAAGAGGAAAACTCTTTTCTGTAAAAGCAGTACAGTAATGACATTCATAATACCTACCATGCAGTCCATTAACCTCAGCAATTTTAGGCATTTCAGATTTCTCACAGCTTCAAATCTGTGGGCAAGCTTCACAGCATTTTGTGAAGTTTTTCATGACTGGGACATCTGTAAAATTCCCTCCAGACCTTTCTTCAATTCATCTTGTTATGCACTTAGTAATTCACATCTCTGAGTAAAGATAAAGATACATCCTTAAAACCATGCTCTACTGAACACAGTATCTTTTTAAAAACCCCTTATTGGTAGTTTTAGGTGCTGAAAATATTAAAAGCATACTATTTCATTCTCTTACCTTTTTTTTAAATTTATTATTATTTTTCCCCATTTCAGTGTAAGCTTTTAATGAATAGTGTTCCCATCTGAGTCTCACAGAGAGGAGTCAAAACAAGTATAAGTCTTCTGTCTTTTACAAACTAATCTACTATGAACTTAAGTGTCTTCAAAGTTTTTAGCAACTTCACTACTTAGGTGAAAAAAATGTATATATTTTACAGTCATATGAAACTGTACAACCCTGCCTGATGTGTTGCTTAGAGATAACAGCTCAAAGCAGAATCTTAAAATATTCAAGAAATTACAGTGTGGTGTGAGTACTAGTGGCTAGTATTTTAATGTTTTGGTTTTATGTTTTGTAAAAGTGATTTTCAATCCAGAAGGCAGCAAAAGCAATCCACTCTCTTCAGGCAAATAGCTACTGAAGCTTTTGCATTTTAATTTCCGCTTGGTTGCTATCACGTTTGGCCTCTCTCCTGAAGTCATTTTGCTGAAAAATTCTTGTTGTTCAGTGACTGTAAAAGAGAGAGTATTAAATAATGCTTCAGTGTCAAATTTTCATCCTGGATGTGTACTCAGGAAATGTGAAAGGGTAGAAGTGGAAAGGGAAACTTTCGCGTAGTGGTTTTTATTTCTTTAATTTGTAGAGCATAAAGGCTGATTCATCTTTAATAATTCTGATCTCATGAAACTGTTTTTTTCTGTAAGGAACCTATTAACTGATTCAGATTTCATCATAAAATTGAAGGAGAACTGATGTAACACTAACAACTTTAAGTTACATCTCTTACTAAATACTCCTAGTCCTGCCTACTTCTGATACAGGTATGTGAGAGAGGCCTATCTGAAGAAACAGATGCTAATGGCACAGAGGCACAGAGAAATGCCATCTCTTCCTCTCTGGCTGGCAGTACTAAATAACATTGCACTACATAACCCAATATAATACAATCTGACAAAGATTTAGATGCTCAGAGCACACTAGTGTTGAAGAAAGAAATACAAAATACACTGGATCTGTTACACCCAATTTACATTAGTGCTAGAAGAGGAGCAGCAATATATTCACTCTCAGAAGTCTAATCCTACCTATTCAACTTGCTATTCACCTTGTCTGATGCAAACTATAGATATAGTGTCCCCAAACAGCATGAGTGGACAGCTTTAACTGGTCTAGATTATCCATAAAAAGCCCCGTGTCTGATATGGTTTAGGGTTTTGAGTCTGAGTGTCAAGCTACAAATTTCATTTTTTTTAAGGACATTTTTTTTAAGTGTTTGTAGTCTTGTGAACAGGGAAGTAAAAAAGCAAATAACCAAAAATCCCAACCAAAAAACCCCAAACCAAACCAAACAAACAAAAAACAAACAAACAAAACCACCAGATTTGTGACCTCAGTACAAGAGAAAAGTGGTTGCTTTGGATCTTGGTTGTACTACAGAACCAAATTTTCTAAATTAAAATCTAAATTTGCAATGGCTCATTTGTATCAGGGTTCTAACAATTTACCAATTGCAGGCAGTAATCATAGCAAACACCTTGGCATGCTTCATTATAGTTATAGAATAATTTCAGCTACAAGAGACCTGTAAGATCAAGTGCAACCAGGATCTAACTACCAAGTCTGGTGCTAAACCATGCTTCTTAGCACCACATCTCTGTCATACCAAACCCTGCTACACCAGCACAAGCTTGGCAGCTTTCCTACTCTATACACCAGCCATAGTCAAAGCACACTTTGACAGAACAATACCTTGAGCCTCCACGAATTTCTGGAGAAGGGCTCTCTAGAAGCTACTTGAGCCACTGTGTCCCACAGCCACACAACAGAGCCTACCAAGCCCTGCAGAAGGCCAAGGAGACAGCTGCAGCACCACCCTCCATGCTCTGCAGCTCCCACCGACACCTCAGCTCTGTTCCAGCAGCCCACTGTGCACACTGAGTCACAACTCCTAACGTAAAACCTCCGTCTGCAAGAGGCTTTTTTCTTTGCAAGTAATGAGAGATGATTCTCTGACTGGAAGGGGGGGAAACATCCAGAAGGTGGCTTTCATCTGAGGAATGATGCTGTAGCCAGTATCCCACACCGTCAGTCAGTTACATGGATGATTGAGACTTGCAAACTGAGGGAGAAAAAATTTCAGATTTTCTTGACACGTACAATACGACACTTCAATTTAAAGATTAATAATATAGAAAAAAATACATTTTTGCACTTTTTAACAGGTATCTGTGCTGTCTACAAGTACTTTTTTGCTTGTTTTCCAAAGAGAACTGCATACTAGCTAAACAGTAAGAATGTTTGACATAACTAGGTATCCAAATTTGTAAATTACATTCTGAAGGTCATTTTCTGTAATGATCACCACCTGATTAAATTGCTTACTGCCTATTTAATGAGAGACTGAAAATTCTCAATGGTAACTGGGACAACTGATTCTTTAAAGAGAGAAAGTGAGTGGGTAGCCAGCTGAAGCACAGAAGAATGCTTATTAATGTAGAGATGGAAGAAGTCTTTCCTAACAACTGAAGACTATTTTATTTGGAAAACATTGACTTTTTATTTGTGGTATTTCACAGGAGTCCTCTATACAGCATCAGTTCCATAACTGGTGGAAAAAAAGTCTGACAACCAATTAGGCAATACTCTTTCTTACAATCACATACTGTATGGTAAATTTAATGATTTCACATTTTTCAGTATAAAAGATCTACAGGTTTTGTCAGGAACTTTCTAAAGTTTTTTTTGTTTTGTCCTGCTATTCTTAAATTTAAAAGTTTGTTACTTAAAACAAAGCCAACCTCAAAAATATAAACACACAGGAAGATATAAAAACAATACAGTAATGACTGTCTGACAACATTACAGAAGCACTACATTAGGAAATAAGAAACTATTTCAGCTTAATTAATATAAGTGACATAAAAACACTAGGCATTATGCTATTGCAACAGGATTATCAAAGAGATTTACTGGGGACTGAAATGGAACTAACTAGCTGCTGTTAAGTGTGTGGCTCAGATGTGCACTAGGATCACAATAAAGGGACAGCTATTTAAATGGCTATTTTTAAAAATCATAATCAGATTTTTTTTCCCTGCCTAAAAGGTGTAGTTTAAGTAAATATTATTTAATGGAAATCTCATGAACTGCAAGCAAGCACTTTTACTAGAACTTTTGCATTCATAACAAACAGAATTACTGATATTTTCAAGTCTTCAAGCCTGCAATTCCATCTTGATATTTGTATTTTACCCTGACTGTAAAATGCCTATCAAAAGTCCAGACAACATTTCTGCTCTAATTGAACTTTTAGGTCTATGTATAGCAAATGGTTTGTAACTCTGGGAGAGGAAGGGAAAAAGAAACAAAACAAAATAACCACCCCACCCCACAAAACCCAAATCAAAACAACACCAAAAAAACACCAAACAAACAAAACCCACACAAAACAAACAAACAAAAAAAAAAACCGAGTGAGAGAGAATGAAAAAATAGTAAAAGCTATCTTAAATGTTCGAGCCATAATATTTCTAGCACTGTTTCCATATTGTTCAGATTACAGTGGCATTATCAGATAAGGAAGGAATTTTTTTGTACAAGGGTAATGATAGTGGCCCAGAGAGGTAGTAGATGCCCCATCCCTGGAAACATCCACAGTCAGGCCGGACTGGGCTCTGAGCACCCTGATCTAGTTGGGGATGTCTCTGTTTACTGCAGGGGGTTGGAATAGATGACCTCTAGAGGTCCTTTCCAACTCAAACCATTCTATGATCACCATTCAGTGATCAAGTGAGCAGACTGCTGCTTTAGAGAATCCTGGACAGAATACAAAGAGAAGAGAAGCAGGTAAGAGCAAGACAATAACAATTACTAAACTACACAGTGGTTATTCATTTCAGGTCTAAAGAGAAATATATTTCATTAGACACTTTGAACTGTTCCATAAACCTGGTTCTTTTATACAATGAAAAGTACAAACTGAAGTACTAAATTACTATAAAAAACATTCCCATTCAACTTGTAGTTGCTGTATCACAAAGCTTAAGAACACCATGTAGATAAATACAAACCGGTCTAATTTCACATTTCATGACAGAAAGCTTCAGGAGTAATAAAGCATAATAATGGAAGGGGAAAAATAAATCCCTGAATGATATTAGGGTTTATTTTATTCTCGGAGAGATAGACATGGCCGTTATTTGTGCAGGCTATATACTAAACAAGGACATTCAGACAAGAAACCACTGTCAGTGAATTGATAACTGTCAAGAGTCTGTTGAGCATAACACTAGTTTCTTCACAATTTGCTTTAACTTAACAAAACTGAATATTAATGAACAATAAAAATAGTAGTCTCTGCATGTAAAGCTTACGTGTTTCAATGAAGACACCCCCACTTCCTCCTACCAAACAGCTGTGTAAAATAGTATATTCCAAAAAAATTTCTTTAATACTGAAACGCCACAGGATGGGTAAGGTAGAACTTATAGAACTTAGAACTTATAGAATAAACCAGGTTGGAAGAGACCTTCAAGATCATCACGTCCAACTTATCATCCAACACCACCTAATCAACTAAACCATGCAACCAAGCACCCTGTCAAGTCTCCTCCTGAACACCTCCAGCGATGGCGACTCCACCACCTCCCCGGGCAGCCCATTCCAATGGGCAATCACTCTCTCTGTGTAAAACTTCCTCCTGACCTCCAGCCTGAACCTCCCCTGGCGCAGCCTGAGACTGTGTCCTCTTGTTCTGGTGCTGGCTGCCTGGGAGAAGAGACCAACCTCTGCCTGTCTACAACCCCCCTTCAGGTAGTTGTAGAGAGCAATAATGTCACCCCTGAGTCTCCTCTTCTCCAGGCTGAGCAGCCCCAGCTCCCTCAGCCTCTCCTCATAGGGCTTGTGTTCCAAGCCCCTCACCAAGTTTGTTGCCCTTCTCAGGACACGCTCCAGCAGCTCAACATCCTTCCTAAACTGAGGGGCCCACAACTGGACACAGTACTCGAGGTGTGGCCTAACCAGTGCAGTGTACAGGGGCAGAATGACCTCCCTGCTCCTGCTGGCCACACTGTTCCTGATGCAGGCCAGGATGCCATTGGCCCTCCTGGCTGCCTGGGCACACTGCAGGCTCATGTTCAGCCTACCATCGACCAGCACCCCCAGGTCCCTCTCTGCCTGGCCGCTCTCCAGCCACTCTGACCCTAGCCTGTAGCACTGCATGGGGTTGCGGTGGCCAATGTGCAGAACCTGGCACTTGGATGTGTTCAATCTCATGCCGTTGGATTCTGCCCATCTGTCCAGCCTGTTGAGGTCTCTCTGCAGAGCCTCTCTACCCTCCAGCAGATCAACTCCTGCCCCCAGCTTGGTGTCGTCCGCAAATTTACTGATGATGGACTCAATGCTCTCATCCAGATCATCAATAAAGATGTTAGAGAGCATGGGGCCCTGCACTGATCCCCAGGCGACTCCACTACTGACTGGCCGCCAGCTGGTTGTGGCACCATTCACCACCACTCTCTGGGCTCAGCCCTCCAGCCAGTTCCTAACCCATCGCAGTGTGCTCCCGTCCAAGCCATGGGCTGACAGCTTGGCCAGGAGTTTGCTATGGGGGACAGTGTCAAAGGCCTTGCTGAAGTCCAGGTAGACCACATCCACAGGCCTCCCCACATCCACCAGGCGGGTCACCTGATCATAGAAGGAGATCAGGTTGGTCAGGCAGGACCTGCCCTTCCTAAATCCATGCTGGCTGGGCCTGATCCCTTGGCTATCCTGTAAGTGCTGTGTGATTGCACTCAGGATGACTTGTTCCATGATCTTGCCTGGCACTGAGGTCAGGCTACTCAGGTAGCAGGAAGTCTTCTTGTCAAATGCCTTGTTTAGTGAAGGCATTTGAATGTATTTTTGTTTTCTTTACCAATTAAAAAGCAGCTATCACATTACATAACTTATTCCAGGCCAGAATTAACCTACTATAAATCTGAAGCTGAATGAATCTTTAACACATTTTCAGCACTTTCTACACCCTCTATTGGTAAACTAGAAAGAGGCAACAGGAGAAGTTTGACTAGGAAAATAAACATTATGGATAGATACAAAAACCTGTTATTAAAAAACTATTCATGCATGTAAGGCCAGCAGAGAAATGTTGAGAAATGCACTTTCAGTCCAAAATAGGAATAGTAAATCCCCAAACAGTCATGAGCCAAGAACAACAGTTCACAGTATTTACCATGTGGCTAACTGGTACACCAAATAAAGCCTGTTGTGTCTTGCTCTGTGCAAGGACATGATCTGAAATGCAAGACTTTTGATAGTTCCATTCTTGAGCAAACACATGATGGTAATGTCTCATGTGGATGTGTCAATTTTAAGATAAAAAGCTCATGATAATGTACTGATTTGTTCCAGCTGGTAGGGAACACATGCAAAATTACACCTGTCAATTCAGGAGAGTTTGAATGCTACAAGGGGTGGTTCTGGGATGATTTATTTCAGGACAAATTTTACATCCAGTACAAATTGGAACTGCTTAGTGATATACTGAAGAGTTTCCAGCCTGGAAGAACAAGCAGTGACCAAGTATGCAGAACCAATGAGTTTTCTTTCACACTGTAGAAAGTGAATGCATGGTCACCAGGTGTTATTCCCACAAGCTTGATCTATTTTTACTAATAAAGCATTCTTGGTGATCAACAGCTTCCTTTAGATTGTGCACTGGGCCTTGTTTTGACTCCTCTGCCTTTTGATTATGCACTGTCCTCCTTGTGACCATCTTGCTTACCCATTTAGCACTAGTTCTACAGCAGAGGGCTGTAGAAGACATTTCTTTACTGAGGGACAATGAAGCCAGGGCTAACACCCCTGAATTAAATCATATTGCACTGAAAATTTAGATCCTAGGCAGTCATTATTTGTCTGTTAAAAATGAATAAATAAAAAGAATGTTTCAATTACTGATTAGAAAAAGTATTTTTTATCCAACTGCTTTATTTCAAGGAAGAGGTGACTGAGAGCAGAGGATTTACCATTAAATCTATGACACCACTGAGCTATGACAGAAGTAATGTCAGCTAAGACCTCAGTGATAAACTCACTGTATTTCAGCAAGGGGATTCTTGATCCCTCAAAATATTTAAAAGACATGTAGATGTTGTTCTTAGGGACATGGTTTACTGGCCAGCTTGGCAGTGTTAGGTTTATAGTTGGACTTGATCTTTCAGGTGCTGTCATAAAGAATATTTATGGGACCTTACTTGGAATAACAATAATGACCCTGTTCCTCTCTATTCTCAGGTAGCATGGAAATAACACTAAAAATATTTTTCTAGTTATCTTAATATTTCATTGCAATATTTGAAACATTCAACATCCATTTGAAAAAAAAAGCATTTCCTGTTTGTATCTGAGTTCAAAATAATAACCTAATTAAACATCTATAAATGGTAATCTATGTTTCTGCAAATTGCAATTAAGAGAAAGCAGTCCAGACACTAAAAAGTTAAAATGCTTCAGAAAAATTCCTGCTGCATACAAAGGTCTTTTGCCCTTTTGTACTTCAGGTCAAAAATATTGGTCATAGGTGATCTTAGAAGTGTGCTACAGGATCCTCCAGGTCTAAAAGTTTGACATTAAGCTTGCTCAATGATCACACAGAAACAGTTCAAAGTAGTCAGAAGTCACTGGCCTAAGTGAGATGGTTATCATCTCCCCCCCTTCCCCCCCAGCAACAAATCTACAAGTGGCAAGTATCACCTTTGGAAGAGAGGGGAGGCAACCCGTGAAAAATTTAAGGATGTTGCTAGGTCTTGCAGGAAGAAAATTAGGGAGGCAAAAGCGCATTTGGAGCTTAGTCTGGCCTCTGCTGTGAAGGACAACAAAAAGTCCTTCTATAAATACATTAATAGTAAGAGGAAGGGCAGAGACAACCTCCACTCCTTGGTGGACATGGAGGGGAACGTTGTGATAAGGGATGAGGAAAAGGCAGAGATACTTAACACCTTCTTTGCCTCAATTTTTACTAGCAGGACAGAATGTCTTCCAGACAGCTGGCCTGCAGAGCTGGCAGAGGGAGCCAGGGAGCAGCATAGTTTTCCACTGTTCCAAAATGGGGTAGTTGGTGATCTGCTCAGCCGCCTGGATCCCCACAAGTCCATGGGACCAGATGGGATCCATCCTAGGGTGCTGAGGGAGCTGTCAGAGGAGCTGGCCAAGCCGCTCTCCATCATTTTTCAGCAGTCCTGGCTCACTGGCGAGGTCCCAGAGGACTGGAAGCTGGCCAACGTGGTGCCCATCCATAAGAAGGGCTGGTTGGATGAGCCAGGGAATTACAGGCCTGTCAGCCTGACCTCAGTGCCAGGCAAGATCATGGAACAGGTCATCCTGAGTGCAATCACACAGCACTTACAGGATGGCCAAGGGATCAGGCTCAGCCAACATGGATTTAGGAAGGGCAGGTCCTGCCTGACCAACCTGATCTCCTTCTATGATCAGGTGACCCACCTGGTGGATGTGGGGAGGCCTGTGGATGTAGTTTACCTGGACCTCAGTAAGGCCTTTGACACCGTCCCCCATAGCAAACTCCTGGCCAAGCTGTCAGCCCATGGCTTGGACAGCAGCACTCTGAGCTGGGTTAGGAACTGGCTGGATGGCCAAACCCAGAGAGTGGTGGTGAATGGTGTCACATCCAGCTGGCAGCCAGTCAGTAGCGGAGTCCCCCAGGGATCAGTGCTGGGCCCCATCCTCTTTAACATCTTTATTGATGATCTCGATGAGGGCATTGAGTCTATCATCAGTAAATTTGCTGATGACACCAAGCTGGGGACAGGAGTTGATCTGCTAGAGGGTAGAGAGGCTTTGCAGAGAGACCTCGACAGGCTGGACAGATGGGCAGAGTCCAACGGCATGAGATTTAATGCATCCAAGTGCCGGGTTCTGCACATTGGCCACAACAACCCCATGCAGTGCTACAGGCTGGGGTCAGAGTGGCTGGAGAGCAGCCAGGCAGAGAGGGACCTGGGGGTGCTGGTTGATGGTAGGATGAACATGAGCCTGCAGTGTGCCCAGGCAGCCAAGAGGGCCAATGGCATCCTGGCCTGCATCAGGAACAGTGTGGCCAGCAGGAGCAGGGAGGTCATTCTGCCCCTGTACACTGCACTGGTTAGGCCACACCTCAAGTACTGTGTCCAGTTCTGGGCCCCTCAGTTTAGGAAGGATGTTGACTTGCTGGAACGAGTCCAGAGAAGGGCAACGAAGTTAGTGAGGGGCTTGGAACACAAGCCCTATGAGGAGAGACTGAGGGAGCTGGGGCTGCTTAGCCTGGAGAGGAGGAGACTCAGGGGTGACCTTATTGCTCTCTACAACTACCTGAAGGGGGGTTGTAAACAGGCAGAGGTTGGTCTCTTCTCCCAGGCAGCCAGCACCAGAACAAGAGGACACAGTCTCAGGCTGCGCCAGGAGAAGTTCAGGCTGGAGGTCAGGAGGAAGTTTTACACGGAGAGAGTGATTGCCCATTGGAATGGACTGCCCGGGGAGGTGGTGGAGTCGCCGTCACTGGAGGTGTTCAGGAGGAGACTTGACAGGGTGCTTGGTTACATGGGTTAGTTGATTGGGTGGTGTTGGGTGATAGGTTGGACGTGATGATCTTGAAGGTCTCTTCCAACCTGGTTTATTCTATTCTATTCTATTGCCTTCTCAGTTCCTCCAGTTTGCCTGCCTACATGCAATCTTGCCATCTTCCTTAGAATATGGAGGTAGCTACATAAAGCCCTACTAAAAAAAATCTGGTTTTGGTTTTTTTGTTTGTTTGTTTTTAGTTCAGTTCGTTTGGCAGAAGCTGAGGAACCAGATGGCAGAAATGAGAATCTCTGAAGGACACCCAACAGTGACCTCTGAGGCACAGGACATCCTTGTCTTGGCAGGGCAGTAGCAGAATCTAACCCAATCCTGATAGTCTGTCCTCAGATATTCTCAAGGATGCTGCCAGCTCATTACTACTGTAATTTTAACATTTGAGGAAAACTCTGAGAGCAACCTGTGAGTCACTATGACTATTTTTTCATCAGAACAGGAAGTGGCTGAATCAGCATCCATGCCCTTTTCAAATCCCAAGTTCCCAGCAGCTCCAGAAGAGGCATTATGGCTGTGCCAAGATGGCACAGTGGAGTGTTGGCTGACAGTGGACAATTAAGAAGAAAGCATTCGAATAACCCCTGCTGAGAATACACTAAAAGTGTCTCAGCCAAAAAAAATGGCCAATGATCAGTGCAGAAAATATGGCATTAACAAAGTTTCAAATTGAAAAAGACCTTTAGAATAATATAGCTTCCATTCTCAAACAGAATAGGTCACTGTAAGCTTCATTTGCCTTTTTATTGGAGTAAACATGAATATCCCAAATGTGTGTGTGACCATTGTAAAGAAACTAAGAATTCAGGGTACATGTGTATCATGTTCACATTTTAAGAGTTTTCTTCAAAGACTTGAGTGTCCACATATGTGCAGTGCCCATGATTATAATTTGGTCTATGATTACCAAGAGGTTTCTAGGCACTAAGTTTTCTACACAGATGCACAACTTGTGAAACAGCCTTTCTAATGCATGTAAGCACCAAGACTTGTCCCTTGCTGTTGTTTTTCTTCCCAATTCATGTGCCATTAGGTGACAAATGAAGGCATGAACCCCGCTGCCATATAGCAACGAGATTCCAGAAATTCAGAGAGCAGAGAATCTCAGAAGTCCTCCCAGAAGTCCTTTATTGCTGCATTGTAGAATCCCCTGCATTAGAGTCTTAGCGTCCCACTTACACAAGAAGTCCTGGAAACCCTTAACAGATGAAGCAGCTAACAGAAGTCCTGAGCATATCCTTAACAGCATCCCTGCACTAGCCAGAAGTAGCTAACAGAAACAGAAGTCCCTAACCCAAGATGTAACCAAAGATCCCTAACCAAAATGGCTCTTGCTCAGAGTGGCTGTTTTTAATACCACATATATAAGCTAAAATCTTTTCAAAGTAAGAGGTGCCAGCATGTCAAGGAGGTGGCTTCTGCAGCATGTTCCAGTCAAAGGGTGCCAATGTCATGATGTTGTTCTTGGCACACATGGAGTGTTATTGTTTTGCTCTATGCAGCATGCTAAAGAAATGGTTAGCTAAGGAATAATGCACTCTGCATATGTCCAGCAGCTGCCCTCAGGACAGTGGCTGCAACAACTTGCTGTCTTGATCCAAACATTTGAAGTCTTACTTTGCTTTGGTTGGCTCACGTAACTAACTGCACATATAACCCCAGGAATGCAAGCCCAAGCTTGTGGTGCCATCACCAGTAAATTTGTAGAAACTTTAATAAGAGTTATCAGAAATTTAAGACCACTCTGGGAGCCACCACAGTATAAAGAAAAAACCATTTTGATCTCTCACTTTTAGATTCTAATATCACTGCTGAAATAGGATAACATCACAGGCTAGAATTGAAAGTATGAGAAATTAATTTATGACCAAACATGAGTAATTCAAGATGTGTAGAGCTTTCATCTTCTACTCAATAAAAGTGCCCCCCAGTTGCCCTCCCAGCACACATAGAGCAACAGCTCAGGTTTGGCCCTATTCTCCAAGAGGGCAGTTTCTTACTAGCTGTAGTGCCTCTGCTGCACAGCTCACAGGTAATTACTGCCTGAGGTTTACAAGATGTTCCCTATCCATCTAACCTATTGTTTTCACCAGCTATTGTCAGGAGCTTTACATGTTTGAGAGTGCAATCTTTCTTTGTTTACTATTTGGTTTTATTATTATTGTACCATTATAATCTCATTATAGTCTTTTCTAGCTTCAAGTTTTCGGTTGGTGGGTTTTGTTTGTTTGTTGTTTTTTTTTTTTTTGGTTTGGGTTTTTTGAGTCAGTGTAATTACTTTTAGTTTTAAATAATGTTTAAAATGTCCACTCTCTGAAGTACACATTATTCCTATTATAAAATTCAGTTAAGAGGTTGTCAACAATGCTGGTTTGCAGTAGTCTTGGATTGATCTTTTTGCTGTGCATGATGGCTTTGCCAATGCCTCCAGCCTACACAGGTAGATTCACTTCACAGGTAGATTCACTTTTAAACATGTTCATCAGCACAGAAGAACTCACAGGAGAACTGGTCTTCTTACTTGGATGGATGAGAAACATTTTATAAAATCCTTATAGCTGCTGCATTCTGAAATTATTTTCCAGTCCATCCAACTTGGTGAATTACTGGTTTTCTACTCTGGGTAGAACTACAATTTTAATACAAGATTCTGAACTTTTGTGACTGAGTGATGTGGTGAAGAGGTTATTAAATTTATTAATATGAAATATGAATTATGAAAAATATTATTTTATTAATTATCAAACTATTAATAACCGATGAATCACCAACTTATATACATGTTCTAGTGCACGTTCGTGAAATAGATTCCACAACTGGCTTAGTGTTATGATTATAACGTAATTGAACTATCTATAAACCCTTTCTATATTTATATAACGAAGGGTGCAGTTCTGCTGCTTGGCCACTAGATGGAGACTCGGCGGGACGCGGGC
Source organism: Melanerpes formicivorus (assembly GCF_026170545.1). NCBI lineage: Eukaryota > Metazoa > Chordata > Aves > Piciformes > Picidae > Melanerpes > Melanerpes formicivorus. Next base: position 3,472,944 of record NW_027142409.1, read on the forward strand.
GGCTTCTGGCTATACACAGCAATATTACAATCTGTCTATACGTCAGCGCTTACTCTGCTAGACGCGGATACTTTGAACTGAGTGCTAGTGGGTGGAAAGCACGTGGACGATATTCAATTCCCTTCAGACAACAGGGATCGGTCCTGGTCGGGGTCGGCCCGTGGGGTCGGCCCTCAGAAGTCGGCTCGCACGGCAGGGCGGGACGACGGTGGCCGGTAGGTAGGCTCGAACGACGGAAGCAGGCGAAGCTACGGGGGTCGGCCCAACCACGGCGGTTCTCGGGGCTGATGCAAACAGCCTCGGGGAGAGAATGCAGCTGCGTTAGGCGGCGGATTCTCATTTAATGAGGTTAAAGGAGCAACAGGACTCTCAGAGTGGTCCCGGGTTCGGTGAAGTATAAACACGAACAATGCTTTGGTTTTCCCTGGGATCCGCAGGGCTCAGAGCGGCACTCGGCGGCTCCTCCCCCGCTACGGCGGGGCTAGACATACGTGGACTCGGTATTGATCAAGTCCCTTCTCCCCGGCAACTGGGCAGATCTTACCCGCGGGGGTTGGTCCAGTCCTCCGGTGGCACGATGGGCTCTTCCGATCGGCACGACTGGTTGTAGCAATGCTGAACTCCTCAGGCTCAGCGAAGGTGCTCCCTCTGGGCTTCTTCAACGATGCAGAGGCTTCCAGTATGCGTGCATGTATAACAGAAGCTAACAACAATAAGCTCAATGGCAAAGGCTGCAGCTCATAGTTTCATAGTTTCATAGTTTCATAGTTTCATTCAGGGTTGGAAGGGACCACAAGGATCATCTAGTTCCAGCCCCCCTGCCATGGGCAGGGACACCCCACACTAGATCAGGCTGGACAGAGCCTCATCCAGCCTGCTCTTAAACACCCCCAGGGACGGGGCCTCGACCACCTCCCTGGACAATGCATTCCAGGGTTTCACCACTCTCATGGTGAAGAACCTCCTCCTCACATCTAGCCTGAATCTCCCCACCTCCAGCTTCATTCCATTCCCCCTAGTCCTATCACTACCTGAGATCCTGAGAAGTCCTTCCCCAGCCTTCCTGTAGGCCCCCTTCAGATACTGGAAGGCCACAATTAGGTCACCTTGGAGCCTTCTCTTCTGCAGACTGAACAGCCCCAACTCCTTCAGTCTGTCCTCATAGGAGAGGTGCTCCAGCCCTCTGATCATCCTTGTGGCCCTTCTCTGGACACGCTCCAGCACCTCCACATCCCTCTTGTAATAGGGGCTCCAGAACTGGACACAGTACTCCAGGTGGGGTCTCACCAGGGCTGAGTAGAGGGGGAGGATCACCTCCTTCGACCTGCTAGCCACACTTCTCCTGATGCAGCCCAGGATCTGATTGGCTTTGCGGGCTGCAAGTGCACACTGAGAGCTCATGTTGAGCTTTTTGTCCACCAGCACCCCCAAGTCTCTCTCTTCAGGGCTACTTTCCAGCCAGTCACTGCCCAGCCTGTATTTGTGCCTGGGATTGCCTCGACCCAGATGCAGGACCCTGCACTTGCTCTTATTGAACTTCATGAGGTTGGCCTGTGCCCACCTCTCCAGCCTGTCAAGGTCCCTCTGGATGGCCTCCCTTCCCTCCAGCGTGTCTGCTGCACCACACAGCTTGGTGTCATCAGCAAACTTGCTGAGGGTGCACTCAATGCCACTGTCCATGTCCCCCACAAAGATGTTGAATAAGACAGGTCCCAGGACTGATCCCTGAGGGACTCCGCTTGTCACTGGCCTCCACTGGGACATGGAGCCATTGACAGCCACTCTTTGGGTGCGGCCATCAAGCCAGTTCCTTATCCTTATCGAGAGTTACTCTCTCGAGCAAGCACAGAGACAAAGTAAATGAGGGGGCGGCAACGTGTTTTCCAACTGGGGTGATACTTATAGATTCCTCGAGGCTGGGCTTGACCAATGGGCACTCTCATAAGCAACTGGCTTCAGCCTATAGAAAGCGTGAAGCTAGAATTATGCCTATACTTGGTGTAAGCACAAGCACTGCATGCGCTGGGTGCGTGCAAGCCTGGCTAATGCCTTGGCTTTTGTCTTCCTCCAGGAGGAGGGGGAACTTGCCCACATGCTGGGACAAGATTCAGTATTGGGGCATGTGAGAGTCTAATAAGTTTGTCTCTCTCTATGTGAGTCAACAAAGATAAAGTGATAGCAGAGCCACTGGAAAGAAGGTGGAAAGAATCCTGTCCACCAATCCTGGATGCAAATCAGCTTGTGATTGCATCGTGATAACACGGGACTACAACAACGGACCCAAAGACCCAGCCATCACGCTTTCTGGGCAGGGTGGTTTCCGCCCATCAAGTACCTTGGGCAGGGTGATACAATGGTTTCCACCACCTGTGTAAAGGAATGTGGGAGGACTTGTCTGGATGGAGATGGGTAGACGGAGATTCCCCCCTCGCCTCCATCCAAAAATCTTGCCCACATACACAGCAATACACAGAAAGATTTCCGGGGGAACAGATACCTGGATTATTTCCTTGCCTCTGGAATACCTGACATACCAACACCTGCCTGAGGACTAAAAAACTGTATAAAAGACTTGAGCAACTACTGGTTTGTAGAGAGAAACACAGGAGAGAAACAGAGGAGAGAAACAGAGGAGAAAAACGGGGAGAAAAACGGAGATGAAGGAAAACACAGGAGACGGGCCAGGCCGCTGAGAAGAGAAAGCCGGGACGATGCTGCTCTGGAGAAAAGAAGCAGCCCAGAGGACCACAGCTCCAGCCGAATCCTCAGCACCGTTCCTGTATCAACCCAACATCTCCCCAGAGGACCACAGCTGTTCTCCAGCAAAAGCCTCACCACGGTTTCTCTACAAACCCAACATCTCCTGCAGCACCTTTCCTCCACAGACTTTATCTTGGGGGGGATGAGGGGTGTGGTAATATAATTCCTTTCCTCTTCTATCTCTCGTCCCTCTCTCTCTCTCTTTTCTCCCTTTCCCTTCTTATGTCCACTTTCTCTATTTTCTCCCTCTCCCTTTCTTATTTATCTAATAAATAGTCTAGCTGTTGATACTTTGGCCTCGTTTGTGCCTTTAATTTCACAACACGGGAATATTTAAAAGAACTGTGTCTCCGGACCGAGGCAGTTAATGTCTCCGGACCGTGACAGGGCATAATGTGCCTTCACCACAAGTGACCATTAAGCTTACAAAACATAATTGCATCAATAAAGTGTAATAAAATAACTCTCTTCTGACAGAAAATTATATTCTCCTCATTTCCTAATTCTCTCAAATGTGAGATTAAAGTATATAGCCACCAATCATAAACACCCTCAAAGAAAAAAAAATAAAGAAACAACAATAAAACACCCAACAAGTAAAGGAGGTCTGAAAATGAATCCTGAAGTGTTCTCCTGCACAGAAACCCTGCAACCTGTCAGGAAAACAGCTAGAATGAGTGCAGCTTTACTTGGTTGCATGGATTATCCCTGAGATACATTTGCAAAAATGTTGATTCAAGTTGTTATGGTGCAGCATTTCAGTTAACAGAGGTTCCTTTGCTCTCACATCTGATTAAATTAATTTACATGTTTCTGATTCACCAGGATTTATATTTTCCTAGAAATAGAACTCAATGCAACTAAAATGCATTGATACTGCAATATAGGTCAGGTTTCTGATGTGTTGTGGAGGGTTTTTTTGTTCGGTTGTTTTTTAAGCTTTATTATTTTCTTGTGTAAGCACAGCACTAATGTATGCTTGTTTGTTGGGTTTTGTAGGTTTTGTTTATTTCAAATTAAGGCTTCTTTCCATAAATAATAACAGACTTAAATGCATCAACAGCTTGGCAACATCTGAGCCCTTCTTTATCTAGGAACATTAGAACAGTTCTTCTGAGGAGTAGCTGGGGAAACAGGGATTTCTGATGGAGAAATGAAGGCTGAGGGGCTAGCCTTCAATTCCCATCCTGATTTTATAACAATGTGTTGCATCCCTTGTCCAGATACCACAGAATACAAAAGGTTAAAACTTCCAAGTATTGTGATCTTTTCTTGGTCCCATGGGGACCAAGTTTCCTCAGTTGTCCTTGAATTATTCTAGTATTAACAAGTGTGGTGGGTTAACACCTTTTTCTGAAAACAAAGGAAGAAAGCAGGGTGGAGGGCTTGCGGGTACTTTACACTCCCTGAAGGGCGTTTCCCCCCTGGGAAAGCTGAGTCTGTTCCACTCCCCCCTCCCTGCCCAGCAAGGGTATAAAAAGCAGGACATCATAGCTGTTGGATCTCCTTTTTGGCTCCTGACTCTGCTGGATGAGAGCTACTGCAGCTGCCCTCCTGATCCTCAGCCACGTGGCCGGACCTGATCCTTCTCCCTGCTGCCTCTGCGCCTCCTCAGAGAAAGACTGGTTTTGTATTATTCTTTTCTGTCCCCCTCCCATCCATTCTTGTTCCTTGCCCTTGTGAACCTTTTTTCCCCTGTTATTGTTATATATATATATATATAATTTGAAGAAAAAAAAATTATTTGCCTCCCTACTTCCAAGCTGACTCCAGATTGTTGCTTAGTGGATTTGCTCCTTCCCTTTTTTTTTTTTTTTTCCCTCCTCTCCCTGTTTGGAGGGAGGAGGTGGGGGGAAGTGGGGAAAAGAGTCTCAGCCTTTTCCCCATTTGAGCCTTTAACTCTCAGTTAAGGCTCAAACCACTACAATTTTTGGCGCCTCCAACGTGGGGCTTGGAAATTAATCTTGTATTGGGAAAGCAATACTTTTTTCTGAAAAAGGAGCTAGAAGTAGAAATGGCAATTTTAAAGAACCTGATGGCCCAAGCCTTTGCATGGGCTTTTGGCTGGATCTTTTGGACCCACGTCTACAAATTGATAACTTACCATGTGGTGTGGTTAATGACAGAGATGCTGATCAAGTGGATAAAAACTTTACCAATTAAGCTAGGCATGTATCTCTTGAATTCATTGAATTTCACTGTCAGTGGTAACTTTTCTAACATAGGAAACTTTCCTGAAGCAAGTTATGAAACCGATGGTGTAGATAAAAGTGCCTGTGATGGAAAATTGCTCTACGTTGCAATATGCTCCATATGCCTAAATGTAATCCTTATAGTGGCATTTGCTGGGACCGTGTTGGGTGAAGGACTAGCTAACCCATTAAGAGCTGTTTGGAGGGTGAGAACACACTCCTTTGTGCTCTTTAATGACTGGGGGCGTGTCTGCTGTGGGCATTGTAAGCACTCTGTAGACACAAAGAGGGAGGGGTCGGATTGTAATGACTGTGCCAGCTCTCAGCCTGAGCCCCAGGCACAAGGGTTTGCCCCACCACCAGCAGTCCCACAGTTGACCCCTGATGCTCCTGCCAATGCAGTCTCTCTAGCACCGGTTACCACACGCAGGAAAAGAAATCAAAAGTCATCGCCAAGCACGGATGGTGAGGAAGGAACCTCAGCAGGCCCCAGCACCTCACAGAACCCAGCGGTGGATGAAGATGATTCAGACCAGGAAATAACTGTTACATCGCTGCCCAGAAAGGAACTAAGGCAAACTCGTCTGGACTACGCAAGGAAAGAGGGTGAGCCAATACTAAGCTGGGCCCTGAGATGCTGGGACGAGGGGGTGGACACAGTGGACCTGGATAAGAGGGAGGCGAAGCTTTTAGGCTCCCTGACTCGTGATGCTGGTCTGGACAAAGAGTTAGCCAAACTTGATGGAATACACACTCTCTGGGCCCGGATTCTGAACGCCATCAAGAGCCGGCACCGCTCAAGAGATGACCTGCCCTGGGCCCCAGTTAGATGGACAACTATGGAACAGGGCATTTGGTATCTGAGGCAGATGACCGTGATGGAAATAATTTATGGGGATGGCCAGCTCCCTTCGGACCCAGATGAGGTGCCCATGAGACGGCCCTTCGTAAAGAAACTCACCCAGGGTGCTCCTCAGAAATATGCTCACACATTAGGAGGGATACTCTTGACTGGACAGGATGGAAGTCCTAAAACTGTCTGTGAGTTTGCCAATGATTTAAGGGAATATGAGGACAGCGTAAATCAGAAACCCCTTATCTCAGCCATAGAAACTATGGCTAAAGACATTGTCAAAGAGATCAAGACCTCCATGTCTGAACTGAAAAAGGGGAGCGATGCCTCCTTTTCCCCTTCTCCTTCAGAATGGGTCCAGGTTTCGGCAATCAGGAACAGGCGACCTTCCCCTAGGAGATCACCCCAAGCCAATTGGGGAATGTCAAGGGGGTCTCTGTGGAGGTTCCTCTGTGACCATGGAGAGGACATGGACACCTGGCATGGCCAACCCACCTCTGCCCTCTGGAACAGAGTGCGGGAACTGCAAGGTGGGCACCACGGGGATAACTCATCCAGGAGAAGGGCTGCCCCAGTTTCCCAGAGTGGTTCCTCTCACTCAAGAGACCCTTCCCCTAGTAACACAGGACCGTGTGACAAGTGTGGACATTGCTGCCAGCATTAGAGGTGCCCTACCTCGAGCCAGGTGGAGGCCAGGGACAACAGAGTATACTGGGATGTGTATGTGAAATGGCCTGGCACTTCAGAAGCCCTGAAGTACCGAGCTCTGGTGGACACAGGGGCCCAATGCACCCTGATACCATCGGGGTACAAAGGGACTGAGTCCATAAGCATTCAAGGAGTCACAGGAGGCTCACAAGACTTGACTGTACTGCAAGCTGAGATAAGCTTGACCGGGAATGAATGGGGAAAGCACGACATAGTGACTGGTCCAGATGCACCTTGCATTCTTGGCATTGACTTTCTGCGGGAGGGATGCTTCAAGGACCCTAGGGGGCACAAGTGGGCGTTTGGGGTGGCAGCTGTGGAGACTGCAGGCAAAGAACAGCTGTCCACCATGCCCGAGCTGTCGGATGACCCCTCCATAGTGGGCAGCCATAAGGTGCAGGATTTGAAGTTACCTATTGCCTCTCGCATAGTACATCACAGGCAATACAGGACCAACAGAGACTCTCTGCACCCCATACACCAACTGATTCGACGACTGGAGAGCCAGAGCGTGATCAGCAAGGCTCACTCCCCCTTCAACAGCCCGATATAGCCAGTGCGGAAGGCAAATGGGGAATGGAGACTGACTGTGGACTACCGTGGCCTGAATGAAGTGACTCCTCCGATCAGCGCTGCCATGCCGGACATGCTGGAGCTCCAGTATGAGCTGGAATCGAAGGCAGCCAAGTGGTATGCCACAATTGACATTGCTAATGCCTTTTTCTCCATTCCCATTGCAGAAGAATGCCGGCCACAGTTTGTTTTCACCTGGAGGGGAGTACAGTATCAATGGAATCGGTTGCCTCAGGGCTGGGTCCATAGCTCAACCATCTGCCATGAGGTGATCCAGACTGCCTTGGAGAAAGGTGGAGCTCCTGAGCATCTGCAGTTCATCGATGACATCATTGTATGGGGTGAGACAGCAGAGGAAGTTTACCAGAAGGGTAAGAGGATAATTGACATCCTGCTGGAGGCTGGCTTTGCCATCAAGAGAAGCAAGGTAAAAGGGCCTGCCAGGGAGATCCAGTTCCTGGGTGTTCAATGGTAGGATGGCCGTCGCCACATCCCTCAGGAGGTGGTGAACAGGATAGCCACTATGGTGCAGCCCACAAACAAGAAAGAGACACAGTCATTTTTGGGGCTTGTGGGCTTCTGGAAAATGCACATTCCCGGGTACAGTCAAATTGTGAAGCCTCTCTTCCATGTAACAAGGAAGAAAAATGATTTTGTGTGGGGACCTGAGCAGCAGGTGGCGTTTGACCAGATCAAACGAGAGGTGGTCCATGCTATGGCTCTGGGGCCTGTTCGAACTGGGCCAGAGATCAAGAATGTGCTGTACACTGCGGCTGGTGAGAATGGTCCTACATGCTTGTGGCAGAAGGCTCCTGGTGAAACCAGGGGCAGGCCCCTAGGTTTCTGGAGTAAGGGGTACAAAGGCTCTGAGGCCAACTACACCGTGACAGAGAAGGAAATCCTAGCTGCCTATGAGGGCGTCCAGGCTGCCTCGGAGGTAATTGGGACTGAGTCACCTCTATTTCTAGTTCCGAGACTTCCAGTCCTGACCTGGATGTTCAAAGAGAGAGGCTCAACCCCACATCATGCCACAGATGCTACCTGGAGTAAATGGATGGCCCTGATAACTCAGCGAGCTCGGATGGGGAACTTCGAACGCCCTGGCATAGTGGAAGTGATCACCAACTGGCCAGAGGGTGCTGACTTTGGAATGCCACCAGAGCAGACAGTGACCCGTGCTGAGGAGGCTCCCCCATATAACGATCTCCCTGACAATGAGAAGGGCTATGCTCTATTTACAGATGGGTCCTGCCGGCTTGTAGGAAGCAAGCGGAGATGGAAGGCAGCTGTCTGGAGCCCAACAAGGCAAGTGGCAGAAGCAAGGGATGGAGAAGGTGAATCCAGTCAGTACGCAGAGGTAAAAGCTGTCCAGCTGGCCCTGGATATAGCAGAACGAGAGAACTGGCCAGTGCTGTACCTCTACACTGACTCCTGGATGGTAGCCAGTGCCTTGTGGGGGTGGCTGAAGGAATGGAGGAGGAACGGGTGGCAGAGAAAAGGGAAGCCTGTTTGGGCCGCTGACCTGTGGCAAGACATCGCTGCCCGCCTGGACAGGCTGCCAACCAAGGTACGGCACATCGATGCACACATCCCCAAGAGCAGAGCCACAGAGGAGCACAAGCACAACCACCAAGCAGACCTGGCTGCTAAGATCTCCCAAATAGACTTGGACTGGGAACACAAGGGCGAGCTGTTCTTAGCTTGTTGGGCCCATGACACTTCTGGCCACCAAGGGAGAGATGCCACATACCGGTGGGCTCGGGACAGATCCGTGGACATCTCTATGGAGGCCATCTCACAGGTCATCCATGAGTGTGACATCTGTGCTGCCATCAAGCAGGCCAAGCGCATGAAGCCTCTGTGGTATGGGGGGAGATGGTTGAAATATAAATATGGAGAGGCCTGGCAGATCGACTACATCACCCTTCCTCGGTCTCACAGTGGCAAGCAGTACGTACTGACCATGGTGGAGGCAAGTACAGGGTGGCTGGAGACCTATCCAGTACCTCATGCCACTGTTCGCAACACCATCCTGGGCCTAGAGAGACATATCCTGTGGTGACACGGCACCCCCGGGAGGATTGAATCAGACAATGGAACCCACTTCAGGAACCATCTCATAAGGGACTGGGCAAAGGAACATGGGATTGAGTGGATTTACCACATCCCATACCATGCACCAGCTGCAGGGAAGGTCGAGCGCTACAATGGCTTGCTAAAGACCACCCTAAAAGCCATGGGGGGTGGAACCTTCAGGAACTGGGAAAAGCACCTAGCTCAAGCCACTTGGTTAGTGAACAGCAGAGGATCTGTGAACCGAGCTGGTCCTGCCCAGTCCGACCTGCTGCAAACAGTGGATGGAGATGGAGTTCCTGTGATTGCTGAGAAGAACCTGCTAGGGAAGTCAGTGTGGGTTTTCCCTGCTGCTGGTGGGGGCAAACCAACCCGAGGGGTGGTCTCGGCTGAGGGGCCTGGTCACACGTACTGGGTTATGTTAGAAACTGGGGACATTCAGTGTATCCCACAGCAGAATGTGACTCTGGCTGAGAGAGGATGAACTCAGAGGAGGCAACACTCATCAATGTAATTATGTGAATAGTTATAAGTTGTTCTAAGGTTCTCCATCCTACCTTAATACCAGCCCAGCATCCAGGACCCAACGTACCTACTACACACCAACCCAAAGAGCATCATCTCACCTGTACCCGTTCCCGATGTCCCTACAGCAACGGACTGTTCCTGATTTTTTTTTTCCTTTCCCTTTCAAAGACAGACTGATTCCTGAATCTTCTCCACATGCCTGCCCAGTTCAAGCACCACCTACAGTGACCATCACCAGAGAGAGAGAGAGAGACTGCCCTGGGAGAGAGCGAGCCGGGATAGCAAGAGACTTGCACCAAGGCTTCAAATACCATGTGTCAAAATCACATGAAGGGGCTGTGGCAGGAGAGAGGAAGTGGAACAGAGGGGTGGATTGTGGTGGGTTAACACCTTTTTCTGAAAACAAAAGAAGAAAGCAGGGTGGAGGGCTTGCGGGTACTTTACACTCCCTGAAGGGCGTTTCCCCCCTGGGAAAGCTGAGTCTGTTCCACTCCCCCCTCCCTGCCCAGCAAGGGTATAAAAAGCAGGACATCATAGCTGTTGGATCTCCTTTTTGGCTCCTGACTCTGCTGGATGAGAGCTACTGCAGCTGCCCTCCTGATCCTCAGCCACGTGGCCGGACCTGATCCTTCTCCCTGCTGCCTCTGCGCCTCCTCAGAGAAAGACTGGTTTTGTATTATTCTTTTCTGTCCCCCTCCCATCCATTCTTGTTCCTTGGCCTTGTGAACCTTTTTTTCCCTGTTATTGTTATATATATATATATATATAATTTGAAGAAAAAAAATTATTTGCCTCTCTACTTCCAAGCTGACTCCAGATTGTTGCTTAGTGGATTTGCTCCTTCCCTTTTTTTTTTTTTTTCCCTCCTCTCCCTGTTTGGAGGGAGGAGGTGGGGGGAAGTGGGGAAAAGAGTCTCAGCCTTTTCCCCATTTGAGCCTTTAACTCTCAGTTAAGGCTCAAACCACTACAACAAGGAACCAGAAAAATTTCTCAAACTGTCTCAGACTCTTGCATGTAAATGACTGGACTAGACACTAACATTATTCCTAGATGGCACAGAAAGTGGCACAGAAAGTCCTACTAACTCGCATAACACAAGGTCTTCAACCTGAAAAGTCAAATATAGCACAGAAACACTTACAAACGCACCAACACTGTAACATTTTTCAGCTACAAAGTGTTTACTCACCTGCTCAAATTTTTTTATTGTTGTTGTTCTTATTTAAAATTCTCCATTATACTTTGTTCTGCCAATCTAAGTGCTTTGCTATATCAGATCCTCATGAGGTCTGTGGTGACAGGTTGGACTCGATGATCTTTGAGGTCTCTTCCAACCTTAGTGATACTGAATATTGAATACTGAATCAAGGAAGGAGTCAAGCCTATAGAACTTCCCTATTTGTGACAACAGAAATCCCTGGAACCAGTTCCACATAATTTACACAGGCATATTTGGAAATAATCTTTACATTTTTTAACCAACCCAAGGTGATCCTGAGCAATGATAAACTAACTGAATTCTGAAATATTACAGTACTAGATTCCCCATAAGCATTGGTAAACAATCCAGACAGAAGATAAAGCTACCTTTGGACTACAAACCAATAGTCATACCTAAAATTTAATAGGGATTAAAAAAACAAACAAACCTGAATTGAAGTAAATGCTTCCACAGCCCTCATGAGGTTAGAATTCTTCTATAGTTTCTTGAGGTCTCTTACTTTCAAAAAAACTTAACACACACAGGCTGAAAATAAGTTGATTAAGCTTTAATATTAAGAAATCGACAGGAGAGAAAGCCTAGATGGAAGGCAGTTATGCAGCCTTTACTATATTCATATATGCCCCTTCATGCATTTACATGAAATACTTAAATGGTCAAATCACCACCACAACAACATACCTGATATCTAGGAAGCTTTTTTTTTTTTCATGATTAAAAAAAAATTACACAAAAAATCAGGTAATTTAGAAAGAACAACATTAGAAGATCAAAAAGAAAGGCAGTAAACCTAGAGAGACAATAATAAGCACATAAAATTCTACAGGGAACTGCAAAACCTTAGGCATGGAAATCAGCAAAATATCTAATAAAGTGATAAAGCTGCCAAATAAAATAAAATAAAAGGATGAAAACAACTACCAACAAGGGAGAAGACTGGAGTTATTGACCATGCTGAATTATGAAATGCCCTAAGGAAAAGGAAAATACAAAAAATCAGAAAATATATCTGTGTTGCTGTTTAGTTACAACTCAACAACATAAATAATGAAATGGCATAGGATATCTTCCACAAATACTTAAATGGTAGAGTTTCAAAAGAATAAAGATGATTATAGCCTTCCTACACAAATTACTTCAGTAACCAAGTCAGAGACCAGCTCTAGCAGGAAATAATGAATGCTGCCCAGTAACTATTACTTGTAATGATTTCCAACAGAGTAGCATCTTTGTGACTACAAGGCTGAGATATTGAAGATGCCTACCTTAAGGCCAAAATCTGCTTTTATCATGCAAGTGAATCTCACACTAATTGTTTGCAACCAAATCTCAGAGTTTACCTTTTCTTGAATTCTAATTCCAGTTTCATGAAGTCCAATCAAAATTAAAGAATCATAGAAAGATAAAGTGGTTTGGGTTGGAAGAGACTTTATCTAGTCCAATGCCCCTGTCATGGGCAGGAACATCTTTCACTTGCTTAGGCTGCTCAAAATCCCCTTGAACCTAACTTGGAACATTTCCAATTATATTGTAGACACAACATTTCTTCCAGTGTTTCACCACTTTCCCTACAAAAAAATTCTTCCTTATCTCCAATCTAAGCCTACTCCTTTCAGTTTAAAGACATCGTCCTTTGCACTGCAATTGCAGACACTGGTAAAAAGTCTTTCTTATAAGCTCCCTTTATATGTTGAATGATGCATGAAGAAATCTATTTTTGTCAAGTTAATACAAGAAATAGAAAGGCAGTCTTATTGAAGGCTTACAATCTGTTCATTATATTAAAAAAACCCCAAACTGTCAACCCTAAACAGCCCCTTTACAGTTGGACTTGATGATCTTGGATGTCTTTTCCAACCTTAATGATTCAGTGATTCAAATCTAATAGCCTATCTAAAGAAGCCATCTCATTTGGATCATAAAGACACTTGAGTTTGAACAAACAGAAGCAGATAACCTTAAGCACCATTCAACAGCCTACTTCTCAGTGGACATCAAAGCATTCTGTGCCTTTGAGGAGCAATGTTCATTGCCATTGTATTCAAAATCCAAAACATTTCCAAATCAGAAAGATGATCTCATTCCCTGTAGCAACAATGATATTCGGAAAATTGCTAAGGAAACTGAAGGGGAAAAAAAAGCCTACAAATGTCTTGCACTAACACCACCAGAGCAGCAAGGCTTCAAGACATTCAGACATTTTACTGGATCAATAGCTTTCCTTCATTATGATCTTCATCCCCATCAATTTCTCTCATGCATTTTTTTTAAAGTGTGGTAGTTTCAGGCTGTACCTTGAAAATTTTCCACAGATCTTGAACAGAAAGTGGTAGAGTGTAAATAAATCACTATTGGGTGTAAAAAGGAAAACCCATCACATAAAGCAACTACCATTAACTAAAGTTATCAACCAATTTTGCTAAATGCTTAACACAGCAGGTCTTCAATGAAATAAGCATTATAAATTGCCCACAACAAAGAAAAAGAAATATCTTGCTTGTTGTGTCATTGTATTCACTGATACAAACTGAAGGTGACTGCCTCATTGCCACCCTGCAGTCTAGGGTAAGAGTTCAGAGAAAATTCCATGTAACCTGAGTGCCAGCAATCTCTTCATCACACCAAAACCAAACAGGCTTCCCTCATCCTAACTTTGACTATTAGAGCTTTGACTTTTTCACTCCCTGTAAACCACTGCAGAATTAGAACCCAGTAACTCACTGAGCTACTTCAGCAATTTATCCAGTTATCATGTTTGAAAACCTGACTACCTCTTATAGTGGTAGTAAGTTACCTTGAAATGGGTTTCACAGAAGGAGGGTTCATTTGAACATGAGCCAGTAGTGTGCCCAGGAAGCCAAGAGGGCCAACAGGATGCTGGCCTGTATCTGCGGTGTTTCCCTGAGAACTGTGAAAAATATAGTGGTCCTGATCCAGCCAGCCCCACCACAGTGCGCTAAAATACAAACGGACAGACCAGTCTGCAAGGAGATGATCATGGCTGGGCCAAATGGCAGCAACCTGTTGAGCCCGTGGCTGTTTAATAAGGAGTTTGTGCATGGTGTTCTCACACCCTACCCCCCATTGAGCCTACTGTTTTATCTTTATTTTAACAGGTGGCTTTCTCCCCAGTTGCCTTTCCCCTCTGCTTCAAGGATACAGTATTTGATCTTTATTCCCATCCTTTCTCACATGGTTCAGGGTACAACACCTCTTGTCACACTCCAGGCTCCCACACAGACATGAAAGCCAGATAAACATCCTGTTAGCTAATCTCTGGGTTCCCACAACCAACAATGACCCCTTTTTCTCTCTTTCTAACCCTCTCTGGGGAAAAGGGGGAGAGAAGGGGGGTACAAGGGTGGGGAACCCTCCTCAGCAGAGGAGGGAAATCTCATTTCTGTGTTACTTTGTTGTATATTTCTGTATATATTGTAAATACTGTAAATTCTGTATATATTTCCCTGCATTCCCTAGACTGCTTTGTAAATATAGCACAACCCTTTTGCTAATCCGGCTGTGCGGTTTTTATTTTCAATTTTCTTCCCTTCACTTTACGGGGGGGGAGAAGGTCCGGCCTTTTCCTCCAACCCTCGACAGCAGGGAAGTGATTTTTCCCCAGTATTCAGCACTGGTGAGGGAAAGACATTAAGTTCTGGGGCCTGTCCAGAGAAGGGCAACAAAGCTGATGAAGGGCCCCCAGAACAAGTCTTATGTGGAATGACTGAGACAAACTGGGATTGTTCAGCCTAGAGTAAAGCAGGCTGAGGGGAAAGTTCCTAACTACAATTTCCAGAAAGGGAGAAAATGGCCTCAAGTTGCACCAAGGGAAGTTTAGAATGTATATTAAGAGGAATCACTTTACTGAAAGGGTTATCAGGCATTGGAACAGCTTGCTGAAGGAAGTGGTGGAGTTCCCATGCCTGGAGGTATTTAAGACTGATGTAGACATAGTACTTAGGGATATGGTTTAGTCAAGGACTTGTCAGTGTTAGGCTAATGATTGCACTCAATGGTCTTTTCTAATCTAGACCTGTGATTTCTAAAGCAGAAATCAGTAATTGTGCAGGAACTTCATTGTATCATCAGTGTGTATGAAGTTTGCCTCAACTGAAAGTCCCTGGCTTGGCACAGGTGCTTGTAAGACACAGAATCCTCAGCACTGCAGGGGTGCATTTTCCGCTCCTGCCTGCAACCTCCCAGTCCTGCCAGGAAGAGCAGAGGCAGATGGAGCTCAGCCTCCACATCACCTTTGCAGCATCTGACTGTCCAGATTATACAAAGTTCTTGTTGCTGCACAAAATGCTTCAAGGATCACAACTGTGCATTGCTTCAGAAGATGACATTCCACTTTGTGAGATGTTGTTTTTTTCCACAAAAGGCATACTCTTTATTCCTAAAGAGCAGGCTATGCCTTTCTAGCTGTGTCCCTGGAAGATCACACAACACAGGCATATTCAAAAGCATCACAGGCAAAAGAAGTTCTTATTTTCTGCATTAGCTACCAACAACTCTACTCTGCACTTTCAGATTTTCCCGTTTCTGAAGAGCTTTATAAAGATTACTAAGCACTCACTGCTCTCCTCTGAGCTAAGCAAGCATTCCCAGAAGTAATGTACTAACCACTGGCATATGCCACCCCACCACTGGGTTAGGAAAATGATTAAAGATCAAAGTGAAAGCCCTTGAAGATAGAAGATTACTCTTTAGTGAAAATGAAATAGATACGTTCCTGTTTGGATGGCCAAATGCACAATACCTGTTACCAGATTAATTTGGACAGATAATAAAATGAATGACCTGCTGAAGATGAGCCTTATAATACAGTGCACTTGTTTACTGTGTATTCTTACTATTACAGTCTCCATAGAAACAGGAGAGTTAGAAAACTTCAGCACTGTGCAATAAATTCTAATGATCTTTCTTTAAGGAATCATCATATATATTTAGTGCAAAGAGAATATATCAGCAAGACTTATACTCAGGTATATGAAACATGGATCACTAGTCTTAATGTAAAGGTGCTTGTACACCAGTTCTGTGTCCTTCTGGCAACAGAAGAAAAGACACTCCCTTTAACACACATTAACAGTTCACACCACACGGTACTTTCATCAATTTTATGTTGCTTCCTCCACCTGTCCTCCACACCAGCTGGAGATCAATGCACTGAAACATTTTCAAGATATACTTCCCTTTTCCCTGAAGTTTATGTGATGTCTAATCCCTTACATTTATAATCACCTACATCTTAACCATGATGTAATTTCTTATGCCTTGTGGGCTGATTTTCGTGACTCATTTTCCAAATATATTTGTGAAGGTGGTTCATGAATTAAACTTCTGTCAGCTGAAGCCTCCAGCATTGTTCCACCCATGTTCAGTATGGAGGCTTCTGGCTCTCAAGAAGTTTTAATGGTACAATGCAGAGGATCAGTCTCAGGGTTTATAAAGGACATTCAAGAAGCCATTACGTAAGGTAAGAAACATTTGAAATGCCCCCATGACTTTCTGTCATGCCATTGCTACTCTTCGGTAAGTTTAGCTTTCCTACATATACCACTGAAAATTTTCAGATGATTCATCCTCAGGTTTTGATGTCAAATAAGCGCAGTTTTGAGTTAAGCTTCTCATAGTTTCTCTGGTACTGTGCCCTTGCCCCTCACTTCTTCCCTGGTTTTAAGCTGTGTCCAGATAAGACCTGGGGGACCCTAGGACAGTAGCCTTGGTCACCTACAAATTCACACTCACTTAAGCATTTAACTGTTTAACAAATCAACATATTTTAATGAAATTAATATTACCTACAAGTGGCAGCACACATCTGAACTTGTAGAATTACTTTCCCAGAGGTACACCTTCCTTTATGGTGAAACATCTTCACCTTCTCTGACAATTTTTGCTCTTCCTTTGCTTTTTCCTGCTTAACAGCATCACTCCTCTCAGCTGCCATTTTGGGAGAGATTCTCTGGAGACACAGCTGGTGTCGTACCCAATGCAGAGTCATACTGAGATGACTAAATCACATGCATGGAAGCATTTGCTACCACTTAAATCTCAAGTGCAGAGGGTGTAGCACTGCCTCTGGTAATAAACTCCTACAATAAGCACCATTAACAGCTTTGGGGATCATATGCATTATTGGTGCAGAAGGGTTTGATATTCCCCTTGTGACAGAAGGGAGACAAGTAGTTAAATTACTGCCTGTTGTACACTATTGTAGTCATTAGCAGCTGTTATTTATAGTTCCTATTATAGGATCCCAAAAGACAGGAGAACTATGTCACACAGCATTACTACAAATAAAATCATTCTAATCATGAAGAAAAAGAAAACACACTACATTTTATAGTTTCATAGTTTCATTCAGGGTTGGAAGGGACCCCAAGGATCATCTTGTTCCAACCCCCCTGCCATGGGCAGGGACACCCCACACTAGATCAGGCTGGCCAGAGCCTCATCCAGCCTGCTCTTAAACACCTCCAGGGACGAGGCCTCGACCACCTCCCTGGACAACCCATTCCAGGGTTTCACCACTCTCATGGTGAAGAACCTCCTCCTCACATCTAGCCTGAATCTCCCCACCTCCAGCTTCATTCCATTCCCCCTAGTCCTGTCACTACCTGAGATCCTGAGAAGTCCTTCCCCAGCCTTCCTGTAGGCCCCCTTCAGATACTGGAAGGCCACAATTAGGTCACCTCGGAGCCTTCTCTTCTGCAGACTGAACAGCCCCAACTCCTTCAGTCTGTCCTCATAGGAGAGGTGCTCCAGCCCTCTGATCATCCTTGTGGCCCTTCTCTGGACACGTTCCAGCACCTCCACATCCCTCTTGTAATAGGGGCTCCAGAACTGGACACAGTACTCCAGGTGGGGACTCACCAGGGCTGAGTAGAGGGGGAGGATCACCTCCCTCGACCTGCTAGCCACACTTCTGATGCAGCCCAGGATCTGATTGGCTTTGCGGGCTGCAAGTGCACATTGAGAGCTCATGTTGAGCTTTTTGTCCACCAGCACCCCCAAGTCTCTCTCCTCAGGGCTACTTTCCAGCCAGTCACTGCCCAGCCTGTATTTGTGCCTGGGATTGCCTCGACCCAGATGCAGGACCCTGCACTTGCTCTTATTGAACTTCATGAGGTTGGCTTGTGCCCACCTCTCCAGCCTGTCAAGGTCCCTCTGGATGGCCTCCCTTCCCTCCAGCGTGTCTGCTGCACCACACAGCTTGGTGTCATCAGCAAACTTGCTGAGGGTGCACTCAATGCCACTGTCCATGTCACCCACAAAGATGTTGAACAAGACAGGTCCCAGGACTGATCCCTGAGGGACTCCGCTTGTCACTGGCCTCCACTGGGACATGGACCCATTGACAGCCACTCTTTGGGTGCGGCCATCAAGCCAGTTCCTTATCCATCTAGTGGTCCACCCATCAAACCCATGTGTCACCAGTTTGGAGACCAGGATGTGGTGCGGGACAGTGTCGAAGGCTCCAGGAGGATCTGCTCCATGATCTTTCCAGGCACAGAGGTGAGACTGACTGGCCTGTACTTCCCTGGTTCCTCCTTCTTACCCTTTTTGAAGATGGGGGCAATGTTTCCCCTTTTCCAGTCTGTGGGGACTTCACCAGATTGCCATGACTTTTGAAATAGAATAGAGAGGGGTTTAGCAACCTCATCTGCCAGTTCTCTCAGCACCCGTGGGTGTATCCCGTCGGGTCCCATGGACTTGAACACTTTCAGGTTCTTCAGATGATCACGAACCTGATCTGCACTTACAATGGGCAGTTCTTCCTCCCCGTCCCTGGCATTGTCTTCCATAACATCAGGAGTGTGGCTAGAGGCCCTTGCAGTGAAGACTGAGGTAAAGAAGTTATTAAGTACCTCAGCCTTTTCCTCATCACTTGTGACCATGTCACCATTTTCCTTTCTGAGGGGGCCCACACCTTCCCTAGTCTTCTTCTTCCCATTAATATACCTGTAGAAGTTCTTAGTGTTCCCTTTAATCTCCCTGGCTAGATTCAATTCAAACTCTGCTTTGGCTTTCCAGGACTCTTGCTGCTCGGGCAGCTTCCTTATATTCCCCCTGTTCTACCTGTCCTTCTCTCCACTTCCTGTAGAGTTTCCTTTTAAGTAATAGTGTGTCCAGTAGCTCCTTGCTCATCCAGGCAGGCCTCCTAGCATTCTTACCTGCTTTTCTCTTTGTTGGTATACAGAGCTCCTGGACACAGAGGAGGTGGTCCTTGAATACCGACCAGCTGTCCTGGGTCCCTCTTCCCTCCAGGGCTTTGTCCCACGACACTTTGGCTAGCAGATCCCTGAAGCGATCAAAATCTGCACGCCTAAAGTCTAGGGTCGTGAGCTTGGAATACTTCCTCCTGATTGCCCTGAGGATATTAAATTCAACTGCTTCATGGTCACTGCAGCCAAGGCCGTCTATGAGCCTCACATTGCTTACCAGCCCTTCCCTGTTGGTGAGAACAAGGTCCAGCACAGCACCATTTCTTGTTGGTTCCTCTACCATTTGGAGGAGGAAGTTGTCTTCTATGCAGTCCAGGAACATCCTGGATTGCTGGTGCCTTGCTGTGTTGTCCCTCCAGCAGATGTCCAGGTGGTTGAAATCACCCATGAGGACCATTTTAAGCAGAGAATATCACTTTAGTTTAAATAGAAAGTATGAATGCAGGTGTTTTGATAACAAAAATGCATGTTTCAGTACTCCCATCCCACCAGATAATACAAGAAGAAATATGAAGGACAAGAAAAAAAAAGTACATTAATAAAATCAGATGAAAGAAAAAGAGGTATATCTGGAGAAGTTTCCACCAGTACAATGGAAGTGGGATATGCTGGAAAACACACAGCTGAAAGAAATGAGCTCTTGGGGGTTTAATCATTGAGAAGTTTCTATGCTGTATCTTTTTAAACCTATTTTTTTAATTCTAGGGAGTTAATACAAGTCAAAAACATGTTTCAGACTACTCCAAGCCAAGCAGCATGCCTTAAAGCAGACAAACATTGTTCAGGAAGCTTATGAAAATAAGTTATCTAACACTGAACATCTTGGATACAGAACCAAATTCCCCTCTCCCACTCCTCCAGTAAAAAGAGGTGGTGGAGGAGTATGGGGGTGGAGAAGGACAAACTAAAGCAAACTAGAATTTCTTGAAGTAGATTTCTTTCTAGAAGTTAGCAATATGAATTCTAGTCTTTTTTTTTTTTTTTTCCTAACTGACATTCTTTTTGGAAGAAAACTTTCAAAATAAAATCCATTATTTCTACATCCTCTGAAAAAAAATATTTTGCCCTTCAAAATGTTAAAGAGCTTCCACAAAATTGGAGACGATGATACAAGCAAAATGAATCTGGGAGAAAATATTTTCTTCACAGAAATGGTCTTCAAGCATTGGAACAAGTTATTCAGGAGGTGGTGGTATCACCATCTCTGGAGATATTTGAAAGACATGGATGTGGTGCTTCAAGGCACGGTTTAGTGGTCATGGGATTCAAAGCTCTACATGAGCAGTTGGACTTGATCTCAAAGGTCTTGCTATGATTCTATGATTCTGATGTTGTTTCCATTGCTTACTCCTCTCAGGACTGAGAGTCTTAACAGAAAATAAAAGGCTTTCTTTAAGATACCAATCTACTTCAACAGTTGAAGTTCAATTTAAGGGAGAAAGGAGCATAATCAACATGTGAAGAATTGGTAGCAAATAACATGTCTATTACTTCTATTCTTTGCACAACTGCATTATGCAGAATTAGTGCATACCAGCCAAGAGATCTGTCCTTGCTTCTGAGTTTTCTCAAAGTAGCAGGAGAGAGAGGCAAGACTACTGGAACAGGGAATGAAAGTACTTGTGTAGGCATCCCTGAGACCTTTAAAAGCAGCAGCAATGAAATATCAATGTGGTCTACTCTACCTATGTGAAACCAATGAACCCAAGACTCCTCCAGCATTACAGCAATATTCCTCTGAGACCTATATGAATTCCCTGTGCTCCTCACTATTGACTGGTAGCTGTTCTAGAAAACAGTACTAACATCTTATTTTACTCACTGTACAAACAGAAATACCTCTTTTGATTTCTCTGCTCAATTACATGTTATTTAACTCTACCCACACACTGCACTGTGTTGCCCCAGTTTTACATTTTGGCAGTGGACTTCAAAGCTGTGTCCCTCCAGCGGCTTAATTTAAAAGGGTTTGCTGCGGCTCGCGGGGACTCTGTTCAGCAGGCAGCCCGTATTCTCTTGTACTCTCTCGTGTTCTCACGCGCCGCCCCACTTTTTTCTAATTTTTTTTTTTTTTTTTTTTTTTGTGCAGTAGGTGCTGTGGCCAGGGACAGGCATGGTTGTAACTCGCAGCAAAATCTCCCTAAAATAATCAGTGTGAACCCAGACTGAGGTAGAACAGAAGCACGTAGCTGTCCAGGTGTCTGGCTGTAGAGAGTGCTGGAGCCTGGCTCTTGAGATGCAGGGTAGTGGGGGCAACTCTTGCATAAGGTGTGAGCAGATTGACTATCTGCTTAATCTGGTGGCCAGACGGAAGGACGAGGTTGCTAGCCTTAGAAATGTAAGGGAATGTAGGAAAGAGATGAACCAGAGGAGGAAAGAGATGAACCAAAGGAGGAAAGAGATATGATACTATGATACTATTAACCAGATGAGGAAAGAGTTGAATCAGAGTAAGCAGGCTCTGCAGGCTCCCCCAGCAGAGGCTGGTTATTCAAAAAGCAGAGGGGAATGGACGCAGATTCCTCTCAAAAGACACAAAGTAAAACCTCCTTGCCTCCCCTCACCTTCCCTGCTGCTCTTGGAAAACAAGTATGGGGCACTGGAGATCGAGGGTGAGGTGATCCTGATGCCAGAGGACACACCATCTGGGGTTCTCCCTGAGGTTAAACAGCCTAAGGTTAAACAGCCTAAGGCAAAGCAGCCTAAGGTCAAACAGCCTTCCCCTGGCATCAGGACCTGCTCCCTCAAAAAAAAGAGGAGGGTAATTGTTATTGGTGATTCCCTTCTGAGGGGAACGGAGGGCCCTATATGTCGGCCTGACCCCTCTCATAGGGAACTCTGTTGTCTGCCAGGAGCCCAAGTTAATGATGTTACCAGAAGGCTGCCTAGCCTGGTGCAGCCCTCTGACTACTATCCTTTACTAGTTATGCAGTTAGGGAATGATGATGTTGCAACCAGAACTCCCAGGGCTATCAAAGATGACTTCAGGGCCCTGGGAGACCTGGTTGAGGGGTCAGGGGCACACATAATTTTTTCATCAATACCCTTAGTTGCAGGAGGAAATACCATAAGAAACAGGTCAGCAGCTATAGTCAACAAGTGGCTTAGAGGCTGGTGCAGTCAAAAGAATTTTGGGGTTTTGGATCTTGGGAAACATTCTACGGCACCAGGCCAGCTGGCAACAGATGGAGTACACCTGTCCCCGAGAAGGGGAAAAGTCACAGTATATGAGAACGGACTGTCCCCCAAAGGTAAAAAGATCCTGGGAAGGGAATTGGCAGGTCTCATCGACAGGGCTTTAAACTAGTTTCGAAGGGGGAAGGGGCTGAAACTAGTCCCCTCAGGCAAGAGTCTGGGGGCGATAAACTAGAGTCAGAGGTGAAACCAGCAGCCTGGCTGAAGTGCATGTTGTGACCGTTTGAGGCTGTGCCTTTAAGAAAGGCAATATGGTGGACAGATGTTGGTAAACGAAAGAAGAATCTAAACTAATTTCATTGGTGAAGTGGGAGGAAGCACCTTCTGAACTGGGAGTGCAGGAAGGTATACTGGGCTTTCCAGCACTTTTCTATCAGTCTTGCTTCCGCTTTTCCTTCGGGCAGCTGCTTGCAGCTCCTGGGCTTTCTGCCAAGGCTTCGGCCTTGAAAACCGATAAGCTACCAGGCCTGTATTAACTGCTTTCCAATTAACACAAAACTGCTTTTAACTTCTTTCTTTCTCTTTCTCTCTCTCTCCTAACCTGCTCTGGGGAAAAGGGGGAGAGAGGGGGAGAGCGGAGGTGGGGAACCCCTCAGCAGAGGGGGGAACTCTCATTTCTGTGCTACTCTATTGTATATCTTTGTATATATTGTACATATTGTAAATTTGTATATATTCCCCTGCATATCCTACATTGCTTTGTAAATATACAGCTCCACTGCTTTGCTAATTCAGCTGTGAGGTTTTTTTTCCTTTCCCTTCAATTTTTCTTTCCCTTTACTTTACAGGGGGGAGGGAAGAGGTTTCTTGGCCTTACCCTTCCAACCCCACCACACATGTACACTAATGCACGAAGCATGGGTAACAAACAAGAGGAGCTGGAAACCTTGTTGCAGCAGGAAAGTTATGATGTAGTTGCCATCACAGAGACATGGTGGGACGGCTCATATGACTGGAGCACTGCAATTGACGGCTACAGGCTCTTCAGGAGAGACAGGAAAGGAAGAAGGGGTGGAGGGGTGGCCCTGTACATCAGGGAGGCACTAGATGCCATTAGACAGAGATTAGGGACAATCAGGTTGAATGCTTGTGGGTAAGAATTAGAGTGAAGACCGGCAGGGCAGACATCCTGGTTGGAGTCTGTTATAGACCACCCAACCAGAAGGAAGATGTTGATGAAGCATTCTATAGGCAGCTTAAGGCTCTTGGTCTCTTCTCCCAGGCAACCAGCATCAGAACAAGGGGACACAGTTTCAAGCTGCGCCAGGGGAGGTTTAGACTTGAGGTGAGGAGAAAGTTCTTCACCGAGCGAGTCGTTCGTCATTGGAAAATGCTGCCCAGGGAGGTGGTAGAGTCACTGTCCCTGGAGGCGTTCAAGAGGAGATTGGACGTGGCACTTGGTGCCATGGTCTAGTCATGGGGTCTGTGTTTATAGGTTGGACTCGATGATACTCGAGGTCTCTTCCAACCTTAGTTATACTGTGATACTGTGAAGATCTCTGGACCTTGTTCTCATGGGCGACTTCAACCTGCCCGACATCTGCTGGGATCTCAACACAGCAGAGAGGAGACAGTCTAGGAGGTTCTGAGAATGCATGGAGGACAGCTTCTTATCCCAGGTGCTGCGAGAGCCTACCAGGGGCAAGGCTATGCTTGACCTCCTCTTCACCAATAGGGAAGGGCTGGTGGGTGATGTGGTGGTCAGAGGGTGTTTAGGGGCCAGTGACCGCGAGATAATTGAATTTTCAGTATTTGGTCAAGCTAAGAGGGGTAGCAAGAAGACCTCCACTCTGGACTTCCGGAGGGCAGACTTCAGGTTACTCAAGGAACTAATTCAGAGGGTTCCTCGGGATAAAGCCCTTAATAATAAAGGGGTCCAGGAGGGCTGGACATGCTTCAAGGAAGAATTGTTGAAGGCTCAGGGACAGGCTGTGCCAATGTGCCGGAAGATGAGCCGCCAGGGCAGACGGCCAGCCTGGATGGTTAATGAACTTTTAATAGAACTAAGGAAAAAAAAGAGGGTGTATCACCTTTGGAAGAAAGGGGAGGCAACCCACGGAATGTTTAAGGATGTTGCCAAATCATGTAGGAAGAAAATTAGGGAGGCAAAAGCACATTTGGAGCTTAAACTGGCCTCTACTGTGAAGGACAACCAAAAGTCCTTCTATAAATATATTAATAGCAAGAGGAAGGGCAAGGATGACCTCCACTCCTTGGTTGACATGGAGGGAAATGTTGTATCAAAGGATGAGGAAAAGGCAGAGGTACTTAACACCTTCTTTGCCTCAATTTTTACTAGAAGGACAGAACGTCTTCCAGACAGTTGGGCTGCAGAGCTGGCAAAAGGAGCCAGGGAGCTGCACAGTTCCCCTATGTTCCATGAGGAGGTGGTTGGAACTATCCTTAGCAGCTTGGATCCCCACAAGTCCATGGGACCTGCTGAGCCACTTGGACACTCACAAGTCCATGGGACCGGATGGGACCCATCCTAGGGTGCTGAGAGAGCTGGCAGATGAGCTGGCCAAGCCGCTCTCCATCATTTTTCAGCAGTCCTGGCTCACTGGAGAGGTCCCAGAAGACTGGAAGCTGGCCAACGTGGCACCCATCCACAAGAAGGGCCGGTTGGATGAACCAGGGAATTATAGGCCTGCCAGCCTGACCTCACTGCCATGCAAGATTATGGAACAGGTCATCCTGAGTGCAATCACACAGCACTTACAGGATGGCCAAGGGATCAGGCCCAGCCAGCATGGATTTAGGAAGGGCAGGTCCTGCCTGACCAACCTGATCTCCTTCTATGATCAGGTGACCTGCCTGGTGGATGTGGGGAGGCCTGTGGATGTAGTCTACCTGGACTTCAGCAAGGCCTTTGACACCGTCCCCCATAGCAAACTCCTGGCCAAGCTGTCAGCCCATGGCTCGGATGGGAGCACACTGCATTGGGTTAGGAACTGGCTGGATGGCCGAGCCCAGAGAGTGGTGGTGAATGGTGCCATATCCAGCTGGCGGCCAGTCACTAGTGGTGTGCCCCAAGGATCAGTGCTGGGCCCTGTGCTCTTTAACATCTTTATTGATGATCTGGATGAGGGCATTGAGTCTATCATCAGTAAATTTGCTGATGACACCAAACTGGGGACAGGAGTTGATCTGCTAGAGGGTAGAAAGGCTCTGCAGAGAGACCTCGACAGGCTGGACATGTGGGCAGAGTCCAACGGCATGGGATTTAACACATCCAAGTGCCGGGTTCTGCATATCGGCCACAACAACCCCATGCAGTGCTACAGGCTGGGGTCAGAGCGGCTGGAGAGCAGCCAGGCAGAGAGGGACCTGGGGGTACTGGTCGATGGCAGGCTGAACATGAGCCTGCAGTGTGCCCAGGCAGCCAAGAGGGCCAATGGCATCCTGGCCTGCATCAGGAACAGTGTGGCCAGCAGGAGCAGGGAGGTCATTCTGCCCTTGCACACTGCACTGGTTAGGCCGCTGGGGTTGCTTAGACTGGAGAAGGGGTGACCTTATCACGCTCTACAACTACCTGAAGGGAGGTTGTAGACAGGCGGATGATGGTCTCTTCTCCCAGGCAGCCAGCACCAGAACAAGAGGACACAGTCTCAGGCTGCGCCAGGGGAGGTTTAGGTTGGATGGTAGGAAGAAGTTCTATACAGAGAGAGTGATTGTCCATTGGAATGGGCTGCCCAAGGAGGTGGTGGAGTCGCTGTCATTGGAGGTGTTCAGAAGGAGACTTGATGGGGTGCTTGGTGCCATGGGTTAGTTGTTTAGGTGGGTTGGATTGGTTGATGGGTTGGACGCGATGATCTTGAAGGTTTCTTCCAACCTGGTTTGGTTTGGTTTATTCCACTAGAGAGTGCCTGTGAAACATGTACACTCCAACAAATAAACCCCCCCTCAGTCCACATGATTTACATACTGCCTAGGCAACCATCTCAAATAGATGAAAGCACTGAAAAACAAAAATCCCAAATTATGGCATGTAGAAATCCATCATTCTACATAATGCTTTCACTTAGCTATAGTCATATCAGTAACATGACCAGTTATCAGAGCTGCCTGCAGTTTTTGACAATGATAATGATGTATACTTCTCTCTTCCTTCAGTAGCTCAGGTGTACACATTGGGAATGCTTTACAAAACATTTCAGTCAAGTAAGCTTTCTTGAAGAAATGTTTTCTGGAGAGAATTTCCTTCCTACACACCTTCATCTGGCAAGGCTTTTATGTTGTTAGGCAAAGAGAATGCAAAGACATACACCCCTGCCTCTAGAACTAATCTTCAAAGACTTAGACTCCCTTTTTCAGTCCCTGCTCCCCAACACATCTCAGGGTGAGAGTCTTGTAAAAGCGCTGTTTTACAACTAATGGTTTATATCCAGTCCCGAGAGCACAGGGGCTAGTCAGCATTCGCCTTTCAGGGGAAGATGCTTTATTGATCTTGGAACATTTAGCATGACATTTAAGCATCAGAGAAATCTCTTCCTTAAGTTTTTGGTTTCAAGAATACCTATGTTTTGGGTGAAGGACAACTGTGACTTCTCATAACATTAGTAAAGGGGAAAAACTTCTCTCATGGAGGTAGTTGTAGTAGAGGACTCTGAACTCAGAAAAAGGACTTTGAACTACGCTAGCAGCAAACTAGGAACTGGTGCAAAGACTGAAGCATCAGTACACTGTGCTTTGACCATGCTTTTTACTTCATAAGCAGAATAGTCCAGAGATGTTCTTCAGCTGGAGCCTTAGAACAGTTTTACGCTCGCATGTATCCATCATCTCTTGGCCTGTTTCAGGTGGGCTGATATGTATTAATTATCTCTAACTGGAAGTCTTGATACTGAAGTCTGAGGATCTTGAGACAATAGACCCGACCCATTTGAAGTCCAAGCATGCCCCAAACTGCCTATATTTGTGAACTCCAAAGATCAGATTTTAGTGTATTAAGCTAGGTAAATCATATTAGATATGATTCCTTCCTACACAAGTAAGAAAGGAATCATAGCTAATAAGACAAGGCAGTCTTCTGGCTATTTTCAGATTGAAATCATATAGCTCCTTATTCTAGCTGGTGAGAGCCCAATGGCTCTATTGTCTCAAAACACGGTGTGGCATACTTGGTCTGAATAGACAGGGTGATGGCTTTGATGAACCTTAATAGCTGTCGAGGAGAGGAGCTGGCCTGGCAGAATGACTTAGCAATGAAAAGAGAGAATTTCTGCCAAGGCAGGAATTCCCTCTTTCCTTATTTTAAAGCCACTGCAACAGCACCATGGAAAAGCCAATAGCAGACATTACACTGGAGCACTCACCTCTGTGCACACCTGCACATCTCCCTTCGTCATGTGAAGGAATGCACAAAAGGGCATAAAAGGACCACAACTTCCTAAGTCCGTGTACTGTATCTATGACAGAAGACCCTGCTGAGATGCATCCTATAGTGTGTAATTACCCTGTCATCAACCGGGCAAGTGAACCTGAATCAAATTGGCTCTGAATTTTTATTTTTTAATTTTTTTATATTTAATAAATCATATTCATATTTTATCGCATTTCCATCTTATCAATTTGATCAAAAACTATATCAGTGGGTTATTTCTTTCAGCTGGAGCTGTGGAGAGAAAGTTATAATTCAGGAAAATAAGCAATCTGCTCCCTACCATGTCATTATATCTTCATATTGTTCCCCCTTACAATCTTGTTAGTAACACCTATACAGAGCTTGTAACTGCTTTTCCTCCAATTAACTTTAGAACTGATAATCCTAGTTGTTGCTGGCTAGTTAACTTATGGGAGATGAAAAGAAACTGAGAAAGGACATTAATACAGCTCTTACAGTATGCTTATGGCATCTAAAAAGAAAGTTCAGAATAAAGTGTCTGGTATGTTTTGCTTCTTGAGACACAGGGTATACAACAAATACAGGTTCTGGATATCAACTAACATGATAATGAATTAGGCCAGGGCATGCTATGTGAACTTTCAATTTAGAAAAGAATATTTATAATTTGTTTGTGTCTTTCCACTAATCAACACTTCAGAAAAAAAAACATAAAACTATTTTTAAAAGATACTGAGAATTTGTACATCTTACATGTTAGAAAAAAGTGAATTGTTCTTTAACCTTTGTAACAATTGTGTTAAATACGTATCTTCTTCCAAAACTGCATGGCTGTTGAATCACCAAATTACCTTTTTTATCCTCCTTTTTGAATGGCTCTGCAGGAGAAGTGTTTATAACCACATTATAAGCACCAAGAATAAAAGTTTATGGTAGAAGTACTAACATCATCACCAGGGGAAGGCAATCATTGCTCCCATGCACCTTTCTTCTCTAGTTTACAAATTTACAGTATCAATGCTGATGAAGCTTTGCAACTTCAAACTCTTACACAGTGCAAGAAGAGACCATGAGATATGCAGTTTTCTACATTACAGGAAATCTGGAGTCAAAAACTGAGGTTGGACTTTGTCTGAGGGGCAGTCAAATGAAAGGATGGCCTGGCAGCACTGGCCCAGCTCTCCCCAAGAGTTTATTTCTTTCTCCAGGGTGCAGCTTCTCTAACAGCTTGAAAGAGGCCAGTTGTGGCGGCACTCTTGAATGCGGAGACCAAGACCCCCTGACTGGCCACACCTGACCTGTTGAAGGGATCTGCTAATATTATTATCAGTGATCTGGATGAAAGGATTAAGGGTGCCCCTCATTAAATTTGCAGATGACACCAAGCTGAGTGGGAGTAGTGATCTGCTTGAGGTACAAAGGCTCTACAGAGGTATCTGAACAGGCTGAAACAATAGGCCAAGTCCAACACTACAAGCTTAGGGTACAGTGGCTGGAAAACTGCCCAGCAGAAAAGGACCTGGTAGTGTTGGTCAACAACTGTTTGAATGAGTCAGAATGTGCCTAGGTGGCCAAAGAGGCCATAAGCCATGTTGGTCTGTATCAGGAATAATGTGACCATCAGGATCAGGGAAGTGCTTGTGCCTCTGTACTCAGCGCTAGTGAGGCCACACTTGGAATAATGTGTTCAGTTCTTGGGCCCCTCACTACAAGACACTGAGTTGCTGGAGAGCATATCCAGGAGGGCAAAGCTGGTGAAGGATCTAGAGAATGAGGAGCAGCTAAGGGATTTGGGGTTGTTTAGCCTGGAGGAAAAGGGGCTAAGGAGAGACTTATGAACCTCTTACAATTACCTTGAAGGAGGTTGTAGTGAGGTAGATGTTGGTTTCTTCTCCCAAGCAGAAAATGACAGGATGAGAGTAAATGCTTTCAAGTTATCCCAGGGGAGAATTTCTTCACTGAAAGGGCTATCAAGCATTGGAACAGGCTGTCAAGGGCAGTGTTTGAGTCACCATCCCTAGAAATATTTAAATGTGTAGACATGGTTCTTAGGTATATAAACAAATGGGGAATCTACTACTGCAATTCTCACTTTTACCCATCCTCACTCCATAGACCATGTTATGTTATTAAAACTAGATCAAAGAGAAAACACCGTGGCTCTGGGTCAGTCCCAGAGACATCTAGTGATGAGGAATGTGGAGAATCTGTGTCAGTTAAAAAGAGGGCTAAAAAGTTAATTGGAAAAGCTGCTCTGAATGATTTTGCCGCTGATTCTGACAGGCTGCCAAGGGCGGCGGCTGGTATCAACATGGCGTCTCCTCCTTCTCCTCCTCCTTCTTCTCCGTCGGCCATTAACAGAGCAACGTCAGTTCCGCCCACTTCTTCAGTGGGACCGGAAGTCACTGCCCCAGCAGCTGATTTATCTCAGGACATGTCAGCTTCTATTAAGGTGGCTGTAAATTCAAACACAGCTCCAGTTAAGGTGGCTGTTTTAAAGACTAGAAGTGGAAAGACCAAAGCTGATGGAGAAGAAGAGCAGGAGACTGATCCTGGTGAGGAGCCCTCTACTCTAAGAAATCCTGCTGAGGAGGAAGAGAAGATTTGTTTTAAAGATCTAGCTGACCCAGTGAGAGCAAAGCAGGACAGAGATGCACCTAGGAAAGGAGCTGGCAAAGGTGGTTCTCAGCTTAAAGAGATCCTTGAGAAAATGGCAGGAGGATTATTAGGACAACAAGTTGAGGGGGAGGAGCAAGAGGCAGATGACATAATTGACTGTTCGTCTCCGAGGGAGGAGCTAATAAATGTCTGTAAAGATTATATACCAGGGCAGATAAGGAGCCAGTTCTAGCTTGGCTTAGTAGGTGTTATGATACAGGTGCTCCAGCTCTAACAGTTGGAGACAAGTCAGTAGCTCAGTTAGGAACTCTCTCAAGGGATAATGGAATAGATAGACATCTAAGCAGGCAAAACGACTTAAGTCCTTCTGGTATGGTGACAGATGGTCCAAGTACAAGTATGGTGAAAATTGGCAGATTGACTACATCACTCTACCACGTTCTCGTTCTGGGAAGCAGTACGTGCTTACTATGGTAGAGGCAAACACTGGATGGTTGGAAACTTATCCAGTTCCACATGCAACTGCACGCAACACCATTCTCGGTCTGGAGAGACAGATCCTGTGGAGACACGGAACTCCAGAGAGGATTGAGTCAGACAACGGAACTCATTTTAAGAACAACCTTGTAAAGAACTGGGCAAAAGAGCACGGTATTGAGTGGATATTCCATATTCCCTACTATGCACCAGCTTCAGGGAAGATGGAACACTACAACAGTTTGTTGAAGACCACTCTTAAAGCCATGGGGGGTGGATCTTTGAAAAACTGGGAAAAACATTTAGCAAAAGCAACCTGGCTGGTAAATAGTAGAGGTTCAGTGAACCGAGCTGAACCTGCACATTCAGATTTGCTACAGAAAGTAGAAGGTGATAGAGTTCCTGTGGTTAGAGAAAAGAATCTGTTAGGTAAAACTGTTTGGGTATTTTCTCCCTCAGGGGAGGCTAAACCTGTCCGAGGGGTGGTTTCAGCTGAAGGTCCGGGTCACACTTATTGGGTAATGCAAGAGAATGGGGAAATTCAGTGTATACCACAATGAAATTTAACTTTAGCTGAAAGAGTCTAGTTTCAAACTGTTGTACAGCTACATCGCGTCCAAAGGAAGAATCAACGAGGAATCTACGGTGCATGAACCCTGAGAACCCTGAGTCAACTAAGAGACCCTGAGAATCCCTGTTTCCCTTTTTCTTCGCTTCGTCGGTGAAGAAACAAACTGTTTTCCATTTTTCTCATTTTCTGATTTTCGTGGACATTTTGAATCATCTATATCTGAGCATAGCCGAAATGGACTATGAACTTTACTCACGAACTGTAAATGTCATCTTGGGTTGGATGGACAGTATGAACAGCCAATGAAATTGTTTAGAAAGGGTGGACTGTGGCCGGTTGAGGTGGTGCCTTTAACAAAGGGATTTTATGGCCGAATTTTTGTAAACAAAAGACGGGTCTAAACTAATTTCATTGGTGGAGAAGCAAAAGCACTGCCTTAAGTTTGATTCCCAGTGGGACTAGTCTCAGTTGCTCTTCTTTTTCTTCCTTGCAGCAGCTCACAGCTTTCTGGGCTTTTGGCCAAACTGACCTTGAAACTGATAAACTGCAAGGCCTGTATTAACTGCTTTCCAATTAACAACTGCATTTTTTTTTCCCCTCTCTCTTTCTAACCCTCTCTGGGGAAAAGGGGGAGAGAAGGGGGTACAGGGGTGGGGAACCCCCCTCAGCAGAGGAGGGAACTCTCATTTCTGTGCTACTTTCTTGTATATTTCTGTATATATTGTAAATACTGTAAATTCTGTACATAAACCTGCATTTCCTAAACTGCTTTGTAAATATACAGCACACACTCCTTTGCTAATTGAGCTGTGCATTTTTTTTCCCTTCAATTTTCTTCCCTCTACTCACAGGGGGGGGAAAGGGCCTGGCCTTTCCCTCAACCCTATGACAAAAGGACTGAATTCTTATATTTAAAAAAATAGGTAATTGGCACATAGACTAGGGTGAGGTCAGTATCTCATGATTCTTCAGTCCAATTTAAGGAAGCCTGAAATAAATAAGAAGGCCAAAGTCTACCTGCACTCTGTTCACTAATTATAAAATTCAAAATTCTTACTAGAAGATATGTATTATTAAATGTCTTACTATAGTGCTTCTCCCATGTTCACAGATGAAAATGGAAATGAGCTTTTAAATTTCATTTGAGCAGTTTCTGGTAACCAACCACAAGTCACACTACAGTTCCACACAGCTATTGGGTTCTCTGGGCAATTATCCTTAGTGCAAACGGTGCTTGAAACACAAGTAATAGCAAAGGAAGAAAATGGTTTATTTTCATGGTAGCTATTGAGGAAAGTGGGAACAAAGCCTTAAGAGCCGCAAGCAATCACATATGTTCTATTAAAAAGCTATAAAAAATCAGCAACATTTTTCCTCCTGCTTCTCTGAAATGAGTCTGCTAAATCAAACTCTCATTGCATATGCAATCACTTTCACTCAATTTATAAAGTATTTTAAAACTAATTTCAAAAGAAATTGTTTTTTGTGTAATAAAAGAACATAAAATTATATCACTTTCTTCTCATTCATGTTATCGCCCTCAACTAATTTGCTCTAGTCAAACATTTAAGTCTCCTCCTGCATTACAGCAAGGCATCATTAGCGATACACCTGTGTGTTCTTTTAGCTTACTCCTCTAGTTTCTGAATAAGCATAAAGCAAGCTTTATCTGCAGTCAGAGCTATGCATACGATTTAATGCACCTTTGCGAACCAACAAGATCAGACTGCAGACTTCAGTATTAAACCCCCTTTTTTTCCAAAATTGCAACTTTTTAATTAACAAGAGACACTTCAGAAGTTTATATAAATACCTTTATAAGTAACACCTGACAATCTCTACAATATCAACAGCTCCAGAAAGTTGACAGAACATACAAAATCTTCACATGAAAGCAGGTAATTTAAACAAAACATCCAAGCTGTCACTCCCTAGAAGAGCACTTCAAACAAGACTTCTCTGTATTATCCAATAGGTGTCTGCATTTCTCCAAATCATTATAAAATTAACTCATTAAGAAACATTTACCTGTGTTCCTGTCAGGTAAGATACAGCAATGCTTCTGCAGTATGCCAGGCAGAACCTATTAAAAAAAAGAAATAGACATTACTGCACATACTAGTTTAACATCATGTAAAGAAGAGTTGATGGCTGCTGGAGCATGCATCTGATGAAGCTTTGTGCTCTCATTCTGCATCAAGTTAGCTATCCCAGTGAAAATGTAAGCCTCACTCATTAGGAACTGCACACAGAAGAATCTTACTAAGTTAGCTACTTATTACTTTCCACTAAAGCTAGTTTCACCCTCTCCCATAGACTGCAATATCAAAGAATAAAAGAACATAAGACCACAATGAAACATACTCAACTACAAACATAGTATCTTACTAGTCTCTGATGCTGCTGTTACCAATTTTGCACATGTGGCCCTGGGGTTATAAGATCTAGCTCTTCATAGAATCATAGAATCAACAAGGTTGGAAGAGACCTCAAAGACCAAGTCCAACCTGTCACCACAGACCTCATGACTACTAGACCATGGTACCAAGTGCCATGTCCAATCCCCTCTTGAACACCTCCAGGGATGGTGACTCCACCACCTCCCTGGGCAGCCCATGCCAATGGCTAATGAATCTGTGAAGAACTTTCTCCTCACCTCAAGCCTAAACCTCCCCTGGTGTAGCTTGAGACTGTGTTCTCTTGTTCTGGTGCTGGTTGCCTGGGAGAAGAGACCAACTCCCTCCTGGCTACAACCACCCTTCAGGTAGTTGTAGAGAGCAATGAGGTCTCCCCCAAGCCTCCTCTTCTCCAGGCTAAACAACCCCAGCTCCTTCAGCCTCTCTTCATAGGGCTTGTGCTCAAGGCCTTTCACCAGCCTCATTGCCCTTCTCTGGATACGCTTTGGACCCAACTGGTGGATGTAGGGGAGGCTGTGGATGTGGTCTACCTGGACTTCAGCAAGGCCTTTGACACTGTTCCCCACAGCAAACTCCTGGCCAAGCTGTCAGCCTGTGGCTTGGACAGCAGCACTCTGAGCTGGGTTAGGAACTGGCTGGAGGGCCAAGCCCAGAGAGTGGTGGTGACAGGTACCACATCCAGCTGGCAGCCAGTCACCAGTGGTGTCCCCCAGGGATCAGTGTTGGGCCCAATCCTATTCAACATCTTTATTCACACTACCACAGGGACGGTGTCAAAGGCCTTGCTGAAGTCCAGGTAGACTACATCCACAGCCTTCCCCACATCCACCAGGTGGGTCACCTGATCATAGAAGGTGATCAGGTTGGTCAGGCAGGACCTGCCCTTCCTAAATCCATGCTGGCTGGGCCTGATCCCTTGGCCATCCTGTAAGTGCTGTGTGATTGCACTCTTCATAAACCACTTAAGACAAGACTCCAAGGCACAGCATTTTGCTCCGTACACGGCCAGTTCCAACAGACAGCACAAACCCCCAAAGTCTGAGTAGGAAATTGAATGCAACAGGAACAGAAGAGCCCAAGTTTGCAGCTCACATCCACCACACTGCTACTGGCACCCAGCAAAAAATACAGCAGAAGCCTCCCAGAACCTCTGGCCCTTTCTTACAGGCAGGACCTCACCATTCTTCACAGATTTACACATTGAAGCTACCTGCTTTGGTGTTCCTACCAGCAGCAACCTGTACTTGAAGCACCCAAGACTTTTTCAATCTGTCTTAAAAATCATTCTTCAAGATGTCTTTGTTAAATTGTCTCTCTTGGTCAACATGCACCCTTTGAACTCCAGATTATTTATTTTATTTTTTTTTTAATGAAAACAAGGCCAGCATAACCACTGTCTGGAAATGCTGGGCTTCTAACCTCTAAGACAAGCCCAGGCACCACCACAGCGTATTGGAGGAGTCCTGCAGGGAGAAATGGGGACATGTTACTGCTGCAGGGGTACTATGTGACTGACTCTTCGCAGTCTCATCCCTAGCTGTAAACCTTGGCCAGGCAGCTATAGCAGACTTTGTGAAAAATTTCTATTCCCTAAATTATTTTTCTTCCTGAATTTCAAAGACTTAATGAAAGCCAAATGAAACTGAAATTAAAAGAAAACACAGAAAAAGCAGGTCTGGAACGGCAAGGTAACTTCAGTGGAGGGAAAAAAAATGCTCTAGAACAATTTTTCCTTCCTCTCAGACTGGATATAGATAAGAGTCATAGTGAAAAGCATAAGCTGGAAAAACCTTTATTCATCCCTTCCCTTCACTCTCAAGTGTTAAGTAGGCAAACAGGATGGCAGAGGCTAAAACAATGCTTCCTTCTTCCCAGCCCTTTAGCATGTTTACCCTGCACAAAGCTAGTTTCTGGCTGGCAAGAGTTTGATATCAACCTCCTACTTATTTGTCTACAGTATACAGATTTTTACACTGTAGCCATCTCCATGGTATCCAAGAGCCTCTTCACAGTGCTCTACTCCCACTTTCTCCCCACTCTGTTTTTCTCCTCCCTAGGGAAAATGACATGAGAATTCCTCAGCAATACTGTGATTTTTCCCCCTACATGCCTCTCCTTTCCCCTGCTGCTTTCCTTTCATTAATTTGCCTGCTGTAATCTCCAGTTTATTCCTTACAATGCCTTATGCTCAGAACTTTTTTTCATTTCACAAGCAATCTCTAGATTAAGTTGTGTTTTTCCTTTGTATTTTGAAGCTTTATCTACACAGGCAATTCTGAGAATCTTCACTCAAATAAAACCTGGTGTGATTTCAGCTGTAGAAGTTAAACCATGGGAGCAACTGGAGGAACTCATGTAGGGGGGAAAAAACAGAGACTAGAATAAAATTTTAGAATATTATTTTTCCTCAGCAAAGGAGAAAGATTTCAATTATATTAGCTAATGGTTTAACCTTCAATTGTCTTTTAAGCTCTCAGCTGGGAGCTAAGGCATTACAATACTAAATTAAAACTGGACACATAGATGCAGAAGTAAAATAAATAATACAGCAAGTGTTTCCCTAGTGGCAGACAAATTAGCTTGGGTCCACAGTACAGAGTTAGGCAATCACATGTAGCAGAAACATTGTCTTTGCTCATGGTGCCAAACTGAGAGCTTCCTCACAATCAGTGAAAAATTCTAACTGATGTTGGTGGACATTGATGAAGACCTCCTTATATTTGTTTTCCTTACAGCCTGCTGTGCTTAAAGATATCTGAGTACAGATCTGCATATCTAGCAATCAAATTTTTACTTGCAGCTCTACGTAATACAGATATGCAGAAAGCTTCTCAGAGCAGCACAGGATGGTTACATAGTTGTTCACAACTCCTACTTTTTGTTTGCCTTCAAACTTTTCTTCATTTCCTAAAAACAAAATATATATGAAGAATTTTGATGGCAAGAATACAGTAGGTGATATTCAGACAAAAATGTGTCAAATGTAGTAGGCAAATACACATCAACAGATAAAATTTCAGAGATCCAGAGTTTGAGCATTACTCATGCACTGATGGTTACAAATAACTGGCCCTCAGGTAGAGTTACCAAGCATGCCTTGCATCTTTTGTGGAAGCAGTGCAGTACTGGAGAAGTGAGGTTACATATTATTATGTGATCCAGTCAGTGAGTTTCTGTCTTTCAACTCTTGTATCACTTTTGGAAAGGCAGTCACCTCCTAGACCCTGCTATCTGTGCTGCTCTGTGCCAAACATTACTGCTTCCGTACCATCTGCACAAATCACATGAAAGGAATTGTAATTGCTCTCCCTTTAAGGATCATAATCATTCTATCACTATTTTCCTTATACTTGTCTCAGCTCAGGATTATTTTTTTTTTTCCTAGGCAAGATTTTTGTCAGCTGCTACAGAGACGTCTGTAACTAGACCTTAAAAACACTGGAAATCCTACATCTGCACTTTCCCAAATTAATTTTGTTGCCTCTTGTCATTACAACAGCATGTTATATTTTGGGTTCCATTTTTATTATTGTTTCCTTCTCTTTTGCATTTCATGCCTGAGGATTTTAGATCTGTCCCAATGACACTGTTAAAAGGAG
Organism: Melanerpes formicivorus; assembly: GCF_026170545.1. NCBI lineage: Eukaryota > Metazoa > Chordata > Aves > Piciformes > Picidae > Melanerpes > Melanerpes formicivorus. The sequence continues at coordinate 3,510,306 of NW_027142409.1, forward strand.
AAGATTCTATTGTTCTGGAACCAGTTCCCTGTTCATCATCAAGCCGCAAAGAAGCACTCTGGGTTTGGCTGTTCACAGCAACCAACTATCCATCCATCTTTGGATAGGGTGCAAAAAGCATGCAGATTTCCTGTTCACAAACTGTTGAGTGATATGAACCATCATAAAACATAAGTTTATCATTATTATTATTTCTTCAGAGCAGAGAGGTTCCTGCAAGCAGGTGCTCAAATGGCACATCAAGCTATTGCCTTCATTTTCCTAACAATATGCAGTTGGTTCAAGCTACAAGAAGCATAATTACACTTGGTTATGCTTTTTAAGGGGTATCTAGGGAGTGTATCAACAAATATCTGGAATCGTATTAATTCCTTAAAGAGCTCAAAACCAACTTAAGATTACTGGTGGGTCTCTGTCTCACTTGAAGCAGTTATTGATACAACCCACGCTGTCATACTCATAAAATCAATCCTTGAAATACATCTCTGGAGGAAGAGAGCAGCAAGATCAGAGGGACCTGCCTTCCCAGGGCTTATCCAAACCTACATGTTTTCCCTGCCAGTGCCACGTGGACCTCATAATGGCAAAGCTAGTGCAAGAAGAATACATTAAGACTCTGTTTTGTATATCTGGTATTGGTGAAAATAGTAGATTTTGCAAGACCTTTCAATCATTCACTGATAGCTGTCAGTTCCTCTGCCCTCTCAAGGAAACAACCTTTCCCTGTAGCTCCTGATGAGCTGCACCCTGCTGAAAGTCAGCCTGTGCCAAAATACCTCCCACCCACAGCAGTGTGTGGCCGGTTGACGTTGCCCCCTTAAGAAAGGGAATATGGTGGACGGAAGTTGGTAAACGGAAGGAATAGTCTAAACTATTTCATTGGTAAAGTGGGAGGAAGCACCTTCTGAGCTGGGACTATACTGGGTTTTTCCAGCTCTTTGTCTTCAGTCTTGCTTCCGCCTCTTCTTCAGGCAGCAGCTCTCTGTGCTGGGCTTTCTGCCAAGGCTTCGGCCTTGAGGCCGATAAGATACCAGGCCTGTATTGACTCCTTTCCAATTAACACAAACTGCTTCTAACATTTTTTTTTTTTTTCCTCTCTTTTCTTTCTCTTTCTATCCCATTCTGGGGAAAGGGGGGGAAGAGAGGGGAGAGCGGAGGTGGGGGACCCCTCTGCCGAGGGGGGATTACTCTCATTTCTGTGTTGCTCTGTTGTATATCTTTGTATATATTGTAGATATTGTAAATTTGTAAATATTCCCCTGCATTCCCTACATTGCTTTGTAAATATAGCTCCACTGCTTTGCTAATTCAGCTTGTGAGGTTTTTTTTTCCTTTCCCTTCAATTTTTTTTCCCTTTTACCTTACAAGGGGGAAGGGAGGAGGCTTCTCAGCCTTACCCTTCCAAACCCACCACACAGTGCAAGTAAGAAGCCCATATTGTCAGTTTATTTCGTTGTATTCTGATGAAATGGCTCAGACTTGTCCAATAATGTTTCTCAAAAATTTTACTAGACTGCTGACCAATTTCACATATACACTGGTGAATCTTCATGATAATTTAATGTCAAAACAGAACTTGCTAATGACTCATCTGCTTTCTGGGGGTTTTAGTAAGGGTATTTTCTTCTCTTATCCTCTGCCTTAGTCTACCACTTCCAATTCAATACCAAGAACATACATAAGATATGGTGATTTTGTCAAAAGGATAAGTTACACTGAAAAAAGATAAATTATATTTACAATATCAAAGTATTTGATATATAGTATCAATGTATGCATCATCTCCCACCAAATAACATCTTAATATGCATATTGTTTCCTTTTCTTCTTGAATAAAAGGAAATCTTGACTAAAGGAAATTTCAGAAATACTCTGAAAATATTACAATACCCATACTTATACGTGTTCTTTCAGATTGCATCACACCTCAAAAAATGGAAGCTATCTAAAACCCTTTAAAGAGAGTAGTGACAACAATAAGAAAAGCAAAATCTCCTTAGTGGAATTTAACTAAAAGTGCCAGGCATTTCAGTGATGAGCAACTCGGTGACTGCATATCCAATTTTTTACATCTGAATCAAAACTAAATAAGGGAAAGTAACCCTGAAAGAAGGCTTAGTATTATAACAACCTCAGATATCACAGCTGAGCTCCATGCAGTGGAGCCAGGGCAAAGCAAGCAGTGGCCTTTGGCTTCATCACTTCTTTTACCCAAGCCACCACAGCAAATCTGAAACACAGGTACCATATTTCAGTGGGCCATTAAACCAGAAACCAAAACCCCCCACCCAAACCACACTATAATTATCACTATGGCACATTTCAGACTCATGTCACAATGAATCTGCTTTAGTATGTGTCTACATTTAGCCTGTATCTGAGGCTAAACTCAAGCAGTTACTGTATCACCCAATGACCCCTCCCCAGCAGAGAAGGAAAAGTAGAGAAGACCCACAGGTGCATACAAAAAGAAATGTAATGACATAGCAAAATTGATGCTAATATCAATACTAAGAATTTAACAGTACACTTGTCCAGCAAAAGCAAAGTAGTCAAAATCCAGGAATGCCATCCTTAAAAGCAGGAAAGGAGTGAAAGAAACCCAAGCAAGCAGCCCAGACAGGAGGCTCTCACAGAAAACACCACCTCTCTCACACTTCCTCTTTTATACTGAGCATGATGCTCATGGTCTGGGATACACCTGTGAGCCAACTCCAGCCAGTTTTGGTGGCTGACTTAGAACTACTAATGGCCTGCTGTCCATGGCTGTCCTGGGATTTTTCCCCAGCAAAGCCAGGACAGTGTGAACTAATTACAATTGTTCTATGATTAATGAGTACTTATAAGCATGAATCTTTTAAAGGCTGTCACCTGAAGTATAACCCCTCCACACAGATGTCATAAGAATATAATAAGCAGACTAAAAAGAGTAGATAGGCAAATCTGAAGGAGAGTTGGAACTATGTACTCTGGGATTAGCAACACATAAGACATTTTTTTCCCTATTTATTAGTACAGGAAAATAAGTGGTGGTACTAGCAACAGCCACAAACCCTATTTATTTCTGACTTCAAGAACAATACATCAGTATCAACAATAACTCCTCTATATCTTTAACTTTTCAGAAGTTTATACTCCTTACTGGCAGAACAGGCTTTGTTATGTATCTCTGACCTCCAGGTGCAATTTGTGAAATTGTCTACACTCACAGAAGAATCCACAAATTAAGACACTTCAGACTAAACACAGCATGACACACAGGTCTATTGGGAACACTGAGTCTCCTGTTGAAATAATTGCACCATTGCAATGGCCTTCAAAAATCTTGAGAAAGCAATGTCAAAGTGCTCTGAATGTGAGAGAGGATGATGTTGCCCTTCCTGGGGTAATAGTGCTGGATGGAAGAGATCAGGAGCTTCCAAATGATGTTCTAATCTCTTTTATCCAAAAGTAAATAAATAGGAGAAACTTTAGAACAAAATTAAGTGTATTTACAAATTCCCTTCAGAGTAAGATCAGATGTACAGTCACTGCACTATGCACAATGCAAACAAACAAGCAGATTTACTTGTCTTGCAATAGGACCTGAGAAATAGGATTTGATTAGAACCAGAAATGATAAACATTTCTTCTGCCTGTTACCACCATAAGCAGCAGTAGCACATAATGGCAATGCCTAGACCTGAGACCTACCTCTGGTGTGGATCATGTTAATCAAAGGACAGAAATAACTGAAGTAGACTGCTAATACTCCAAAGGATGGTCACAGTTCTTCACAGATGCTCTGTAAGTGCAAGAGCCCAAGCCTCATCTTGTGCTGAAGGAGGGATGGCCAGAAAACACCCTCAAGGGATGGGGTTGACAAAATCCCCCACAGTACTGGACCATGGCAGCTAGTGATTGCCAGGGCTCAAAGGTTACTGAGTCTGTTAAAAAGGAAGTAATGAGTAATAACAGTTGGATATTCCCTTCTGTGGGGATCCTGCTGACCAGATCAGCTGTCTCAGCGGCTTGCCTTTCCTGGACCCCAGATCCTGCATGTCTCACAGAAATTGCAAGGGTTCACCCAACCTCTGTGTTACACTCCTGAGAAGGATGAAAGAATTTAACTGGATAGAGAAAGTCAACAGGGCTGGGGGGGGGAGGTGTGGAATGCATCCAAAAGGGACAGTGGTGATGACTGTCAGTCCTCTCCCTGTCATTTTGGAAGATGGTCATATATTCAGGGCAGGAGGTAGGGAGATCCTACAAAAGGGAAGAGAAAGCTAAAGAATTGCACTGAAAGCATTATGGCGAAGACAAGGCACAGAGTGAAAGGACCCAAAGCAGCAGTTTCAAGTTGGCTCAAATGAAATTCTGATTTGATATAAAAACAAACCAAACCAAAACAAAAACCAAACAACCCACTAAAAACCACAACCATCCCAGATATTTTTATATTTTTAGGAGTATCTCCATCCTTGAAGATTTTCAAAACTCAGATGGGCAAGGCCCTATGAAACCTGTTGAGATTTTGAAAGTAGACCTGCACTGTGCAAAGGGTTGGAGTTGATGCCCTCTAGAAGTCTCCTTTAATTGAAATTATTCCACAAATTTAATAATTAGATTTAATATATTAATACAGTCAAAATCAAGTTAAAATATACAATTTTTAAAAGGCTTATCAAAGTATAGCAGCCTTAGATGCAAGCTAAGAACAGCCATTCCTTCAGAAGTTACAAAGTAGTGACCCTAGAGCTACAATTCCTTAATTAATTTAGGAGTAAGCCATGAAGAGTGATTTGGTGCAAGGAGCTGCTTATGAAAAATCTTTGACAGACTTATGATTTATTTATCTTTAAGCATCTGATGGTGTTTTGAGTAAACAAAAAATAATCTAGACATTGCTATACAGATTGGAGAACAAATGTCTTCATTTTCATTCTCTAAAATACAGAACTTGATAATAACAGTTCTTTCATTCCCCTGAAATAATCTATTTAGATACACAGTATGTATGTGCCTTGCAATGCCTAAACTGTGATGTCTCCTAGTTGGAGATGATGGTACTACAAGGGATGAATGATGAACTTTGAGAAATAGTTTAGTGGGCATGGTGATATTGGGTTGACAGTTGGACTTGATTATCTTAGAGGTCTTTTTCAACCTCAATGATTCTATGATTCTACATGCCAAGCTTCTCTTTCCATAGGGTTCAAAGATGAATCTTTACCACACAGAGCTGGCTAGAGTAACATGCAGGAGATCTACACAGATGAAAAAAAATCCTCCTGACTCAGGAACAGTCTTGAGTGAGAACACCAAAACCACTGCTGGAGAAGTGGAGATGCCTGGTCATGGGGGAGAGGGCTGGACCTGGTGGCACCAACCTGCACCATACCCCTGGTGCCTCAAAGGTTTTCATAGGTTGGTCTCTTCTCCCAGGTGGCCAGCACCAGAACAAGAGGGCACAGTCTCAAGCTGCACCAGGGGAGGTTTAGGCTGGAGGTTAGGAAGAAATTCTACACAGAGAGAGTGATTGCCCATTGGAATGGGCTGTCTGGGGAGGTGGTGGAGTCACCATCATTGGAGGTGTTTAGGAGGAGACTTGATAGGGTGCTTGGTTGCATGGTTTAGTTGATTAGGTGGTGTTGGATGATAGGTTGGACGCAGTGATCTCGAAGGTCTCTTCCAACCTGGTCTATTCTATTCTATTCTATTCTATTCAGAAGTGAGATGTCTCCTTCCTTCCATCTCACCCACACACTGCTGAGCAATGCTAGCTATGGCTGGGTCCCTCAGGAGTTAGTCTGAGAGAGTGTTTCAGAACATGTTTTCATTGTGCCTTGTACAATAAGTCTTTTTAATGCACAATGTCAATAAATTATGTGATAGAAAAACACAGATTATGCAGATAATAATAGAAGATGCAAAGTAAATTCCAGGGAATCCTGAGTGTTGTTTCTCCTTGCTGCTCTGGAATTGTGTTTAAGATTTACATGTGAAACACAAGGATCTTGAAGATTTTGACAGCTGTTTTTGCATTGTAGAAGCACATCCATTAAATATATAAAAAAATAATAAGAGTTCTTCCCTGCATCTTTGCTAGAAAGACACTAGTCTTCATTAAAAATTAAAGTTTATGGCTTTGTACTAGGAGCTAGCAACAAAACTCTCCCAGTGGCCTTCTTTATTCTGCCGTGTAGGAGTCAAAGATATGCAAGGAAATTCAGTTCAGAAATTATGAGTAAGGTAAAGAAGATGTTTTAAAGTACAAAAGTTACCACAACAAACAAAACAAAACAAAACAAAAAAGAAAGTAAAAAAACCCCAAACACATACCAGGAAAAATCCTAGCTGTTTACCTGCATTAGTGACTGGTCTTGGAAGCGTCTCTTCCAACCACAAGTGATTCTACGGTCCTGGTATCATCACAGATCTTTTCCATTGTGAATCAAAGAATAACTCATGTACTGAAAGTGGTGAATCATGACTTGAACTAGCAAGGAAGTCATCTAGTACTTTATAATTTATTAGTAGCTTAACTGATATGGTTACTTTCAGAAGTTATTTGCTATATCCAAATTCATGTTTATTAATACCTAAGAAATAGGAGGCACCTATGTAAGTGTGGGACATTGAAGTCCCCACTGCATCAGGACCAAAGTGTATGTGTTAAAACTATCTGGTATTATACTTCAAAGGTAGGTTTTATATGTTTGTCACTTTAGAGTTGTCAAAATTCTCTGTCCTAAATGAGACAATTGCAGACATGAATCAGATGTCTGCAGTTCCATCTAGCCATTTCCCCTGGCCAGGTGCCCTGAAAACTGGGAACCAGGCATAGTTTTTCCAACAGCTGCTTTGTTGTTCTATGTAAGTCAAGTCCACTTTGTCATCTTTTGGCCCAACTCACAAACTGAGGTAGCAACACACTGCAGAACTCATGCATGCACAGAACTGGGACATTTCACTCCTGATGGAAAACTAAAAATGACAGCAGAAAAACAGAGAAGGAGGGCTTATTTTTAGGAATATCTACATCATAGTTTGAGGTTACACAAATCTTTCATACACAGAGAACAGGACGCCTGTGCCTCATTCATGCCCTTGGCAATGTCCAACAGCACAGGGGGTTATAGATTTCAGAACACAAAACTGCTACCCACAAGTCCTTCCCAAATGAACAGGCATTCTTATGGAAGTAATAGCTTTCTCTTTAAGACAGAAATTTGTCTTTATTTCCTATGTTTCATTCAATATTGAACAATATGATAGCTTATTGCAAGCCCAAGACATTTGCAGAGATTTTGATGAAGGTGGGATAAAACAAAGATAAGTCTCAGTAAGCAGGTTATAATTTTTTTATCAATTCCACTTGAACAGTTATGCTTCCAGCGAGGATTTCTGAGGAAGGAGACTGCATAATTTGTGCAGTCCCTTTTTGAGAATACAAAAAGGGAAGAGCAGCAGGGTAGGTTTAATCTGCGAGATGATAATGCCACACTTTTAAAACAATGTAGCTTCAATAAATTGCTCCAATCTTTAATCAACCTAAAGTCTACATACCACTAGATGACCCAAAGATGTATACACAAAAAAGCTATCTTTGATGCCTATAAAGGTGAAAAGACAGGTGTGAAGCATACACAAAAGGGCCTATTTCTCTGCATCTGATGCTTCTCTAGTGCTGTGGAAGGAGCTGAGGCCAGCCTGGGAAATCCCCAGGAGTGTTACAAAGCTGGTAGTCATCAGTGACCTGATACACCCTTGGAGATAGTCATAAACTGAGCCCTGGAGATGACAGTGCTACCTCATCTCTTGAGAAACAGGCAAAACCCTCTGCAACTGTCGAGGGTAGAGGGGAAGGCCGCAAGCCTTCTTCCCCCCCTGTAAGTAAAGGGAAGAAAATTGAAAGGAAAAGAAAAACCACAGCTGGATTAGCAAAGGATCATGTGCTGTATTTACAAAGCAGTTTAGGAGATGCAGGGGAATATACAGAATTTAAAATATTTACAATATATACACAGAAATATACAACAAAGTCACACAGGAACGAGATTCCCTCCTCCGCTGAGGAGGGTTCCCCACCCCGTACCCCCTTCTCTCCCCCTTTTCCCCAGAGACGGTTAGAAAGAGAGAAAAAGAGCAGTTGTTAATTAGAAGCAGTTATACGTGTTAGTAGAGGCCTTATCTGTCCAAGGTCAGTCTGGCCGAAAGCCCAGAAACTGTGAGCTGCAGAACAAAGGGGAGAAAATGCAAGACTGAGTGAGACCAGTCTCACTGGGAATCAAAACCTAAGGCAGTGCTTCTGCTTCTCCACCAATGAAATTAGTTTAGACCCGTCTTTTGTTTACAAAAATTCGGCCATAAAATCCCTTTGTTAAAGGCACCACCTCAAACAGTCACAGTCCACCCCTTCTAAACAATTTCATTGGCTGTTCATACTGTCCATCCAACCCAAGACGACATTTACAGTTCATGAGTAAAGTTCATAGTCCATTTCGGCTATGCTCAGATATAGATGATTCAAAATGTCCAAGAAAATCAGAAAATGAGAAAAATGGAAAACAGTTTGTTTCTTCGCCGACGAAGCGAAGAAAAAGGAAACAGGGATTCTCAGGGTCTCTTAGTTGACTCAGGGCTCTCAGGGTTCTCAGGGTTCATGCACCGTAGATTCCTCGTTGATTCTTCCTTTGGACGCGATGTAGCTGTACAACAGTTTGAAACTAGACTCTTTCAGCTAAAGTTAAATTTCATTGTGGTATACACTGAATTTCCCCATTCTCTTGCATTACCCAATAAGTGTGACCCGGACCTTCAGCTGAAACCACCCCTCGGACAGGTTTAGCCTCCCCTGAGGGAGAAAATACCCAAACAGTTTTACCTAACAGATTCTTTTCTCTAACCACAGGAACTCTATCACCTTCTACTTTCTGTAGCAAATCTGAATGTGCAGGTCCAGCTCGGTTCACTGAACCTCTACTATTTACCAGCCAGGTTGCTTTTGCTAAATGTTTTTCCCAGTTTTTCAAAGATCCGCCCCCCATGGCTTTAAGAGTGGTCTTCAACAAACTGTTGTAGCGTTCCATCTTCCCTGAAGCTGGTGCATAGTAGGGAATATGGAATATCCACTTAATACCATGCTCTTTTGCCCAGTTCTTTACAAGGTTGTCCTTGAAATGAGTTCCGTTGTCTGACTCAATCCTCTCTGGAGTTCCGTGTCTCCACAGGATTTGTCTCTCCGGACCGAGAATGGTGTTGCATGCAGTTGCATGTGGAACTGGATAAGTTTCCAACCATCCAGTGTTTGCCTCTACCATAGTAAAGCACGTACTGCTTACCAGAACGAGAACATGGTAGAGTGATGTAGTCAATCTGCCAAGCTTCACCATACTTGTACTTGGACCATCTGTCACCATACCACAAGGGCTTAAGTCGCTTTGCCTGCTTAATAGCAGCACAAATGTCACAGTCATGGATGACTTGTGTGATAGCATCCATGGAAATGTCTATGGATCTGTCACGAGCCCATTGGTATGTTGCATCTCTGCCTTGATGTCCTGACGAATTATGAGCCCACCGAGCTAAGAATATCTCACCTCGGTGTTTCCAGTCGAGATCAAGATTAGAGTCCATGTCTACTTCAGAAACTCTGAGTGGTGGTGAATGGTGTCACATCCAGCTGGCGGCCAGTCAGTAGTGGAGTCCCCCAGGGATCAATGCTGGGCCCCATCCTCTTTAACATCTTTATTGATGATCTCGATGAGGGCATTGAGTCTATCATCAGTAAATTTGCTGATGACACCAAGATGGGGACAGGAGTAGATCTGCTAGAGGGTAGAGAAGCTTTGCAGAGAGACCTCGACAGGCTGGACAGATGGGCAGAGTCCAATGGCATGAGATTTAACACATCCAAATGCCGGGTTCTGCACATTGGCCGCAACAACCCCAAGCAGTGCTACAGGCTGGGGTCAGAGTGGCTGGAGAGCAGCCAGGCAGAGAGGGACCTGGGGGTGCTGGTTGATGGTAGGCTGAACATGAGCCTGCAGTGTGCCCAGGCAGCCAGGAGGGCCAATGGCATCCTGGCCTGCATTAAGAACAGTGTGGCCAGCAGGAGCAGGGAGGTCATTCTGCCCCTGTACACTGCACTGGTTAGGCCACACCTCGAGTACTGTGTCCAGTTCAGGGCCCCTCAGTTTAGGAAGGATGTTGACTTGCTGGAATGAGTCCAGAGAAGGGCAACGAAATTAGTGAGGGGCTTGGAACACAAGCCCTATGAGGAAAGACTGAGGGAGCTGGGGCTGCTTAGCCTGGAGAGGAGGAGACTCAGGGGTGACCTTATTGCTCTCTACAACTACCTGAAGGGGGGTTGTAAACAGGCAGAGGTTGGTCTCTTCTCCCAGGCAACCAGCACCAGAACAAGAGGACACAGTCTCAGGCTGCACCAGGGGAAGTTCAGGCTGGAGGTCAGGAGGAAGTTTTACACAGAGAGAGTGATTGCCCATTGGAATGGACTGCCCGGGGAGGTGGTGGAGTCAGCGTCACTGGAGGTGTTCAGGAGGAGACTTGACAGGGTGCTTGGTTACATGGGTTAGTTGATTGGGTGGTGTTGGGAGATAGGTTGGACGCGATGATCTTGAAGGTCTCTTCCAACCTGGTCTATTCTATTCTATTCTATTCTATTCTATTCTATTCTATTCTATTCTATTCTATTCTTGCAGCTAGGTCTGCCTGATGGTTGTGTTGCTGTTCCTCAGTAGCTTTGCTCTTAGGAATGTGAGCATCAATGTGTCTCACTTTCACTGGAATTCTCTCGATTCGATCAGCAATGTCCTGCCACAGGTCGGCTGACCGAATGGGTTTTCCTTTCCTCTGCCATCCACTCTTCTTCCAGTATTTTAGCCAACCCCATAGCGCACTGGCTACCATCCATGAGTCGGTGTAGAGATAAAGCTTTGGCCATCTCTCACGTTCAGCCACGTCGAGAGCTAGCTGGACAGCTTTTACCTCTGCGAACTGACTGGACTCTCCTTCTCTATCTTTCACCTCTGCAACTCGGCATGTTGGACTCCACACTGCAGACTTCCACTTTCGCTTGTTTCCAACAAGATGACAGGAACCGTCTGTAAACAAAGCATATTTCTTTTCATCATCAGAAAGGTCATTGTAAGGAGGAGCTTCCTCAGCACGAGTTACTTTCTCCTCTGGAAGTTTAGCACAGTTGGTACCTTCAGGCCAACTTGAGATCACCTCCACTAGACCAGGCCTTTCAAGATTTCCCATTTGAGCTCTCTCTGTTATCAGAGCCATCCACTGAGACCATGTTGAGTCTGTGGCATGATGTGGTGTGGAGCCTTTGCCTTTGAACATCCAATTCAAAACTGGTAATCTGGGAGCTAAGAGAAGTTGTGATTCAGTTCCAATCACTTCAGACGATGCTTTCACTCCCTCATAGGCAACTAGAATTTCTTTCTCTGTGGGAGTATAATTAGCCTCTGAACCTCTGTAACCTCGACTCCAGAAACCAAGAGGTCGTCCACGTGTCTCACCTGGAGCTTTTTGCCACAAGCACCAGGCTGGACCATTGTCACTTGCAGCCGTGTACAAAATGTTCTTAATGTCTGGACCATCCCGGACAGGTCCCAGACCCATTGCTTGAACTACCTCTTGCTTTATCTGGTCAAAGGCTGCTTGTTGTTCAGGTCCCCAGTGGAAACTGTTTCTCTTTCGAGTCACATCATACAGAGGTTTCACAATCTGACTGTATCCAGAAATGTGCAGTCTCCAAAATCCCACTATCCCCAAGAAATGTAGGGTCTCTTGCTTGTTTGTGGGATTTGTCATGGTAGAGATTCTGTTTACAACATCCACTGGAATGTGTCGGCGTCCATCCTGCCACCGCACTCCCAGAAACTGAATCTCTGTGGTAGGTCCTTTCACCTTGTCTCGCTTGATGGCAAAACCTGCATTCAGAAGAATGTCAATGATTTTGTTACCTTTCTTGAATACTTCCTCAGCAGTTTTACCCCAGACGATGATATCATCGATGAACTGGATGTGTTCTGGAGCACCACCTTTCTCCAGAGCATCGTGGATCACTGCATGACAGATGCTTGAGCTGTGGATCCAGCCCATTGGCAGTCTGTTGAAAGTGTACTGGATTCCTCTCCAGGTGAAAGCAAACTGAGGCCTGCATTCCTCTGCTATGGGAATAGAGAAAAATGCATTAGCAATGTCTATGGTAGCATACCATTTGGCCTCTTTGGATTCCAGCTCATACTGGAGTTCCATCATGTCTGGTACTGCTGCACTCATAGGTGGAGTTACTTCATTCAGGGCTCGGTAGTCTACTGTCAGATGCCAGTCTCCATTCTGCTTCCGCACAGGCCGCACTGGACTGTTGAAAAGTGAATGAGTTTTGCTGACGACTTTCTGACTCTCCAACTGACCAATCAGATTCTGAATGGGCAACAAAGAGTCACGGTTGGTTCTGTATTGTCTGTGATGCACAGTCTGAGAAGCAACCGGCAATTTAATGTCCTGTATCTTGTGTTGTCCCACAACTGCAGATTCATCAGAAAGCTCAGGTCTAGCAGACAGCTTTAGTTTTTGTCCATCGATTTCTATTGAAGCTATTCCAGAAGCCCATTTGTAACCTCTAGGGTCTTTGAAACGCTCTTCTCTCAGAAAATCAATTCCCAAAACACAAGGTGCGTCTGGTCCGGTCACAACTGTATGCTTCCTCCATTGTTTACCAGTTAAACTTATATTAACCTCCACCTTACTTAACTCTTGAGATCCACCAGTGACTCCCAGAATAGTTATAGACTCTGATCCCTGATAATTTGATGGCATTATGGTGCACTGAGCTCCTGTGTCAACCAAGGCCCTGTACTTCCGAAATTGTGAAGTGCCAGGCCACTGGATGTACACATCCCAATAGATTCTATTATCTCTGTTATCCCTCTCCTCTCCTTGGCGGGAGGCAGGGCACCCCTAGTTATGGGAAACATGCCCACATGTGCATTGCGCACAGTGTGCAGAGTTATATCTGGAGCCACTGTTGGAGCTACTAGAGTTGTTCTGGGGAACTGTGGAAGTAACAGCTACCCTTCTGGTATTGCTACCTCGGGTTCTGCCACTTTGCAGTTCCCTCAGTCTCCTGAAAAGATTAGAAGTTGGTTGGCCATCTCACCTGTTCATGTTCTCACCAAACTGATCACGCAGAGTTATCCAAATAGTCCTATGTGACTGCCTTGGTGGTCTGTTTTGATTTGATCTGTTTTGGAATGACCTCCTTGGAGGACATGAAATTATCCTTGTCTTGTTTATAAAACATTCGGCCATGGTGTCCCTTTGTTAAAGGCACCACCTCAAACGGTCACAGCAAGAAGCAGGGATATCTCCAAATAGATCAGGTTGCTCAGAGCTCCATCAAAACTGACCTTGAATATCTCTAGGTATGGGACTTCCACTACCTGGTTGGGCAACCTGTTCCAGTGTTCCACCACCTTCATTGTAAAGAACTTCTTCCTAACACCCACTCTAACTCTACCCTCATCTTTTAAAAGGCTGGTGTGATCAGTCATTGTGAAATAACATCTATCTTCTGAGACGAAGATTTTCATGGTTTTGTACAATTAGCGAAATGTTACTTAGATCACAAAGAGCTCTGCAATTTAGCAGTCAGAAGACATGTCTTTGATATCACTCATTTAAGTATTTTGTACAACAAAGAATTACTTTCACAGAGAAATGTCCCCAGTGTTGGAGCATCAAAGTGGGTCACAGCACTCTTCCAAGAACAAGAAAGACCAAAGGTGGACACCTGACTTGCAATTAATCAGGAATATCTGGAACAGTGTTAACTACATCCCACCTGAGGCCCCTTGAGGTGGGCCTCAAGTTGCACCTGGGAAGGTTTAGGTTGGACATTAGAAAAAACTTCTTGATTGAAAGGGTTCTCAAAGACTTGAACAGGGATGTCTTTTCCAACCCAAATGGTTCTATGAGTCTATAGATGGTCTGTTTATTTACACAACTACTCTGTGCCGATAGTGCAACAGCCCACTGAATTTCAGACTGCCTTAGATCTGGTCTTATTATTATAACAGACAAAACCCCATGAGGTAACTGCAGCTTATTTGTTGTCTGGAGTGCTCAAAGTGTTATGAAACATTGGGTGTTTGTTGCAATCAACACAGCAGAAAAAATAATATGCAATGGATGTTTCATACTAACACTCCAGAATCTTGCAATTTTTTAATAGTTTTTCATTTTCCTGTGATTATTTTATACTGTCTCATGGAAGCAATAGTAATTAATTTTGTTGAACTATCTCATTACAACACCAACAGGAGATACTGTGATCTATGAGCTAGAACAGAAACATTACTGTTATGTGTCATAATGTGGAAATCTATATCAATGAAAATGTGAAAAAAAACAAACAACCAAATGTTAAATTAAATAAACTACTTCTTCAGTGCCTGTATGTATTGCCCTTTGACTTAGCCTCAGAAAGGGATGCCCCTTTCAATATAATGCTGATTTTTGTGGCAGGTAAGTAAATGTTTCCTGCTTGTCAAAGGTGGTTTGATGTTAGCTGTTCCTATTTTTTCCATCTCTAAATTAATGAGACTATTAGGAACAGCAAAACTATGCATATGCATGTGTTACTGACAAAAATATGTTTGAAGACCATCCTTGTAACCAGTTATATTAAAAAAAAAATACATTCCTGCTATAGCCTATTCCAATTCATGGACGTGACATGGGCTGACTTGATGACAAAGCAAATACCATGAATGCTGGTCCCCTCCACAGTACTGGCTTCCTCACTGACATTTGTTGTGCACTTGTCACTCTTCCTAACGATGAAATCCAGCAACTGGAAACAGGAAACAGACACTTGGCATTCTTTGCTGGAAATTAGACATTAGAAAACATGGAAATCTAGAAGGCTAAAAATGGTTACAAATTTAACAACAGGCATCAGAGATGAAACTGTGTAATAATAATAAGACTTTGTTTAAGGTATTTGCACAACAATGACAGTAAAGAGTAAAATTCAATAAAACTGACATCTAACTGGAAGAAGCATGTGACAACAGAATGATAGAATGGTTTGGGTTGGAAGATACCTTAAAGATCTTTTAGTTCCACAACCCCTGCCATGGGCAGGAACACTTTCCACCAGAGCAGGTTGTTCAAAGCCCCATTCAACCTGGCCTTGAATGCTTCCAGAGAGGTGGCATCCACAACTTCTCTGAGGAACCAGAGAATAGTATTAATTAGCTTCAGGATAATATAATAAATATTCCAAGAAACACACGTGTTTGCTCTTTAACTCAGTATACAGATGCTCATTATGTTTCAATACTTTGTTGTGATTAATATCCATTCACAAGTCACTGACTTGAGCCCTGATTCAGCAGTATGTCCACATCTAATCACATACTCAGTTTCAAAGTGCATGCTTCAGCATTTTGTTGGATTGCAGCATAAACTTTAGGGCTAGTAAATCTATACTAAATCAATAAATATTTAAATTAGTGAATCTTGTAACATTCATTGCATACATATTTGGGTCACCACTTGAAAACCAATCTGTATGAGTATTTCAACTGCAAAACTGAACACATCCCTAAGTAATGTAAAAAGTAAACAATTGTCCCCATTTCTTACTATTTCACAGAGATCACAGAATCACAGAATGTTAGGGGTTAAAGAAACCTCTGGAGATCCTGAGCCAGAGCAGGATCAGCTTAAGCAGGTTGCATAGACCAGTGTCCAGGCAGATTTTGAATGACTCCAGAGACAGAAATACCACAGCCTCTTTGAGCAGTCTGGTCCAGTGCTCTATCACCCTCAAAGTAAAGAAGTTACTCCTCACATTTAGATGGAACTTCCTATGTTCAAGTTTGTGCCTGTTACTTCTGGTCCTGTCACTAGGCAACACTGATGCCATCATCAGTACCCATGCAGTTTATATATCCAACAGTCCCTGAATCACACCTTAGGTACCAGCCTACTTTGTAGTGGCCCTGAGCATGGTTTGTTACATATTTCACGGTTTTGAGCCTCTTGCTGAGAAAAAGAAAGTCCAGACCGAACACCCAAAGATTACAACTAATTGTCTACTGTTTTGCTTATGGAATCATAAACAGGGCTTTGAGTACTGCTAGTCTGAATTCTCAACAAATTTCAACATGCCTTTGCAGAAGCAAATGAGAATAGTTGCTGATTTCTAATTATTACTATAATTTCTGTGTATATATATATACACACACAGCAGTATTAAAATTATGATCTCTCTTTCATTATTGCTCGTATAAGTAAATGAATATCCTGAAATATTTGGTTAGTATTTTTATGTTTTAGTGTTGTGGTGGGTTGAAATTTTCCCCCCATCATTAACTTTGCCAGTCTCAGTTAGAAGGAAAATGTATTTACAAGCAAAAACTACACTCTACAATGGAATGCAATGAATATGTACAAAATATACAGTATTTACAATATTATACAGATGTTTACAATTATCAAACAACATGAAAACCCCCCTGGTCAGAGACCAGGGAAGCCATTCCACTGCCCACCCCCACAACGCAGCCAAACCAAGGTCAGCTAGAAGCAAATTAGTCTCTCCTGAGTGAAGCAAAGCAGAGAGATCAGAAAATAAGAGAGAATTGTTTAGGCACAGCCTGTTTTATGGCAGATATTTATCCAATGAATTTGTTTAGAATAATCTTTAGTTTTTCTTTTTACACCCAATAGTGATTTATTTATATTTTTCTACTTTTTCTGCTCAAAATCTGTAACTAAATTTTAAAGGCATAGCCTAAAACCACCACAAGTGGCTACAGGTAATATTCATCCGTCAGGCACTACTTGGAGAAAAGGATGAGAATGACACAGAGCAAAGCAAAAGCAGGCCCATGAGGATGCTTTGCAAATCCAAAACTGGACCAATAAAAACACCTCTTCTGCTGCCTTAGTTACACTGGAGCAGGTGGACTTGGAAGAAGAGGATGGGCTTTGCTGAGGGTATAAAGAAAAACAGGAATGTATAGTATATGTTGCCATACCTATGTAGTTTTTAGTCCATACTAAGTTAGTAAAATTAGGGTATACACATTTTCTTTGAATTAATTTGGGAAGGGAACAGAGAGGTTCTTTTGGCTTATTTATAATTTTAAAAATAATGCTGGAAATATTTGCTATATTTTTTGATGCCCACTAATGCAATGAGATGAGAACTTGGGCCTGCTCTCTAACAAGCTGCAACAGCATAGGAAATGCAGAGTGGAAAATACATGCAGCATCGTTCCTGGGGGATAACATTTTCCTCCCTGCTGGTTTGTCCAGCACCACAAGTGCAAAGAAGCAAAGAACTCCCAGAAGTTCAAATAATTCAATGGTCAAACTTGTCTCTACCAAGTGATACAAAACAATCATTGCCAAAACCAGATAGAGCATAAGAATCAATCTGGACATGGTTCAAATTGACCTAGTAGTCTTTCACATTATGACTATATTACAGATGACATTTCTTACAGGAACAGCTAGGAATAGTGACCTTTTGTTTTTCCAGTTTACACTGAAAATTCCTGATTTCCTATGGTGAAGGAGGCTACAACAGACCCATGGTGTCTTTTTCATTGAGGGATGAACAAGAAGAGCACATAAAATGTGAATGCAGAGCCTAAAAAGCCAATTTTTTTCTCATAGTGTGATACTTCAGAAAAGCATTATCAGTTTGTGATTTTCCCAAGCATGTAATTAGCTTATATATCCGTATACACCTTTATATCCTACATGGTGTCCTAGATACCTTATTCAACAAATCCTAAAAATAGTAGTGTAAATAGACAAAACAGTAACTCCTTATTCTTCCCACATTTTTCACCTGATTAGACAGCATTATAGTTTTCACAGCAGCAAATACTATAATTAAGTCTATCAATTTCATTACAACTTCTCAAGCTGCACCAGGGGAAGTTTAGGCAAGAGGTGAGGAGAAAGTTCTTCACCGACAGAGTTGCTGGCCACTGGAATGTGCTGGAGGGTGGTGGAGTCACCATCCCTGGAGGTGCTCAGGAGGGGATTGGTGGTACTTGAAGCCATGGTTTAGTTAGTCATGAGGTGTTGGGTCACAGGTTGGACTTGATGATCTCTGAGGTCTTTTCCAACCTTATTGATTCTATGATTCTATGATTTTCACCTGCTTATTCTCCTTCCCCAGAATTATCCCTCTATATCTGGTTTCATCCAAAATAGCATGTGGAATGCATGATCATAATTTGGGGTTTATTATGAAAACTGGTTTTAGAAAGTCCATAAAAATTGTTCATCCCTGTGAACTGGGTATAGTGGATGAAAGAAAACAACAAGGGGTTCATGTGCAGCCTTGGGGATGGAATGTCTTGGGAAGGTTGTTGTCCTGCTCCTCGCTACCCACACTGCCCTTGTCACACAAGCTATACCTGCACTGGAGTTAGCTCAGCTATCAAACCATCAAGTAGCAGCTGCTAAGATGCCCATGCTTGCAGCTTAGAGTAGGGAGAGGCAACTAAAAGAGATGAGCCAACACCACTGATAGCAGAAGAGGCTATCCTGATCCTCCCACCTACTGCCCTAATATCTCTTACAATCATTTGGCTGTTTATCCAGCCCAATGCAGATCCCATCTAGTTCACCCAACTGGCAGAAAACAAATTCAGACAAAAATGGAAACATAAATACAGTAATATCTGATGGTTTATTGAGCTAGATCTGGCCTTGGTGATAGGGCAGAACCATACAGGCAGACATGAGAAGGTGAGATGGAACAGATGGGTCTGTGTTGATAGGTTGGACTCGATGATCCTCGGGGTCCTTTCCAACCTAAGCGATACTGTGATACTGTGATACTGTGAGAACCACCTCATTTTACGTCAACAGGACCACTTTGGCTCCCTGGTTCAAGGGCAGGGGACTGCTTGAGAGGGTACAGCAAAAAGCTACAATGACAATTAGGAGACTAGAACATCTTTTATGAAGAAAGGCTGAGGGATGTGGGGCTTTTTAGCCTAAAGAAGAGAAGACTGATGGGGAGTCTTATCAATAAATACTTAAAGGGTGGGTGTCAGAAGGATAGGGCCAGTCTTTTTTCAGTGGTGCCCAGTTACAGGGCAAAAGGTAACAGACAAATTTGAACACAGGAAGTTTCATTAAACATGAGGAAGAATTTCTTTACTCTGAGGGCGGCAGTGCACTGGACCAGGATGCCCAGAGAGGTGGTGGAGTCTCCATCTCTGAAGTCATTCAAAACCCACCTGGAAGCTGCTCTAGCTGATCCTGCTCTGGAAGGCGGGCAGGACTAGATGATCTCTAGGTGTCCCTTCTAATCCCTACCATTCTGTGATCTCCGTGGCCTGAAAAAGATGAGCTCAGTGTCCTCTTTCATAGGATCATAGGATGTTAGGGGTTGGAAGGGACCTTCAAAGATCATCAAGTCCAACCCCCCTGACAGAAAAGGACCATAGAATCTAGCACAGGTCACACAGGAACACATCCAGAGGGGTCTTGAAAGTCTCCAGAGAAGGAGACTCCACAACCTCTCTGGGCAGCATGTCCCAGTGCTCTGTGACCCTCACAGTGAAGAAGTTCCTCCTCATGTTGAGGTGGAACCTCCTGTGCTGTAGTTTACATCCATTACCCCTTGTCCTATCATGGTACAACTGAGAAGAGCCTGTCCCCTCCTTCTTGACACTCAGCCCTCAGATATTTATAAACATTTATTAAATTCCCTCTCAGTCTTCTCTTCTCCAGACTAAAAAGCCCCAGGTCCCTCAGCCTGTCCTCATAAGGCACATGCTCCAGTCCCTTAATCATCCTGGTAGCTCTCCATTGGACTCTCTTGAGTAGATCCTTATCCCTCTTGAGCTGGGGAACCCAAAACTGGATGTAATATTCCAGGTGAGGTCTCACCCTCAATCTGCTGGACACACTCCTCTTAACCCCAGGATCCCACTGGCCTTCTTGGACACAAGGGCACATGGGTGACCCTTGGATAACTTGTTGTCTACCAGGACTCTCAGGTCCTTCTCCATAGGGCTGCCCTCCAGCAGATCACCTCCTTACCTGTGCAGTTTATTATTCCTTCCCAGATGCAGGACTCTGCACTTATCCTTATTGAGCCTCATTAGGTTCTTCTCTGCACAGTTCTCCAGTCTGTCCAGGTCTCACTGAATGGCCGCACAGCCTTCAGGTGTATCAGACAAGCCTCCTAGTTTGGTATCATCAGCAAAATTGTTGAGCAGACACTCTGTCCCCTCATCAATGTCATTGATGAAGACATCAAACAGGACCAGACACAGCACTGATCCCTGGGGGACTCCACTAGTTACAGCTCTCCAGCTGGACATGGCACCTTTGACCACCACTCTTGGGACTCTTATTTTTGTAACCAGTTCCTAATCCATCTCACTGTCTGTTCTTCTATCTCACACTTCCAGATCTTGCTCACAAGGATGGTGTGACCGTTTGAGGCTGTCCCTTTAAGGAAGGGGACATTGGGGCCGAATGTTTATAAACAAAGGGCAGGTCTAAACTAATTTCATTGGTGGAGATGCAGAAGCACTGCCTTAAGTTTTGATTCCCAGTGGGACTAGTCTCAGTTTTTCTTCCCCTCCTTTGGTGGCTTGCAGCTCGCAGCTTTCTGGGCTTTCGGCCAGACTGACCGATAAGATAAGGCCTCTTCTAACACATAACCACCTAACTGCTTTTAACATTTTTAACATTTGCTCTCTTTCTCTCTTTCTAACCCTCTCTGGGGAAAAGGGGGAGAGAAGGGGGGTACAGGGGTGGGGAACCCTCCTCATCAGAGGAGGGAAATCTCATTTCTGTGTCACTCTGTTGTATATTTCTGTATATATTGTAAATACTGTAAATTCTGTATACATTTCCCTGCATTCCCTAAACTGCTTTGTAAATATATAGCACATTCCTCTTGCTAATCCGGCTGTGCGTTTTTTTTTTCCTTTCAATTTTCTTCCCTTTACTTACGGGGGGGGAGAAGGCCCGGCCTTTCCCCCAACCCTACGACAGATGGTATGGGAGACAGTGTCAAAAGTCTTACTAAGGTCAAGGTAGACTGCAACCACTGGTCTCCCTGCATCTACCCATTCTGTTACAACATCATAAAAGGCTATCAGGTTAATTAAGCATGATTTCCCCTTGGTAAATCCATGCTGACCACTCCTAATAACCTTCTCTTCCAAGTGCCTAGAGATGATCTCCAGAATGAGCTGCTCCATCATTTTTCCAGAGATGGAGGTGAGGCTCCCTGGTATGTAATTTCCTGGAACCTCTTTCTTGCCCTTTTTGAAGGCTGGAGTGACACTGGCTTTCCTCTGGTCCTCAGGCACCTCTCCTGTCTACCACAATTTTGCAAAAATGATGGGTAGTGGTAGAGCAACAACATCAGCTCTCTCAACACTCTTGGGTGTATCTCATCAGGGCCCAGGGACTTGTGAATATTCAATCTGACGTCACTCTGAGTCAAGCAGGTACAGATTTCAACAGTACACACTTTTGTTAGGTGTTTAAAGGTTAAACTGAGCCCTTTAGAGAGGACAGCCCTGGAGATGAGGAGACAATAAACTCAATGGAAGGGTGAAGGCACTAAGCAGGCAGAAGTAAGCTAGGGTAGGAACTCCCTTCCCTGGCTGAGCTGAGGCATTCATAACCATACTTGTCTTCAGAGAAAATTTAAAAGAGCTTAAACCTAAAACATCAAAACAGGAAAGGTAAGTAGTTACTTTGCAAGAACTGGAGACAAGAGCAGAGTCAGGAGAGGTTTAAGTTGAAACTTTTTGCTTAGTGCCATGAAAGGCAGGAACCAGATTCAGCAGCATCAAATGCTCCTGGAAACCCACGCAGGAGTCCTCACACAGTCAGCTACACTTTGATGGGTACAAAGGTAATTTCTGAGAGTACTGATATAGCCATTAACAACGTATTTTTTTAAATTCTAACTTAAAATAAAGTTTCTAGTACTAAGGTTGTCATTTTTTATTAAAACACTCCTGATTTTTTTTCCCAAATCTCCAGGAGAGTGAAACTCTCTGTGAATGATTCCTTCACATGAAAAACTCTTCTATGCACTGTAAGCATAAAAGGATCTCAGAAATCATGTCCGACGAAGTGGATGTTTCTTGGGAGAATGTCAAATTAATTTATGTGCAGTTTATGAAATGTGGGTGATGGAATAAAACTGCTGTATTGCTGAAAGCCTTTATGTATATGAAATCTGCTATTTTTGGTATCGGTTCTGTCATTTATCTCCCAGGTTAGAGATAGCAAATGATTATTGCACATAAAAGTATCCACACAGGTGAGACAGTTGCAAAGCAAAAGGCAGGCTAAGGACCAGGCTAGACTTGGTAAAACAGTTCTCTTTGTTTTACCTTAGAGAGAACCTCTCAGGCAGTGGAAATTCCCTGGATGGCTTCCAGATTTTGTTCAGCAACTATGAAAACACAAACATCCATGGCAGTGCCGGAAGCAGGAATCAGAGCCACACACCTTTGCTCTTGGGCGAGAGCCCTGAAGAGCTAGCAAAATCTACCTTATCTTCTCCTGGAGAGGTGTGGTGGTGAGAGAAGGCCCATCTCTCCCTCCCCCACAAAGAAAGAAACCACAGCTAGCTCAGTCGGAGAAGCAAAGGGTAGACCTGTATTCACAAGCAATATCGAACACAGGTTATATATATACACAATATACAGTATTTACAATATATATACAAAAATACACAGCAAAGAAAATAATCAGAACAAAACTCCCTCCTCCGGACAAAGGAGGGTTCCCCCTCTGTTATTAAGGAGGAAAATTCTTATTAGGCTTCAAAGCACATGCAGGGATTAGTTTTGCTTATCTCAAGGTTAACTCCGCCTAGTTGCTCAGAAACAGACAAGCTGGGAAGGCAGAACAGACTGGACTGAGAAAAATTCCACCTGAACTAAAACTTAAAGTTGCATTCTACCAATCTACCAATGAAATTCGTTTAGAATATCTGAATGTTTTCATTTTAATACGAAAACATTCAGCCAGAGTGTTCCAGCAAATGTCCCTGTCTTAAAGGCACAGCCTAAAATGGTCACAAGAGGAGAGAAATTTCAAAAGATACACAGTGCAGATTTTTTTGCTTCTAAAATGACCCGTAGCAGGCACAAGACTTATTATGACTCATGTTTATACCTCCAAGGGCTTAAAATTAGACTTCCTCAGCTGCCAGGGACAGAAGCTACTCTGTAATAAGCTGGGGCTTAGATACACCCTGTGAGTTCAGCTCCCAGAGACAGGCACCTGACTTAACATCCTTTTGGGTCTGGACTCAAAGAGTTTTAACTGCATTTCCCTGACTGCACTTATCTAATATTCTATGCCAGCTGTTCCAAAGTTGATCTTGTTCTTGTACTGCACACAAAGATAATTTTTTCTTTAGGCAGTTTGCTCATTAATTTAATGTTAGATGTTGTAGGATATAGGCTCATTTGCACATAAATGCAAAATATCTTATGAAATTCTGGCAATGGAATAACATTCTGCTGTCTGTACTTTGGCCTGAAGAAATCTTCTTGTTCACTAAGTCTAAATATTATAATGTTAAAATGAATATACTTGTTTTCTCACTCAGGGAGAGCAGTGATGTTGTCCACCTTGGCTTCAGCATGGCTTTTCACACAGTCCCCCCATAACATCCTCTTAGGTAAGCTGGGAAGCATAGGTTAGAAGAGTGGACGGTGAGATGGATAGACAACTGGCTAAACAACAGAGCTCAGAGAGTCATGACCAATGGTGCAGAGACTAGTTGGAAACCTATAGCCAGTGCTGTTTCCCAAGGGTCGGTACTAGGTCCAGTCTTATTCAACATCTTCATCTGTGATGTGGATGAAGGGATAGAGTATACCCTCAGTACGTTCGCTGGTGATAAAAAAAAAATGGGAGGATTGGCTGATACATCAGAAGGCTGTGCAGCCATTCAGCGAGAAATAGACAGATTGGAGAGATGGGCAAAGGAGAACCTAATGAAGTTCAACAGGGATAAGTGTAGAGTGCTGCATTGGGGAGGAATAGCCACAGTAACGGTTGAGCTTTATTTAGAATAGAATAAACCAAACCAGGTTGGAAGAGACCTTCAAGATCATCGCGTCCAACCCATCAACCAATCCAACCCACCTAAACAACTAACCCATGGCACCAAGCACCCCATCAAGTCTCCTCCTGAACACCTCCAATAACGGCGACTCCACCACCTCCCCAGGCAGCCCATTCCAATGGGCAATCACTCTTTCTGTATAGAACTTCTTCCTAATATCCAACCTGAACCTCCCCTGGTGCAGCCTGAGACTGTGTCCTCTTGTTCTGGTACTGGCTGCCTGGGAGAAGAGACCATCATCCACCTGTCTACAACCTCCTTTCAGGTAGTTGTAGAGAGTGATAAGGTCAGCCCTGAGTCTCCTCTTCTCCAGGCTGAGCAACCCCAGCTCCCTCAGTCTTTCCTCACAGGGCTTGTGTTCCAAGACCCTCACCAACTTCGTTGCCATTCTCTGGACTCGTTCCAGCAAGTCAACATCCTTCCTAAACTGAGGGGCCCAGAACTGGACACAGTACTCGAGGTGTGGCCTAACCAGTGCAGTGTACAGGGGCTCCTGCTGGCCACACTGTTCCTGATACAGGCCAGGATGCCATTGGCCCTCTTGGCTGCCTGGGCACACTGCAGGCTCATGTTCAGCCTGCAATCGACCAGTACCCCCAGGTCCCTCTCTGCCTGGCTGCTCTCTAGCCACTCTGACCCCAGCCTGTAGCACTGCATGGGGTTGTTGTGGCCAATGTGCAGAACCCGGCACTTGGGTGTGTTAAATCTCATGCCGTTGGACTCTGCCCATCTGTCCAGCCTGTCGAGGACCCTCTGCAGAGCCTCTCTACCCTCCAGCAGATCAACTCTTGCCCCCAGCTTGGTGTCGTCAGCAAATTTACTGATGATGGACTCAGTGCCCTCATCCAGATCGTCAATAAAGATGTTAAAGAGCATGGGGCCCAGCACTGATCCCTGGGGCACACCACTAGTGACTGGCCGCCATCTGGATGTGGCACCATTCACCACCACTCTCTGGGCTCGGCCATCCAGCCAGTTCCTAAGCCATCGCAGTGTGCTCCCGTCCAAGCCATGGGCTGACAGCTTGGCCAGCAGTTTGCTATGGGGGACAGTGTCAAAGGCCTTGCTGAAGTCCAGGTAGACTACATCCACAGGCCTCCCCACATCCACCAGGCGGGTCACCTGATAGAAGGAGATCAGGTTGGTCAGGCAGGACCTGCCCTTCCTAAATCCATGCTGGCTGGGCCTGATCCCTTGGCCATCCTGTAAGTGCTGTGTGATTGCACTCAGGATGACCTGTTCCATAATCTTGCCTGGCACTGAAGTCAGGCTGACTGGCCTATAATTCCCTGGCTCATCCAACCGGCCCTTCTTGTGGATGGGCACCACGTTGGCCAGCTTCCAGTCCTCTGGGACCTCTCCAGTGAGCCAGGACTGGTGGAAAATGATGGATAGTGGCTTGTCCAGCTCACCTGCCTGCTCTCTTAGCACCCTAGGATGGATCCCATCCGGTCCCATGGACTTGTGGGGATCCAAGCTGCTAAGGATAGTTCCAACCACCTCCTCATGGAACATAGGGGAATTGTGCAGCTCCCTGGCTCCTTCTGCCAGCTCTGCAGGCCAACTGTCAGGAAGACATTCTGTCCTTCTAGTAAAAATTGAGGCAAAGAAGGTGTTAAGTACCTCTGCCTTTTCCTCATCCTTTGATACAACATTTCCCTCCGTGTCAACCAAGGAGTGGAGGTCGTCCTTGCCCTTCCTCTTGCTATTAATATATTTATAGAAGGACTTTTGGTTGTCCTTCACAGTAGAGGCCAGTTTAAGCTCCAAATGTGCTTTTGCCTCCCTAATTTTCTTCCTTCATGATTTGGCAACATCCTTAAACATTCCGTGGGTTGCCTCCCCTTTCTTCCAAAGGTGATACACCCTCTTTTTTTCCCTTAGTTCTATTAAAAGTTCATTAACCATCCAGGCTGGCCATCTGCCCCGACGGCTCATCTTCCGGCACATTGGCACAGCCTGTTCCTGAGCCTTCAACAATTTTTCCTTGAAGCAGGTCCAGCCCTCCTGGACCCCTTTATTATTAAGGGCTTTATCCCAAGGAACCCTCTGAATTAGTTCCTTGAGTAACCCGAAGTCTGACCTCTGGAAGTCCAGAGTGGAGGTCTTCTTGCTACCCCTCTTAGCTTGACCAAATACTGAAAATTCAATTATCTCGCGGTCACTGGCCCCTAAACACCCTCTGACCACCACATCACCCACCAGCCCTTCCCTATTGGTGAAGAGGAGGTCAAGCATAGCCTTGCCCCTGGTAGGCTCTCGCAGCACCTGGGATAAGCTGCTGGAAAGCATCTCCATGGAGAAAGACCTTGAAGTTCTGATGGACAGTAAGCTGTCCATGGGACAAGCAAATGTGCCCTTGTGGCCAAGAAGGCCAAAGGCATTTTGGGGGGCATTAAGAAGAGTGTGGCCAGCAGGTCAGGGGAGGTTCTCCCCCTCTACTCTGTCCCAGTGAGACCACATCTTGAGTATTATGTCCAGTTCTGAGCTCCCCAGTTCAAGAGAGACAGGAAAATACTAGAAAGAGTCCAGTGGAGGGCCATGAGGGTGATTAAGGGACTAGAACATCTGTTTTATGAAGAAAGGCTGAGAGACCTGGGGCTGTTTGGTCTGGAGATGAGAACACTCAAAGGGGCTGTAAAGAAAACCAAGAAAGGCTTCTAAAAGTACATTAATCAGAAAAGGAGGGTTAAAAAAGCAGTGTCCCCCCATGATGTGCAACAGTGGGGAACTAGTAACAACAGATGAGGAGAAGGTTGAGATTCTCAACAACTTTTTTGCCTCAGTCTTCACTGGCAGCCCCTCTCCTCATTGCTCTTGTGTTGATGGACCACATGTTGAGACCAAGGTGACATCGACCCTCCCACTGCAAGTGAAGACAAAGTATGCAATCATCTGAGGAACCTGAAGATATACAAGTCCATGGGACCTGATGAAATGCATCCCAGAGTCCTGAGGGAACTGGCTGATGTGGTTGCTCAATTACTCCACCTGGGCCAGAATAATCCTCACTATCAATACAGACTGTGGGATGAGGTGTTAGAAAGCAGCCCTGTGGAAAAGGACTTGGGGCTGCTGATGGATGAGAAGCTGGACATGAGCAGACAGTGTGCGCTTGCAGCCCAGAAGGCAAATCACATCCTGGGCTGCCTCAAAATACATGTGGCCAGCAGATCCAGAGGGGTGATTCTGCCACTTTGCTCTGGTGAGATCTCACCTATGAGTACTGCATCCAGATCTGGAGCCCTCAATATAGGAAGGACATGGACCTAATGGAGAGGCTCCAGAGAAGGGCCACGAGAATGATCAGGGAGTTGGAGCACCACTGCTATGAGGACAGGCTGAGCGAGCTGGGGTTGTTCAGCCTGGAAAAGAGGAGGCTCCAGGCAGACCTAATAGCAGCCTTCCAGTACCTGAAGGGGGCCTGCAGGAAGGATGGGGAGAAACTGTTTACAAGGGCCTGTGGTGACAGGATGAGCAGCAATGGCTTCAAACTAGAAAAGGGCAGATTTAGATTGAGTATCAGGAAGAATTTCTTTACTATGAGGATGGTTGGAGTCCCTTCCCAGGAGATATTCAAGGTAAGACTTGGTGAGGCCTTGGGCAGCCTGGTCTAGTTGAGGATGTCCCTGCTGACTACAGGGAGGTATCACAGTGTCACAGTATTGCCAAGGTTGGAAAAGACCTCGAGGATCATTGAGTCAAACCTATAAACACAGACCCATGACTACACCATGGCACCAAGTGCCACATCCAATCTCCACTTGAACACCTCCAGGGATGGTGACTCCATCCTTCTGTATCATCAATTTACACATAGGCTGATGTTCACATTCCAAGCTCTATGTGGAGAATTGTGACCAAATTCCCAGCTCCCACATCAAAGCTTATGTAAATGTAACTTAATTTCCAGCCACAAGTTCCTGCTGTGCCTTTGCCTCCAAGGCAGAAAAGCACCTTCCCGTTGAACACTGGAGCAGGTCCAGAAAAGGGCAATGAAGCTGGTGAAGGGTCTGGAGAATAGGTCTTAAGAGGAACAGTTGAGGCAAACAAAGTTGTTCAGCCCAGAGAAAAGGAGGTTAAGGAGAGACCTTCCTGCTCTCTACAACTCCCTGAAAGGAGAATGGAGCAAGGTGGGTGTTGGTTTCTTCTCCCTAGTATCACAGTATCACAGTATAACTAAGGTTAGAAGAGACCTCGAGGATCATCGAGTCCAACCTATAAACACAGACCTCATGACCAGACCATGGCACCAAGTGCCACGTCCAATCTCCTCTTGAACATCTCCAGGGACGGCGACTCCACCACCTCCCTGGGCAGCCCATTCCAATGACCAATGACTCTCTCGGTGAAGAACTGTGGTGGGGTGGAAGGGTAAGGCCGAGAAGCCTCCTCCCTTCCCCCTTGTAAGGTAAAAGGGAAAAAAAATTGAAGGGAAAGGGAAAAAAAACTCACAAGCTGAATTAGCAAGGCAGTGGAGCTATATTTACAAAGCAATGTAGGGTATGCAGGGGAATATTTACAAATTTACAATATCTACAATATATACAAAGATATACAACAGAGTAACACAGAAATGAGAGTAACCCCCCTCGGCAGAGAGGGGGTTCCCCACCTCCGCTCTCCCCTCTCTCCCCCCCCTTTCCCCAGAGTGGGATAGAAAGAGAGAGAAAAGAGAGGGAAAAAAAAATGTTAGAAGCAGTTCGTGTTAATTGGAAGGGAGTTAATACCGGCCTTTATCTGGTTTTCAAGGCCAAGGCCTTGGCAGAAAGCCGAGCAGAGAGAGAGCTGCAGAGCTGCTGCACCGTGGAGAGGCGGAAGCAAGACTGAAGATAGGGTGCCGGAGTGCCCAGGATAGTCCCAGCTCACTCCCAGTTCAGAAGGTGCTTCCTCCCACTCTTCCAATGAAATTAGTTTAGATTATTCCTTCCGTTTACCAACTTCCGTCCACCATATTCCCTTTCTTAAGGGCACAGCCTCAAACGGTCACAAGAACTTTCTCCTCACCTCGAGTCTAAACCTCCCCTGGCGCAGATTGAGACTGTGTCCCCTTGTTCTGGTGCTGGTTGCCTGGGAGAAGAGACCAACCCCTTC
The DNA here is from genome assembly GCF_026170545.1 of Melanerpes formicivorus. Taxonomy (NCBI): domain Eukaryota; kingdom Metazoa; phylum Chordata; class Aves; order Piciformes; family Picidae; genus Melanerpes; species Melanerpes formicivorus. The sequence continues at coordinate 3,539,584 of NW_027142409.1, forward strand.
CTGGCTAAAACAACCTTTCAGGTAGTTGTAGAGGGCAATGAGGTCACCCCTGAGCCTCCTCTTCTCCAGGCTAAACAATCCCAGATCTCTCAGCCTCTCCTCATAGGGCTTGTGTTCAAGGCCTCTCACCAGCCTTGTTGCCCTTCTCTGGACATGTTCAAGTGTCTCAATGTCCTTCTTAAACTGAGGGGCCCAGAACTGGACACAGTACTCAAGGTGTGGCCTAACCAATGCAGAGTACAGGGGCACAATGACCTCCCTGCTCCTGCTGGCCACACTATTCCTAATACAGGCCAGGATGCCATTGGCCTTCCTGGCCACCTGGGCACACTGCTAGGTAGGACTAGATGACCTTTGGACGTCCCTTCCAGCCTGGACCCTCCTATGATTCTATTAATGTTTACAAATATCTGAAGAGTGGGCATAAAAAGAAGGAGCCAGTCTCCTTTCAGTGATGCTCTGTGGTAGCATGAGGGGCAATGAGCACAAAATAGAACATAGGAAATTCCACCTCAACAAGAGGAAAATTATCTTTACTGTGAGGGTAACAGAGCACTGGAACAGACTGCTCAGAGAGCTTGTGGAGGTCTCCTTCTCCACAGACTTTCAAAAGCCATCTGGGTATATTCCTGTATGGCCTGCCCCAGGTGATCCTGCTTTGGCAGGGAAGTTGGACTCAATGATCTCCAAGGTCCTTTCCAACCCCTAGTATTTTCTGATTCTATGATTCTGTCATTACAGATTATCATTATGACCTTACTCTAACCTGCTATTTTCCACCAGTCCAGTGATACATAAGACTCCCTCAAGCCTTGAAACAAGCTACTACATATACAACACAAGCACTAGAACTCTCCATTCTCGGTCTCCTCATGTATTGCTGCATGAGGCTTCTTGTACTACTTTCATGAGGTCTGTGTTCCAGAAAATCAAGATTGTATTTACCTGGTGCCTACTTCTCTACAACATCCATGTAAGAGAGCAGATGATGGCAATACCACATCATTAGAATCAGAAATACACAGGCTCACTGTGGTGAAGGCACATTATGCCCCAATACTGAATCTTGTCCCAGCATGTGGGCAAGTTCCCCCTCCCTTGGAGGAAGACAAAAGCCAAGGCATTAGCCAGGCTTGCACGCACCCAGCGCATGCAGCGCTCGTGCTGACACCAAGTATGGGCATAATTCTAGCTTCACGCTTTCTATAGGCTGAAGCCAGTTGTTTATGAGAGTGCCCATTGGTCAAGCCCAGCCTCGAGGAATCTATAAGTATCACCCCAGTTGGTAAACAAGTTGCCCCCTCATTCACTTTGTCTCTGTGCTTGCTCGAGAGAGTAACTCTCGAGCTGCAGCCTTTGCCATTGAGCTTATTGTTACTAGCTTCTGTTATACATGCACGCATGCTGAAAGCCCGTACATGGTGAGAAGCCCAGAGGGAGGACTTTCGCTGTTTCTGAGGAGCTCAGCGTCGCCACAGCCAGTTGTACCGACCAGGAGAGCCCCCCGTGCCACCGGAGGACTGGACCAACCCCCGAAGGTAAGATCTGCCCAGTTACCGGGGAGAAGGGACTTGATCGATATCGAGTCCACGTATGCCTAGCCCCGCCGTAGCAGGAGAGAAGCCTCCGAGTGCCGCTCTGAGGAGCCGCCAAGTGCCGCTCTGAGCCCTGTGAATCCCAGGGAAGACTAAAGCATTGTCCGTGCCTATACTGCACCGAACCCGGGACCACTACGAGAGTCCTGTTGCTCCTTTAAGCTCAGTAAATGAGAATCCGCCGCCTAACGCAGCCGTATTCTCTCCCTGAGGCTGTTTGCATCAGCCCTGAGAACTGCCGTGGTTGGGCCGACCCCCGTAGCTTCGCCTGCTGCCACGTCATTCAAGCCCACCTACCGGCCACCATCGTCCCGCCCCGCCGTGCGAGCCACGGGCCGACCCCGACCAGGACCGATCCCTGTTGTCTGAAGGGAATCGAATATCTTCCACGTGCTTTCCATCCACTAGCACTCAGTTCAAAGTATCCGCGTCTAGCAGAGTAAGCGCTAACGCATAGAAAGATTGTAATATTGCTGTGTATAGCCAGAAGCCGCCCGCGTCCCGCCGAGTCTCCATCTAGTGGCCAAGCGGCAGAACTGCACCCTTCATTATATAAATATAGAGATAGTCTGTAACTAGTTCAATTAAGTTATAATCATAACACTAAGCCACTTGTGGAATGTATTTCACGAACGTGCACTAGAACATGTATATAAGTTGGTGATTCATTGGTTATTAATAGTTTGATAATTAATAAAAATAATATTTTCATAATTCATATTTCATATTCATAAATTTAATAACCTCTCCACCACACTCACATTTACAAATCTTCTCTTAGTCTGGTAGTTGTCTGGAAGAGAAAATGAGCAACAGTTCTTTAAAGTATTTTATCAGTTCTTTGTAGTTCAGATCTAGTCTGATCTAAAGCACTGCTGGCAGCTGCACTACTAATATGCATTAGCCAGAAAGAACAACAGAGCAAACTTCGCCTTTGCTATTTTTTTCCCTTCAAAAATGCTCTGAAGCTATTACAGAAGTCCTGATCCCATGCTCCAGATGGGACAGTGGAGGAACACAATGGCTTGCTCTCTGCTTATGTGTTTGATTTTCTGTCCAACAAACAGTGAGTGACAGTCTGACCTGAGTACTCAGCTGAAGGGACTGGGAAATGTTCCAAAATCCTCCAGTTAAGATGTACCCAAAGAAGCTCTTATGGTTATATTTGCTTTTGTCATCCTTTGCAGTCCCTACAGGCACACACCTCACACTGATTTCAAAGAGAAATTATAGGAATCCACGTTGATGCTTTCAACACTGACACTTCCAGCACACTGACCTTATGTTTTCATAAGTGTAGCATCTTTACCCCTTCCATTCCAGCATATGGGCTAGAAACAGATACTTAGGTGACTTGCTTGTGGCAGGGGCTGATGCTGAACTGAGGAAGTTACTCATGCAAGTCGTGGAAAAGCTGTTAAGGTAAAACACTTGAGAAGAAATGAATGGGGTGGATAGGAGGATACTGGACAAGAGCATTTACAACTACAGTCAAAGAGCCTGGAGGAGATATTTGGTCTAGGCAGAGTAACAGGGGGATTAAGTGTGACACAATGAAAAAAACAAGTTGTGAGTGAAAGGGGAAGATAACACTTAGAAGATGTCCACTGTGCAAGTTGCCAAATCTCATTCAGACCTAGCTCAGATGCAGTATTGCTTTTCTAGCAGTAAGTGGGACTACAACAGAGTCTAACCACCATGCAAGGGTATCTTTGGAGGAGCACCGTGGCATCCAGTCCAACCCTTCTCTTCATGACATGGTGAGAAGGCGTTGTAGTACAGAAGATCCCTGACTTGCACACCAAGCAACAGCTAGTCAAGGTGTATTAGAGGCCTTAGAGGTGGGTGAAAATGCAGCATGAGTCTGCCCACAAAGAACCGTAAAACCGGCAGTGGCTGCAGAGGTTGACCAGCATTCCCAAAAACACTCAAGGTCAGCTTGGATAAGACTCTGAGCAACCTGATCTAGTTAAAGGTGTCCCTGATCATTACAGTGGGAGTTGGACTAGATGACCTTTTAAAGGTCTCTTCCTTCCCAAACCATTCAATGATTCTATGATTCTACAATCAAGCAACAAAGCAAGATCTGAGGATACACCTAGGGTGTGGACAGGGCTGGGAATGGAATGAAAATTCTGGAATCTGTCAGGAGACCACAATCCCCAAAAAAATGGTATCTTTGCCACCTAAGCACAGCCCTAAATCCTGATGCTGGTTTTCATTTTTCCTTAAAATCTGATGTCTTCCAGTTAAAGACAGGAAAGGTGCTACAAAGGTGAATATATCATCTGCTGCCCTCTAAACACCACTACCAAGAATAAAACCTTTATTAGAATAGAATAAACCAAACCAGGTTGGAAGAGACCTTCAAGATCATCGCGTCCAACCCATCAACCAATCCAACCCACCCAAACAGCTAACCCATGGCACCAAGTACCCCATCAAGTCTCCTTCTGAACACCTTCAATGACGGCGATTCCACCACCTCCCCAGGCAGCCCATTCCATAGCGCAATCACTCTTTCTGTATAGAACTTCTTCCTAACATCCAACCTGAACCTCCCCTGGTGCAGCCTGAGACTGTGTCCTCTTGTTCTGGTACTGGCTGCCTGGGAGAAGAGACCATCATCCGCCTGTCTACAACCTCCCTTCAGGTAGTTGTAGAGAGTGATAAGGTCACCCCTGAGTCTCCTCTTCTCCAGGCTGAGCAACCCCAGCTCCCTCAGTCTTTCCTCATAGGGCTTGTGTTCCAAACCCCTCACCAACTTTGTTGCTCTTCTCTGGACTCGTTCCAGCAAGTCAACATCCTTCCTAAACTGAGGGGCCCACAACTGGACACAGTACTCGAGGTGTGGCCTAACCAGTGCAGTATACAGGGGCATAATGACCTCCCTGCTCCTGCTGGCCACACTGTTCCTGATGCAGGCCAGGATGCCATTGGCCCTCTTGGCTGCCTGGGCACACTGCAGGCTCATGTTCAGCCTACCATCGACCAGTACCTCCAGGTCACTCTCTGCCTGGCTGCTCTCCAGCCACTCTGACCCCAGCCTGTAGCACTGCATGGGGTTGTTGTGGCCAATGTGCAGAACCCGGCACTTGGATGTGTTCAATCTCATGCCGTTGGATTCTGCCCATCTGTCCAGCCTGTCGAGGTCCCTCTGCAGAGCCTCTCTACCCTCCAGCAGATCAACTCTTGCCCCCAGCTTGGTGTCGTCAGCAAATTTACTGATGATGGACTCAATGCCCTCATCCAGATCATCAATAAAGATGTTAAAGAGCACAGTGCCCAGCACTGATCCCTGGGGCACACCACTAGTGACTGGCCGCCATCTGGATGTGGCACCATTCACCACCACTCTCTGGGCTCGGCCATCCAGCCAGTTCCTAAGCCATCGCAGTGTGCTCCCGTCCAAGCCATGGGCTGACAGCTTGGCCAGGAGTTTGCTATGGGGGACGGTGTCAAAGGCCTTGCTGAGGTCTGGGTAGACTACATCCACAGGCCTCCCCACATCCACCAGGCGGGTCACCTGATCGTAGAAGGAGATCAGGTTGGTCAGGCAGGACCTGCCCTTCCTAAATCCATGCTGGCTAGGCCTGATCCCTTGGCCATCCTGTAAGTGCTGTGTTATTGCACTCAGGATGACCTGTTCCATGATCTTGCCTGGCACTGAGGTCAGGCTGACAGGCCTATAATTCCCTGGCTCATCCAACCGGCCCTTCTTATGGATGGGCACCACGTTGGCCAGCTTCCAGTCCTCTGGGACCTCTCCAGTGAGCCAGGACTGCTGGAAAAAAGAACTAAGCTACCTGCAGCTCAAGAACATTCTGGAAATGTTAAGCTATAAGTTTTTGATGGTGATGAACACTGGGATGACCACCATTTACTCTAACACAAATGCCAGAAATATAGGGACATACAAGTCTTTTGAAAGGTTATTATCAAGTACAGACAAACCTTGCACTACCAGGTGTTAAACAGGAAGTCTCAGGAGTCAGCTTCTAGCTGGAATTACCTACAGGGACTATTGATGTCTCTGCTAAGAAAAAGTCAGTGGGGCAGAGAGAAAAGATCTGCTGGAGAATAGAGGAGAGAGGATACTCAGAAGTGCTGAAGAATCTGCTGGATATCATTAAGGATAAGAACAAATCCCCAGAATTTTCAGGTTTGATCCCCCAAATGGTTCAAAATATCTACTGTCATGTTTCTTTATATCTATCACAATATGACTTAGATTGGTCTGTACTGGAACTTTTAGATACAAGTATTATGAAGGCTTGTTTATGGCTAGGATAAACTGCTTTGGGGTTTTCTGCTGGCTGGGTATACTGTGCTTCAATATCTTCAGAATATCTGAGGACTTGCTCACACTTCCTGTTTCTAAACAAAAGATGAAGGGGAAAAAAAAAAGGAAAAAGAAAAAGCCTTAGAGGGATGAACTATCTTTTGTTCATTTCAAAAGTAGATGGAAGGAAGTACAGCAGTTAGAGATTTCAGAGGTGACAATCATTCTTTAAAATTCTTCTCTGGTCCTACCTTCTAAGGAAAGGTTCATTGGCAATAAGAAAATAAAAACTAATTTTGAAAGTAAACAATGGCTTGAGACTAGGGAAATTTGACAAGGAAGATATCCGTGTGAACCATAGTATTTGGTGCAGGGTAGCTAGCAATGAGGAAGATAAAGTCTTCCACAGGATTTAAACTGTTCACCTCAGATTTTGTGCCTTTAATCAAGCTACACTGGTTATTGCTTATAAAGGATGCAAGATAAGTTAAACATGACATCTACTTTGCTTTCATGCAAATTTCCATTACTTAGATTAGCTGCTGTAACAGTGACTTTGCACAGGTACACTTTCTCCTAGAGAAGAGATTCTTACCAATTGTAATGCACAGTGTCAAAAGGCTAAGAGTTCAGAACTGACAGCTGTCTCACCATCATATTAAAGGGTCTACTTAGGGCAGACTTTTGTGTGCCTCCACTATTACTCAGGTGGGATGCTAGTGATGGAAGCAGCACCAGCAGCTTGAAGTGTTGGGAAGCATGAGAAAGGAAAAAAAATGGCTTCATATAGCAAAGCCCTCTGTCTGGTGCCTTCAAACTAAGGTGGAACATGAGTCAGACAGCCAGTGCCAGTAATTTCTTCCTTGAGGAACACGTGTTAGCTGGATGTCTGATATGTAGTTGAATTCCACATCATCATCAAAAAGAGGCTGGGGGAGAGGGTGATGTGAGCTGTCATGGCAGGTAATGTATGGATCAGAGGCTGGATATGCCTGATCTAGGAGATTTCTTTGTGTACATAAAAGCAGAAAGATGCTTGAGTGATTTAACTATTCTAGGACAGCCAGCCCATCACTGCAAAGATTACCTTCGTGCACAAACAGCTGTATTCATAAGAAAGGTTGATGGCTGGTTCTCTAAGAGTGGCACAGATTTCTGTGGTTTGATTTATTGCCCATATGAACGAGTTAGCCTTTTGTGGGGTTTTTGTTGTCTCCTTTTTTTCCCCTGCAAGGACATCATTACAAAACTGAAGCCTAACATTTTTTTCAGTATGAATGATTTAATTTTTTTTAATTTAAATAAATATGGAAAATTTCTCTCTCTTTCTATTTATCCTTTCTATTGGTATTCATTATTTTCTATGTCAAAATTTTCAGTCATTCAGTAAATAACAGAAAGTATAGGAGGATCTCTAGTCTGATCTTGTAAAGAAGCTCCTCTAACCCTGGGAATGGAAAAAAAAACCCCAAAGCCACACACTGTTTGCAAACGAAGGTCAAATCAAAGCAAGCAAGCCCAACAAACTGGAGTGAATAGAACAGAATGATCCATCTGCATTAGCACTTCCCATAGCACTGCCAACTCTTGTGTTTTTATTTTACTTTCCCTAATTTCTTGAGGCTCCAGATCATTGAATCAGGCGACTTCAAAATAAACATAACTTCCTTTACTGAAAGGTGTTCTAATCCACCCTTCTTGCAAAGAAAAGCTTGAAAATGTGAAGCAAATGAAACCTGAAGGTTTAGAAATTAAAACCAAAATTGAGAAGCATTTTTAATAGGAAAAAACCCACATCATTTTGAAACAATCCCATGATTTTCTGAGGCTGACTCATGATTTTGTAATGTTTAAAGTTGGCAGTACTGATACCCAGTGATTTAGATGACTAATCACACACTGAAAAGATAATAATCAAAGTAAGCAGTTTGTGAAGTACACACAGACTAGAAAATATGTATCTCAACTACTCAGCAAAGGCTTATGCATAAATTGAGAGCAAATAAAATCAGTTTATATAACTGCTTCACAAAGAGAGAAAAGAGCTAATCAGTTAATCAGTTATTTTATTTGTATCACATAATGCTACCAGCTGCAGTAGTAAGCGTGAAGAAGGGAGAGTATGAAATAGGATAATGGGGTAGCTCTTCAGCAATGTATCCACAAGGAATAAGGGGGCATGGATAGAGTTCAGCAAGCAAAACATAAGGGTAAAAATCAACTAAAAGAAGGCTGCAGTTACACTGCACACCAGACATGAAAAATACCTGGGAAAAGGAGACAAGGCAAACAAAAGGAAGTCAGGATAGAAGTAGTCAACTGGCTACAAAGAGTTAAATCTAGATGTAATGTGCAGTCACAGAGGATGACTATGGGAAGGAACAAGGAGAACTAAAGCAGCAAAGGAAACATCATTTGAAGACAGGTGGAGGCAATCGGGGTGAATCCTGGCTTCTTGGTGGGTTTTCCGATTAAATCACTTGTTCATGCACAGTGGTTCTCAACTAGGCTCTTTCCAACCTTTTATCTTACCTGGTATTGAACAGACAGCAGAAAGAGGTGTATATAGCACGTGTTTGACATCAACTAGCTTTCCTAACCAGAGGGATTATTTTCTGAAACTGCTCATAACAAAATTATGTTGATATAAGCTCAAGCATCTACACTTAATAATGTTGCTCAGGCAGCTTAGTTCCCTCAAAATCAAAATGGCAAGGGAGGATGATTTTTGATTTTCAGAAGTTAAAAAGGAATTGAAGAAATAGAGCTAATATGGTGGGACTGCACTTACTGACTTACAAAGGCAGAAAACAAAGTCATATTAATCATCCAATACAATCCCCATGCTGTGAGCCAGGACAACTTAAACTAGATCAGCTTGCTCAGGGCCACATCCAGTTTGACCTTGACATCAAGTTTGACCTTGAATGTCTCCAGGAAAGGGACCTCCACCACCTCTCTGGACAACCTATTTATTTGAATAAGTATTTTTGTATCTCCCTCATTGCAAAATATAAAATACATGCAGCACTGGCCTACAAGCTTGCATCGTCTTTATGTAAAATTTCTATCTTTTTATATGTAAAACTCATATTCTATCTAAAATTGAGCTGTTAAGTAGTTTCAGAAAACTCTCCCACAAAAGCATACTTAATTACAAGTCTGCCAAATGGAAGTTTCATTTTCTTTTGAAAATCTGTTATAAAAAGGCTATTACATCAGTGGGATCTCTAGTCTGATCCTGTAAGGAAGCTCCTCTATCCCTTGGGAAAAAAAAAATTAAAAGTGACATACTGTTTGAAAATGAAGGTCAAATCAAAGCAAGAAAGCCCAACAAACTGGAGTGAACGGAGCAGAATGATCCATCTGCATTAGGGCTTTCTCTAGCAGCTGTCACAGACTCACCACCACTGTGATGTCTGAGGTGCTCTGTAATTGGGGCGTGTATCCAAACTCGAGGGCAGACTGCAGGCTGAACAGCAAAGACAGAAGGACCTATTTCACAGCTGTCAGCCAGCTAGGAAAGATATTTCACTCGTTACTCCAGATGGAGAGTGGCTTACATTTTGGTGCAGTGAGTGAGGGGGTGACTGAAATGCTCAGATTCATTCATGAGCTGCACATACAACATGGCTTTTGAAAATGCAGTAGTAATGGACAGAAAAAGGGGCAAGGGAGGTATCAGCATCATTAATCCTTAGTGCAGCAGACACTGGGGTCACTGAAAATAAGTAGTCACAGGATACATGCCTCACATTAAAGCCCTTCTATTCTGCTTTTACATATATTTTTAATAAATGCCTCAACATTAACTATGGCACTCACTGCAGGAGACCATTCTCTGGTAACAGCTTTCTACCTCTGCTGACACCATTTCTTAATGCAAGTATAAGATTTACTCAAAAAAAGGAAATATGAAATATTTTCCTAGAAAAGTATACAAGTGAACAAAGGCAAAATATTCGAATAAATATGTTGGGGGAAACACATGGGGTGACAGAAGAGTCAATGACTAAAAGCCCTTCATGTTCTGCATGACATTTTTTCTGTAATGCAGAGAAAATGGAGAGCTCTGACAGATGTATGTTAGGTGGAGAAAAGTTGCTACAAAGATTGGCAAAGAGCAACTCACCATGTGTACTGACAAAACAGCCCTGTGTATTTTCGAGGGCTGCTTTTAACATCCAAAATATTTCAGTGTATTTCTTTTACTGAAACAAAACACTTATAATATTGATGCAAAACATATAATAAATAAAAGTTAAATCAATCTTCATTATTCTGCCTTGGTATATAGGTTTTGAACAGCATATTCCACATATTGTGTGCCCTTACTATTCATACCATTTAATATGTTCAGGTGATACTGTATTGTTCCACATGGCTCCTTCTGCCTAGGTGTCTGTAAACTAAAGTGATCTCATGGTAGACATTAAATATGACAGTTTGGGGATCTGCCTAAGGGAACTCAAACATCACATGAACACTTTGCAAGCTTGTACCCTTGTTTATGTTTTTTACTGCAACCTTGAATCATTTGTTTTTCAAAGAAAGGAGATACTGATCTATGAGGGGTGGATTGTATATGCTTCTGTCATGCATTCTGCTTTGGATAAAGTCTGACTGATGCAATAATGTCTTTGCTGGGAGCCTACCTGTCCCTAACTGAAACTGCCACAGCCCCTGCAGAATGAAACAGCAGTCCAAGATAGGCACCATGGGGGAAAGTATGAAGAAACTGGGTGCAGACTATGGAGAGAACAGAGACTCAGCATGGCTCTGGAGACACTGCACCACAGAGCTCAGCCCCCCAGAGAAGACCTCAGCCTTGGCTTCAGTATCCTCACAAGTCTTTGAGTGCTGTCAAGGGTCAGGCCAGGGCATCTGAGGGTTTAGACAGAAGTTAGGGAGTCCTGGAGACCAAAATCTTAACAGTACTAGAAGGATGGTTATGGTTATGAGGAAAGATCAGGACAGCAGTAGGTGCCAGCACTGCCTGATGCAACATGCTCGGAGTCCTGCTCCCACTAATGCTCTGAAATGCCATCAGACCCCAGGGAACTGCTCTGCCCTTATGATCTTGAGCTTGTAGCTGTGTATCTCATCAATTTTGTTCTTCCCTCAAACACTGAAAAATGTGGATTCAGCAAGACAATAAAATAAAAAAAATAGCAGTGTTTTATGCAAGAATATGAATTCATACATTTCATCCTCCATGAAACCCAACAAAAGCTGCCTGCTGTTCACCAGCACCCTCTCCTTGTTTCACTTCCAGTGTACATATCTCTTCATACTCTGCAGTCTCCCAAATGACCACTTCTCAATTGGGAGAGTGCTAGAGGTTACATTTCTGTATCTCGCCGGCCATAAGAAATCAACACATTTTCCATACCGTAATCTAACTCTATACATAAACCACAGATAAATTGTCCGCACCAAATATTTACCCAGGTAATCCAAAATCAAACCCAAACAATATCTGTAAACCAGAGCCCCAAAAATTGAAAAAAATAAGCGTTCTAAAAACCACAGTACCTTCATGTTTGCTAATCCGGCTATAAAACACTAAACCAATAAAACAATAAAGCAATAAATCAAGATAATTATCAGCCGCACGTTGGGCAGCCAAGAAAAAAAAATGCCGAGGGTTGGGGGAAAGGCCGGGCCTTCTCTCCCCCCTGTAAGTAAAGGGAAGAAAATTGAAAGGGAAAAAAAACACAGCCGGATTAGCAAGAGGAATGTGCTATATTTACAAGGCAGTTTAGGGAATGCAGGGAAATATATACAGAATTTACAGTATTTACAATATATATAGAAATATACAACAGAGTGACACAGAAATGAGATTTCCCTCCTCTGATGAGGAGGGCTCCCCACCCCTGTATCCCCCTTCTCTCCCCTTTTCCCCAGACAGGGTTAGAAAGAGAGAACCCAGCGCGTGGCTGAAGAGAGAGGAGGCAGCTTGAGGAGCGCAGCTCTGGGAGTTTGGCTTTTGCCTTTGATTCCCTTGCTTTTCAGGCGGTAAGGGGCTGGTGGCTCGGGACTTCCCGAAGAGAGGAGGAGGGGCAGGGGGCTCGGATTGCCTATGTGCCTGAGGGCAGTGATGTAGCTGGGGGAGGGGTTGCCACGGAGACCGCGCGCAAACCAAACAGAACCCAGGGCGTGGCTGAAGAGAGAGGAGGCAGCTTGAGGAGCGCAGCTCGCCTTCTTAGTGACAGGGAAAAAAAAAAAAAAAAAAAAAAGCCGTGTGGAGAGGGTGGTTACTGCAAGATGGTCACCACTAGAGCAAAGGCTAACAGAAGGACAGTGGGCACCCAAACAGAGACCATACACAAACATGCAGATGTTCAGGTAGGTGGCTGCAGTGAGTGCTGGAGCCTGGCACTCGATATGGAGGATGGAGGGAGCAGCTCCTGTTTCAGGTGTGAGCAGGTCAGTGATCTGATGAGCATGGTGGTCAAACTAAAAGAAGAGGTGGAAAGGCTAAGAGCTAGAAGAGATGGCGAGCAGAAAATTGACAATTCCCATAATGTAATCTCTTCTAAACCAGAACAGGGGGTAACACTTAGGGGAACAGGGAGTTTGATAAATTCCCAGAAGCAAGATTCTCAACCTCCCTGTAGTAACCCACATGAGCAGGGCCAATGGGAACGGGTCTCTGCCCGATGGAAGAAATGCAAACAAAGGAAGTCTGCTCCTGTGAGCAGCACGCTGCCTCCAGTGCAGTTACAGAACAGGTATGAGGCTCTGCAGGAGGAACAGGTCATTGGTAAGGTCGAGGACTCAAGAAGGTCAGAAGCTGCACCGATGACAGGTTGCCTCAGGCCAGCCATCAAAACTTACCCAGAAAAGAAACCTCGCAGGGTCATCGTCATAGGAGACTCCCTACTGAGGGGAACAGAGGGCCCAATATGCAGACCAGACCAATTTCATAGAGCGGTCAGCTGCCTCCCTGGTGCCCAAGTAAAAGACGTTGTAGATAGAATTCCCAACCTCGTGAGTCCTTCAGACTACTACCCACTGCTGGTCTTTCAGGTGGGCAGTGACGATGTAACAATGAGAGGCTCACAATCTATTAAAAAAGACTTCAGAACCTTAGGGCAAATGCTAAAGGGATCAGGGGCTCAAGTCGTGTTCTCTGCCATCCCTCTAACGTCAGCAATGGATGAGGAAACACTGAGGAAGGGCCGACAGATCAATTCATGACTCAGGGGCTGGTGCCATCGACAGGGCTTTGGGTTCCACAATCATGGATTGGTTTTCAAGGCACCTGAGCTGAAAACAACCCATGGGACACACATGTCCCAGAGGGGGATAAGAATCCTAGGGCAGGAATTGGCAGGGCTCACTGATAGGGCTTTAAACTAGATTTGAAGGGGGAAGGGGTTAATAGTCTCCTGCGTGACAAACAGAGGGCCAGCTCACCAGCAGTAGAGAGAAGGAGAGCTGGTAAGGGCTCTCAACTTGCTGCCCTGAGGCAAGCCACGAATGATCCACCAGGACATTCTGTGGAAACCGAGGGGAATTGGCACAAGAGGAGGACAGGGCCAGCCCAGCTGAAGTGCTTCTATGCGAATGCGCGCAGCTTGGGCAACAAACAGGATGAGTTAAGGGCCACTGTGCTGCTGGGATGCCACGACATAGTGGCTGTTACTGAAACTTGGTGGGATGAATCCCATGACTGGAATGTAGGGATAGATGGGTATAAACACTTCAGGAAGGATAGGCAGGGAAGGAGAGGAGGAGGTGTTGCCCAGAAAGCTGCAAGCTGCCGCAAGGAAGAAAAAGAAGTGCAGGACTGCCCAGAATACTCTGCTGTACTCTCAAGTTCAAAGGTGCTTTCTACCAATCTATCAATGAAATTAGTTTAGATCTGTCTTTCGTTTATAAACATTCAGCCACAATGTCCCCTTTCTTAACGGGACAGCCTCAAACGGTCACACCACTGAAGCTTCCATAAACAGAGTCCTTATCTGAAGATCTGTGAGCCTTCAAGAGATCAGTGATATTGGCTACTGTGGCCGGTTGACGTTGCCCCCTTAAGAAAGGGAATATGGTGGACGGAAGTTGGTAAACGGAAGGAATAGTCTAAACTATTTCATTGGTAAAGTGGGAGGAAGCACCTTCTGAGCTGGGACTATACTGGGTTTTTCCAGCTCTTTGTCTTCAGTCTTGCTTCCGCCTTTCCACGGTGCGGCCGCTCTCTGTCTCTGTGCTGGGCTTTCTGCCAAGGCCTCGGCCTTGAAGATAGATAAAGGCCGGTATATTAACTCCCTTCCAATTAACACGAACTGCTTCTAACTTTTTTTTCCTCTCTTTTCTTTCTCTTTCTATCCCATTCTGGGGAAAGGGGGGAGAGAGGGGAGAGCGGAGGTGGGGAACCCCCCTCTCTGCCGAGGGGGCTTACTCTCATTTCTGTGTTGCTCTGTTGTATATCTTTGTATATATTGTAGATATTGTAAATTTGTAAATATTCCCCCTGCATTCCCTACATTGCTTTGTAAATATAGCTCCACTGCTTTGCTAATTCAGCTTGCGAGTTTTTTTTTCCTTTCCCTTCAATTTTTTTTTTTCCCTTTTACTTTATAAGGGGGAAGGGAGGAGGCTTCTCGGCCTTACCTTCCACCCACCACATTTTTTTTTTATTGGCGTACCCAACGTGCGGCAGATAATTAGTTCAATTTATTATTTGATTGATTTAGTGTTTTTCTAGCTGAATTAGCAAACATGAAGGTATTGTGGTTTGTGGAGCGATTATTCTTTTCAATTTTTGGGGCTCTGGTTTACAGATATTGTTTGGGTTTGATTTTGGATTACCTGGGTAAATATTTGGTGCGGACAATTTATATGTGGGTTATGTATAGAGTTAGACTATGGTATGGAAAATGTATTAATTTCCTATGGCCAGTGAGATACAGAAATGTTACCTCCACCACTCTCCCAATTGAGATAAAGGGTTTTAAGATTCCGCCTGAGGAGACAGTAACTTTAGGTGATGCCTGGGATCCAAAGGTGATTTATGTGATGTGTATAATTCTGCTGCTGGTGATAACTAATGTGTTTTCTCTGTATTCCTTGTGGCGAGAGAAAAAGGTGTCCAGGGCGTGTTTTGTTATTAAAACTAGATCAAAAAGAAAACGCCGTGGCTCTCGATCAGTCCCAGAGTCATCTAGTGACGAGGACTGTGGAGAACCCGTGTCAGTTAAAAAGAAGGCTAAAAAGTTAATTGGTAAAGCAGCTCTAAATGACTTTGCTGATTCTAGCAAGCAGCCAAGGGCATCGGCTGGTATCAACATGGCGCCTACTCCTTCTCCCACTTCTTCTCCTTCTTCTTCTTCTCCGTCGGTCATTAACGGAGCAACGTCACTTCCACCCACTCCCTCAGTGGGACCGGAAGTCACTGCCCCAGCAGCTGATTTATCTCAGGACCTGTCAGCTTCCATTAAGGTGGCTGTAAATTCAAACACAGCTCCAGTTAAGGTGGCTCCTTTAAAGACTAGAGCTGGAAAGGGCAAAGATGGAGAAGAAGAGGAGGAGACTGATCCTGGTGAGGGGCCCTCTACTCTAAAAGATCCTGCTCAGGAGGAAGAGAAGGTTTGTTTTAAAGATCTAGCTAACCTAGTGAGATCAAAGCAGGATAGAGATGAAGCTAGGAAAGCAGCTGGCAAAGGTGGTTCTCAGCTTAAAGAGATCCTTAGGAGAATGACCGCAGGATTTTATGGGCAAAGAATTCAGGGAGATGAAGATGAAGATGATATTACGGACTGTTCGTCACCACGGGAGGAATTGCGAAATGTCCGTAAAGATTTCACCAGGGCAGATAAGGAGCCAGTTCTAGCTTGGCTTAGTAGGTGTTATGATACAGGTGCTTCAGCTCTAACAGTTGGAGACAAGTCAGCAGCTCAGTTAGGAACTCTCTCAAGGGACAATGGAATAGATAGACATCTAGGCGAAGCTCTCGGTAAGGTTAATCTGTGGATACGCCTTTTAATAGCGGTTGCCCTGAGATACCCTTCCCGAGATGATCTTCCCTGGAATCCTAAACCCTGGACTACCATAGATGAGGGAATTAAGCGCTTGAGAGAATTTGCTGTTAGAGAGCTACTCTATGGTGAACATGAAACTCTGAATCCTGATGACATTCCTGTGGGTATTGGTCTTGCTAAAAAGATCATCAAACTTGCTCCTTCCAATTATGCAAACATTCTGGCAAGCAGAATTGTGTCAAGAAGTTATGGTGGAGCTTCTCCTACGGTTGGCCAATTCAGTGATCAAATGAGACAATTGGAGGATAGCATGACACGTGGTTCTTTGGTTTCAGCCATTGAAACTCTGTCTGGAAAAATTGAGAATTGCATGAAGGATCTGAAAGATTCCATATACCAATTGGCACAAAGGGATAATTTCAGTTCTTCCTCCAGGTGGGTACAAGTTTCATCTGTGAGGAATACACGTCCTCCAAGGAGGTCATTCCAAAACAGGACATTCCAAAACAGGTCGTTCCAAAACAGACCACCAAGGCAATCACGTAGAACTATTTGGATAACTCTGCGTGATCAGTTTGGTGAGAACATGAACCGCTGGGATGGCCAACCAACTTCTAATCTTTTCAGGAGACTGAGGGAATTGCAAAGTGGCAGAACCCGAGGTAGCAATACCAGAAGGGTAGCTGTTACTTCCACAGTTCCCCAGAACGACTCTTATGGCTCCAACAGTGGCTCCAGTTATAACATGCAAAGTTATAACCCTGCAAACTATGTGCAATGCACATGTGCGCATGTTCCCCATAACTAGGGGTGCCCTGCCTCCCGCCAGGGGGAGGAGAGGGATAACAGAGATAATAGAATCTATTGGGATGTGTACATCCAGTGGCCTGGCACTTCACAATTTCGGAAGTACAGGGCCTTGGTTGACACAGGAGCTCAGTGCACCATAATACCATCAAATTATCAGGGATCAGAGTCTATAACTATTCTGGGAGTCACTGGTGGATCTCAAGAGTTAAGTAAGGTAGAGGTTAATATAAGTTTAACTGGTAAACAATGGAGGAAGCATACAGTTGTGAACGGACCTGATGCACCTTGTATTTTGGGAATTGATTTTCTGAGAGAAGGGCATTTCAAAGACCCTAGAGGTTACAAATGGGCTTTTGGAGTAGCTTCTATAGAAATTGATGGACAAAAATTGAAGCTATCTGCCAGACCTGAACTTTCTGATGAATCTGCAGTTGTGGGACAACATAAGATACAGGACATTAAATTGCCGGTTGCTTCTCAGACTGTGCATCACAGACAATACAGAACCAACCGTGACTCTTTGTTGCCCATTCAGAATCTGATTCGTCAGTTGGAGAGTCAGAAAGTCGTCAGCAAAACTCATTCACCTTTCAACAGTCCAGTGTGGCCTGTGCGAAAGCAGAATGGAGACTGGCATCTGACGGTAGACTACCGAGCCCTAAATGAAGTGACACCACCTATGAGTGCAGCAGTGCCAGACATGATGGAGCTACAGTATGAGCTGGAATCCAAAGAGGCCAAATGGTATGCTACCATAGACATTGCCAATGCATTTTTCTCTATTCCCATAGCAGAGGAATGCAGGCCTCAGTTTGATTTCACCTGGAGAGGAATCCAGTACACTTTCAACAGATTGCCAATGGGCTGGATCCACAGCTCAAGCATCTGTCATGCAGTGATCCACGATGCTCTGGAGAAAGGTGGTGCTCCAGAACACATCCAGTTCATCGATGACATCATCGTCTGGGGTAAAACTGCTGAAGAAGTCTTCAAGAAAGGTAACAAAATCATTGACATTCTTCTGAATGCAGGTTTTGCCATCAAGCGAGACAAGGTGAAAGGACCTACCACAGAGATTCAGTTTCTGGGAGTGCGGTGGCAGGATGGACGCCGACACATTCCAGTGGATGTGGTAAATAGACTCTCTAACATGGCAAGTCCCACAAACAAGCAAGAGACCCTACGTTTCTTGGGGATAGTGGGATTTTGGAGACTGCACATTCCTGGATACAGTCAGATTGTGAAACCTCTGTATGATGTAACTCGAAAGAGAAACCATTTCCACTGGGCACCTGAACAACAAGCAGCCTTTGACCAGATAAAACAAGAGGTAATTCAAGCAATGGGTCTGGGACCTGTCCGAGATGGTCCAGACATTAAGAACATTTTGTACACGGCTGCAAGTGACAATGGTCCAACCTGGTGGTTGTGGCAAAAAGCTCCAGGTGAGACACGTGGACGACCTCTTGGTTTCTGGAGTCGAGGTTACAGAGGTTCAGAGGCTAACTATACTCCAACAGAGAAAGAAATTTTAGCTGCCTATGAAGGAGTAAAAGCATCTTCTGAAGTGATTGGAACTGAATCACAACTTCTTCTAGCTCCCAGATTACCAGTTTTGAATTGGATGTTCAAAGGCAAAGGATCCACACCACATCATGCCACAGACTCAACCTGGTCTAAGTGGATGGCTCTGATAACACAGAGAGCTCGAATGGGAAATCTTGAAAGACCTGGTCTAGTGGAGGTGATCTCAAGTTGGCCTGAAGGTATCAACTGTGCTAAACCTCCAGAGGAGAAAGTAACTCGTGCTGAGGAAGCTCCTCCTTACAATGACCTTTCTGATGATGAAAAGAAATATGCTTTGTTCACAGACGGTTCCTGTCGTCTTGTTGGAAACAAGCGAAGGTGGAAGTCTGCAGTGTGGAGTCCAACACGCCGAGTTGCAGAGGCGAAAGACGGAGAAGGAGAATCCAGTCAGTTCGCAGAGGTAAAAGCTGTCCAGCTAGCTCTCGACGTGGCTGAACGTGAGAGATGGCCAAAGCTTTATCTCTACACCGACTCATGGATGGTAGCCAATGCTCTATGGGGTTGGCTAAAGAACTGGAAGAAGAGTGGTTGGCAGAGAAAAGGAAAACCCATTTGGGCAGCCAACCTGTGGCAGGACATTGCTGATCGAATCGAGAGAATTCCAGTGAAAGTGAGACACATCGATGCTCACATTCCGAAGAGCAAAGCTACTGAGGAACAGCAACACAACCATCAGGCAGATCTAGCTGCAAGAGTTTCTCAAGTAGCCATGGACTCTAATCTTGATCTCGACTGGAAACACCGAGGTGAGATATTCTTAGCTCGGTGGGCTCATGATTCATCAGGACATCAAGGCAGAGATGCAACATACTAATGGGCTCGTGACAGATCCATAGACATTTCCATGGATGCTATCACACAAGTCATCCATGACTGTGACATTTGTGCTACTATTAAGCAGGCAAAACGACTTAAGCCCTTGTGGTATGGTGACAGATGGTCCAAGTACAAGTATGGTGAAGCTTGGCAGATTGACTACATCACTCTACCACATTCTCGTTCTGGTAAGCAATACGTGCTTACTATGGTAGAGGCAAACACTGGATGGTTGGAAACTTATCCAGTTCCACATGCAACTGCACGCAACACCATTCTCGGTCTGGAGAGACAAATCCTGTGGAGACACGGAACTCCAGAGAGGATTGAGTCAGACAACGGAACTCATTTCAAGAACAACCTTGTAAAGAGCTGGGCAAAAGAGCACGGTATTGAGTGGATATTCCACATTCCCTACTACGCACCAGCTTCAGGGAAGATTGAACGCTACAACGGTTTGTTGAAGACCACTCTCAAAGCCATGGGAGGTGGATCTTTGAAAAACTGGGAAAAACATTTAGCACAAGCAACCTGGCTGGTAAATAGTAGAGGTTCAGTGAACCGAGCTGGACCTGCACATTCAGATTTGCTACAGAAAGTAGAAGGTGATAGAGTTCCTGTTATTAGAGAAAAGAATCTGTTAGGTAAAACTGTTTGGGTATTTTCACCCTCAGGAGAGGCTAAACCTGTCCGAGGGGTGGTTTCAGCTGAAGGTCCGGGTCACACTTATTGGGTAATGCAAGAGAATGGTGAAATTCAATGTATTCCACAAAGAAATTTAACTTTAGCTGAAAGAGGTTAACTTTGAACTGCTGTACAGCTACATCGCGTCCAGAGGAGAATCAACGAGGAATCTACGGTGCACGAACCCTGAGAGCCCTGAGTCAACTAAGAGACCCTGAGATTTCCCTGTTTCCCTTTTCTTCGCTTCATCAGTGAAGAAATGAACTGTTTTCCATTTTTCTCATTTTCTGATTTTCTTGGACTTTTGAATCATCTACATCTGAGCATAGCCGGAATGGACTATGAACTTTACTCACGAACTGTAAATATCATTTTGGATTGGATGGACAGTATGAACAGCCAATGAAATTGTTTAGAAGGGGTGGACTGTGGCCGGTTGACGTTGCCCCCTTAAGAAAGGGAATATGGTGGACGGAAGTTGGTAAACGGAAGGAATAGTCTAAACTATTTCATTGGTAAAGTGGGAGGAAGCACCTTCTGAGCTGGGACTATACTGGGTTTTTCCAGCTCTTTGTCTTCAGTCTTGCTTCTGCCTTTCCACGGTGCGGCCGCTCTCTGTCTCTGTGCTGGGCTTTCTGCCAAGGCCTCGGCCTTGAAGATAGATAAAGGCCGGTATATTAACTCCCTTCCAATTAACACGAACTGCTTCTAACTTTTTTTTCCTCTCTTTTCTTTCTCTTTCTATCCCATTCTGGGGAAAGGGGGGAGAGAGGGGAGAGCGGAGGTGGGGAACCCCCCTCTCTGCCGAGGGGGCTTACTCTCATTTCTGTGTTGCTCTGTTGTATATCTTTGTATATATTGTAGATATTGTAAATTTGTAAATATTCCCCCTGCATTCCCTACATTGCTTTGTAAATATAGCTCCACTGCTTTGCTAATTCAGCTTGCGAGTTTTTTTTTCCTTTCCCTTCAATTTTTTTTTCCCTTTTACTTTACAAGGGGGAAGGGAGGAGGCTTCTCGGCCTTACCTTCCACCCACCACAGCTACAGAAAGAAATAACAGGCAGCCATCACACAACACCAGCGGGGTGCATCTTACCACTGAGAACTGCCAGGATATAACCATTAACTGCTCCACTGATAATGATTGTGGTTCTAGATCCCCTGACACACAACTAACATTGTTTAGGGACAAGTGACTGTGCCCCAAAGAAAATGTAAAAGCACACAACCAGCACTGATGCGATACAACAGCTCTTGGCCAATGTCTGTGATGGGCGAACTCTCCATGTAGCAGTGGTGAATGTGGGGAGGAGCTGGGGCTGCAGCCTGCAGCCTGCTGGGCAGACAGCAGGGACCATGAATGGCCAGAGAGCTGCCAAAGAGTCTGGGAGTAGCAAAAACACCAAACCACGACAACCATATAGGGGCAGTAGATATAGCGGATGGGATTCATATGATTCATATTCATGCTGTCCATAGGCAACAAACGGAGCAGGAACCCTAAGAGAGTGATCCAGACGGGTTTCTATGGCAGACAGATGAGCCATCTCCAAAAGCTGGCTCTCTCCATTGACTGCAAAGGCTGACTATGCAGGATCCACAGCAATGTACTCTGCAGCTCAAAAGAAATGAAAATTATGTCACTGAAGTTAGATAAACTCTATTTTTAAGATGCACTTCATGTCCCTCCTGAATTTTGAAAACAAATCACTTATTTCTGCTGGTTTAAGCACTAGAGTCACCTGCCAGTCAATTTTGCATTTTGCTTCTGTTATATTATGTGAGGAAAGGCATGGAGGATTTTTTAATTTTAATATTTATAAATATATCAACACTCATTTATTTAGCCTACACATGCACACAAATGTGAATTTCTTTTAAATTTCATTGCCAGCCTTCACTATCAACTATACTTTTATTTTAAAAGCATTCATATTAATATTTACATTTGAAAGCGTGTTACTAGTTATTTACAGTATGCTTTTAGCACGCTGCATCTCAAATGCATAATCAGACATATCTCCTGTTTTCTTTTTTTCAATAGACTTCAGCATAATCCATTTTATATTTTCTGGGATCTTCTGCAGCTTTTGAAACAGTAATCAACTTGCAGTGATTTCAAGGAGGTTTGGATTGGATTTTGAATTATCCTGTCAGGAGAGGTAGTTAGGTTCACTTCTATTGTAAAATTCTTCCTAAGCTGAGAGCTAGAGTAGTGACACTATCACTTCAAAATGTCACACACCTCATCTGAGAGGCAAAATGCACCAGGGCACCTCTTGGACATGTGTTTAGAGATGCAACATGCACGTTTGGAAAGAAAACTCTGTCATCACCATAAAAGTCACAGGCACTGTGACATTGGGAATGATGAGCAGCAAATGCAGTGGTTAACTTCATCCTTCTTATCTGCTCCATCCTTCTGTATCATCAATTTACACATAGGCTGATGTTCACATTCCAAGCTCTATGTGGAGAATTGTGACCAAATTCCCAGCTCCCACATCAAAGCTTATGTAAATGTAACTTAATTTCCAGCCACAAGTTCCTGCTGTGCCTTTGCCTCCAAGGCAGAAAAGCACCTTCCCGTTGAACACTGGAGCAGGTCCAGAAAAGGGCAATGAAGCTGGTGAAGGGTCTGGAGAATAGGTCTTAAGAGGAACAGTTGAGGCAAACAAAGTTGTTCAGCCCAGAGAAAAGGAGGTTAAGGAGAGACCTTCCTGCTCTCTACAACTCCCTGAAAGGAGAATGGAGCAAGGTGGGTGTTGGTTTCTTCTCCCTAGTATCACAGTATCACAGTATAACTAAGGTTAGAAGAGACCTCGAGGATCATCGAGTCCAACCTATAAACACAGACCTCATGACCAGACCATGGCACCAAGTGCCACGTCCAATCTCCTCTTGAACATCTCCAGGGACGGCGACTCCACCACCTCCCTGGGCAGCCCATTCCAATGACCAATGACTCTCTCGGTGAAGAACTGTGGTGGGGTGGAAGGGTAAGGCCGAGAAGCCTCCTCCCTTCCCCCTTGTAAGGTAAAAGGGAAAAAAAATTGAAGGGAAAGGGAAAAAAAACTCACAAGCTGAATTAGCAAGGCAGTGGAGCTATATTTACAAAGCAATGTAGGGTATGCAGGGGAATATTTACAAATTTACAATATCTACAATATATACAAAGATATACAACAGAGTAACACAGAAATGAGAGTAACCCCCCTCGGCAGAGAGGGGGTTCCCCACCTCCGCTCTCCCCTCTCTCCCCCCCCTTTCCCCAGAGTGGGATAGAAAGAGAGAGAAAAGAGAGGGAAAAAAAAATGTTAGAAGCAGTTCGTGTTAATTGGAAGGGAGTTAATACCGGCCTTTATCTGGTTTTCAAGGCCGAGGCCTTGGCAGAAAGCTGAGCAGAGAGAGAGCTGCAGAGCTGCTGCACCGTGGAGAGGCGGAAGCAAGACTGAAGATAGGGTGCCGGAGTGCCCAGGATAGTCCCAGCTCACTCCCAGTTCAGAAGGTGCTTCCTCCCACTCTTCCAATGAAATTAGTTTAGATTATTCCTTCCGTTTACCAACTTCCGTCCACCATATTCCCTTTCTTAAGGGCACAGCCTCAAACGGTCACAAGAACTTTCTCCTCACCTCGAGTCTAAACCTCCCCTGGCGCAGATTGAGACTGTGTCCCCTTGTTCTGGTGCTGGTTGCCTGGGAGAAGAGACCAACCCCTTCCTGGCTAAAACAACCTTTCAGGTAGTTGTAGAGGGCAATGAGGTCACCCCTGAGCCTCCTCTTCTCCAGGCTAAACAATCCCAGATCTCTCAGCCTCTCCTCATAGGGCTTGTGTTCAAGGCCTCTCACCAGCCTTGTTGCCCTTCTCTGGACATGTTCAAGTGTCTCAATGTCCTTCTTAAACTGAGGGGCCCAGAACTGGACACAGTACTCAAGGTGTGGCCTAACCAATGCAGAGTACAGGGGCACAATGACCTCCCTGCTCCTGCTGGCCACACTATTCCTAATACAGGCCAGGATGCCATTGGCCTTCCTGGCCACCTGGGCACACTGCTGGCTCATGTTTAGGCGGCTGTTGATCAGTACCCCCAGGTCCCTCTCTGTTTGGGAGCTCTCCAGCCACTCTGACCCCAGCCTGTAGCTCTGCATGGGGTTGCCATGGCCAAAGTGCAGCACCCGGCACTTGGACATGTTAAATGCCGTTCCATTGTATTCTGCCCATCTGTCCAGTCAGTCGAGGTCCCTCTGCAGAGCCCTTCTACCCTCTAACTGACTAACATCTGCCCCTAACTTTGTGTCATCTGCAAACTTGCTGATGACTGACTCAACCCCCTCATCCAGATCATCAATGAAGATGTTAAAGAGGACGGGGCCCAGCACTGATTCTTGGGGGATGCCACTGGTGACTGGCCGCCAGCTGGATGTGGCACCATTCACCACCACTCTCTGGGCTCGGCCCTCCAGCCAGTTCCTAACCCAGCACAGAGTGTTGCAGTCTAAGCCACGAGCTGACAGCTTAGCCAGCAGTTTGCTGTGGGGGACGGTGTCAAAGGCCTTGCTGAAGTCCAGGTAGACTACATCCACAGGCCTCCCCACGTCCACCGGACGGGTCACCTGATCATAGAGGGAGATCAGGTTGGTCAGGCAGGACCTGCCCTTCCT
The DNA here is from genome assembly GCF_026170545.1 of Melanerpes formicivorus. Taxonomy (NCBI): domain Eukaryota; kingdom Metazoa; phylum Chordata; class Aves; order Piciformes; family Picidae; genus Melanerpes; species Melanerpes formicivorus. Next base: position 3,564,008 of record NW_027142409.1, read on the forward strand.
AAATCCATGTTGGCTGGACCTGAGCCCTTGGCCGTCCTTCAAGTGCGCAGTTATTGCCGCCAGGATAATCTGCTCCATTACTTTCCCTGGCACTGAGGTCAGGCTGACTGGCCTGTAGTTTCTGGGTTCCTCCATCTGACCCTTCTTGTGGATGGGGACCGCATTGGCCAGTTTCCAGTCATCTGGGGCCTCTCCAGTGAGCCAGGACTGGAGGAAAATGATGGAGAGCAGCCTGGCCAGCTCATCTGGCAGTTCTCTCAGCACCCTAGGATGGATCCCATCCGGTCCCATGGACTTGTGAGTGTCCAAGTGGCTCAGCAGGTCCCAAAGTAATTCCTCATGGATTACCAGGGCATTACACTGCTCCCTGACCCCATCCCCCAGCTCAGGAGGCCACTCGTCCTGAACTCCTGCCTTGCTGTTAAAAATTGAGGCAAAGAAGGTGTTCAGGACCTCAGCCTTTTCCTCATCTTCAGTCACCGTGTTCCCCTCCAGGTCCAATAAGGAGTGGAGGTTCTTCTTGCCCTTCTTTTTAGTGTTAATATATTTGTAAAAATGCTTTTTATTGTCTTTGACAGAGGTGGCCAGCTTCAGTTCCAACTGGGCCTTTGCCTCCCTAATTTTATTCCTACATAATCTAACAGCTTCCTTGAACATACCTCGAGAAGCCTTCCCCTCCTTCCAAAGGTGATACAGCCTCTTTTTTCCTCTGAAATCCTCCAGGAGCTGCTTGCTCATCCAGGCCGGTCCCCTTCCCCGCCAGCTCATCTTTCGGCACGTGGGAGCTGCCAATTCCTGTGCCTTCAAGAGCTCCTGTTTGAAGTAGATCCAACCTTCCTGGACCCCTTGGTTCATGAGGGTTGGTACCCAGGGATAAGTAACAAGTAGTAACAAGTGATAGAACAAAAAAGTAAATGGCCTCAAGTAACACCAGGCAAGGTTTCGGTTGGATGTTAGAAGACACTTCTGTAGTGAACATGAGGCAATTGAATCCCCATCCGTCGAGGTGTTTAAAAGCACAAAGATGTGGTGCTAAAGGACATAGCTTAGCATTAGACTTGGTAGTTAGATAATGATTGGACTTGATGATCTTACAGGTCTTTTCCAACCAAAATGATTCTATGATACTGTGAGCCCTTCACTCTGCTCAAGGACTGATGTTCAGCAATCTGAGGACCTCTCCACCTCCCTTCCATATGAGTAGATGCTGCTGGCATGCCCCTCACAGAGCCTCTTCTGCTGCAGAGGGCCACACTGGAATCCCTGTCCAGCACCTCCATGCCTGTTGGGAAATGCCACCAGAAGATCACAGCATTCTGATGGCCACCCTACCCATTAGGGACCAAGTTGCATCACATCTTCTGTGTGATACTCCTCCCTCATATACCTTCATTCTTCACTTTAAATTCATTATTGCATTTAGATTAATCAAACCAAAATTTTAAACAGAAACTATGCAGAGAAGAATTTACATAATTTCATAATAGCTATGTACCTTTCTCGTGCTTCATCAGCCATGAATGGTGACACAGACCATTGCCAAAAGTCCTGAGCTACTTTCAGTCAATAACTAGTATCTGCAGATCCTCTCTAGGTAAAGACACAGTCAAATTTGTAAATGAGAGAGCTGTTTATTCCTTCTAACACAGCTGTAGGTTTTAATCAAAATATCCTGTCATACTAAGCCAAATACTCTGGAGTAATGAAATTGCTTCTATATCCACACATTTGTTTCTATCAAGCAATCTATAATCCCGTTAAAGAAAGAACATTTATTTGACAAGCCTTCCTTGCCATCAAACCATATTGACTGGCATCATTTACATTTGGTAACATTTAGTACTTTCTGTTGGCTCTTCTTAGCTAACTGTGCCAGTTATGCAAGGGTGGGTTTCTAGGTCCCATTTTCTAGCCTTTTTTTTAACATTTGAACTGCATTAGCACTTTTGCAAGTCTCTGAAATTTTCTTAGTTCCTTAGGATTCAAACTAATAGTTCAGAAATCACCTCTGCTATTTTCACCGTAATTCTTGACAAATTACCCATAACTGACAATCTGGAAAAGCTTAGATAATTTCCATCATCCAAGGCAGGCTCATAGCTTTCATGGAGAGTTTTCTGCCCTTTGCTGAGACAACAAAGAGAGCTCAGCCACTTCTGACACAGAAGGGGAGAGCTGGGGCTGGAAATACAGGGAGCATCCTGAAGAGTCAAGTTGTTGCATCCTTTGCTTCTCTTCCTGTACGCATCTCCTCAACAGGCAATGCACACCTTTATTACCATTTTGGTATTTTCTTCTGAACACAATCACAATTAGTGTAATTATTAGAGATCCGAGAATTTGCCACTGCTTTACTGTTACCTGACTATCCACATCAAGCAGAAGGTGGACCCCCCAAGATGGGTTTATCAAGCTGGTTTATCAAGCTAATACAACTGCTACTACACTTAAAAACTGATAAATTCAGTGGGAGAAAATAAGAAAACTGAACTAAAGTTCCAGTAGGAGAAAATGAGGAAGAAGAATTCAGATTTTATCATAATGACAGGGAGAAAATCAAAGGACAATGGCTTGTCTTTTGTCTTTCAAATGCAGTATTTTATGTGTCAGATTCATTCATACGAAGAGCACCAGTGTACATTTCCATGATAAAATTAATTATGTATTATCCTTCAGTTGTACAATCTCATTCTCCACAGAGGCCTTAATATGACTTACATGTAGTACAATTCTTATTCCAGATCTCTGAACAAAGATAAATTTCACTGATAGTTCATTGTGCAAAGTCCAGATTACAACCAGTTTTTCCAGTATTCTCAGAGTATAAAATTACAAAGGCCTTCTCTGCTTGATCCAGAATATGGATTTTGAAATATAATAAAAACAAAGGATCAAATTAAGAGACTCATTTGATTCAATTCAATACCTCAGAGAACTTTTGCTTAAAATGCTCTCCTATACTTTACATCAGTTTTTCAAAAGAGTAAAAAATGCTCCTCACAAACTCCCTAACTGTGGCCAAGATAGCCATGCCTTAATTGGTTTCTTAATCTATCTCTATTATGAAATAAAACAGGGAAATAGCTCTCGTTTCTGTATCCCATTAAAATGTTTCTGTACAAGTTAAATACTATTTTGTTATCATGGTATTCCAAGTTTTAAGCCATCTATTTTTGCAAAAGCTAAAAATAGAACACCACCCTTCAGATTATCCTCATCTGCCAAGTTTTGGCAGAAATCACAAAGGTACATCAGAATTTGCTGGAAAATGTGCAGGGTTTACAATGCTCTAGCCCATGTTCAAAGGAGAATATGATTCCTAATCAGCTCTTTTCCATTTTCAAGAAGGTTCTTTTAGAAACAGCACACTTTCTCTTTTTTCAGCATGAGGCATTTCAGGCACTTGAATTGGAGCTTTTTCTTGGCTATCCAACCTGTGATCACATTGTGTTTCAAGAGTGTTCTCACTGAAAAGGCCGTGGCCATGCCACAAAACTCATTCACTCTGAACATATCTATTCCCAGTAAATAATTTTCCTGACATCTCTTAAACAAGTCAGGAATGGAAGGACAATGACAAGCTATTGGGAAGGTAACCCTCCATGCATCAAGGCAAAAGATGTTTTTAAAGTGTGAAGCACTAATAGGTAAGCTATCAACCTGGAAAAAAATTTGCCTTGAGAGCATGGTCAGTGTAAGGTACAGTCATTCAGTGTGTCCAGTGGTTTATTTTCAAAAGGAACTGTCACCAAAATAACACCAACCATAATCTTTCAATCTATAGACAGAACAGCTGAACAGAAGAAACATGAAATCCTAAGAAGGAAGAAGAGACATGGCAAACCACCTATATGAATTCTGCTTTCTTAACAATAAACTTGATTTTTTTAACTAATTAATTCTTCTCCACCACTTCCAGAAGGTCCTTAGTGAGAGTATTTTATGGAGGGAAATATGTTCAAAATAAAGCGTAGCATGACAAGCAATGACAAGAAAAGTATTAATGGTAATTAATAGCACAGAATATTGAAGATACTTTTAAGTCTGCTTGACGTGAGACTATCTGATGAGGAGTGACATGTACCCAACAACCTTTGCAAGATGCAAAATAAATTTATGAAAAAGAATCTGGCATAGACTAACATTCATAACAACCACATGACTTCTCAGCTAGCCTGCCCTGAAATGTGATTGTCCAAGTTGAAGAGCAAGACACTGCATACAGCTTTGGTCACGGCCACTAGAAATGCAATACCTTAAGGTCAGTATACTCAAGCCCAGCCACCTGCTCCTAGCCCTGTGGATAACAGGAGGTGTTCCTCCTCTCTTTCCTGGTTTGTCTTCCAGATTCCTGGCCACAGCCACCACCATGCTTACACAATTTTCTGCCTCTCTGTCTTTAGTGTCCCTCAGTGGGCATGGATCAAGCACACATTTAGAATAGCTTCCCTACTAAGCAACTCTTATTTTGCATAACTGTGATATTATATATTTACTGCCTACTGAGTGTTCTATGTTTTATTGACAGATAGGGAGACAAACTTGGAGACTGATTACCTACTGCAACCAGCACAACTGTTAGAGACACAGGAGTGCATCTTCTCTAGACAGCTCAGGAAAACAGGTGCATACAACGGGAATCACAAAAATGCTGCAGTAAGCAGGGGCATTGCCTCGTCAATGGAAATGATTGAGGAAGAAACATCACCCAAAGCCTAGTTCTCTTAGGCACTCAATTTCAGACTGGTGGCCTTCCCCAGATGGAATTTTCTTCCTTACATAGGTGCCTATGGCAGCTCTTTCCCACAAAATCGAGCTTGAATCCTTCAGACTCTGACAGGAGATGATAAAATGGGATTCAAGTTGCTGCCATAGTTGACTAGATTCAAACAACCAGCATCTTCTGTCATTGAGGTGAACACTCATTATTAACTGCTTGATCCTTCTTACTACAGCTCTTCCACTTGCACAGACAATTATTATTTTCTTGAATAGTTTATCTCTTTTTTTTGTTGTTGTTTACCGGAGTAGTTTAAATTAATATTTCTGTAGTGTGTATGGAGCTATTGCAGAGTATATGGAGCACTAAATCATTCACAAGCACAGCGATGACACAGACACTCCCTTGCTCAGACAGTTATCCACAAGAAGCTTTAGCACCTATTTTTCTCTCTCTTGCTCCATTATGATTTAATTAATTATTTTTTTTTCAGAAGGAGAAACACCAAATGACTACCCCAAGACAGAAAAATAAGACACTCAGACCAGTTACTGGTAAACTGGAAGACAAGAGGCTGAGCCCCTGCAGACAGGACAGCAAACTGAATGCTGCTCCATCTAGCTGGGAATGGTGCAGCTGTTTGTTTGCTAGAAATATGGTCTGCTCTCTTTCTTTCTGTGGAGTACCAGTGGGGAAATGGTTTCTCAGAATGAACTCCACAGATAAATGCACGTGTATTTTATAAACTAGAGTTTAGGTGTGAGACCTCAGCTGCTGCAAATTAACTTACTTATTTCTATCACATTTCCTTTAGTATGGAAAAATATGGCCTTTAAAAGAAACAAACTGTCTTTGAAGAGCACAGCTGGGGCATGTTTTGTGGAGATTGCTTAACACAATATGAACAGGGGAAGGAAGAGGCTACTGCAGAAATCAAACCCAGCAACCCAGGGAATCAAAATGATGTAGCACCGATCCTCCCTTCCCCCTCAATCAACCCCTCCATCGGCACATGGCAGGGCATCCCTTCTGCAAATTAGTAAGAGTCAGTACCTTCTGATTACCATGAGATCTGCTGAGTGGGTGTCGAGGGGTTGGAAGGGTAAGGCCAAGAAGCCTCCTCCCTTCCCCCTTGTAAAGTAAAGGGAAAGAAAATTGAAGGGAAAGGAAAAAAAACTCACAGCTGAATTAGCAAAGCAGTGGAGCTGTATATTTACAAAGCAATGTAGGATATGCAGGGGAATATATACAAATTTACAATATTTACAATATATACAAAGATATACAATAAAGTAGCACAGAAATGAGAGTTCCCCCCCCTGCTGAGGGGGTTCCCCACCTCCGCTCTCCCCCTCTCTCCCCCTATTCCCCAGAGTGGGTTAGAAAATAGAGAGAAAGAGAAAAAAAGTTAGAAGCAGTTTGTGTTAATTGGAAGGGAGTTAATACAGGCCTTTATCAGTTTCAAGGCCGAAGCCTTGGCAGAAAGCCCAGGAGCTGCAAGCTGCTGCCCGAAGGAGAAGCGGAAGCAAGACTGAAGATAAAAGTGCCGGAGGGCCCAGGATACCCTCCTGCACTCCCAGTTCAGAAGGTGCTTCCCCCCACTTTACCAATGAAATTAGTTTAGATTGTTCTTTTCATTTACCAACTTCCGTCCACCACATTCCCTTTCTTAAAGGCACAGCCTCAAACGGTGACACTGGGTTGGGGTTTTTCTACTATTGTTGGAAGCTTTTCCTTAGCCAGTGGTTAGGATAAGTACACTTTTTGCTTGATGTCATCTAGACCTAGTTTCATCATCTGCTGTGACTTTGTCTACACTGAAACTAGTTAGCACTTCTAGAGTGATACTCTACAATATAAAGTGATACTCTATAAAGTGATATAGTGATAGAGTGTTACTCCATATAGGAAGAGTAAGTTGCACCATTTACTGATAGCAATCAAACTGTACTTTACCAATCTTCTAGCACAGAGAGAAAACAGAAGTCAGGGAAAAAAAATGAAAAAATAAAAAAAACAGGCAAAGAAGTATATTTATCCATAATCTAAACTAATTTGACGATGACAAATCCCACTCAGAACTAATTTCCTTATTTGAAGCTTAAGGAAATAACATATAATCCACATGAACTCATATATTCTTTGACTGGAAGGGGGAAGACTGGCAGGGGGAAGACAGCTGACACAGAAACAGATGAAAAGCAGTGGTGAATTTTGTGACAGGTACATTAGCACATGTATTTATTTAATTCATTTTATATATCTACACATATATCCACACATAGTCTAGAATCTGTAGCTCACTGGACTAACTAAATTGTCCTGCAAAATCTCCAGGCTACCTTTTTCAGATAACCAGCTTTAGGAAAATCAAAAAGTCTGCTTTGTTTTTAGCAGTGCACATTAGCTGCAGCCTTTGAGTAATTCCAAGCTTGATTACTTTTTTAAAAAATTATTATTTTTCAAAGGAATGGCTCAATAACTGAATTTTCCCTATAATTTGGATCTGAATTTATGTGTGGCTGGATTTTAATACAGGAGGAGAAATAAATACACAGATCTGTAGTTGCAGTGTTCTTTGTATTGATCATCAGGATAAATAACATGCAAACCCATAGTCCTGGAAAACAATTGCTTCTGCCTGACATTTAGACTATCACAGCTCAGCAGAATAACCCAAATGAGACACATACCCATGCACCACTTCAAATGACAGCAGTTAACAGCTCTTGTGGAACTGTTTCTGGAAATTTTGTCTTCCCTCAGAAAAGGCATAACTTGACCTTGGAAGGTAACTAACACATGAGCTGTATCTGCATGAAGCTGCACTGTAGAAAAAGGACTTTAGCTGCATCATGAGGTAAAGGTCGATCACACCAGAGATGTCATTTGATCCTTAAGATGTTTCACCTTTTGAGAAAAGAAATCATAGTGCTTTCCTACAATGCCTTTATCTCAGTGTGGTTTGTATCAGTTAGTTACCCTGCAGCATAACCACATTTTTGATGCCAAAACTACAAGCTGTAGTAAAGGACAAGGAGCAAAGACGAAGAGAGCAATCAGCCACCTCTGATTAAGCCTGGCTGGCAAATTGAACACAAGGCAATTACTGATGTGCAAACAGCACTTTGCACATAGTTTTAATTTATATATTTAAATAGAAAAAACATAGTCCATTAAATCTGTCACATTTGTACATTTCTCCTGTAACAAAAAATTGCTCTTGCAACAGAAATTCATTTAATTGCAGTAGGAAGGTTCTGTACCATGCTCACTGCAAACAAATATAATATACTTACCCTGTCCCAGGTTTTAATCGGTACCATTCCTTCAGAAGAGGCACAGTGTCACAATGTTTGACTGATTTCCATTGCCTTTTTTTTTTTTAATTATATCTGAGGCTGGAATTATTCTTACAACAATTTATACCTTCATTCACCCAACATCATCTTTCCTTGTCCTTAGCAGTAGCCTGGCAAAGGTGTTAACATGGTGAGAATCTCCAAAGCTTGCTCTGCTATTACATGCTGTCATACACAGAGAAGTTTCAAAATCACTGGCTTCGGTGCCAAATTGGGACAATGGAAAACCTGTGAATTGCTTAAGGTCTGCTTAAGCCCTCAGAGAGTGCAGATTGGATCCCAAGTCTACAAAGACATAGGTTTCTTTGCTTGGTTAGCAGTGGGCTCTGGATATAGTGGGTGCATCAGGATAACTTCACGCAGACAGAGCAGATGCTGGGTATTTTCTCAAGCTGCTAGAGTTGTGATTAAAAAGTGTCTGATCCTGCAAATAACTACAAGATGAAAGATGAAACAGAACAAAATGTAGTTCAAAGGCTGCTCTAACACTGGTGCCACATATATAGTGAATTGAAGAATGGTTTTAGAAGTCATTCTATGTTTGCAGCTGGTATACTCCTTAGAAATCATAGAGTTTGGCAGAAAAGAACATTGACAATGTTAAGGAATATTAGGAAAGAAAACAGTGGAATAAAGAAGATAGCTTTCAAGATTAGAGCTACCTTACATTCAACCAAATATATTTAAATTGCTAGGCTTGGAAAAGGTCATGGTCATCATGAATCATTCATAATGCATTTCTGACTGGGTTACTTTATATATGCTGGCATGTATCTTCCTTTGTGTGAGGACACATATTTACATCTTGGTAACAGCCCCAGGATGGAAGCCTCTCTAGTAACGTAATTGCTGCAAAGAGAAGTAGCCTACTCCTACTAACAGCACATCATTTACTTGTAAAGCAGCTAAGAAACTGAGAAAGTGACAAGCTGTTAAAATTAATACCCCTCAGTACTTTGAAGTTAGTGAATCTATAATATAAAGACAGTAATAACCTTTGCCCAATCTGATGAACATAACTGAGCTTGGATTCATTTCCTTTGGTATATTCAAGTTTGTATATTCCATGGAATTCCTGTATTGTGGTCTTAATCTCTCCAGAAACACTTCCAATATTGAAATATATTCTTAAAGCATATGAGGTAATTAACTTAAATTGTGTTTTTCATTGCATCCATCACTTCTTCACTTTCACTCCTCATTTTCCACCATTATTGTGTGCAATTAGAAATGGAAATCATAGCATCATAGAATGGCTTGAGTTGGAAGGGAATTTAAAGATCATCCAGTTCCAATCACCTTGCCAGGGGCAGGAACACTTCCCACTAGACCTGGCTGTTCAAAGCCTTATCCAGGCTGGTCTTAAATACTTCCAGGGATGAGGCATTCACAACTTCTTCTTAATATCTAATCTAAATCTACCCTGCTGTAATTCAAAACCATAGCCCCTTATCCTATCACCACAGGTCCTTAAAAATAGTCCCTCTCCAGCTTTCCTGTAGGCACCTTTCAGGTACTGGAAGGCTGGTATACGGTTTCCCTGGAGCCTCCTCTTCTCCAGGTTGAGCAGATGCAACTTGCTCAGCCTGTCCTCATAGGAGAGATGCTCCAGCCCTCTGATCATCTTTGTGGCCCTCCTCTGGACCCTCTCCAACAGATCCATGTCCTTCTTGTGTTGGGAGCTCTAAAGCTAGATGCAGTATTCCAGGTGAGGTCTCACAAGAGCAAAGGGACAGAATGATCCCCCTTGACCTGCTGGTTTTCTTTTGATGCAGCCCAAGATACAGTTGACTTTTTGGGCTGCCAGCACATATTGCCAGTTCATGTCAAGTGCCTCATCAACCAGCACCCTCAAGTCCTTCTCAGTTGGACTGCTTTCAATCCATTTAACATTCATCCTGTATTTGTGCTTGGGATTGCCCCAACCCAGGTGCAGGACCTTGCACGTTGCCTTGTTGACCTTCATGAGGTTGGTAGGTTGGTATGGGCCCACCTCTTCAGCCTGCCAAAATCTGTCTGGGTGGCATCCCTTCCCTCCAGCATGTCAACTGCACCACACAGCTTGCTGTCATCAGCACTCTTGCTGAGGGTGCACTCTATCCCACTGTCCATGTCACCAACAAAGATGCTAAACAGCACTGGTCCCAGGACTGGTTAAACAGGATTTGCAAACAACACTACCGCAAGAGTTTGGGGATGAACTTTTCATTCATGTTTCTAAATATATCTGTAATAATAAGAGACAACAGAAACAGTAACCAGCAAAGAATGATCACATAAAGAAAGTGGAACATGCACAGCTGTACAAGATCTACTACAGACCCTTAATGGGAAGGTCATGAGTTCAAGCCTGCAGTGGGCAGTAGTGTCCTCCCTACTCTAGTAATGAGGTCTGTGGTGACAGGTTGGACTTGATGATCTTTGAGGTCTCTTCCAACCTTAGTAATACTGAATACTGAATGTATACCCTATAATACTGATTTAAGGCTAAGGTAGTTTATAATCCACTCTATCATCAGATACTGTAACCATAAAACTCTACTTCAGGTCCTGCTCTCCTGCTTAGAGTACTGTTAATTAATTAATTATTAACAATTTTTTTTTAAAAAGCCCTACACTTAGTTCAGTTCATGTGTTTTCTGAATTACAGCAACACATTGATTTGTTCAATGTTATAAAACTAAATCAAATTCCAATAGCACATGAACACCTTGAGGTCTCTTCCAACCTCAGTTATACTGTGATACTGTGATACCTAAAATAGAATTAAGACTTGGAGGTTTAAATTCTTGAGTTGAAGGTTCAGGCAAATGGAGTAGAAAAGTAGTGCTGTAATTGTAAAACTATTCAATCCATTAAAAAAGAATACAATAAAACATAGATAACTAAACACACACAGACTCACACTTTTTCCCCCCCCAGGTAGAAATTTTCCTAGTAGGGAAAAGTGAAACAGTCAGAATCTGCTTTGCTCCTGGCACAGCCTGTGTCAAGGGCTCACTCATGCAAGAAGGCAGGAGGGTGAAACTCCCTTTTGCAGCTGGGGATGACGACAGCCGCTGACACTTTGGGGAAGCCAGCACTAGAGGGCATTGCTGGTATGTTCTTAGCACGGTGCCTCACAGCTCCTTGTTCTCATGGGCGATTTCAACCTGCCTGACATCTGCTGGGATCTCAACACAGCAGAGAGCAGACAGTCTAGGAGGTTCTTAGAATGCATGGAGGACAGCTTCTTATCCCAGGTGCTGCGAGAGCCTACCAGGGGCAAGGCTATGCTTGACCTCCTCTTCACCAACAGGGAAGGGCTGGTGGGTAATGTGGTGGTCAGAGGGTGTTTGGGGTCCAGTGACCACGAGATAATTGAATTCTCGGTTTTTGGTCAAGCCAAGAGGGGCAGCAAGAAGACCTCCACTCTGGACTTCCGGAGGTCAGACTTCGGGTTACTCAAGGAACTAATTCAGAGGGTTCCTTGGGATAAAGCCCTTAAAAATAAAGGGGTCCAGGAGGGCTGGACCTACTTCAAGGAAGAACTGTTGAAGGCTCAGGGACAGGCTGTGCCACTGCGCCGGAAGATGAGCCGCCGGGGCAGACGGCCAGCCTGGATGGTTAATGAACTTTTAATGGAACTAAGGGAAAAAAAGAGGGTATATCACCTTTGGAAGAGAGGGGAGGCAACCCACGGAAAGTTTTAGGATGTTGCTAGGTCTTGCAGGAAGAAAATTAGGGAGGCAAAAGCACACTTGGAGCTTAAATTGGCCTCTACTGTGAAGGACAACAAAAAGTCCTTCTATAAATACATTAATAGCAAGAGGAAGGGAAAGGACAACCTCCACTCCTTGGTTGACATGGTGGGAAATGTTGTATCAAAGGATGAGGAAAAGGCAGAGGTACTTAACACCTTCTTTGCCTCAATTTTTATTAGAAGGACAGAACGTCTTCCTGACAGCTGGCCTGCAGAGCTGGCAGAAGGAGCCAGGGAGCTGCACAGTTTCCCTATGTTCCATGAGGAGGTGGTTGGAACTCTTCTCAGCAGCTTGGATCCCCACAAGTCCATGGGACCAGATGGGATTCATCCTAGGGTGCTGAGAGAGCTGGCAGATGAGCTGGCCAAGCCACTATCCATCATTTTCCACCAGTCCTGGCTCACTGGAGAGGTCCCAGAGGACTGGAAGCTGGCCAACGTGGTGCCCATCCACAAGAAGGGCCGGTTGGATGAGCCAGGGAATTATAGGCCTGTCAGCCTGACTTCAGTGCCAGGCAAGATTATGGAACAGGTCATCCTGAGTGCAATAACACAGCACTTACAGGATGGCCAAGGGATGAGGCCTAGCCAGCATGGATTTAGGAAGGGCAGGTCCTGCCTGACCAACCTGATCTCCTTCTATGATCAGGTGACCCACCTGGTGGATGTGGGGAGGCCTGTGGATGTAGTCTACCTGGACCTCAGCAAGGCCTTTGACACCGTCCCCCATAGCAAACTCCTGGCCAAGCTGTCAGCCCATGGCTTGGACGGGAGCACACTGCGATGGCTTAGGAACTGGCTGGATGGCCGAGCCCAGAGAGTGGTGGTGAATGGTGCCACATCCAGATGGCGGCCAGTCACTAGTGGTGTGCCCCAGGGATCGGTGCTGGGCCCCATGCTCTTTAACATCTTTATTGACGATCTGGATGAGGGCACTGAGTCCATCATCAGTAAATTTGCTGACGACACCAAGCTGGGGACAAGAGTTGATCTGCTGGAGGGTAGAGAGGCTCTGCAGAGGGACCTCGACAGGCTGGACAGATGGGCAGAATCCAACAACATGAGATTGAACACATCCAAGTGCCGGGTTCTGCACATTGGCCACAACAACCCCATGCAGTGCTGCAGGCTGGGGTCAGAGTAGCTGGAGAGCAGCTAGGCAGAGAGGGACCTGGGGGTACTGGTCGATAGCAGGCTGAACATGAGCCTGCAGTGTGCCCAGGCAGCCAAGAGGGCCAATGGCATCCTGGCCTGCATCAGGAACACTGTGACCAGCAGGAGCAGGGAGGTCATTCTGCCCCTGTACACCGCACTGGTTAGGCCACACCTCGAGTACTGTGTCCAGTTGTGGGCCCCTCAGTTTAGGAAGGATGTTTCATAGTTTCATAGTTTCATTCAGGGTTGGAAGGGACCACAAGGATCATCTAGTTCCAACCCCCCTGCCATGGGCAGGGACACCACACACTACATCAGGCTGGACAGAGCCTCATCCAGCCTGCTCTTAAACACCCCCAGGGACGGGGCCTCGACCACCTCCCTGGACAACCCATTCCAGGGTTTCACCACTCTCATGGTGAAGAACCTCCTCCTCACATCCAGCCTGAATCTCCCCACCTCCAGCTTCATTCCATTCCCCCTAGTCCTAGCACTACCTGATATCCTGAGAAGTCCTTCCCCTGCCTTCCTGTAGGCCCCCTTCAGATACTGGAAGGCGACAATTAGGTCACCTCGGAGCCTTCTCTTCTGCAGACTGTACAGCCCCAACTCCTTCAGTCTGTCCTCATAGGAGAGGTGCTCCAGCCCTCTGATCATCCTCGTGGCCCTTCTCTGGACACGTTCCAGCACCTCCACATCCCTCTTGTAATAGGGGCTCCAGAACTGGACACAGTACTCCAGGTGGGGTCTCACCAGGGCTGAGTAGAGGGGGAGGATCACCTCCCTCGACCTGCTAGCCACACTTCTCCTGATGCAGCCCAGGATCTGATTGGCTTTGCGGGCTGCAAGTGCACACTGAGAGCTCATGTTGAGCTTTTTGTCCACCAGCACCCCCAAGTCTCTCTCCTCAGGGCTATCCTCCAGCCAGTCACTGCGTAGCCTGTATTTGTGCCTGGGATTGCCTCGACCCAGATGCAGGACCCTGCACTTGCTCTTATTGAACTTCATGAGGTTGGCCTGTGCCCACCTCTCCAGCCTGTCAAGGTCCCTCTGGATGGCCTCCCTTCCCTCCAGCGTGTCTGCTGCACCACACAGCTTGGTGTCATCAGCAAACTTGCTGAGGGTGCACTCAATGCCATTGTCCATGTCCCCCACAAAGATGTTGAATAAGATAGGTCCCAGGACTGATCCCTGAGAGACTCCACTTGTCACTGGCCTCCACTGGGACATGGAGCCATTGACAGCCACTCTTTGGGTGCGGCCATCAAGCCAGTTCCTTATCCATCTAGTGGTCCACCAATCAAACCCATGTGTCACCAGTTTGGAGACCAGGATGTGGTGCGGGACAGTGTCGAAGGCTTTGCTCAGGTCCAGGTAAACGACATCAGTTGCTCGCCCCTCATCTATTAATTTTGTCACCTGCTCATAGAAGGCCACCAGGTTGGTCAGGCAGGATTTGCCCTTGGCAAAGCCATGCTGACTGTTCCCAATCACCTCTTCACTATTCTTTTGAGCGAGTAGTGACTCCAGGAGGATCTGTTCCATGATCTTTCCAGGCACAGAGGTGAGACTGACTGGCCTGTAGTTCCCTGGTTCCTCCTTCTTGCCCTTTTTGAAGATGGGGGCAATGTTTCCCCTTTTCCAGTCTGTGGGGACTTCACCAGACTGCCAGGACTTTTGAAATATAATAGAGAGGGGTTTAGCAACCTCATCTGCCAGTTCTCTCAGCACCCGTGGGTGTAACCCGTCGGGTCCCATGGACTTGAACACTTTCAGGTTCTTCAGATGATCACGAACCTGATCTGCACTTACAATGGGCAGTTCTTCCTCCCTGTCCCTGGCTTTGACTTCCATAACATCAGGAGTGTGGCTAGAGGCCCTTGCAGTGAAGACTGAGGTAAAGAAGTTATTAAGTACCTCAGCCTTTTCCTCATCACAGGTGACCATGTCACCATTTTCTTTTCTGAGGGGGCCCACACCTTCCCTAGTCTTCTTCTTCCCATTAATATACCTATAAAAGTTCTTAGTATTCCCTTTAATCTCCCTGGCTAGATTCAATTCAAACTCTGCTTTGGCTTTCCTGACCAGGACTCTTGCTGCTCGGGCAGCTTCCTTGTATTCCCCCTGTTCTACCTGTCCTTCCCTCCACTTCCTGTAGAGTTTCCTTTTAAGTAATAGTGTGTCCAGTAGCTCCTTGCCCATCCAGGCAGGCCTCCTAGCATTCTTGACTTGCTGGAACGAGTCCAGAGAAGAGCAACAAAGTTGGTGAGGGGTTTGGAACACAAGCCCTATGAGGAAAGACTGAGGGAGCTGGGGTTGCTCAGCCTGGAGAAGAGGAGACTCAGGGGTGACCTTATCACTCTCTACAACTACCTGAAGGGAGGTTGTAGACAGGCTGATGATGGTCTCTTCTCCCAGGCACCCAGTACCAGAACAAGAGGACACAGTTTCAGGCTGCACCAGGGGAGGTTCAGGTTGGATGTTAGGAAGAGGTTCTATACAGAGAGAGTGATTGCCCATTGGAATGGGCTGCCCAGGGTGGTGGTGGAGTCGCCGTCATTGGAGGTGTTCAGGAGGAGACTTGATGGGGTACTTGGTGCCATGGGTTAGCTGTTTGGGTGGGTTGGATTGGTTGATGGGTTGGACGCGATGATCTTGAAGGTCTCTTCCAACCTGGTTTGGTTTATTCTAAATAAAGGTTTATTCTCCATCGCTTGTCTTCCCACCAATCTTCATCTCCTCCAGCTAGTTAACAGCGCTGCTCTGTCCCTTGCCTTGTGCAACAGCCAGCTCTCAGCCATAAAAACTTCACCGCAGCTAAAGAGCTTTCTGGAATACGTGTCGATGTGCAGGGTTTCTGCCAGCTGCCTGGGCTCATGATTAGACAGAAATAATTCCCCTTTGGGCCACTACCTGCCACCTCTGCCCAGCCAGCATGAGAGGCTGCACCTCAGCTGCCCCCCAGCAGCAATGCTCCATGGCAATGGCTGCAGACAGGGGCACAGGCATGGAGTCATGATGGCTGTCACCACATGGCAGATGGACAAGGAAGGAGAGCTTAGGGAAATGTTGGGAGTGCCACTGTGAGGGTAATGACAAACATCAGCCAAGATCATCACCTAACCTCTTGTTGGCCTTCCTATCCCAAAAGCACCACCACCTGAGACCTGAAGGTCATACCGTACCATCAGCCTACTACTTTCTCCAGAAGCACAGGCTGTTGTCCTAGGAGCCAAGAGCAGTCCCCAAGTCTGATTCTTGTGCAGTGCTGCAGGGACACAGATTGAGCAGCGTGGGTAAACTTGGGGTTCTCATCCTCATGTTTCAGAGGACAAGAAACTCTAAGGCAAGGAATGAATAGCAGTGAGGGAAATGTAATAAAAATGCATAAGATTCCATCCCAGAAGAAGGAGAGAAAGAATAGAGAACAGGTTTAAAATTCTTGTGGAGTGCACATAAAGTAAAAATAAAACCATGGTCCTAAAATGCTTTTAATTTAATTGAAGATAGCAATGTTGCATGAACAAGAAAGAAGGACATGTGCTGCATGTTAACAACCATACTATGGAAAACCTTTTTGATGTATTCACTTTGCCATCATACATTGCCAATGTTTGTAACAATCCTTTTACTCCTGACATGCAAGATACTGGAAAAGAGACAATCTCTAATTGAATCACCTAGTCATCCATTCACTAAGTAGGATGGACATTATCTGCTGAAAACACATATAAGTGAGTAGAGAACAGAACATAAGTGATTAAAGAAAGAACTGATCTTGGCTAAGATAATCAGCACAGCAATGTAGGTAATCTAAAATTCCCTGTGTGGAAAATGAAACATACTGAATCCTCCACACAACCCAAGAAATGTGATACCACAGTGCAAAGGAAGAAATGTCATGTACTTAAGAAAAATGAGTTAAAATAATGGTTCTAATTAATACCCAGTACCTCCTGGGTTGAATCAGTAAAATCAGCAATGTCATCTGACAAGTTTTGTATTGGGATAAAAATAAATGAATAAAGCACAAAGGTGCACCTTTTGGAAAGGATCTTTACCTTTTGTTTGAGAATTTGAAAACAGAAACCCATATGGTAAAACCACATAGTACATTCATAATGAATCTAAGATATCCATCTAAACATGAGGAGGAACTTTACTTTGAGCATGGAAGAGCACTGGAACAGGCTGCCCAGAGAGGAGATGGTGTCTCCATGCCTAGAGTTATTCAAACCCCTCTTGGACATGTTCCTCTGCAACTGGCTCTAGGTGACCCTGCTTTAGCAGGGGCCTGGACTAGATGATCTCCAGAGGCCCCTTCCAACCCTTCTGTGATTCTGGTGTCATGGCAAAATTTTACTATCTTCAACGGAAGCTTCACTAAGGTGACCCTGAGGGGTTCCCTGGGCAGACACAAGCAATAGGACATTAACATATTTTCAGCTACTTGTCCAAGTGTCTGTGAAAGAGCTAAAAAATATGGAGACAGGAAGAAAAAGCTAATAACCTGGACCTAAAATGACACAGACAAGACCTCACATAGCACAAATGGCTTGCTGGGAAATAAGTAGTAATTATTTGTACAGCATTCAAGAATTTCAGGCTTTGGCTTCATTCTACAAAGGTAAGGAATGCAGTACCTCTACTCCACAGTGATGGTCTTCCTACACTATGTCTAAAGAAAATTTGAGGTACCTATGTATAGGTCCTACATAAGCCAGTGCACTAAAGTAACCTACTGGAGATTACAGAGACAGTGGAATTTTACTCCCCTTTCTGTTGTTGGTTTTTTTGTTTGTTTTTCTTCTGCAATTCAAGAGCTTTCCAGCAAACAGTGGGAAGGAAATTCTTTCTCTTTGGGGATTGAAACATTAAGCTGTGAGCTCTGCAGCTACATTAGGAAATACTTTTCTTTCAAAAACTGCAGTAAAATGTTCTTTCTTCAAAAAGTACAGAGTTGTTTTATAAATCTATAATTCCATCTACTGTGAGCAATTCAAAGTGCTCCAATTGCATTGCAGTGCTAAACCCAGAATGCACCAGTATTTAATTGCCATCAGCATCTTAGTGAGCCCAAAGTTCTTTTCAGTCTTATGTGCCTCCATTTCCCTGTGATAGCACTCCCCCAGTTCACAGTGCTGACATGAGTAGAGGTACCATGGGCCTGGATGATGCTCAGGTATAACTCAAAATACCTGCAACTATGTATGGAAAACCTCATAATGCTCTTCAAGAAAACAGACTGAGTCATCTTCTCATCCACACCACCTCAAAAGTGTGCCCAGTGTGCCCAGTGTGCCCAGTGTGCAGTGTGCCCAGGCAGCCAAGAGGGCCAATGGCATCCTGGCCTGCATTAAGAACAGTGTGGCCAGCAGGAGCAGGGAGGTCATTCTGCCCCTGTACACTGCACTGGTTAGGCCACACCTCGAGTCCTGTGTCCAGTTCTGGGCCCCTCAGTTTAGGAAGGATGTTGACTTGCTGGAACGAGTCCAGAGAAGGGCAACGAAGTTAGTGAGGGGCTTGGAACACAAGCCCTATGAGGAGAGACTGAGGGAGCTGGGGCTGCTTAGCCTGGAGAGGAGGAGACTCAGGGGTGACCTTATTGCTCTCTACAACTACCTGAAGGGGGGTTGTAAACAGGCAGAGGTTGGTCTCTTCTCCCAGGCAGCCAGCACCAGAACAAGAGGACACAGTCTCAGGCTGCGCCAGGGGAAGTTCAGGCTGGAGGTCAGGAGGAAGTTTTACACAGAGAGAGTGATTGCCCATTGGAATGGGCTGCCTGGGGAGGTGGTGGAGTCGCCGTCACTGGAGGTGTTCAGGAGGAGACTTGACAGGGTGCTTGGTTACATGGGTTAGTTGATTGGGTGGTGTTGGGTGATAGGTTGGACGTGATGATCTTGAAGGTCTCTTCCAACCTGGTTTATTCTATTCTAAAAGCAAACACAACAGCCAAAGACCTGGAACCAACTCACTCTTCAGCTATTGGCACCCTGAGGGATGGGGTCACCTCTTAATGAAAGGGGCATCTAAGTTTCCTCCTCCCAAAATGCAGAGCTGCATCAAAGCAGATGTCAGAGTATGCTCCTACAGGCAACAAGGACAGTCTCATTCTACTCCTGAGAGCTGCACACAGCAGTGTAGATCCAGCCAAACCCACTTGTGTTACATACTTTTGCATTTAAAGCCAAGCTAAACATGTTGGTTTAATTTTCAGCAGAAGGCATTTTTACTTTAGCAAAATCAAAACAAAACAATTCCTATTCAGAAACCAGTAAAATATTTTTTCCCATAGCCTTTAGATGCTAGTTTGAATTGCACTGAACACTGAATTGCAGCTGTTGGAGAATTCATCCATGCTTTTCACCAGTTTTAGTCCAGCATGTTCTACATGTTTGCTTAGTGTTTTTCCCCACATTGATTCATTCTGTGTTGGTTCAGAGAAAAGGTATCAGCTTACCTGATGAGCTACCAAGATGGTCTGATGCAGGAAACAAGAGTTCAGCAATACAGGATCAAATGATAATTTGGCTCTCAGAATTTTGCCTCAAATCTAGTGACAAAAACCCAAATACACACACTGTAGGATCTGATGCTTAACAGCAGTTTGTCTACCCAAAGGGTAGGTAATAATGGATCAGCATTAACCAACTGTGCTGCCCACAGACCCACATCTACTGGCAGTGGGGACAGAAGCCCACAAGATGAGCTCAGAAGTACAGAAACAAGAGCCATGAAACTGGAAGACAAACCAGAAGTGGGGTAAGCAGACTCTGTTCCCACACTCACAACAGACTGGTCCCTGAACATGAGGACAGTGTGGGCTTGACCTCTCTGTCAGGGCACCAGCCACCAGCCTCTCACTCAACCCTCTCCAACTGCTCTTCTGGGCTGAAACACCAGATTTTAGGTCACATCACCGCAGGAGATGCACTGAAGTGCAGAGAAAGGGGGGCTGGCAGGCAGAAAGGGTGATGGAGAGGAGGTCAGAGGAACAACAGCTTTTTGTCATCACATGGCTGCCCCAGAGCTGCAGCATATCATTCCTTCTCCAGCCTCACAGCCAGCATTTCACACTCTCTTCATGCTGCTCCTGTGCAAAGGAGTGAGGAAACACAGCCACAGGAAGCTACAGTTGAAAATCACAGCCACCACACCACTTCCATCTGTGGCAGCCTGCAGAAAGAGTGGTTCAGAACAAGCCTTTCGTGCTTCCCATGGCCAAAGGTGTCCTACCCTGTGAGACTTTCACTTCTGTCCCTCCCTCCTCTGTACACATGCTTGGAGACAGCATGGGGTTAGCAGAATTAGTAAGTCTTCATTAGTATTTTTGAAATGCCATTATCTATGGTTATTGTTGTTTATATTATTTCTTACAATTAAAAAATATTTATTTAGATAACATTGCATTGACTGAACAAGTTTATTTGAATAATTTAATAGTGCTTCTCAACACCTCACTTGACCCTCAGCACAGAAAATAGCTGAGATAGATCATATCTTGAAGGTCTCTTCCAACCTGGTTTATTCTATTCTATTCAGAACAGGACCAAAACCAGAGCAGGACAATGGTTTTGCTTCACATTAAAACATCAAAAAAATAAAGAAAGTGTGTAATCATATGTGTTTATGAAAAGTTAATATTTTGAAATCTGAAGTAGAGGGAGGTCCCTACCATATGTATCTAAATCTTGCAAAGGTCTAAAATGTAGGTCACATCTATTTAGGACACTGAGCATCCCTTCTGGCTAGTTCTACATGGCTTCACACAAGAGCTGTCTGGTTAAACATGCTAGACATTTAACATCCAATTCTAAAACACTCTTCTCTCAGTCCAGATAATTTTAAAAGTTTGTATGGGATTCACCTCAGAACTCAGAACTCTGCTTTTGGGAGACCAAAAAACAATCACTGCAGTGCTGGGGGTGGGAGTGTACACACCTTCCACAGATGTTTCCCTGAGATTTCTCAAAGTGCCTCATTGGTAAAGGTGCTTTAAAGTAAACATGGGAATTTGACACCTGAACAACACACAGTTCCTTTCTGTAACAAAGAATCTGGCCAGTTTTATCTTAACTATTAATTTACTCATAGTTGGGTCAAAATAATAGGAAAATTCAACAGGTTTACAAAGAATGATTTATCATAAGCATAAGCATGGCCAGGACCAGTTGTTCGCTAGATACCCAGCCCTCTGAGCTTGAAGACAGGGATGGGGAGCAGAAAGAAGTTCCCATACTCTGAGAAGATGGTTAGTGATGTGCAGAGTCACTTAGACACACACAAGTCTATGGGCATACATCCCACAGTACTGAGGGAGCTGATGGAAGTGCTCACCAAGCAACTTTCCATCATTTACCAGCAGTTCTGGCTAATTGGGGAGGTCCCAGCTGACTGGAGACTGGCAAATGTCCCACCCATCTAAAGGAAGAGACAGAAGGAAGACCCAGGGAACTACAGACCTGTCAGTTTGACCTCACTGCCAGGGAAGGTCATGGAACAGATGATCCTGAGTGTCATTATGCTACATTTGCAGGGCAGTCAGGTTATCAGGCCCAGTAAGAATGGGTTCATGAAGGCCAGGTCCTGTTTGACAAACCTGATTGAGCCCTTCTGCAACAAGGTAACCCATTTAGTGGATGAAGTAAAGGCTGTGGATGTTATTTGTCTGGACTTTAGCAAAGACTTTGAGATTATGTCTCACAGCATCCTCCTGGCAAATAGACTGCTCATGGTTTGGATAAGTAGACACTTCACAGGATAAAAACCTGGCTGCATGGCTGGACCAAAAGAGTGTTGAACTAACAGAAATGAGGAAATTTTGAAGTAGAAAATACAGGACATAAAAGCGAATGCAAAGAATCTCATCCTCAGATGAAGTTTTAAATCTAACAATTTTACTAGAAAGATTATTGACATTTATAAGCTATGATGTTTTTTGGGGGTTGTTTTATGGGTTTGGGTTGTTTTTTTTAAGATAGCAGTCTAGGGCTTTGTTTTCAAACTAGTTAGTGCATCTGGGCTGTATTTTAGACTTTGGCCCAAGCAGAAGTAACCACAAATCAAAGGTTCTCTCTGAATGTTTTCCATATTATGTGTCAGAAACAACAAGTATACATTGTGTCAGAAACAACAAGTATACATAGGGAACAGTAATGTTTAACTTTGTGAATTAAAATGCTAGGAGGCCTGCCTGGATGAGCAAGGAGCTACTGGACACACTATTACTTAAAAGGAAACTCTACAGGAAGCGGAGAGAAGGACAGATAGAACAGGGGGTATATAAGGAAGCTGCCTGAGCAGCAAGAGTCCTGGGTAGGAAAGCCAAAGCAGAGTTTGAATTGAATCTAGCCAGGGAGATTAAAGGGAACACTAAGAACTTCTACAGGTATATTAATGGGAAGAAGAAGACTAGGGAAGGTGTGGGCCCCCTCAGAAAGGAAAATGGTGACATGGTCACAAGTGATGAGGAAAAGGCTGAGGTACTTAATAACTTCTTTACCTCAGTCTTCACTGCAAGGGCCTCTAGCCACACTCCTGATGTTATGGAAGACAATGCCAGGGACGGGGAGGAAGAACTGCCCATTGTAAGTGCAGATCAGGTTCGTGATCACCTGAAGAACCAGAAAGTGTTCAAGTCCATGGGACCCGACGGGATACACCCACGGGTACTGAGAGAACTGGCAGATGAGGTTGCTAAACCCCTCTCTATTCTATTTCAAAAGTCATGCCAGTCTGGGGAAGTCCCCACAGACTGGAAAAGGGGAAATATTACCCCCATTTGCAAAAAGGGTAAGAAGGAGGAACCAGGGAACTACAGGCCAGTCAGTCTCACCTCTGTGCCTGGAAAGATCATGGAGCAGATCCTCCTGGAGGCACTACTGGCTCAGAAGAATAGTGAAGAGGTGATTGGGAACAGTCAGCATGGCTTTGCCAAGGGCAAATCCTGCCTGACCAACCTGGTGGCCTTCTATGAGCAGGTGACAAAATTAATAGATGAGGGGCGAGCAACTGATGTCGTTTACCTGGACCTGAGCAAAGCCTTCGACACTGTCCCACACCACATCCTGGTCTCCAAACTGGTGACACATGGGTTTGATGGGTGGACCACTAGATGGATAAGGAACTGGCTTGATGGCCGCACCCAAAGAGTGGCTGTCAATGGCTCCATGTCCCAGTGGAGGCCAGTGACAAGCGGAGTCCCTCAGGGATCAGTCCTGGGACCTGTCTTCTTCAACATCTTTGTGGGGGACATGGGCAGTGGCATTGAGTGCACCCTCAGCAAGTTTGCTGATGACACCAAGCTGTGTGGTGCAGCAGACACGCTGGAGGGAAGGGAGGCCATCCAGAGGGACCTTGACAGGCTGGAGAGGTGGGCACAAGCCAACCTCATGAAGTTCAATAAGAGCAAGTGCAGGGTCCTGCATCTGGGTCGAGGCAATCCCAGGCACAAATACAGGCTGGGCAGTGACTGGCTGGAAAGTAGCCCTGAGGAGAGAGACTTGGGGGTGCTGGTGGACAAAAAGCTCAACATGAGCTCTCAATGTGCGCTTGCAGCCCGCAAAGCCAATCAGATCCTGGGCTGCATCAGAAGTGTGGCCAGCAGGTCGAGGGAGGTGATCCTCCCCCTCTACTCAGCCCTGGTGAGGCCCCACCTGGAGTACTGTGTCCAGTTCTGGAGCCCCTATTACAAGAGGCATGTGGAGGTGCTGGAACGTGTCCAGACAAGGGCCACAAGGATGATCAGAGGGCTGGAGCACCTCTCCTATGAGGACAGACTGAAGGAGTTGGGGCTGTTCAGTCTGCAGAAGAGAAGGCTCCGAGGTGACCTAATTGTGGCCTTCCAGTATCTGAAGGGGGCCTACAGGAAGGCTGGGGAAGGACTTCTCAGGATCTCAGGTAGTGATAGGACTAGGGGGAATGGAATGAAGCTGGAGGTGGGGAGATTCAGGCTGGATGTGAGGAGGAGGTTCTTCACCATGAGAGTGGTGAAACCCTGGAATGCGTTGTCCAGGGAGGTGGTCGAGGCCCCGTCCCTGGGGGTGTTTAAGAGCAGGATGGATGAGGCTCTGGCCAGCCTGATCTAGTGTGGGGTGTCCCTGCCCATGGCAGGGGGGTTGGAACTAGATGATCCTTGTGGTCCCTTCCAACCCTGAATGATACTATGGTACTATGATAAAAGTTATCTTTCCATTAGATAACTTGCACTAACATAGGGACTGGAAATACATATCCTCACTGCTGATATGGAAGGCAGAAGATATTCTTCAACTCTTTTTACAGAGCAGTTTGTCTCTATCCATGTGTATCCACCAAAGGCTAAAGAAGTATCAGGTTATCCAAACCTCAAGAGAAGGAGCATGCTAGAATGAGAAACAAAGTGGGTACAAACTGCTAACTGTTGAAAAAAAAAATCTTTTCCTTGGGAATACAGTGAAACTGAGTCATTACCTTCTCATTTGCTTAAGTAACCATCTTATCCTTCAATTAATTTATCAATTAAGAACTTAGAAAAAGAGCTCATAAGAATTTGGAAACTTTAAGGCACATTTTTATTGCTTGCAATTGAGATCCCTTGAGCCTACAACATTGCTGCAGATGAATAAACTGGATGGCCATCATTTTGTGTCTGAAAATTTTTCTCTAAAACAAGCTTATTTGCTGTAGAACAGACTTCTATAACAATGTAAAAATGAGTCGTTGTGGTGGGTGGAAGGGTAAGGCCGAGAAGCCTCCTCCCTTCCCCCTTGTAAAGTAAAAGGGAAAAAAAAATTGACGGGAAAGGAAAAAAAAACTCGCAAGCTGAATTAGCAAAGCAGTGGAGCTATATTTACAAAGCGATGTAGGGTTTGCGGGGAAATATTTACAAATTTACAATATCTACAATATATACAAAGATATACAACAGAGTAACACAGAAATGAGAGTGACCCCCTCGGCAGAGGGGGTCCCCCACCTCCGCTCTCCCCTCTCTTCCCCCCCTTTCCCCAGAATGGGATAGAAAGAGAAAGAAAAGAAAGGAAAAAAAAGTTAGAAGCAGTTCGTGTTAATTGGAAAGGAGTTAATACCGGCTGTTATCTGGTTTTCAAGGCCGAGGCCTTGGCAGAAAGCCCAGCACAGAAAGCTGCTGCACGGAGAAGAGGCGGAAGCAAGACTGACTGAGAAGTGCTGGAAATGTCCAGTATAGTCCCAGCTCAGAAGTGCTTCCTCCCACTCGTCCAATGAAATTAGTTTAGACTATTCCTTCCGTTTACCAACTTCCGTCCACCATATTCCCTTTCTTAAGGGGGCAACGTCAACCGGCCACAGTCCACCCCGTCTAAACAATTTCATTGGCTGTTCATACTGTCCATCCTATCCAAGACGATATTCACAGTTCGTGAGTAAAGTTCATAGTCCATTCCGGCTATGCTCAGATGTAGATGATTCAAAAGTCCAAGAAAATCAGAAAATGAGAAAAATGGAAAACAGTTCATTTCTTCACCGACGAAGCAAAGAAAAGGGAAACAGGGATTCTCAGGGTCTCTTAGTTGACTCAGGGCTCTCAGGGATCTCAGGGTTCGTGCACCATAGATTCCTTGTTGATTCTTCCTCTGGACGCGATGTAGCTGTACAGCAGTTCAAAATTAACCTCTTTCAGCTAAAGTTAAATTTCTTTGTGGAATACACTGAATTTCACCATTCTCTTGCATTACCCAATAAGTGTGACCCGGACCTTCAGCTGAAACCACCCCTCGGACAGGTTTAGCCTCTCCTGAGGGTGAAAATACCCAAACAGTTTTACCTAACAGATTCTTTTCTCTAACAACAGGAACTCTATCACCTTCTACTTTCCGTAACAAATCTGAATGTGCAGGTCCAGCTCTGTTCACTGAACCTCTACTATTTACCAGCCAGGTTGCTTGTGCTAAATGTTTTTCCCAGTTTTTCAAAGATCCACCTCCCATGGCTTTGAGAGTGGTCTTCAACAAACCGTTGTAGCGTTCAATCTTCCCTGAAGCTGGTGCATAGTAGGGAATGTGGAATATCCACTCAATACCGTGCTCTTTTGCCCAGCTCTTTACAAGGTTGTTCTTGAAATGAGTTCCGTTGTCTGACTCAATCCTCTCTGGAGTTCCGTGTCTCCACAGGATCTGTCTCTCCAGACCGAGAATGGTGTTGCGTGCAGTTGCATGCGGAACTGGATAAGTTTCTAACCATCCAGTGTTTGCCTCTACCATAGTAAGCACGTATTGCTTACCAGAACGAGAACGTGGTAGAGTGATGTAGTCAATCTGCCAAGCTTCACCATACTTGTATTTGGACCATCTGTCACCATACCACAAAGGCTTAAGTCGTTTTGCCTGCTTAATAGCAGCACAAATGTCACAGTCATGGATGACTTGCGTGATAGCGTCCATGGAAATGTCTATGGATCTGTCACGAGCCCATTGGTATGTTGCATCTCTGCCTTGATGTCCTGACGAATCGTGAGCCCACCGAGCTAAGAATATCTCACCTCGGTGTTTCCAGTCAAGATCAAGATTAGAGTCCATGTCTACTTGAGAAACTCTTGCAGCCAGATCTGCCTGATGGTTGTGTTGCTGTTCCTCAGTAGCTTTGCTCTTAGGAATGTGAGCATCGATGTGTCTCACTTTCACTGGAATTCTCTCGATTCGATCAGCAATGTCCTGCCATAGGTTGGCTGCCCAAATGGGTTTTCCTTTTCTCTGCCAACCACTCTTCTTCCAGTTCTTTAGCCAACCCCATAGAGCATTGGCTACCATCCATGAGTCGGTGTAGAGATAAAGCTTTGGCCATCCCTCACGTTCAGCTACGTCGAGAGCTAGCTGGACAGCTTTTACCTCTGCGAACTGACTGGATTCTCCTTCTCCATCTTTCGCCTCTGCAACTCGGCGTGTTGGACTCCACACTGCAGACTTCCACCTTCGCTTGTTTCCAACAAGACGACAGGAACCGTCTGTGAACAAAGCATATTTCTTTTCATCATCAGAAAGGTCATTGTAAGGAGGAGCTTCCTCAGCACGAGTTACCTTCTCCTCTGGAGGTTTGGCACAGTTGATACCCTCAGGCCAACTTGAGATCACCTCCACTAGACCAGGTCTTTCAAGATTTCCCATTCGAGCTCTCTGTGTTATCAGAGCCATCCACTTAGACCAGGTTGAGTCTGTGGCATGATGTGGTGTGGATCCTTTGCCTTTGAACATCCAATTCAAAACTGGTAGTCTGGGAGCTAGAAGAAGTTGTGATTCAGTTCCGATCACTTCAGAAGATGCTTTTACTCCTTCATAGGCAGCTAAAATTTCTTTCTCTGTTGGAGTATAGTTAGTCTCTGAACCTCTGTAACCTCGACTCCAGAAACCAAGAGGTCGTCCACGTGTCTCACCTGGAGCTTTTTGCCACAAGCACCAGGTTGGACCATTGTCACTTGCAGCCGTGTACAAAATGTTCTTAATGTCTGGACCATCTCGGACTGGTCCCAGACCCATTGCTTGAATTACCTCTTGCTTTATCTGGTCAAAGGCTGCTTGCTGTTCAGGTCCCCAGTGGAAATGGTTTCTCTTTCGAGTCACATCATACAGAGGTTTCACAATCTGACTGTATCCAGGAATGTGCAGTCTCCAAAATCCCACTATCCCCAAGAAACGTAGGGTCTCTTGCTTGTTTGTGGGACTTGCCATGGTAGAGACTCTATTTACCACATCCACTGGAATGTGTCGGCGTCCATCCTGCCACCGCACTCCTAGAAACTGAATCTCTGTGGTAGGTCCTTTCACCTTGTCTCGTTTGATGGCAAAACCTGCATTCAGAAGAATGTCAATGATTTTGTTACCTTTCTTGAAGACTTCCTCAGCAGTTTTACCCCAGACGATGATGTCATCGATGAACTGGATGTGTTCTGGAGCACCGCCTTTCTCCAGAGCATCGTGGATCACTGCATGACAGATACTTGAGCTGTGGATCCAGCCCATTGGCAGCCTGTTGAAAGTGTACTGGATTCCTCTCCAGGTGAAAGCAAACTGAGGCCTGCATTCCTCTGCTATGGGAATAGAGAAAAATGCATTAGCAATGTCTATGGTAGCATACCATTTGGCCTCTTTGGATTCCAGCTCATACTGTAGCTCCATCATGTCTGGTACTGCTGCACTCATAGGTGGTGTCACTTCATTTAGGGCTCGGTAGTCTACTGTCAGACGCCAGTCTCCATTCTGCTTCCGCACAGGCCACACTGGACTGTTGAAAGGTGAATGAGTTTTGCTGACGACTTTCTGACTTTCCAACTGACGAATCAGATTCTGAATGGGCAACAAAGAGTCACGGTTGGTTCTGTATTGTCTGTGATGCACAGTCTGAGAAGCAACCGGCAATTTAATGTCCTGTATCTTATGTTGTCCCACAACTGCAGATTCATCAGAAAGTTCAGGTCTGGCAGACAGCTTCAATTTTTGTCCATCAATTTCTATAGAAGCTACTCCAAAAGCCCATTTGTAACCTCTAGGGTCTTTGAAACGCCCTTCTCTCAAAAAATCAATTCCCAAAATACAAGGTGCATCAGGTCCGGTCACAACTGTATGCTTCCTCCATTGTTTACCAGTTAGACTTATATTAACCTCTAACTTACTTAACTCTTGAGATCCACCAGTGACTCCCAGAATAGTTATAGACTCTGATCCCTGATAATTTGATGGTATTATGGTGCACTGAGCTCCTGTGTCAACCAAGGCCCTGTACTTCCGAAATTGTGAAGTGCCAGGCCACTGGATGTACACATCCCAATAGATTCTATTATCTCTGTTATCCCTCTCCTCCCCCTGGCGGGAGGCAGGGCACCCCTAGTTATGGGGAACATGTGCACATGTGCATTGCACATATTGTGCAGGGTTATAACTTTGCATGTTATAACTGGAGCCACTGTTGGAGCCATAAGAGTCGTTCTGGGGAACTGTGGAAGTAACAGCTACCCTTCTGGTATTGCTACCTCGGGTTCTGCCACTTTGCAATTCCCTCAGTCTCCTGAAAAGATTAGAAGTTGGTTGGCCATCCCAGCGGTTCATGTTCTCACCAAACTGATCACGCAGAGTTATCCAAATAGTTCTACGTGATTGCCTTGGTGGTCTGTTTTGGAATGACCTGTTTTGGAATGACCTGTTTTGGAATGACCTCCTTGGAGGACGTGTATTCCTCACAGATGAAACTTGTACCCACCTGGAGGAAGAATTGAAATTATCCCTTTGTGCCAATTGGTATATGGAATCTTTCAGATCCTTCATGCAATTCTCAATTTTTCCAGACAGAGTTTCAATGGCTGAAACCAAAGAACCACGTGTCATGCTATCCTCCAATTGTCTCATTTGATCACTGAATTGGCCAACCGTGGGAGAAGCTCCACCATAACTTCTTGACACAATTCTGCTTGCCAGAATGTTTGCATAATTAGAAGGAGCAAGTTTGATGATCTTCTTAGCAAGACCAATACCCACAGGAATGTCATCAGGATTCAGAGTTTCATGTTCACCATAGAGTAGCTCTCTAACAGCAAATTCTCTCAAGCGCTTAATTCCCTCATCTATGGTAGTCCAGGGTTTAGGATTCCAGGGAAGATCATCTCGGGAAGGGTATCTCAGGGCAACCGCTATTAAAAGGCGTATCCACAGATTAACCTTACCGAGAGCTTCGCCTAGATGTCTATCTATTCCATTGTCCCTTGAGAGAGTTCCTAACTGAGCTGCTGACTTGTCTCCAACTGTTAGAGCTGAAGCACCTGTATCATAACACCTACTAAGCCAAGCTAGAACTGGCTCCTTATCTGCCCTGGTGAAATCTTTACGGACATTTCGCAATTCCTCCCGTGGTGACGAACAGTCCGTAATATCATCTTCATCTTCATCTCCCTGAATTCTTTGCCCATAAAATCCTGCTGTCATTCTCCTAAGGATCTCTTTAAGCTGAGAACCACCTTTGCCAGCTGCTTTCCTAGCTTCATCTCTATCTTGCTTTGATCTCACTAGGTTAGCTAGATCTTTAAAACAAACCTTCTCTTCCTCCTGAGCAGGATCTTTTAGAGTAGAGGGCCCCTCACCAGGATCAGTCTCCTCCTCTTCTTCTCCATCTTTGCCCTTTCCAGCTCTAGTCTTTAAAGGAGCCACCTTAACTGGAGCTGTGTTCGAATTTACAGCCACCTTAATGGAAGCTGACAGGTCCTGAGATAAATCAGCTGCTGGGGCAGTGACTTCCGGTCCCACCGAGGGAGTGGGTGGAAGTGACGTTGCTCCGTTAATGGCCGACGGAGAAGAAGAAGAAGGAGAAGGAGTAGGAGAAGGAGTAGGTGCCATGTTGATACCAGCCGATGCCCTTGGCTGCTTGCCAGAATCAGCAAAGTCATTTAGAGCTGCTTTACCAATTAACTTTTTAGCCTTCTTTTTAACTGACACGGGTTCTCCACAGTCATAGTTTCATAGTTTCATAGTTTCATTCAGGGTTGGAAGGGACCACAAGGATCATCTAGTTCCAACCCCCCTGCCATGGGCAGGGACACCCCACACTAGATCAGGCTGGACAGAGCCTCATCCAGCCTGCTCTTAAACACCCCCAGGGACGGGGCCTCGACCACCTCCCTGGACAACCCATTCCAGGGTTTCACCACTCTCATGGTGAAGAACCTCCTCCTCACATCTAGCCTGAATCTCCCCACCTCCAGCTTCATTCCATTCCCCCTAGTCCTATCACTACCTGATATCCTGAGAAGTCCTTCCCCAGCCTTCCTGTAGGCCCCCTTCAGATACTGGAAGGCGACAATTAGGTCTCCTCGGAGCCTTCTCTTCTGCAGACTGAACAGCCCCAACTCCCTCAGTCTGTCCTCATAGGAGAGGTGCTCCAGCCCTCTGATCATCCTCGTGGCCCTTCTCTGGACACGTTCCAGCACCTCCACATCCCTCTTGTAATAGGGGCTCCAGAACTGGACACAGTACTCCAGGTGGGGTCTCACCAGGGCTGAGTAGAGGGGGAGGATCACCTCCCTCGACCTGCTAGCCACACTTCTCCTGATGCAGCCCAGGATCTGATTGGCTTTGCGGGCTGCAAGTGCACACTGAGAGCTCATGTTGAGCTTTTTGTCCACCAGCACCCCCAAGTCTCTCTCCTCAGGGCTACCCTCCAGCCAGTCACTGCCCAGCCTGTCACTAGATGACTCTGGGACTGATCGAGAGCCACGGCGTTTTCTTTTTGATCTAGTTTTAATAACAAAACAAGCTCTGGACACCTTTCTCTCTCGCCGTAAAGAAATCAGGAGATACAAGTTAATTATCACTGAGAGCAGGATTATACACATGAAATAAATCACCTTTGGATCCCAGGCATCACCTAAAGTTACTGTCTCCTCAGGCGGAATCTTAAAACTCTTTATCTCAATTGGGAGAGTGGTGGAGGTAACATTCCTGTATCTCACTGGCCATAGGAAATTAATACATTTTCCATACCATAATTTAACTCTATACATAACCCACATATAAATTGTCCGCACCAAATATTTACCCAGGTAATCCAGAATCAAACCCAAACAATACCTGTAAACCAGAGCCCCAAAAATTGAAAAGAATAATCGCTCCACAAACCACAATACCTTCATGTTTGCTAATTCAGCTGGAAAACACTAAATCAATCAAATAATAAATTGAACTAATTATCTGCCGCACGTTGGGTACGCCAATAAAAAAAAATGTGGTGGGTGGAAGGGTAAGGCCGAGAAGCCTCCTCCCTTCCCCCTTGTAAAGTAAAAGGGAAAAAAAAATTGACGGGAAAGGAAAAAAAAACTCGCAAGCTGAATTAGCAAAGCAGTGGAGCTATATTTACAAAGCGATGTAGGGTTTGCGGGGAAATATTTACAAATTTACAATATCTACAATATATACAAAGATATACAACAGAGTAACACAGAAATGAGAGTGACCCCCTCGGCAGAGGGGGTCCCCCACCTCCGCTCTCCCCTCTCTTCCCCCCCTTTCCCCAGAATGGGATAGAAAGAGAAAGAAAAGAAAGGAAAAAAAAGTTAGAAGCAGTTCGTGTTAATTGGAAAGGAGTTAATACCGGCTGTTATCTGGTTTTCAAGGCCGAGGCCTTGGCAGAAAGCCCAGCACAGAAAGCTGCTGCACGGAGAAGAGGCGGAAGCAAGACTGACTGAGAAGTGCTGGAAATGTCCAGTATAGTCCCAGCTCAGAAGTGCTTCCTCCCACTCGTCCAATGAAATTAGTTTAGACTATTCCTTCCGTTTACCAACTTCCGTCCACCATATTCCCTTTCTTAAGGGGGCAACGTCAACCGGCCACAGTCGTCTAATGTATTTCTATGATGTCAGTTCATTGCAGTCTTGCTTTTCCATTAACAGAACAAGTCTTTTCATACATGATCTTTTCCATAGATACTTGGAGAATATAGGAATATACAAGCTTAGGCTTTCCTTGCTTATTTGAATTTCACAAATGTTCCAAATAATTATGGCAACTATTTTCTTTCATTGTAGAAGACCCCTATGAATCACTGAAGAAGTTCATCATTGTAGCTACAGATCTGTATCTACTCTCTCAGTACGTGTATCTTGGGTCTAGAACAAAGCTTTAAAATGCCTATTTTGTTTAGAGTTCAGTATTAACTTATTCCATAGTAGACTGCAAGGATTACTTATCACTGTTTTAGGAAAATATACAACCTTTAGTTACATATTACCGATACAACACGATTGCAAAGTCATATCTGTGACCATTTATTCAGGAAAGCAAATGAAATAGGTCTTCTTTAAAAAGCAGAGAATGGGAAAAAGAGACCACATCTTGCATAGATTTCAGGCTGCAGTGGGTATGGTCTCTACCTCTAAGTCACCGTAATTTTATAAAAGAATACAAAGATGGTCCCCATTTGGAGTGAATGAGAAGTGAAGCTGAGTATAGTGTTATTGAAGTGTAAAGTTCTTTACACCATTTTATATTTCTTTTCAGAATAAAAAAAAGAATGACCAATTTTTAAGAGTTTTTGAACTCTTAGAGCAACTGGTTTTTTTAATAAATACTTCAGACTCTATCTTCTGGACCCTTAGACTGTGCCGTGGGTATGGTTTGGAAATGCTTCATTGAAGACAATGGTTTAGCAACACTGAAGTGTGACTGTACAAGTGTTGGGGATTGTTTTGAGCAAGACGGGACATGGGTCCCAGGAACACCTGTGCAATTCAGGCCTTGAAGGATTCTCTGTTATTAATATAGCAATGGAGTAGGAGCTGTGGGAAAGTGCTGATTGCTTGGTATGCTGAAGTCCAGCTGCCCCTGAGAAGGGAGGCAAGCGAGATAAGGAGGAGGCGAGATCTGGGAAAAAGAGCAATTAGCCTGAGTAGAAAAATTCCACAGAGTTGTGAAAACAATGACGTAACCTTTTAGAGAGAAACCAATAGTATGTGTTAAATTAGAATAGAATTAACTATGCATAAGATAAGACTATAAATAATGAAGTGTGGAACAATAAAGTTGGATGATTACTATCACTCATATTGAGTGCTGTCGTCCCTGCCTCCGTTCTCGTCATACAAGCACTGATACAACCTTGCATTTACATTTGAATCTGGTTTGGATGCAATGGCAATTGTTTACGCCTCACATGTACATACAGCAAGTTCATCTATAGAATGAATTTGGTATCTAGCAGCAGTGATGCCTCATCTTTGCTACTGGAGACTGATGAAATGTAACACTGGCAGAGGCTTGAATCAGTGCAGGAACCCTAATGATGCTCTGAGACGTTCCTCGCAAACAAAACCCACTTTCAACTTCATGGCATATGTACTAACAGATTGCAAATTCATGTGTTGGAGAGGCTCCCAAAACAATCTTGCAAAGACCGCTGAACAGCAATGAAAGGCCAGCAGTGGCTGGTATTTGAATCTACCCAGCCCACTAAAGTATGGGTTTTTTCTGCCTTTCCTCTTTTCTTGAAAGAGATTTGGGAAATAAAGGACACAAATCTCTCTGAACCGAGAGAATAAAGGCAATGCTCTCAACTCCAGGCTATTAATTTCCACAAGCTACCAGGAGATGCAAGGAACAAAAAAAGAGAGAACAAAACACAGAGTAACTATCAAAATTATAAAAAAATAAGTTAAAAAATAATATATATACTGCATCAATCATTCCTGGGCTACAAGAAAGAAATTACAGTCCATAGTGAAATTCTAATATCAATCCACTTATCATGCACAGAATGACAGAATGGTAGGGGTTGGAAGGAACCTCCAAAGATCACCTAGACCAAGTTCACCTAGAGTAAAGTTCACCTAGAGTAAATCACATAGGAACATGTCCAGGCAGGTTTTGAATGCCTCCAGAGACAAAGACTCCACAACCTCTCTGGGCAGCCTGTTGCAGTGTTCTGCCACCCTCAAAGTAAAGACTGTTTTTTTTCCTAACACTCATGTGGACCCCACAGAGAAGTGTCTGGTTCTATCCTCCTGACACTAGATCTTTTGATATTTATACATCAAAACAATTGGAAATGAACTCTTTCAGAAGTGCAACAACTGGTTACCACTTTTCTTTGGATCAGATCATTTCAGTAATGAAATAACATTCAAACCTCCCAACCAAACAGTCTGAGCCTGTGCTGTGATAGCAGACTCATCAGTGGTAAGTGTAGGCACAGTCCAAGTCGGGTGCTGATCTCTGCCCAAACAGTAGCTTTAAGTTAATGAGTTGGACCACTGGAGAGTAATAAACACTTCCAGATACATGTCCTACAGATACCAAATAGAAATGGAAAGCCTTTGATAATAAATGTGTGTAATGGGCAAACCACTGGTCACCTTAGCAGTGCACTCTTGGGCTAACTGGTCAGCTAAGGAACAGAGAGGTTTGGTACAAAATAAGGGGGCTTGCCTGAAAAAACATTGTGTGTACTGAGTTTAGGCCAAGATGTGTCAGGAAGAAAAGTGGGACATGGAGCTTCCCAGGCTATGTCCTTGAAGGACCAGGCAATGGAGAGGCAGTGGCAGAGGTTAGGGGAGAGGGAAGGTGTTGGGGAAGGAGTGGGGCTGTCTGGGGTTAATCCATACAGCAGATCCTGCACTAGCTCAACAGGGACCTGTGGCCAGAGGCAAGAAGGAGGCAGTGCAGTAAGGGGAGAGGAGAAAACAAAATCACTTAAAAATGCTTTAAAATGTTTCAAACTACTACACTAAAAACATTTAACTTTCATAACATTAATTTGCTTTATAAATTAAAAAAGAAGTCACTGACTTGTCCATGCTGTGCAGCACAAAGTAGCATACAACCAGATCAATATGTACATTAGCTGTGGCTTTTAAAGGCTTTCACTAATGTTTTGTCTCACTGGACAAATACTGCCCAGTAGCTAGAGAATAGAAAAATGAACCTGAATAGAAGCTGAATAACTTAGATAAGAGCTAGAACAGCACCTAGATTTTGGTTGCAATGTAGGTTAAAGGCTGAGCTTACATCCAGACACAGGACCAGGCATCAGACCTGACACCTGGAGGACTCATTCCAGAGGGACCAGAAATGGGACAAAGTTACTATTAATTCCATAACTCTGTCACCAATCTCAAGCAAGGACTCATGGCCAGACACTTCATGGAACTAGGCAAGCCTATCTCTTACTGCTACTCCTCTGTCTATGTAACATAAAACTGAATGCTTATATCTATAAAAAAAAATCACCAAACATTCCCTGACCTAGTAATACAGTCCTCAGTCCTTAGTCTTGGTAACACACTCCACAGGAATAATAACAGTAATAATAATTATAATAAAAATAATAGTAATAATAATTTGTTGTTGTTACTCATGGATTCCATTACCCTGTAAATTAAGGTTCAATTGAAATAATTAAAAATTCACAAGTATTATATGAATAATTGTTGTTGTTTTTACTGTTGTTGTTATTATTCTTATTGCACTATTACCAAAAGTCCTTGGTATAATAACATGTTATAAACTATAAATTGTTCACACAAGAGATAAAGGGTTAATATTTTAATTCCCCCCACCCGATTACTTAAGAAAAATTGTGTAATAAAAACAAAGGATTCCCAATTGTTTCAGAATACATTCTGAGCAAAAATAAATCACTTGAATTCCAGAGAGATTTCTGACAGTAAGTTAAAGGTGTATTATGTGAAAGTAGGAGACTCAGTGGGTGAATATAATCACTGATTACCTATGAGGGGTGTATTAGAATCTGTAAAGAGAAATGTGTGGTTTCCCAGCTTAATGGACATTAGCCAGAAGAGCAGTCACACAATTCATCTTTGCTAGCAGTTCGGGTGAGCAGCAGGGATTTTTAAAGCACAGCCATACATCAGCATAAAACAATTTATAAGCCAATGACCATGAGATAATTGAATTTTCGGTATTCGGTCAAGCTAAGAGGGGTAGCAAGAAGACCTCCATTCTGGATTTCCGGAGGGCAGACTTCAGGTTACCCAAGGAACTAATTCAGAGGGTTCCTTGGGATAAAGCCCTTAATAATAAAGGGGTCCAGGAGGGCTGGACCTGCTTCAAGGAAGAACACTTGAAGGCACAGGAACAGGCTGTGCCAATGTGCCGGAAGATGAGCCATCGGGGCAGATGGCCAGCCTGGATGGGTAATGAACTTTTAGTAGAACTAAGGGAGAAAAAGAGGGTGTATCATCTTTAGAAGAAAGGTGAGGCAACCCATGGAATGTTTAAGGATGTAGCCAAGTCATACAGGAAGAAAATTAGGGAGGCAAAAGCACATTTGGAACATAAACTGGCCTCTGCTGTGAAGGACAACAAAAACTCCTTCTATAAATATATTCATAGCAAGAGGAAGGGCAAGGGCAACCTCCACTCCTTGGTTGACATGGAGGGAAATGTTGTATCAAAGGATGAGGAAAAGGCAGAGGTACTTAACACCTTCTTTGCCACAATTTTTACTAGCAGGACAGAACGTCTTCCAGACAGCTGGCCTGCAGAGCTGGCAGAAGGAGCCAGGGAGCTGCATAGTTTCCCTATGTTCCATGAGGAGGTGGTTGGAACTCTCCTCAGCCGCTTGGATCCCCACAAGTCCATGGGATCAGATGGGATCCATCCTAGGGTGCTGAGAGAGCAGGCAGGTGAGCTGGCCAAGCCACTATCCATCATTTTTCAGCAGTCCTGGCTCACTGGAGAGGTCCCAGAGGACTGGAAGCTGGCCAACGTGGCACCCATCCACAAGAAGGGCGGGTTGGATGAGCCAGGGAATTATAGGCCAGTCAGCCTGACCTCAGTGCCAGGCAAGATCATGGAACAGGTCATCTTGAGTGCAATCACACAGCACTTACAGGATGGCCAAGGGATGAGGCCTAGCCAGCATGGATTTAGGAAGGGTAGGTCCTGCCTCTCCAACCTGATCTCCTTCTATGATCAGGTGATCCGCCTGGTAGATGTGGGGAGGCCTGTGGATGTGGTCTACCTGGACCTCAGCAAGGCCTTTGACACTGTCCCCCATAGCAAACTCCTGGCCAAGCTGTCAGCCCATGGCTTGGACGGGAGCACACTGCGATGGGTTAGGAACTGGCTGGATGGCCGAGCCCAGAGAGTGGTGGTGAATGGTGTCACATCCAGCTGGCGGCCAGTCACTAGTGGTGTGCCCCAAGGATCAGTGCTGGGCCCCATGCTCTTTAACATCTTTATTGATGATCTGGATGAGGGCATTGAGTCCATCATCAGTAAATTTGCTGACGACACCAAGCTGGGGCAGGAGTTGATCTGCTGGAGGGTAGAGAGGCTCTGCAGAGGGACCTCAACAGGCTGGACAGATGGGCAGAGTCCAACGGCATCCTGGCCTGCATCAAAAACAGTGTGGCCAGCAGGAGCAGGGAGGTCATTCTCCCTCTGTACACTGGTTAGGCCACACCTCGAGTACTGTGTCCAGTTGTGGGCCCCTCAGTTTAGGAAGGATGTTGACTTGCTGGAACGAGTCCAGAGAAGAGCAACAAAGTTGGTGAGGGGTTTGGAACACAAGCCCTATGAGGAAAGACTGAGGGAGCTGGGGCTGCTCAGCCTGGAGAAGAGGAGACTCAGGGATGACCTTATTACTCTCTACAACTACCTGAAGGGAGGTTGTAGACAGGCAGATGTTGGTCTCTTCTCCCAGGCAGCCAGTACCAGAACAAGAGGGCACAGTCTCAGGCTGCACCAGGGGAGGTTTAGGTTTCATGTTAGGAACAAGTTCTGTACAGAGAGAGTGACTGGCCATTGGAATGGGCTGCCCGAGGAGGTGGTGGCTTCGCCATCATTGGACGTGTTCAGGAGAAGACTTGATGGGGTGCTTGGTGCCATGGGCTAGTTGTTTAGGTGGGTTGGATCGGTGGATGGGTTGGACGAGATGATCTTGAAGGTCTCTTCCAACCTGGTTTATTATATGTATCTATGTATTATTCAGCCAGATGGTAAAAGCTAGTGCAGCACCTCTGCTTCTTTTAAATGCCATTGTTTGCATTTTCATAAGCACAGGCGAACCAAAAGAGAGCAAAGATTTTCATTTTTGACATCGCACTTCAGATTTCCTATCTAGATCTTCATGTAGCCGACTATTACGGTCTTTTCAATATTTTCTACCAACTTCAAAAGCACCTAAACATAGACCTGCAATCAAGCACTGACTGTTTGAAAAACATGCTTTGCCCTGTTGAGAGAATTCCTTTGAAATGCATATAGTGTTTTATTTAAAGTATTTTGTTAAATTACAATGTGGTGTTACTATATATAGTGCATTATATACTTTGCTCTTAACTGACAGCTTTAAAAGAGACAGGAACCTAGATAATGTGATTTGATTGCATAAGGTGCTGTTGAAATGTGGTTTTGTTTGCTTCTGTAGGTTTATATTAGGACACAGTGTCAGGATTTGGAGAAACTGGGCAATACAAAGAAAATTAATCACAGCTACAGCTCCACACTTAACATAGAATCATAGAATCACCTGGTTTAAAAAGACCTCAGTGCCATTGAGTCCAGCCGTAACCCAACATCTCCCTGGACACAACTGTTAGACCATGTCCCTAAGTATCTCATCTGGATGTCTTTTAAACACCTCCAGTGATGGTGAAAACATGGGCAATTTTATTCAGGTTAGTGTCATTCACATAGTCAGTTAAGCAAACAGCATATTGGTTTTAAAGACTGTTTAAATGTATTTGTTAGTTTTGAATTATTTCAGCTGAACCTCCCTTCACAGGGCAATGCAATCTATGACTAACACCCATATTACAATTTTCTTTTGCTAGCGTGTTCCTTACCTTCAAGACTCATCTTTGCTGAATCTTAGCATCTGTTTTGCAAAGCCAGGGCTGCTGTCCAAAAATATGTTCCAGCTTCCGTACACTATGTACTCCCAACAAAGTGTTTCACTTAGACATTTTTAGTTAGAGCACAGTATTCCACAGTAAGCCTAGCAGTCCGTTCCAGCATTCATAATCACATTGCTTAACCATACAAACAAAGCTGAGATCTGTTTGGTTTTCACTAATTTGACCAATATAATTAACATTTCATTAAGTCATCCTATGAACAAAATATTAGATCAAATCAGTTATTGGTATAACTCCACTGAAAGCAACAAAATGACCCCAGGCAATAATTTAGAATGTTTAGTTTCCATTTAATTGTGAATGCTCAAACTGTAATTAGAGACTTATTAAAACATAGCTACATCGATTCTAGCTGGTGAGTCTGGGCCACATCCAAAGACCATCCTATCCAGCAGAAAACTGCTCGCTGACCTCAGAGAGCCTTAGGCTGGGTCCAAGATATGCTACATGTGAGACTTCAAATTCATTAGAAAATTCAGTACCATGATTGAGCTGAGGGTATTGCCTTAGACTGCAACCTTCTGATCTGACCAAACAGCCCCATAGGAAGGGCGGCTCTGTCCTTCTCTGAGATCCACAGCCAAAGCAGCAGGGTAAAAAAGGAAAGGCAGAATTGGGAAGGTAGAAGTGGGACTAAATTGTTACTTGAAGTGGCAGTTCAGAATGAAAAGGCAATGTTTTATTCCATCCCAATACCCTGCTTTACTGCTTCCCCAGCAGAAGAAACTTACACAAGTCAAAAACAGAGGCACCTTTCAGATTTTATAGCAAGAGTCCTGTGTCCTAAATTCAAAACCTCTAATGAAGTGAAAGAAAGCACCTGAATCTCCTCTATAGTCTAATGAAAATACAATAGGTTTCTAGATGGGAGCTGTATGTGCTGTATGTGACCTACAATTTCTAGTATGAGATGGGAACATATTACCTGAGAAATTGCTTCTGTCCCTGTGAAATCTTACTGCAGACAAGATCCACAGGAATGCTGAGTTGTAGTTTTATGACATAAATGAAATTTTTTGTGATGGGGGCTCAGTTTGGGATTCACTTACACCCAGGCTTCTGAAAGCTTGGGTTTGTTAACTTTCAAAAAGTGCTACAAAATTCCTTTTTCTCTCTTTTCTTCAACTGCAGTACAAGGACAAGCCAAAAGCGGTGGAAAATGTTATATTCATGAGCTGATCTCTGGCACTATTTACTGTGTGTTAACATATAGAAAATACAAGCAGAACACAGCTGTACTTGTTGTGCTGCCTATAATTATGGTTGATATTGAAGGGCATGGAAAACAGGTGGAGAAAAAGTGCCAGCTGACAAGCTATTAAACCTGATAATCACTGGCCAAGTGGTAAGCTTAGAAATGGAAATTCATCTGACTGTTCTACTCATAACAGTATTGTCTTCTCTGTATGACTACTTCATTGCTATTATTTCATTTCTTTTGTCTGGAAAGGCAAATAATATATTTTATTTCCCTTCTCTGTTTCTCCCCATCTCATCTCTACTTCTCTGCCTTTTCTTAATAACTTTTTTTTTTGTTCAAGAAGTTCAGGTTTTGAGGCAGGAATTCTCAGATGAAAGGTTAGGGCAGGAACTCCCACTCATTGCTGACCAATGGGCAGCAATTTCTGGTAATCACTTCTGGAAAACACTTTCTTTTGTTCTGTCAGCCACAATTGTAGACTACTTAACTTCAAGCTTCCATGAGAAACAACAAATGGTCTTGAGCATAAGGTGAGGATCATTGGTTCCTCACCAGCAACATTCAAGAAACAAGTTTAGATATTCACAGTAGCACGTTTTAGCCTTAATGAATCAGCGAAGCTCTACTTTGTACCAAACAGTTTCAGCTCCTTTCTAGACCATGTCCTTTAACGTAAGATGTCACTGTACCTGCCCGACTGCAGTGCATCAAGCCGGTGTTTAGGCCATCTCCATGCTGTATGTCGTGCAATATGACACCCAGCAGAAACACTATCTGACATGGAGTGATTATAGATAGAGCAGAAAGGAAGAGAGGGAAAGCCCCGTGATGGTGGACATTACACTGAGTGTGTAAGGAACACAAATTTCTTGATAGTCATGCGTCCTAACCAAGTGATATAAAAATATGAATTAGACTTCTCAAATTAGCAGTAAAACTGCTTGAAAATACTTTTAAATAGGTGTGACCGTTTGAGACTGTCCCCTTAAGAAAGGGAATATGGTGGTTGGATATTTGTAAACGAAAAGCCGGATCTAAACTAATTTCATTGGTAGATTGGGAGGAAGCACCTTTTGAACTGGGAGTGCAGCAGAGTTTCCTGGGAATTCCTGAACTTTTCTAGTCAGTCTGTCTTCCCTCCTTCGGTGGATTTGCAGCTCACAGCATTCTGGGCTTTCAGCCAAGGCTTGACCTTGAAACTGATAAACTGCAAGGCCTGTATTAACTGCTTTCCAATTAACACATAACTGCTTCTAACTTTTTTCTCTTTCCTCTCTTTCTAACCCTCTCTGGGGAAAGGGGGAGAGAGGGGGGATCAGAGGTGGGGAACCCCCTCAGCAGAGGGGGGAACTCTCATTTTCTGTGCTGCTTTGTTGTATATTTCTGTATATATTGTAAATATTGTAAATTCTGTGGATTCCCCTGCATATCCTGTATTGCTTTATAAATATACAGCACCCATTGCCTTGCTAATTCAGCTGTAAGTTTTTTTCCCTTTCCCTTTTCAACTCTCTTTCCCTTTACTTTATAGAGGGGAGGGAGGAGGCTTTTGGGCCTTACCCTTCCAACCCTATGACACATTTTTTTTTCGTGGCTTACCCAACGTGCAGCAGATAATTAGGTTAATTTATTACTTGATTGATTTAGTGTTTTCTAGCTGAATTAGCAAACATGAAGGTGTTGTGGTTTATAGAACGGCTATTCTTTTCAATTTTTGGGGCTCTGCTTTACAGATATTGTTTGGGTTTGATCCTGGATTACCTGGGTAAATATTTGGTGCGGACAATTAATCTGTGGGTTATGTATAGAGTTAGATTATGGTATGAAAAATGTATTGATTTCTTATGGCCAGCGAGATACAGAAATGTTACCTCCACCACGCTCCCAATTGAGATAAAGGGTTTTAAGATTCAGCCGGAGGAGAGAGTAACTTTACGTGATGGCTGGGATCCAAAGGTGATTTATGTGATGTGTAGAAATCTGCTACTGGTGATGGTAATTGCATATTTACTGTTTTCTTTGTGATGGGAGAGGAAGATGTCCAGGGCGTGCTTTGTTATTAAAACTAGATCAAAGAGAAAACGCCGTGCCTCTGGATCAGTCCCAGAGTCATCCAGCGATGAGGAGTGTGGAGAATCTGTGTCAGTAAAAAAGAAAGCTAAGAAGTTAAATGGAAAGGCTGCTCTAAATGACTTTGCTGCTGATTCTGGCAAGCTGCCAAGGGCGGCGGCTGGTATCAACATGGCGCCTACTCCTTCTCCTCCTCCTTCTCCGTCAGCCATTAACGGAGCAACATCATTTCCGCCCACTCTCTCGGTGGGACCGGAAGTCACTGCCCCAGCAGCTGATTTATCTCAGGACCTGTCAGCCTCCATTAAGGTGGCTGTAAATTCAAACACAGCTCCAGTTAAGGTGGCTATTTTAAAGACTAGAGGTGGAAAGACCAAAGATGGAGAAGAAGAGCTGGAGACTGATCCTGGTGAGAGGCCCTCCACTCTAAGAAATCCTGCTGAGGAGGAAGAGAAGATTTGTTTTAAAGATCTAGCTAACCTAGTGAGAGCAAAGCAGGATAGAGATCAAGCTGGCAAAGGTGGTTCTCAGCTTAAAGAGATCCTTGAGAAAACTACAGGAGGATTATTAGGGAAATTAGTTGAGGGGGAGAAGTTACAAGATGACATAACTGAGTGTTCGTCACCCCATGAAGAGATAAGAAATGTCCGTAGAGACTACACCAGGGCAGATAAGGAGCCTGTTCTAGCTTGGCTTAGTAGATGTGATGATACAGGTGCTGCAGCTCTAACAGTTGGAGACAAGTCAGCAACTCAGTTAGGAACTCTCTCAAGGGACAATGGAATAGATAGACATCTAGGCAGGGTTCTCAGTAAGGTTAATCTGTGGATACGCCTTTTAATGGCGGTTGCCCTGAGATACCCTTCCCGAGATGATCTTCTATGGAATCCTAAACCTAGGACTACCATAGATGAGGGAATTAAGCGCTTGAGAGAATTTGCTGTTAGAGAGATACTCTATGGTGGACATGAAACCCTGAGTCCTGATGACGTTCCTGTGGGTATTGGTCTTGCTAAAAAGATCATCAAACTTGCTCCTTCTAATTATGCAAACATTCTGGCAAGCAGAATTGTGTCAAGAAATTATGGTGGAGCTTCTCCTACGGTTGGCCAATTCAGTGATCAAATAAGACAATTGGAGGATAGCATGACACGTGTTTCATTGGTTTCATCCATTGAAACACTGTCTGGAAAAATTGAGAGTTGCATGAGAGAGTGTGGTGGGTGGAAGGGTAAGGCCGAGAAGCCTCCTCCCTTCCCCCTTGTAAAGTAAAAGGAAAAAAAAATTGAAGGGAAAGGAAAAAAAACTCGCAAGCTGAATTAGCAAAGCAGTGGAGCTATATTTACAAAGCGATGTAGGGTTTGCAGGGAGATATTTACAAATTTACAATATCTACAATATATACAAAGATATACAACAGAGTAACACAGAAATGAGAGTGAACCCCTCTCGGTAGAGAGGGGGGTTCCCCACCTCCTCTTTCCCCTCTTTCCCCCCTTTCCCCAGATTAGGTTAGAAGAGAGAGAGAGCGAAAGAAAGAAGTTAAAAGCAGTTTTGTGTTAATTGGAAAGGAGTTAATACAGGCCTTATCAGTTTTTCTCTCAAGGCCGGAGCCTTGGCAGAAAGCCCAGCACAGGGACAGAGAGCAGCCGCACCGTAGAAAGGCGGAAGCAAGACTGAAGATAAGGTGCTGGAGAAACTCAGTATAGTCCCAGCTCATAAAGTGCTTCCTCCCACTCGTCCAATGAAATTAGTTTAGACTATTCCTTCCGTTTACCAACTTCCGTCCACCATATTCCCCTTCTTAAGGGGGCAACGTCAACCGGCCACAGAGAGTTAAAGGATGAATTTAGAAATTCCATATCCCAATTGGCACAAAGGGATAATTTCAATTCTTCCTCCAATTGGATACAAGTTTCATCGGTGAGGAATACATGTCCTCCAAGGAGGTCAATCCAAAACAGATCAAATCATAACAGACCACCAAGGCAATCACGTAGAACTATTTTGATAACTCTGTGTGATCAGTTTGGTGAGAACATGAACCGCTGGGATGGCCAACCAACTTCTAATCTTTTCAGGAGACTGAGGGAATTGCAAAGTGGCAGAACCCG
Source organism: Melanerpes formicivorus (assembly GCF_026170545.1). Classification (NCBI taxonomy): domain Eukaryota; kingdom Metazoa; phylum Chordata; class Aves; order Piciformes; family Picidae; genus Melanerpes; species Melanerpes formicivorus. The sequence continues at coordinate 3,608,740 of NW_027142409.1, forward strand.
AGGTAGCAATACCAGAAGGGTAGCTGTTACTTCCACAGTTCCCCAGAACAACTCTAGTAGCTCCAACAGTGGCTCCAGTTATAACATGCAAAGCTATAACACTGCACACTGTGCGCAATGCACATGTGGGCATGTTCCACATAACTAGGGGTGCCCTGCCTGCCACCAGGGGGAGGAGAGGGATAACAGAGATAATAGAATCTATTGGGATGTGCACTTCCAGTGGCCTGGCACTTCACAATTTCGGAAGTACAGGGCCTTGGTTGACACAGGAGCTCAGTGCACCATAATGCCATCAAATTATCAGGGATCAGAGTCTATAACTATTCTGGGAGTCACTGGTGAATCTCAAGAGTTAAGTAAGGTGGAGGTTACTATAAGTTTAACTGGTAAACAATGGAGGAAGCATACAGTTGTGACCGGACCTGATGCACCTTGTATTTTGGGAATTGATTTTCTGAGAGAAGGGCGTTTCAAAGACCCTAGAGGTTACAAATGGGCTTTTGGAGTAGCTTCTATAGAAATTGATGGACAAAAATTGAAGCTGTCTGCTAGGCCTGAGCTTTCTGATAAATCTGCAGTTGTGGGACAACATAAGATACAGGACATTAAACTGCCGGTTGCTTCTCAGATTGTGCATCACAGACAATACAGAACCAACCGTGACTCTTTGTTGCCCATTCAGAATCTGATTGGTCAGTTGGAGAGTCAGAAAGTCATCAGCAAAACTCATTCACCTTTCAACAGTCCAGTGTGGCCTGTGCGAAAGCAGAATGGAGACTGGTGTCTGACAGTAGACTACCGAGCCCTAAATGAAGTGACACCACCAATGAGTGCAGCAGTGCCAGACATGATGGAACTTCAGTATGAGCTGGAATCCAAAGAGGCCAAATGGTATGCTACCATAGACATTGCTAATGCATTTTTCTCTATTCCCATAGCAGAGGAACGCAGGCCTGAGTTTGCTTTCACCTGGAGAGGAATCCAGTACACTTTCAACAGATTGCCAATGGGCTGGATCCACAGCTCAAGCATCTGTCATGCAGTGATCCACGATGCTCTGGAGAAAGGCGGTGCTCCAGAACACATCCAGTTCATTGACGATATCATCGTCTGGGGTAAAACTGCTGAAGAAGTCCTCGAGAAAGGTGACAAAATCATTGACATTCTTCTGAATGCATGTTTTGCCATCAAGCGAGACAAGGTGAAAGGACCTACCACAGAGATTCAGTTTCTGGGAGTGCGGTGGCAGGATGGACGCCGACACATTCCAGTGGATGTGGTAAATAGAGTCTCTACCATGGCGAATCCCACAAACAAGCAAGAGACCCTACGTTTCTTGGGGATAGTGGGATTTTGGAGACTGCACATTCCTGGATACAGTCAGATTGTGAAACCTCTGTATGATGTGACTCAAAAGAGAAACCATTTCCACTGGGGACCTGAACAACAAGCAGCCTTTGACCAGATAAAGCAAGAGGTAATTCAAGCAATGGGTCTGGGACCTGTCCAAGATGGTCCAGACATTAAGAACATTCTGTGCACGGCTGCAAGTGACAATGGTCCAACCTGGTGCTTGTGGCAAAAAGCTCCAGGTGAGACACGTGGACGACCTCTTGGTTTCTGGAGTCGAGGTTACAGAAGTTCAGAGGCTAACTATACGCCAACAGAGAAAGAGATTTTAGCTGCCTATGAAGGAGTAAAAGCAGCTTCTGAAGTGATTGGAACTGAATCACAACTTCTCTTAGCTCCCAGATTACCAGTTTTGAATTGGATGTTCAAAGGCAAAGCCTCCACACCACATCATGCCACAGACTCAACGTGGTCTAAGTGGATGGCTCTGATAACTCAGAGAGCTCGAATGGGAAATCTTGAAAGGCCTGATCTAGTGGAGGTGATCTCAAGTTGGCCTGAAGGTATCAACTGTGCTAAACCTCCAGAGGAGAAAGTAACTCATGCTGAGGAAGCTCCTCCTTACAATGACCTTTCTGATGATGAAAAGGAATATGCTTTGTTCCTGTCATCTTGTTGGAAACAAGCGAAGGTGGAAGTCTGCAGTGTGGAGTCCAACACGCCGAGTTGCAGAGGCAAAGGATGGAGAAGGAGAATCCAGTCAGTTCGCAGAGGTAAAAGCTGTCCAGCTAGCTCTCGACGTGGCTGAACGTGAGAGATGGCCAAAGCTTTATCTCTACACCGACTCATGGATGGTATCCAATGCTAATTCAGCTGTGAGTTTTTTTTCCTTTCCCTTTTCAACTTTCTTTCCCTTTACTTTACAGGGGGGAGGGAGGAGGCTTTTTGGCCTTACCCTTCCGACCCTACGACAATAGGGATAAAGGACTCTGAAATATCAGTCATGATGTCCAGCAGAGATTCTGATGCACAAAAAGCTTGGAGGGAGCTATGGAAAGAGTGGCACTGTGAAATCAACTAATTTTAACCACTGTAGATAATTCATTTAAGCAGATAATTTCACAAATACAAGCATATGCTATATTGGGATCTATCTTTCTGTAGGCTCTGAGATACAGGGAAGAGTTTGAACAGGGAAGAAGCAGTAACTGTTAGAATTCCACTGTGTATTAATTTCCACTATAAAACATTTGCCATTTGCCAGTTCTCTTCACAATTCTCTGCAGGCTTCAATGTCTAGCAGCCACATAAATCATGAAGGTACTTTCTGCCTTGTCTTGGAAAAACCACTTTTATTTGGAGAAGAGGACTGAATGCCAGCATTTCTTGTCTACATAGCAGACAGCGTAGGGCACTGTTGTCAACCTCGTAACACTCTTCAGTATTTTATTTCTACTCTGCATACATTCCTTTAGAAGTAATATTGTTTGGGAACAACTTGATAACATAGGTATTTTACTTGGAACAATACTCAATTCTTGAAAATACTTTGCAAGTTAAGAGTGATATTTTAGTGAGAGTGGGGGAAACAGCCTTTTATCTTGAGCACTGACTACTGATGTGGAAAAGACAAATTAAGTTAACCTTCTAATTCTATTCACAGTAAGGATAGAATATTGGTCTTCCACTTCCTAGGTAAGTACCTTAAACAACCTGACAGTATTGAGGTGGGTGAGGAAGGGAAGAGCTGTGTGATACATCCAAAATTAAATGTAGTTTGCTTTAAACACTTGGAGTTGCAAATATCTAGAACAGTTTTCCAAAATATGAAATAAGGACAAAAGTAAAAATAACCAACAATAAATAAAAATGGGACTTAAATCTGTCATATTAAGATAGAAGATCATGTTATGTCACTGATAAAAGTGAATTTCTTCAGTCCTAAATGCTATATTCCTAAGAGTAATTTTTAATGGAATTTTATTTTTAATGGAAGTCTATTCCAGCATGTGACTACAGAAATCAACAGCCACATTGTGGGGGAATAAAAAGAGAAGAAAATAATAATCATCAAATGCTTCTGCTGCATCTTTTATTTTGTTATATTTATCTTGCTGCTGACTTGCTGCTCCTCTGGCCATAAGAAGTTGTGTGGCTCTGCAAAGCAGAACCATCACTTCCAGCTTCACATATGTGACTCCTCTGAATCCTGAACCCTTCCCTGGCTGTACGACAGAGCAGAGCAGCACAGCCTTGTCTGGCATAGTGTCATCTTGTGGTGAAGACACTTCTTTTGTAGCCTCAGACAAGACACTACACTTCTCTGTGAGTCATTTTCTTTTAGACAGTGTTATGCAGATTGTGAGGAACAAATGCCATCAGGACCTTTCAACATATGCATTGCTGCGATGGAAATAAATAAGGATAAGAAAAATATACCACCATTTTGCCATGTAGGTATACTGGCTCTCAAAGTCACCCAAATATGTGTGTAGCTATTGCTGAAGGCCCTTCTCACCATTCCTAATTATTATCTGTCTTCTTCCCTTCTAACTATAATGAATACCTTCTCCTCCTGTTGGATGTTATAGAGGTGTGTGGCAGCTAATAAGTGTGCTACTGATGCAAAGTTTATTAAAAATAAACACTTTTTTGACTAAAAAAAAAAAAGTCTAGAAAAGCAAATGAAAATAAAATATTTTAGGTTGCAAATTCAGGAACTTGCAAGTTAGGGAACATGGAATTCCTTCATTTGGACCCTTCTGATTATGTGTTAGGACACAAACCTAAATGACATGATGCCTGACTGATGACCAGAAGGACTCTTATTTCATCCATTCGGTACAAAAAAATAACTGTCACCTTGTACACAAACTCATATTAATGATTAGAGAATCTTTGGTGTTTGTAAGGGTAATAGAAGCCATATTTCATGAAGTATACACGCAGGAGGACATTAAATTTCTTCGGAGAACAAGACAAATTAAAGAACAGGAGCATGTCCAAAATCTAGATACCATACAGAATTGTTCAGAAGAGATTCACACACTTTTACTGCAAGTGCAAGAGGGGGGTGAAACTGAAAGCAAGAAATATTTCAATGGTTCTAATGGGGAAAGAAGAAAAGAGATTACTTCAGTCTCTAAAATTTAACAGGGAAATCAAATGTATGTTCCAATAAAACAACCTGAAAAGCTCAAAGCAGGGATAACCTTTTAATCTGTAATGGGATAAAAATATGTAATTGCAGATTTAGACAGCCAAAGCCTGATAGCCAAAGGCTTACATGAAATACATTAACTAAAGTAGGCTTGATAATTTACTGTCCTTGCTGATGAGCAGCTTCCACAGCTATTAACTGGGAAGTTGATACTCTTCTATGCAAGTCATTCCTGAAGAGTAAAATTAAATGCTGTAAGTCCCTACACACAGTTGGTACTTTCAAAGAAATCCAAGACACTAGGACAGAAAATGTATGTAAAGTACTTTAATGTCTTTAATACAAATATAAAAATTTTTACTAACTCAGGTTGTGGCCAGATGTTCACATCCTTAAGAGGTTAACCCAAGAATGGCTATACCACCTCAGACCCACAGCCCATGTAACAGTAGTGCCCCATTTTCATCCACAGCTAGTAGGAGGTATGTCAGAGAAGTGAAGAAATTCTTCTCTGGATACCTATTCCTGGCTTTCAACAGTGAGTGGTTTGAGATCCCCCTGACGAGAAGCAGCATTTGATCACTCTGTGAAACAGCTGCTAAGAGCTCATTTTTCTGCCTTATGTCCAAAAAGGTAATTCTTGATTCATCCACAAACACGTAGAAAGCACTGGAATAATTCAAAGTCTAGGCTAATACAGTGACCCAGATTGTAGCCATGTCCACCACTCTTCTGGCTCCACACTCTCTTCTCAAGTCAACTTCCAACGTACCATCTTCTGAGTCTCAGCTGATGACAGCTGGGCATGAACAACTGATATACATGTCCCAAATGGTTGACTGAACTATTTCCAATAGCAGGGGCTCTGGGAGGATACACAAGCTCTTTGAAAAGCATTGCTCACAGAGAAGTTCCAAGAAGCAGTCACGGCTCAGACACAAGGACTGAGAAGCAAGGGCATGAAGATAAGAGCAGAGGAATAAAAACAGATGATTAAGAATGTGACTAGAGTATGATAAAGTAAAAAAAGGAAAAATGGAAAACAGCAGAAAAAAGAACAGAGCCACAAGCAATTCAATGAAAAGTTTTGTAGACAATATAAAGTCTCATTTGATGAAGCTTAGTGTTGCTTTATTTTAGTGATCTTTAAAACTTTCATATAATGTAGGTTTCTTTTGTCAACTCTTGATTTACACAATAGCTATTCACACTTCCAGGGTCTTTTTTACCACATATCCACTCTGGATTTCAAAATCTGCATTTTATAGTTGTGACCGTTTGAGGCTGTCCCCTTGAGAAAGGGAATATTGTGGTCGGATGTTTGTAAACAAAAGATGGATCTAAACTAATTTCATTGGTAGATTGGGGGGAAGCACCTTTTGAACTGGGAGTACAGCAGAGAATCCTGGGCATTCCTGCACTTTTCCTCAGTCTTGCTTTTCTCCCCTTGCAGCTCGCAGCTTTTCTGGGCTTTCAGCCAGGCTTGACCTTGAAACTGATAAACTGCAAGGCTTGTATTAACCGCTTTCCAATTAACACATAACTGCTTTTAATTTTTTTTTCTCTTTTCTCTCTTTCTAACCCTCTCTGGGGAAAGAAGGGGGAGCAGAGGTGGGGAACCCCCTCAGCAGAGAGGGGAACTCTCATTTCTGTGCTACTTTGTTGTATATTTCTGTATATATTGTAAATACTGTAAATTCTGTATATATTTCCCTGCGTTTCCCTAAACTGCTTTGTAAATATACAGCACCCACTGCTTTGCTAATTCAGCTGTGAGTTTTTTTTCCTTTCCCTTCAATTTTCTTTCCCTCTACTCACAGTGGGGGGGAAGGGCCTGGCCTTTCCCCCAACCCTACGACAATAGTCTCATTATATTAATGTAAATTTAGAGAGAAAATCTGAATTGAAAGTGAAAAGGTTGCACTGCTAGGCTGCTTTTCATTCTCCGTTTAAGACAGAAGTGCCTTGATTCAAAAGCAATCACAAAAAGGCACACTAAAACATTTAATAGGGTTGATATAAAAGATGTTTATTGAAGAGAGACAACAGTTCTTGGCAGAGCTGAAGAGATTAAATAACAAACCACATTCATATATGGACTAATAAAGACTACCACTGAAATTTAATATCAGGTTTGTTGCTTTGAGTGTAACTCCCCTATGTATTTATGAGTCAAACCATCACAGCATTGTGTTACTACACTGACAGCATGAGAAACTACTGAGCTGTTACAAACTGCACACCACAGACAACTCAGTGTATCCTCTGTTTAGTGATTTACTTACAAGAATAAGGTAACTATGATACACCATTGACCCAATCTGTTTACCCTCTCACCATGTAAAAATTTCTTTGCAGATACTAGAAAAGTGATCCTTCTCTACAAAAGGCAAAGTGCCTGAATTGAATGATAGGCTAATTGAAAAAGATATTTGTATACAAGGTCTTTATAAGCCTTGAGTTTACTGACAGTAAAATTTTAGAATAAATTTCAGAGTGGGGCTAAATGTAACAGAAAGCTTCCTTTATACACACTCAGTCTGAAATATCAGCTAATTTTCGTACTGCTATGTCTTAAATGCCAGTTGTGTCATTTCTGAATATGCAAAATGAGTTGCATCTTCCCACAACGGCCAAGATCTTATGCCTATCAGAAAAAGTGGCAAGAAGAATCATTAAAAACTGCAATTTAGCACATTTCTTCACAGACACACCAGGACTTATTGGACACTGCAGAGCACTGCAGCTTCATGACTTTTGGAGGAGAGGAAATGCTCCCTTAGTTTGCTTTTCCACCCCTCCATTAAGTGATGCCATTTACTCTACCACTGGAGACAGTGAATATAAGGCTGCTGTGCAGTAGGTGCAGGCAAAGCAAACACACACTTGTCCACCACTCTGCTTAGACACACACAGCTTCTCAGCATGACTCATTCTTGTTCTACTCCCACTGATGACGCTTCCAGCCTTTCTTCTTGCCTGGCATTTTCACCAGCAAAAGTAAAGGATTTGGAATTGTACAAAATTCAGATTGGTATGAATGGATTTGCCCTTCCTTAATTAACGTTGCTCATGATTGATATTGAGTTTCAGCATTAAAATGTTATGATTTATTTTAAAACACATTAATCCATGCTTTGTAGCTCCAGCACTTCAGCAGGTTTCAGGATATCTAAGTTCTGTGGCTTAACTGGTCACAGTGATTTAGAATACTTATTCCTTAGGAAAAACATCACATGAATCACTTTATATTCTTTTGCAGCTGCTATGGATATCCCACATAGCAAACACAGGGCCTATATATATTTCCAACTTCAGTGTGAATTACCAACATTGCTTCTTCTTCATATTTAAATCATCCAGCATTTGATTAAAGAAGGGAATTTCAAAGAATTTCCTAATAACATCCATTTATTAAAAAAAAAAAATAATCGTAAGAAAATCAGCATCAAACTATTGGTTTCAGTAACACACATATATATTTACTAAGATTTCACAAAGACATTTTCTTAGTGCTCTAAATTGCTTAAAAAATAATTTTTATTATTTCTTTTGGGGATTTTTGCTTCATTACTGATTACTGAGACATCCCCTACTGGTCAAAGCAGGCAGAAAACTAGCATCACTCCTAGGATCCCACAGAGATCTGCTTTCTTCCAATATGAAGGAATCTCTAACTCTTTTGAAAGTGATCAAAATCTAGTAAAATAATTCCAGGATTAAAATGTGAGGTAACAATGTCAATATCCACCTATTGCTGCAGAAGAAACACTTTATTGTGGAGAATGGCAAAGAACTATACCATAAATGCTACTCACTCACTTAAAAATACTAATTTATTTGCCTGGTAGGAAAATCGGCCATGACTGTGAAAGAAACAAGGCAGAAGGAATAAATCTGACCTTTTGCTCTGTGGATGTCAAGTTTAGATACCTTAGCAGTATGGAAGATGCAAAACAGATGACCCTCTCATCCATCTCCTGAATATGCATGTTTTACTACATTAAATAACGACATCTTAGAGGTCTTTTTCAACTGAAACCATTCTATGATTCCATTATAACTGACCAAGAAAATGTAAACACTCAGCATACTGGCATCCTCCTACATGTAGAAAAGTATATTTACAAACTCTCATCTTGATGCAAAACTTATCAACTCTCCATATATGATGTCCCGTGCCATTCTGAGACATTCAGGTACCAGTAGCCAAGTCACCTGCACAGTGGCAAGGAAAGATACAGAATCGATAGAAGACCACACCTTCCTCAAGTGCCAGTGGGAGATAAGCATGGTTACAGGAGGGCATATACTATTGCATTGTGGCAATACCAGCGACGAGCAGTGTGAGCAATCTGGCAGTGCAGGCCTAGAGCCTGACATGATGGTAGGCCATGCTCAGCATAAATGCAGAGCCAGCTAGCAGTGGAGCAAAACAGTGCTGTGCCTGCAGCATGTAACTAAAACAAGACACTGGTAGCTATAAACATGGACAGTTATCTTGGGACAACAGGACATGCACCTGCATCAACAACCTCGTTGTGTCATTAGTAGTTGGACCAATAATCTGTAATAGTGCAATGTGTGGTCACTCAGAGGGAACCAATGGAGCTATGCCAACAAGGCACTCCGAGTTTATATAAGTTGTAGCAGTTGCCTTGCTACGCACTTCTGCCTTTCCTGTCTCCTGTTTCTTCTACACTTTACAGTGCTATACTTGCACTACAGGCCTGCTCCATAGGCCTGCACCATCGGCCTGCAACACTGGAACAATAAAGGAACAATACTCAATCACATTGGTCAGCCGTATTGATTCCCAATCTCCGTCGTCTACATCTGGCGCCTGAATAAACCTGAACTCATGGACAAGGGATCCTCGGACTACAATACGGATCGACTCAGCACACAGAGGTACGTCCGAGCGATACGGAAAGCCGGTCGAACAGCACTGCCCCGGTGCTGGAAAAATTAGCAGTGTGCGCTCAAAAAGGAAGTGAATCTCACCCTGGCCCGGTGAGCGACTGTGGACGGGCAAGGGGAAGCACACCACCACAGAAGAGGCTGTGCTAAACGCCCTCCACCTATCCTCTCCGTGAGAGGTATTACTGGCAATTCTGGGATCTTAAAAGGGCTATTAGCCTGTGCCCAGAGTCATCCCCACAGCAACTAAGCTTTTACTTCCGAAGCACGGGACGAAATTGCAGCCCAGCTGTGGGATGAGGTGCTAAATGCTTAAAAAAGCAGCTTTTCGCTATAGCACCGTGTGACGGATCGTCACGGACATTGCAATCGAAAAAAGCAGAGCAGGCTACCCTCAATTCAGCTGCTGCGGCGTTTGGTTCTAACCGAGACGAAAAAGAGACTCGGAAGGCACTCCCCACCCTCCGCCCCCCCCCCCTCTCTCTCCCTGCACATCGTCTGCCGCTCCATCAGCATCCTCCTCAATTTCAATTGCCCGCTACTCATTCTAAACGAATCGTGGCTCTTTATTACCGTCCTTTTGCGCGGAAAAATCTGCTCCTGCCACGTCAATAGCGGCAGAAGCGAATCCTGATCGAACTGATAAGGCGCGCGAAATCAAAATGGAGGTCGCTACGCATTAAGAATTAGACAAAAGAGACGCCACCTCCGCCATCTTGGCAAGCACACCGTGTTTATTAAGACACCACTGCAGCCGCCCGCGCCCAGCGGAGAAGCCCATGGCTTGGCCTTGGGAGCCGGACAGCACGAACTCTGCCCTAGAACTCCTGGAGCGCTTGCAGGATCGCGATCACGGCATTTTTGCACCCCAGCCCCGCCGCGAGCCCCGGCCACCCCGATGGTGGCCCCCACCACCCCGGCAGCGCTCACCTCGGCAGCCCTCAGCCCGGCGGTGCCCATCCCAACGGCGCCCCACCCTCCAGCAGCTCTCCTGGCAACGCCTCCCACAACCCCACATCACCCCCGCGAGTACCGGTGGCTCCGATCAAGCGGCATCGACCGACGCACCGCCGACAACAGCGGCCCCGGCAACAGCCACCCCCACGGCAGCGGCAGGAAAGGCGGCAGCGGCAGGAAAGGCCCCAGCGGCCTCTTCCCCCCAGCGGTTTCAGCTGCGCTACAACCTCCCGCCTCCTACATTCCAGTCATCATCAGCAGAGTATAGCCTCTGACGGAGATTTCAATTGAGTCCCGATGGGGCGATCGGGAGGTGGGAAGGACAGGGAACTGTCCCGCTGCGCTGGTGGAAAGGTATTGTGGGAAATGTAGTCACAGATGGAGAAGGTTGACAATGACTATGGTAATCTGTAGACCTTGCAACTTCTCAATTAACTGACAATTCACTTGCAAATGCCTGAGAAGCCATGCCCTGGCAGCCAGCAGACTCTACAAGGTGTCACCATTAACCATCTTGTTGGGGCGAGATCTTAGCCAGATCTTATCAGCAATTGCAGCTTCCTGAGAAGGCTTTGCAATTAAGTCAGGATTTAGTGATCAAAAGGTCGTCCAAATGCCAGGACAATAACTCTGATCCTGTGTTTCTTATTACTGAGCAGGGTCTAACAGGGACACTTGGTTCCTTTGTCAATACCATCCCTTACATACGGCATTCAATACTAATTCAGACCTGACTCACGATATGAAGGTAGAAATGCTGGATATTTTGGAATTTGACAATGCTAATGAAGAAACTAAACAGGTTTTCAGCATTTTATCAACAGGTGCCACTGCCTCATGACTGCAGGACCACAACGAATGAAGGCATCGACAAGCAGCAATGTATCTAGCCACGGCCATAGAAGCAGTCTTGAAATCATAGTGCCTCTGAGAAACCTAGGTACCTTAAAGTGTCTAATTGTTGGACAGACTCGAAAGGGTCACAAATCTAATCATTTTACTCGAGATTGTCGCAGAAGCTGCTCCTGCAGCGTGAATATACCCCGCACGACGACACCAAACCAGGGTCCTTGGACCGCGCCCCCCACCTTCCCCTCCCCCCTTCCCCCCCCCCCCCATCCCCATATCTCCTTTTGAATCCACAAAGTGCTGTCGAGATTAACTGGCATGGTCCTTTGGGTCACAGACCCTGTGCTTTGTTAATTGGCAGATTATCTATCCTTTAGACAGGGCATCCTTATAATTCCTGGTTCAATACATTCTGATTATGACTGGGCTATGAAAATTATGCTCTATACTATTGCCTCTCCTGTTAGCACTCTTGTTGGGACAGAAATTGCTCAGCTAATACCATCTGAGTCCCGAGTGCCTAAAACTTCTAACAGGATCCAAGGGCAAGAAGGCTCGGGTTCCACCGATATGCCTAATACCTTATTAGCCCTAAAAATCCAAAAGGGAAAACTGGAACAGATTGTATCTGTCAGACACCCTTGTGGACAAATTATACAATTTTCAATTATTGTGGATCCTGGAGACGATGTCATCATTATACCTAGTCATAAATGGAATGGTCACTAGCCATTGCTCATGGCAAATGTTGAAGTCATGTGTTTAAAAGGTATCCAAACAACCTGGGTTAGCAAAGAGCCAGTGCAATTAGCTTTTAACTACAGCAAATCAATCACTGTAAGACCGTACATGCTAACCCTTCCAGTTGCTCTATTGGGCTGATATGCCTTAAGTCAACTAGGAGCAAAACTTGTTACAGTTCCTTCTTTGTAGTGGCTACTAATCAGCAACCAACCCTCAAATTAAAATGGAAAACACATAATCCAGTATGGGTGGAACAAACAGAGGGGCAGCTCACCAGCAGGAGAGAGAAGGAGAGCTGGTAAGGGCTCTCAACTTGCTACCCTGAGACAAGCCACGAATGATCCACCAGGACATTCTGTGGAAACCGAGGGGATTTGGCACAAGAGGAGGACAGGGCCAGCCCAGCTGAAGTGCTTCTATGCGAATGCGCGCAGCTTGGGCAACAAACAGGATGAGTTAAGGGCCACTGTGCTGCTGGGATGCCACGACATAGTGGCTGTTACTGAAACTTGGTGGGATGAATCCCATGACTGGGATGTAGGCATAGATGGGTATAAACTCTTTAGGAAGGATAGGCAGGGAAGGAGAGGAGGAGGTGTTGCCCTCTATGTCAATAGCCAGTTGGAATCAGTGGAGCTCCAACTGGGGAGGGATGATAAGCTAGTTGAGAGTGTATGGGTCAAAATTAAAGGCAGGACAGGGGAAGAAGATATTACTGTGGGGGTCTCCTACAGGCCACCTGACCAGCAGATCCAAGCAGATGAGGCCCTCCATAGGCAAATAGAAGCGGCTTCCAGGTCACAAGCCCTGGTCCTCATGGGTGATTTCAACCACCCGGACATCTGCTGGAGGGACAACACAGCAAGGCACCAGCAATCCAGGATGTTCCTGGACTGCATAGAAGACAACTTCCTCCTCCAAATGGTGGAGGAACCAACAAGAAATGGTGCTATGCTGGACCTTGTTCTCACCAACAGGGAAGGGCTGGTAAGCAATGTGAGGCTCATAGACGGCCTTGGCTGCAGTGACCATGAAGCAGTTGAATTTAACATCCTCAGGGCAATCAGGAGGAAGTATTCCAAGCTCATGACCCTAGACTTTAGGCATGCAGATTTTGATCGCTTCAGGGATCTGCTAGCCAAAGTGTCATGGGACAAAGCCCTGGAGGGAAGAGGGACCCAGGACAGCTGGTCAGTATTCAAGGACCACCTCCTCTGTGTCCAGGAGCTCTGTGTACCAACAAAGAGAAAAGCAGGTAAGAATGCTAGGAGGCCTGCCTGGATGGGCAAGGAGCTACTGGACACACTATTACTTAAAAGGAAACTCTACAGGAAGTGGAGGGAAGGACAGGTAGAACAGGGGGAATACAAGGAAGCTGCCCGAGCAGCAAGAGTCCTGGTCAGGAAAGCCAAAGCAGAGTTTGAGTTGAATCTAGCCAGGGAGATTAAAGGGAATACTAAGAACTTTTACAGGTATATTAATGGGAAGAAGAAGACTAGGGAAGGTGTGGGCCCCCTCAGAAAAGAAAATGGTGACATGGTCACCTGTGATGAGGAAAAGGCTGAGGTACTTAATAACTTCTTTACCTCAGTCTTCACTGCAAGGGCCTCTAGCCACACTCCTGATGTTATGGAAGTCAAAGCCAGGGACAGGGAGGAAGAACTGCCCATTGTAAGTGCAGATCAGGTTCGTGATCATCTGAAGAACCTGAAAGTGTTCAAGTCCATGGGACCCGACGGGTTACACCCACGGGTGCTGAGAGAACTGGCAGATGAGGTTGCTAAACCCCTCTCTATTATATTTCAAAAGTCCTGGCAGTCTGGTGAAGTCCCCACAGACTGGAAAAGGGGAAACATTGCCCCCATCTTCAAAAAGGGCAAGAAGGAGGAACCAGGGAACTACAGGCCAGTCAGTCTCACCTCTGTGCCTGGAAAGATCATGGAACAGATCCTCCTGGAGGCACTACTCGCTCAAAAGAATAGTGAAGAGGTGATTGGGAACAGTCAGCATGGCTTTGCCAAGGGCAAATCCTGCCTGACCAACCTGGTGGCCTTCTATGAGCAGGTGACAAAATTAATAGATGAGGGGCGAGCAACTGATGTCGTTTACCTGGACCTGAGCAAAGCCTTCGACACTGTCCCGCACCACATCCTGGTCTCCAAACTGGTGACACATGGGTTTGATGGGTGGACCACTAGATGGATAAGGAACTGGCTTGATGGCCGCACCCAAAGAGTGGCTGTCAATGGCTCCATGTCCCAGTGGAGGCCAGTGACAAGTGGAGTCCCTCAGGGATCAGTCCTGGGACCTGTCTTATTCAACATCTTTGTGGGGGACATGGACAGTGGCATTGAGTGCACCCTCAGCAAGTTTGCTGATGACACCAAGCTGTGTGGTGCAGCAGACACGCTGGAGGGAAGGGAGGCCATCCAGAGGGACCTTGACAGGCTGGAGAGGTGGGCACAGGCCAACCTCATGAAGTTCAATAAGAGCAAGTGCAGGGTCCTGCATCTGGGTCGAGGCAATCCCAGGCACAAATACAGGCTGGGCAGTGACTGGCTGGAGGATAGCCCTGAGGAGAGAGACTTGGGGGTGCTGGTGGACAAAAAGCTCAACATGAGCTCTCAGTGTGCACTTGCAGCCCGCAAAGCCAATCAGATCCTGGGCTGCATCAGGAGAAGTGTGGCCAGCAGGTCGAGGGAGGTGATCCTCCCCCTCTACTCAGCCCTGGTGAGACCCCACCTGGAGTACTGTGTCCAGTTCTGGAGCCCCTATTACAAGAGGGATGTGGAGGTGCTGGAACGTGTCCAGAGAAGGGCCACGAGGATGATCAGAGGGCTGGAGCACCTCTCCTATGAGGACAGACTGAAGGAGTTGGGGCTGTACAGTCTGCAGAAGAGAAGGCTCCGAGGTGACCTAATTGTCGCCTTCCAGTATCTGAAGGGGGCCTACAGGAAGGCAGGGGAAGGACTTCTCAGGATATCAGGTAGTGATAGGACTAGGGGGAATGGAATGAAGCTGGAGGTGGGGAGATTCAGGCTGGATGTGAGGAGGAGGTTCTTCACCATGAGAGTGGTGAAACCCTGGAATGGGTTGTCCAGGGAGGTGGTCGAGGCCCCGTCCCTGGGGGTGTTTAAGAGCAGGCTGGATGAGGCTCTGTCCAGCCTGATCTAGTGTGGGGTGTCCCTGCCCATGGCAGGGGGGTTGGAACTAGATGATCCTTGTGGTCCCTTCCAACCCTGAATGAAACTATGAAACTATGAAACTATGAAAATGGTCGTTCAGACACGATAGGCTGCAAGTCGTTAAGACCCTAATACAGAAACAATAGCAACTAGGTCACACCTTGCTAGCCACCCACCCCTACTACCCCCACCCCCAGAAAAGGGAGGATTTTCTAGTACTACTCTTGCCAACCAAAGCTCTGCTCTGATTTAAAGTTACAGTGCTAATTTCTTCATTTCTGATTGCAATGTCCTTAAGAGATTTGTTATTTAGAGTTTTGCTAAGTTTTCCTGGTAAGCATAATGAATGGTAAGCATTCGATATTTATAGATGCCTAGTACATAGTAATTGTAGTAAGGTGTAAGTACTTAGTAATGAGTTCACATTGTAAGATTTCTTTTGCTTCGAACCTTCTTAGTTGTGTGCCATGGCATTTCAATGGAGCTCCATGTAATATAGTTAAGACTTATAGTAAATAGGTATTCATTTTAAAAAGTATTCCTTAGCTAAGGTAATATCTTTATATTTCCTTCTTAGACATAGACTAGAAAAAAAACAAAAAATGAAAAAAAAAAGGTAAACAAAAAGTAACATGTGCAAAGAAAAAAGTGTAAACATAGAAATATATAACAAAAACACAAAAACTCTGGATACAAAACATAGAGTACTAAATAACAGAGTAGTAATAAAAAAGAAGACCAACAATAAAAACAAAATATTAAAAACAAATATGACACACTGAAAAATCATAAGGATTACTAATACAAAATAACTATTAACAAAAAAAAAAACATAAGAATTGTTAGCAAAAAATTAAAACGAGGATTATCAAGACTACTAGATTAAAACAAACAAAAAATTATACAAAGAAAAAGTTGAGAATATTAAAATGAAAAATTATAATAAAAAAGAATTAATAGAAAAGAAGGTTAAAAAATATAATACAAAAGTCAAAAATTAAAATTAAAATAGAAAATAGATTAAATAAAACAAACATGCCAAATAAAATATAATTACAATAAAGAATATAAGATAAAAAATAAAAGATTAAACACTAGATAGAAAGAAAAAAATAGAAATTACAAAAATAAAAGAAATTGAAAGAAAAAATTGATTAGAATAACAAATTAAAATACAGAGTAAAAAATTACAATAAGAAAATAAAAATTATAATAAAGAAGGTAAAAAAGAAATAAATTAAAAATTACAAAAAGTAAGTTAAAAATAATAATAATAAAAATTTAAAGAACAAATAAAATTAAAATACAAAAATAACAAAAATTAATTGAA
This sequence comes from Melanerpes formicivorus, assembly GCF_026170545.1. NCBI lineage: Eukaryota > Metazoa > Chordata > Aves > Piciformes > Picidae > Melanerpes > Melanerpes formicivorus. The sequence goes on from NW_027142409.1 coordinate 3,625,238, forward strand.
TAAAATATAAATAAAAATTAGATCAAAATTAACAAACAAAAAAGTTAACAAAAAATAATTAAAAAGTGCAGATAAAAAAAAATAATAAAATGCAATGAAGAAAAAACCACATTGAAACAGTATAGAAATAAATTTAAAAACAAAAATTGAAATTAATTAAAGATTAAACAAAATAACTAGATTAAAAGTCAAATTATTAAACATATTAAAATAATAAATTCACAATAGAAAACCATAACTAAAAATGAAATAAAATAACAAAATGAAACAAAAAATGAATAATAAAAGAGATACTGGATGGCCACGATCAGGTCACCTCGAGCCTTCTTTTCTGCTAACTGCAATCATCGCAATAAACAACGGCAGAAGAATCAAGACCACGAGGACACAGCATTTCCCATGCAGTCGAACATTGATCACAATAACTGCTATGATAATCTGGGATCAAACAGCATCACTCAGAAGAATGTACCACAGCATCATGTGAATTAGGACTGAATATTGTGGTTGCATAGAACAAAATTAGCTCATGGCAACCCTAGAAATGCTGTAACCCTAGAAACATCAATCCTAGAAGTACTGTAACCCTAGAGATATCAACCCTAGCAAGTGTTGTAACCCTAGAAACATCAACTTTGCAATGTGCTGTAACCCTTTCACCACAAGACAGCACAAACACGGCACAACTGTCATGAAAATGACGATCAGCAAACCTGCTTAGCACTGACCTCAACGACTGTCACGATAAACCAAGATGTCAACAGAAAGCATCTAACTTATAACTGAGTGTCGTGACTGCTTTACTGTTGTGTGAACATTAAGAGATCAGCATTACTAGGATGAGCAAAAACACATTATTATGTGTAATTTTATATTGGGCAATGCAACAAAGCTCTTTTTGCTCTTGCTGCTTGCCTGCAAGTTTTCTGTCTGTGAAGCTAGAGCCTGGCCAGATCTGCCTTTACAGATTAAGGAAATCTTGCTACTATTAAACAATTCATGATTTTTGACCATCCTAGAGAAAATAAAGATGCAACATAATCCTAAAGCAGATTTCAAAAGACAGTGCTAAGGATTGCATTTGTGCCTCAATCTCTGTGTGCAATGCATTCAGGCATAATCAAGTCTTCTCTGTCAATAAAAGGAGTGAAATGTAAAGATCGGAACTGTTAAGATCTAAGTTCTTCTTTACAATGTTTGTTATCTTTGACCATGTATTATGCCAGCTCTGTAGAGCATTGTAAGTAGTTCAATTTAAGCTTTGTGCCTCGTATGGGTTACACCAGTCTGTTAGACATGCTGCACTACAGAACTCTTGCTTTTGCTACACAGCTTAGCTTTACCTTGCTTGCTTCTGTGTTTGCAGTAGCATCTTGTATGGGATGAGAACAACTCCCATGACCAGATTGCTCACAAAAACAAAAAGGGGGATTTGTGGCAATGCCAGCGACGAGCAGTGTGAGCAATCTGGCAGTGCAGGCCTAGAGCCTGACATGATGGTAGGCCATGCTCAGCATAAATGCAGAGCCAGCTAGCAGTGGAGCAAAACAGTGCTGTGCCTGCAGCATGTAACTAAAACAAGACACTGGTAGCTATAAACATGGACAGTTATCTTGGGACAACAGGACATGCACCTGCATCAACAACCTCGTTGTGTCATTAGTAGTTGGACCAATAATCTGTAATAGTGCAATGTGTGGTCACTCAGAGGGAACCAATGGAGCTATGCCAACAAGGCACTCCGAGTTTATATAAGTTGTAGCAGTTGCCTTGCTACGCACTTCTGCCTTTCCTGTCTCCTGTTTCTTCTACACTTTACAGTGCTATACTTGCACTACAGGCCTGCTCCATAGGCCTGCACCTCAGGCCTGCACCATCGGCCTGCAACACTGGAACAATAAAGGAACAATACTCGATCACATTGGTCAGCCGTATTGATTCCCAATCTCCGTCGTCTACATTGCATGAGAGTGGGGAACTTGCACTAAGTTCCAAGAGATCATATTAAGGAAGAATGTGTAAGTCCTAGAAATTAAGAAGTCCTACAGGTTTTCCTCAGTCTTCCACCGCAAAAGCTCGTTCATTGCTTCGCTCGCTGTTCCATGTAACTGACAGATATCATGGGTATTGGCCTCCTGTTTCTGTAAAATGATGAAACAGTTATTTGGTATTTTTAAACAAATGAAAATTCTGATATGAAAATCTGTGCTTAGAACAGACTTATTCTAAGGCACTTCTACATCTGGTGTGCTAACTGTGGCTCAGTAAAGTTAAATGTGTATTTTTCAAGACAAAATCATAGCAGTTTTGCCCACGGAACAGGTAGTATGAGATTCAGTTCTCCTACATCTGAACTTGTCACCCCCATGTATTCTTTGCAGTCTGAGCTATTTAGATACCTTCTTTAGAATGAGATTAATTGCACTTTACACTGACTTGATCTCCAGTGACTGTAAATACAAGGGCACCAAGCTGAGACATCTGCACTGTATGAATTCCACACATTGTGATAAATGCAAGTAAGAAATATGCACTAAGTCCCTATTTACATTCTTTTTGGCTGCAAAAACACCCCTACATTTGCCATTTTAGATAGCAATACCCTCCCAGCTAGCAAAGCACCCGAGCTACCCAGTGAATACAGAAGCAGCTCCACTACCCAGCTATAATAGAAGTTAGCAGAATGAATGATTTTTCCAAGGGCCTCAGGAAGTTTTTGTTCAGTGCTCATTCTCGCAAACTTGGACACACAATAATAATACAGACTTTGCTTTGTTGTGATGTTAATTAATATTTGCAAAACACATTTTAAAACTTCAGTGATCCATAATTATGAGATATTGTTACTCTGGTTATTACATTATTTGACTTATGTTCATACTGCCTAGTTTTACTCTGATGAGAAGGTTGCCACAGACATCAGATTCTCACATTTCAAGCATTTGAGCTTCATAAAACCAAAGTGACATTTCAGTAGTAGAAGGTCAATAAAGGACTCATTAAGAGCTTGTAGACATGATTTGCCAATCATGGTCCTCAGGACATGGATGTTGGTTCATTAACATTAGTGATGCATGTTCAAAGATTCAATCAGGCACAGAAGATGTATGAAAACAGGGTGTTGTCTGGATTTCAAGTGAGAATCTTGAATAAGATTTATAGGTCAAATAGCAGAGGTTAGTTTATGGGAATGGGACTCATCCATTGCTGGATTAGTATTTTGTCATATATACAAGACAAGAAAGTCTTGAGTTACCAAAGGCAAAAAGCCACATAAGAAATAATCTAAAGCATTTGAAATACCATAGGATGCTGAAGTTTACTGCACACATAGTGGCAGATCAGCTTAATTTCTCAGTTGCATATAATCTCCTGTTGCTCAGCAAGGGATAGAATCACTAAGCATCTTGGGAGACTAGGCAAAAATACACTTATAATTTATTAAAAAGAAAAAGAGGTGAAAACCCCAAGCCTGCTCCTGTGTGGAACTATTCCAAATTAGACTTTTATCATCTATTAAAAAAGTGTGCATGAGGCAGGACATATATTTCAAAGCTGATGCAATGTCATGACACAGTTTTCAACTTCCTGCAGATTTCAGTGAATGAGAACAGTGAGTTCAACTGCAGCCCTGATGGCTTTATGCACAGATGCTAATTTTTCCTAAAAGCATCTTTAGCAACAGTGAGAAACTACAGTTAAAACATTAATTCCTTCAAGACTGGTTTAACAGTATGGCTAAAAATCTACCTGAATGTACTAAAACCGAAGCTGCCTATGGATTTCCCTTACAAAACTCATCACACCAATATATACATCATTCACAACAGAATTCCACCTCTGAGTCAGTTACCCCAAGCTCCAGTGTTGACATAGCCAGAACTTCCCAGGTGTTATGCAGCCAACCTGCCTGACATCATCAGAGCTGCCAACCTCCCTCCCCTCACCGCACAGAGAACCAAGTACCAGACAGAGGCAGTTACAATGCATATTAAATCAGGTCAACCTCATATCCGGCAACCAAAGCCTCAAAGAATGAACCATGTCCATGAGTTTACCTCCTGTGAAATCAAATTGACAAAAGCATGTAAAATATATCAAATACTGTGAGAAATAACAGATGCAAGTTATAAAAAGAATCAAGAATTTAATCAAGAGTCACAGAATTTGCTAGGCAACACTTCCTAGTAGCGTACATATGGGATCAGCATTACCCACAGATGAAAGCAATGTTCTTATTTAATTCAGAAATATTTAATACAGCAAATGAAAGAAACAACATCAGAATTATAATGGTGAGGCAAGGAGACAGCAAAGAGAGAGCATTAGGAAGATAAAAAGTTAACTATGAATGGCTTAATTATTTTTTAGTTAAAAACTTTAAAAAGCTTCTGTTGGGAAAATCCAGCCTGTTCCGAGACCTTTGGCTGTGAGAGGAGGGGCAGGAACATCGTTTTACACCCCAGTGCCCACAGAGCTCAGCCATGCAATACCAGTACCAAAGACTTCATAACAGTGCAGGTGAGGGAGGTGCAAACTGGGATTTTACCAGTACCTGACTTTGCAGTGGGCTGCACAAACCAGGACTGGGAAGGTAGCCTGATGCCCCTGAGGAAGTCAGGGACAACAAGGTCCAGGTTTATAAGGCAATGTATAAGGTCCTGCACCTAGGTTGGGGCAATCCTTGGTACCAATGCAGGCCAGGGGATGATGAAATAGAGAGCAGCTCTGTAGAAAAGGACTTGTGGATACTGGTGGATGAGAAGCTGAATGTGAACCAACAATGTACACTTGCAGCCCACAAAGCAAACTGTATCCTGGTCTATATCAAAAGAAGCATAGCCAACAGATTGAGAGAGGTGATTCTGCCACTCTGCTCTAGTGAGACCTCACTTGGAGTACTGTGTCCAGCTCTGGAGTCCTCAACACAGGAAGGGCATGGACCTGATGGAACAGGCCCAGAGGAGGGTGATGAAGGTCATTAGAAGGCTGGAGCTCCTCTCCTACAAGGACAGGATGGGACAGTTGGGGCTGTTCAGCCTGGAAAAATAGAAGGCTCTGGGAAGACCATATATTAGGTACTTAATAACTTCTTTACCTCAGTCTTCACTGCAAGGGCCTCTAGCCACACTCCTGATGTTATGGAAGTCAAAGCCAGGGACGGGGAGGAAGAACTGCCCATTGTAAGTGCAGATCAGGTTCGTGATCACCTGAAGAACCTGAAAGTGTTCAAGTCCATGGGACTCGACGGGATACACCCACGGGTACTGAGAGAACTGGCAGATGAGGTTGCTAAACCCCTCTCTATTCTATTTCAAAAGTCATGCCAGTCTGGGGAAGTCCCCACAGACTGGAAAAGGGGAAACATTACCCCCATTTGCAAAAAGGGTAAGAAGGAGGAACCAGGGAAGTACAGGCCAGTCAGTCTCACCTCTGTGCCTGGAAAGATCATGGAGCAGATCCTCCTGGAGGCACTACTGGCTCAGAAGAATAGTGAAGAGGTGATTGGGAACAGTCAGCATGGCTTTGCCAAGGGCAAATCCTGCCTGACCAACCTGGTGGCCTTCTATGAGCAGGTGACAAAATTAATAGATGAGGGGCGAGCAACTGATGTCATCTACCTGGACCTGAGCAAAGCCTTCGACACTGTCCCGCACCACATCCTGGTCTCCAAACTGGTGACACATGGGTTTGATGGGTGGACCACTAGATGGATAAGGAACTGGCTTGATGGCCGCACCCAAAGAGTGGCTGTCAATGGCTCCATGTCCCAGTGGAGGCCAGTGACAAGCGGAGTCCCTCAGGGATCAGTCCTGGGACCTGTCTTATTCAACATCTTTGTGGGGGACATGGACAGTGGCATTGAGTGCACCCTCAGCAAGTTTGCTGATGACACCAAGCTGTGTGGTGCAGCAGACACGCTGGAGGGAAGGGAGGCCATCCAGAGGGACCTTGACAGGCTGGAGAGGTGGGCACAAGCCAACCTCATGAAGTTCAATAAGAGCAAGTGCAAGGTCCTGCATCTGGGTCAAGGCAATCTCAGGCACAAATACAGGCTGGGCAGTGACTGGCTGGAAAGCTGCCCTGAGGAGAGAGACTTGGGGGTGCTGGTGGACAAGAAGCTCAACATGAGCTCTCAATGTGCACTTGCAGCCCGCAAAGCCAATCAGATCCTGGGCTGCATCAGGAGAAGTGTGGCTAGCAGGTCGAGGGAGGTGATCCTCCCCCTCTACTCAGCCCTGGTGAGCCCTGGTCATTGCAGGTCTGACACATATGATAAACACTGAGGGTCATTTGATCTTTTTAGCTCACTTAAACCTTACCTTGTATCTAATACTGCTTATTGATTTCATCTAGACCAAAAATACTTTCATCTTCTGAAGCAGTATTTAAAATAGATAATGCATTGTCAGCTCTTTCAAAGGAAATTTCTAAAAATTATGGGAAAGCACATGCAGCCTTGTTCAGAATAAACACTACATCTGTTCCCTTTCTTGGTCCTAACTGAAGATAAGCAGAGAGCAGTGCTGACTGTGGTCTTCCTAAACTGTTTCCTGAAAGCTGGTCAGTGTCTGAGCTGTGGGGTAAGTTTTAAAGCTTTTAATTGTGGTTTGGTGGTGAAATGCAACATGCTGCTCAGCATTAGTATAGATGGAGAAGGCAGCAATCAGGTGACCCACCACCCCAGGCACCTCCTTCAGCTTTCTCTGATGATAGCAGAGGAATGACACAAAATACTTCACAAATTCCCACAGTGCCAGTGACTGGGGCAGTTTGCAGCATGTTCAAAGAGAGGCAACTCACTCACACCACAGAAACACGGACTTGCCAACTTGCAGACAATATACAGCCAGCCGCACACCCCAGAGGTCATACATTCATCAGCAGGGCAGAAGTAGGGCAGGTGCTGCTACGGCACCTCATGTGGTGATGTCCTTGGGCATCTGGCACACCATCAGTGGTCATCAATGGAAGGGGAAGTCGTCAAACCAAGGAGACTGAAAAGTTGAGGGAGAGTAATTTGGTGATGCACTCTCTTTAGGTACCAGTAACCATATATCCCAGGCCAGTGTTTCACTATTTTTCTGACAAGAGCAAGACCAGAAGGAATATGCTGTTTCTCACTTTCCCATAACAACATAAATGACAACATAGATTAACTGCTCTTAAACAACATAGTGAAGCCAAAAATACAGCTTCTCATGTAGGCAGCCTTCACTCTTTAAGACTTAAAAATCTCATATTTGCTCTGTCCAAATCAGGTGGTTATTTTTTTTTTTAAAGCACATTTCCCTTAAAGTTAATATAATCAAGTAATTCCTTCTGAACAAGGCTATGGGGAAAACAACTGAAGTATAACAGCCCCAATACAATGCTAAACCCAAAAGCTCTGCTTATAACAATCCATGTGCTTAGATGTGCCTTTACCAGCTGCCACCTAAAGACCCATTCTGAAGTCAGTGGCAAAACCTTTGTTCACCTCTAATTCAAATGGCTGAATCCAAACAGTTCCAGTATTTGAGATGGCTGGATTTCATCAGCAAGTACACTAATTTGTGAAAATCAAATACAAACAATCTGAGGTCTGAACAATTGACAGCTCAGATTTGCACACAGGCAACACAATGTTCTCCAAGCCTACCTGGAGAGCACTTCATGTGTGCTCATTTATTATATCAAATAACAAAGACAACTGCATTTAAATCCCTAGGATCCATTAGTTTTCAATTTGTATTTTCCAGTGAAGTAGTTTCTATCAAAGTCAGTGTTTAGTTCAGTACAGCCTCACAGACATGTCCCTTTGGTGTGCTGTCAACAAATGCCTAAGGCAGGATTCGGTTCCTTGCAAATGGGTGCTTGATGTTATTTGGGAAACCTCAAGATACTTGAGGGTATCAAGTTGGCAGATATGGCATGTGGGCTACATGGGACTCTTCTGGAGCAATGGCTAAAGTACAGAAAGGTGACTACGTAGAATCCCTAACATGGCTTTGAGCCTTGCAGCAGGGGCAGGGAAAGGGCATCCTGGGCAGCTGGTACTCCCTGAGAGGGAAGAAGGGGTCTCTGAACTGGACACCAGCCACTCTCTGTTGTACCAGCCAGGTCTTCATGGGCATTGCAAGTGATGCTGAGCCCTAATGGAAGTGCAACTGCGTTTAGATGCTAACACAAGCCAGTGCTCTCAAAATGCTTCCTATCAAAAGTGAGGATGCTTTCTCCTTCACCCCTCAATTCACTCAAATGATATTATATGTCAGCACAGGTAACTGCCAGCCTGCAACAGAAAGTCTGCAATCTTTGCTGGGACCAAACCCCAAATGGAAACAGATTTCACTCCCTGCACCAAGAAACTATGTGAAGGACCCAGGTTCAGGAACAAACATACTTGGAGGGTATTTTTAAACAAATTCCCCTACAGCACCTGACAAAATTTCTGGGTAGTCTGCTGTGGGGAGAAGAAAAAACAACAACAAAAACCACCAAAAAACCCCAATGAAAATGTTATTATAAAGGAAATTCAGAAAGATGTCATTGTTTCCTGGTGAGGACAGGCAACATTCCAGGAGATTCTTTTCATTGATTTCAAAATATAAATTTTAAGTCACATGGGCAACCTGATCTAAAGGAGTATGTCCCTGCTCACTGCAGGAGGGTTACACTAGATGATCTTTGGAGGTCCCTTCCAACCCAAATTATTCGATGATTCCATGATACATCATATTTAAATTTTCACAGCATTCAGTCCTGTTCTGTTTTAGACTTTCAGTTAATGATTTTTTCCATATATTTATAAACAACTTACTGCCTGCATATGGGAAAAAAGTGAAATTATTACTACTTTCATCTTCATAATGACTGTGATATTAATTTGCTATTCCTTAGTATTGTTAATTCTATATTATCTCCTGATTTTACACTTTTTTGTTGTATTTTACTATACTTCAGTCACTTTTTTTTTCTGGTGAGAATTTTTAAATTATTCTTAAATTATGTGAAATCTAAGGATACTAAAAATGTTGAAAAGTTACTGTTGCATCTGCAATCTGAACTCTTTCTGCACTACCTTTTGTGGAAGGTATAGAAATTCTTGGGTATAATCACAATTTATTGCTTATGTATACAATGGATTTTTCTAATAGGTTTAGACAGATAGATTTCTAATAGGTTGGCACAGATTTGTGTTAAAACAATAGAGGGGAAAACAACCAGTTAATACCATGAAATCCTCTAATCAAACCACACACCATTAGTAGCTAGAGCCAAAAAAATTAGTAGTACTAGACAGAAAGTAAATTTCATAGATTCAATTTTAAAGGGAAGGCTTCAATAAGCTTTTAGTGAAGAGTATTTCGGTGAATCCATCATTATTTCCTAACTGGGATATCTTGCATGCACATACGTTGCTGTTTACTGTGGTAATTCTTGCAGATCTTTCAAGTGATATTTCACCCATGGTAGTGATTCCAAGAGCTGGACTTATTTATGAAGGGAAAACAAGGCTGGAGAAAACATTTTTATGTTTTGCTTTGAAAAAAATAAAGATTAATGATCATACTGATGTCTTTCAGAAGAGAATTCACAGGGGAACAACCTGTGTATCAAAAATACTTTGTTCCTTGTACTCCAAATTCAGAAACAGGAAAAATTTATTCCATTGGTCTGGAGAAATGCCTCTTATATGGCAAGTCATGACAAGAGGAAAATAGCTCTTCAGGGTAACTTAGACCAACCTCATGAAAGATATTGAAATAGAAACAAATTTTATTTATCATTATGTGGAATTATATAAAGGAAATAGAGTGGGATAGAGTTTTCTTACAGTAAATTACTTCCTGGGTTGTTTTGCTTTGTTGACAAGTTAGCCAATGTAGTGGGTTGAGAGAGAAGGCCTAGCTTTCCCTCCCCCATAAAGAAGAAAAAAACCACAGCTAACTCAGTCGGAGAAGCAAAAGGGATGCTATATTTACAAGCAATGTGAAAAATGCAGGTTATTTATACACAATATATACAGTATTTACAATATATATATATAGAGAGAAATATACAGCAAAGAAGAAAAAAAAATACAGGAACGAAATTCCCTCCTCCGGACAGAGGAGGGTTCCCCCCCCCCGTACCCCACTCTCTCTCTCCCCCTACCTCCCTTTTTCCCAAAAAGGGTTAGAGAGAGAAAAAGGCAGTTATTAAGGAAGAATGGTTTTAGTAGGCCTCATGCGAATTGATGCAGGATTAGTGCTTATCTTATCCAAGGTCGCTCTGGCTAGGTGCCCAGAAGCAGGCAAGCTGGAAAAGGGAGAAGGAAAGGAACGAACTGAGAAAAAATTCCAACTGCACTAAAGCTTAAAGCTGCGTTCTACCAATCTACCAATGAAATTCGTTTAGACCTGTCTTTGTTTACTAAATATTCAGCCAGAGTGTCCCAGCACTGTCCCTTTCTTAAAGGCACTACCCCAAATGGTCACATCCAATTTTGTGGGTAACCTGTTTTGCCAGTAAAGAACTCTACAAACAGAGCCTGGCAGCTACCTCACATCAGCTGAGCTCCTTCCATACATTTTCACATATCAAAATGCATTACATGACTCTGATGACTGTTTCTATAGTCTGTGCACTTTTATCTTGTACAGGTAACAATATTTAAGTCTGTCAGTCTTTCATGATGCAGTTTGTGAAACATGTACAATACCTCAGGAAAGAGACACTATAGATCTTGCTCCTTACAAGATAACTGAAGTAGTTACCCTCTGTACTGCTCTGTTAGGATCTCTTCACTGTTATACTCAAACACTTTCACCTATATCCTTGATCATTTGTCTCCTTTTCTTCTGGTGCCAATCAGTACCACAGTGTTTCCCTAAACCCTTCCATTATCCAGCATTAGCCTGGGCTTGCTCTTGAATCTGCTCACCCTTAGGCTGATAAACTGCAACATTAAGAACTGCAGGAAAGCACAAATGTTAGTGCAACAGATCTTCCAAGCAGTGAAGCAAAATGCTAATTTTCATTTCAACACTGTAATCAGACGGTAAGGCTTCACACACTCTCTTGATTGTCAGGCATCACACTAGTTTGCTAAGTTTCAGTTTCCATGTATGTGCAGTAGAGTAACAGATGGACAGTGGTTCGAACAGTTGAAATCAAATCCATCAAATTAGGATGCATACCATGATTTCAGAATAACAGAGTGTAAGTTCAAAAAAATAATAGCCACATAGAAAATATTCTATGAAAGACAGCTTCGAAAAGGCGTTTGTTATCTTTCTGGAAAACAAAAGAAAACAAACAAACAAAAAGTATTACATCACTTGTTCGAGCTATAATGTTACCTACAAGAATATGCAAGGAAAGCTCCTGATTGCAGTCTGAGTGTGATACAGTTGTAGAGGCAAAACTTTTCCATTTTACTGATGAAAGCAGCATTCTACATCCTGATGTACACTTGTGGTGGTTTGAGCCTTAACTGGGATTTAAGAGCTCAGGTGGGAAGGCAAGACTGAGAATCCCTCCCCCACTTTCCCTCTCCCTCTCCTAAAAAAAAAAAAAAAAAAAAGGAAAGAAATTGGGATAAGAAAAAAAAGGAGGAGGTAAATCTACCGAAAAATAATTTGGAGTTGGTTTGGAAGTAGAGAGGTAAAAATTTTCTTTAAACAATATAGATATAGATAACAACAGGAAGGGTTCACAAGGGTAAGGAACAAGGATAGATAGCAAGAATATATATACAAAACCAACAGTCCTTTGAAGATGCAGCAAGGAGGAAAGACCAGGCCTGACCACATGGCAGAGAAGCAGAAAGCCAGTAGTGACTCAGTCCTCTCGTCCAGGCAAGGCAGAAGCAAAAGAGAGCCAATGGCTGTAGTGTCTTCCTTTTTATAGGCTTGCTGGACAGGGAGGGGGAGTGGAACAGACTAATTCAGTTTCCCAGGGGGGGAAACCCCCCTCCAGGGAGGGCAAGGCTCTCACAAGCCCTCCCTGCCTGCTATCAGGATGGGCGTAATCCATCACAACACTGCACTTCTCAGATTTGCATTTCGCTCTTTCTGCATGATCTTTAGGACAGAAATCCATGACAATTTTGGAAAGTTAAAAAAATTTGAAAATTATAGGGAACTGATCAGATACCTGACACTGGTTAGCAAAAAAAATGGGTTTTCATAAGTTACCCATGACAAGGAGTAATTCAGAGTGACGTCCACCCTGCTCTAAATCATGTATATGCATAGCATGTATTAAAAATATTAATGTACATGATGTGACATTTACTAAGGAATGTACAATCTCCAAAAGCACCATAAAATGAAAATGCTATTTTGAAATACAATCATTAAAATAATGAAATGTACATTAGAAAAAAAAATCAAAAGCCAATAATATAAAAGAACATTAATTGCACTATAAATTACCTCAAGAATGAACACACATTACTATAGGAGATCTTTTATTGGTGGATATAATAATATTTCCAGTGATTTACGCAACCTTGAACAATTTATTTTAGCTGTAGAGAAACATTTTTAGGGAGGAAAAAGATAAAAACTTTGGGAAACATCCAAAATTAATCTATCAGTTTTTAATTTGAAAAGAAAGATAATGTATCTTTGAACTATTAAATTTAACTATTTAGATCTATTATAATGCTTTGGTCATCTGTTTCATTATTTTCAAAGGTCACTGTATGTGCCTTTGAATTCATGAAGCAATATATAACTTTCTAAATCTCATTGCAGCTGAAATCTTGAAGTGTAGATAGTTCCAGTTTTCCTAAGAAAGGTCAGCAAAATATAAGGATGTATTACTTTACAGGAGGAGGAATAAGGCTGAAAAAAAAACATAGAGACAAGATTTCTCTTTCAGAAGTGCCATGATTTTGGAGCAGTAAATTCTAAATTACCATTTAAAAAAATTGTTAGCAAATTACTTACCAATGATATTCTCATACAAGTACAGGAGATCACAAATAATTGCATCCCTCTTCAATTTTATCAAAATAATTTATTTTGAAACACCTCACTTCTTATACTCACCTGTGTAATGAATAAAACCTGATCTGCATGGAGATGGGAGATGCTGAAGAATCTAATACATTTCACAACTGGCAGCAAAAGTAATGCTGCATTTTCTGTATATAATGCTATGAATTGCAGATACTTGTGATAAAACCATCCTGATCTACAAATCACAGTATACTGCAGTTTAAATAATCTGTGTTTTGTGAAAGAGCCATGCCCATGCTGTTTAACATTTTTATTTCTCAGCCTATTAAAACTGATGGGAAAAAAGCAGAAGCACTATAAACCTATAAGTCAGTAAGAATGTGAAAGTGGAAGATCCTTTGGGGGTTTATCCTTCCTCACCCCATTTTTAGATTACTCTTATGAGAAAGAAAAGAAGTTGCAACTATTTGAGAGTCTCTCTCCTCTACTGTCTGCCATTCAGAGGAAAAAATGGTCAAAAGTAAACTCCCACTTTTGTTGAATTAAGCTATTTGTTCAGCATTATTTTTATAGCCTACTTGTGACACTACAAGGCAACCATGGAAGCTACAAAGTTCTTTCTACTTTTTACTTTTCTCACTGCCATTAAAACCCACAATAATACAATAACTTACTTCTTCTGTACCCCTCCAGCTGCACCAGCTCCAAAAATGACCATGCAAGAGTGAAATGATTTGGACAAAACTTCCTTAAAGGCTAAGTTGATTACCTGATTCTTTAATAACACCACATACGATTTCATGAAAAGTCACCAGCCTCTCCAGATGTAGAACTAGGAGAAACACTGTAGACTTTGCTGATATTTTTATGTCATTTGCATAACATTATTAAAGTATGATCAAGTTTCACAATGAAAGTCATGCTGTCAAGAAGTAAAGAATCACAGGAAACTAATTCGGTTGACCTCCAAGGCACAAAAATAAATCTCATATAGAAAATTAAAACATCAAAAAAACCCAGCATGCTAAGGACAATTAAATTCCAGACAAACATAAACAATTAATTTGCATTCTCTCCCACACCTTAGGAATTACTGAAAATACAGTATCACCTAAATAAAAGAAGAAAGATAATAAGTGCATGGTACTAAGAAGTGTTTTGCCCCATACTGTTACATGCTCCATACTGCCCTGCCATCTCTCCAGGGCATTGAAGGAGATTTGTGCATTCTGAAAGGCAGTATTCCAGAGGCTGCACACAGTTCAAACATCCTCTCAGATTCCAAGATGGAATATGTGTCATTTACATGACCACTATGTATTTAAACAGCCACTACTCAAAAGACTGGCATCCAATTTCTCCATCTTTCTTAGTTCTATGCTTTCCTGTTTTCTACTTTATTTTCAAGACTTAACCCTTACATTTGCTAGAATAAAGTTTAGATTGCAACTACTTTTTGTGTTCAAACTGAGCTCAGGTTAATCTCACAACCTTAGGATGCTCTTCTTTCCTTTGACTCTACAAATTTCCCTTTAAAGAGAGTATTTAAGATGGAAGATACAAAACTGATAGTGATGGAAAGATGCTGGGTAGAGAAGGAGCAGCTATGATGGACCCAAAATGAGGAGCTATAGCCCTGGTATATATTTCTCTGTTATTTGTGCATATGTGCAGTCTGAATCTCTAAATTATTGAATTGTTTGATTTCTGTATTTAACTGTATTTTTGACATTTCATTATTGTCAATTTATCTACTTTGCCTACACACGGTGGTAGCAGCATCTGCTGAACACAATAGACACTGATTCCCTTTGTGAGATAAATGCCTTTATCTATGCTATACCTCATGCATCTTTGCTATCTGCGGGTGTATACTGTATTTACTGCCAAAAGTGGACAGAAAGCCTTTTTAGGTCGTTAGAATATATGGTTATAAAGGCCAGTGTCATACCGAAAGCTGTTTGTTGCTCATTTTCAAAACTGCCAAAGAGAGAGAAATGTGACAAATGTGGAATGAAAACATATGGAAGATAAGTAAATTTTATGCACAGAAGAAAGTACAGTGAGAAACAGATAAAAGCAAAGTGAGACCAAATATGCATGCATAGAAACACTGATTGAGAAATCCAACTGCAGTGATTTCCATCCTCTCATCGCAACTGAGTGTGTACTAAATGAATAAACTGCTACTTGACATTTCTCAAATAAATACCACAAGAAGAGTACTTATTTTAATGAATCATTTTGGTCCCTATAACTGAAAGTAGCTGCAATGAACTGTAATTCCTTTTGGGAAATGTAATTCTGTATAATTCTGGACTAAAATATGAGAAGTTGTGGTCTCCAACAGGTCTGCTTTCAAAGAGATTCTGATTCATCCATGCCCACTTCTACTTATATTTGATCATAGCTGTTGACATACTTTATCTGCCATGCGGAGAGATATTTCTCTACTAGAAGTAAGGAAGCCATATGGTCTGTGGATGACTATGAATTTTTTTGTATTTTTCTCCAGTTATTCAAACAAAACTACCCATTTAGCAGACTATTTTTGATTCAGGTAGGATATTTTTGTGGTATATGACACACTTCTAAGAACTTTAAATCTTCTTAAATATAACCATAATTGATGGGCTAACACTGTCTGCATTAGTGGTCCTTTCATTCATCAGGCATGGCCAGATAAACAAATTCACTGTGGTGATGAACTGAAGCAGCAAGTAAGACTTGTCTTGTTTGTGGAATAGAACTGAAACAGCTGGTTTTGTTTGACTGATGCAGTTTGAAAGGGCTCCCAATGGTATATCTCAGGAAAAGAAAAAAAATGGGAGTTATTTCAATGCTCATTATCAAAACTACTCATAGGATTATCACAGCTATACAAGGAAATTGTTTTGACTATGTGTAATTGCCAACAGGAAAAAAGCTCCTGCCAAAGGCAGGTGTAAAACAACATTTTACTGCCTTTGTTAAGGCACATAAAAACTATCCTAATAATTACTCCAGTGTTCATGTTTCAGCCAGATAAAGCTCTCAATCAAGCTGAAATTTACTCCTTCAGACTCCATCTATGAATATTTCCTACTAAAACATCCTCTGTCAAAAGAAAACTGTGGTAACTGTGAAGTGGCAACTTAACAAGGACAGGTAACATTCATCAGAGCTTGCCATAGGTACCTCCCCTCTAGATGGGATGCCACCTGGTCTTCAGACACAGTGGAAATCAAATATCCAAGTTTTCCTCAAGATCAGGTATAGAAGTCCTGTTCAGGGATACATTTCTCCTATCACATACACCAACTAATATCAAAATGCCTCATATATGGACATTTATTAGAATATAGTTTTTAGTTAGCCATAATGGACCTTGACATTTATGTCTTGATTTGGTAACTTTTTCTGTTAAAAGGTTGGCACACACAACAATGACGCCATTCACACCGGTGGGATTTTGCCCTACACAAATGTGAAATCATGATCCCATTAAGTCATTAGGAATATTACCACCAATTCATCAAATCTGGACTTGACTGTGCAGTATTACACACTACATGGACAAAACACGTTTTCCTCAACACCTCTGTCAAAAGCAGTATATGCTTCCTGGTTGTTAAATGCTTGTTTAAAGCATTTACATCTTCACTCTTAAGTGTAACTTCAGCTTGGATCAGAAATTGAAACTCACTGAAGAGGAACCAGAAATTCTAAAAGTTAACAAAGAGGTACATGTAACTAAATGGAGATACACATGTAACTAAAAGGAAGTAGCACTTCATAGTACTAAAATGAAAAGCTAAACATAATCTAAAATAGAATCAGGAGATTTGACAGTCCTAGTTTTGACTCTGTAACTGAACAGTGATGTAATAAATGTTTCTTTAACTTAGGAATATTATGTCAGATCATACAGGGTCTGACCACAGCACTCAGAATTAAATCTTCATTGCATAACATTTTAATTCATAAAACTATTAGACATCATTGGAATCCATTTTAACCATATACCAGACCTTGAAAAGCATGCCAAATGATGGGGGATGGACAAACATTTCAAATATAAATGACAGAATCTGGTTAGCACTGTAAAAATAGCTACACACGGTAAAATTAAAACTTGTAATTCTGAAAGAAAGTGCTTTGTAAAACCATCTGGAAATTACTTGATGTATAATTGCTATATCACTTAAAGCACAGAAACAGAAAACTTCTGTTCTTCACATTTTACCTCTTTTCCAGATAAAACACAAAATACAAAAATAAAATTAATCAGAGATGGGAAAGGTTGATACCTTAAATAAATATGTGTTATAAAATAGTGTCACTTTTGCTCGACCTCAGAGTTGCTTTTTCAAATAAGTCCAGTACAACTAATACTCTCTCCTGACACATCCCAACCTGCAGCACACAGCATTCAGCTATTAAGACCTCCACAGCAGATTCCTGTCATCTGCACTTGTCCCTGCGCACAGTGACACTGACGAGACCCTTCCTCCTCGCACGATATCCATTTGCAGCCACCCACTACCTAAATGTCTGGAGGCAGTGACTATTTCAAATTTTGGTAGCACTTCTCTTGCAATGCTGCGCCGAAGCAGATCGAAATCTAGACAAAACACTCTAGGACTGAAAAGGGCACTTGAGATTCACAGCTTTATGCTGGGGCTCACATCTCCTGATGCACCTTAAGTGCTTTAATTTGGAAGAGATTTAAGTATCATACATCTTGCTCCCAAGGCACGTTGAGACGGTGCAAGCCTGTCCCGTAAGGAAGCACACACGGAAACCAGAAAAGGTTCCTCGCTGCGGAGTAGAAACCTTTGTAAGTTCAGAGAAGTTGCGGCCGAAGCACTTCCATACGCATCTATTTACTGACAAGGTGCATGGCGCCGGCACCGCTGCTGGATCTGGGTAAGAACCAGGCTACGAAGGCAGCAGAATGCGGGGAGGCAGAAGAAAAGGCCCTTCGCCACTGCCCCGCTCCCCCCGCCCCGAGACTAACCCAGATGGGGCAGTACCCACCCCGAGGTGGCAGCTCCGCGATGGGAAGCGAGACGGACCGGGGCGCGCTGTGAGCGCTGTGTCCGTTCATTATGTCATGGTCCCCGGCAGACGGCGTTTCAAAGAACTGCGGGAGCGCTCTGACAAGGGACAGCCGCCCCATACCGCCCCGGCGCCCTGGACCAGCGTGGAAGATGCGCGCGGCTGTGCCGAGCTCTGCGGAGCAGGTGCGCTGAGCTGGCGCGGACCCGCCGCCCACCCTTCCTTGGATGCCAGACTACGGCCTCGCCGTGAGGAGCGAGGTCAGGGGGAGCAGCGCGGTGCCCCCCAACGTACCCCAGCCCTCCGCGGCATGGCGGCCGGCAAGGGAAAGGGACCCTCCGGTTTGTCCGGAGGGAGCTGCGGGGCGGCTGCAGCCCGGCTGCCCCCGGCCTCTCCTGTCGGGGCAGCCCCGGGAATTCCCAAAATGTAAATCGCCAACAGTACCGGGGCTCGGAGCGCAGCATTCCTCACCCCGCCGCTCTCTCCGGACAAACCGGCCGCACCGAAGGTCCCTCCGTCGCCCCCTCCCCGCCGCCTTTCCCCGTACTCTGCAGACAGTGCCAGTCCTGCAGTGGCCCCGCACCGGCACAGGGTACCCAGCCCCGCCACTGTCATGCCCGGGCTGTGCCGAGATGAGACCCTCACACCAGCGAGACCCAGTGCAGCTCGGGGACGCGCCGATGATGGGAGTAGAACACCACCACCGACGGAGCGGCCGGCGAGCCTGCATCCCGTTGCCCAGAGCACCCATTTCTCCCCGACGGCGGCGGTTCTCCGCGGCACCAGCAGCCCGTTCCCTCCGCCTGCCTGAGCGGAGGCATCCAGCCAGCTCCCGCAGCCCCGACGGCGTGCCCCCACTTCTTCCTTTCTTCCTCCCTACCTTTTTCAGCGCTGACATTCTAGTGCATTATTACCGCGGCGGGTGCGGAAGGGCTGCCGGGTTAGAAGAAGGAGACGCGGGAGCGGGAGGAGCGGCGAGCGCCCAGCATCACCCCGGCGCCGCTCACCCCGCCGGGGCTCCGCCGCCGCCCGCTCCCCGCGCGCCGCTCCCCGCGCGCCTCTCCGCGCGCACCCCGCCGCCCTCGCTCCCGCGCGCGGCGGCGGCGCCCAGCGGCACTTGTGCAGCCGAGCGCCCCCTACCTGTGGCCGCGGGCGCCGCGCCGGCCACGGCGGGAGGGAGGGAACGGCCACATGGCGCGGCGGCCCCGGCCCCTGCCTCCACTTCTCAACCAATAGGGTGCCTGCAGTCCTGTGACGGACAGGTATGGAGGCGAGCCGGAAGAAGGGCGAGCGAGGGCTGGCGGTCGAGCGGGGCTAGTTGGGTTCTTCGTAGGGGGCGGCCTCTGCGCCGTGGAGATATGGCCTTGAGCAGAAAGGAAGGTAAGGTGTGGCCGTGCCGGGTTGAGTGGCATCGAGCTTTCAGGGGCGTCTGTGTTGCCGTCAGCGGTCCCGTGCACGGCCCTCCTTAGCAGAAGCGCGTTTCGGGACGGGTGTGCGGTGCTGTTGTGGCTACCCACGGCCGCGCCGCGGAACTCGTGTGACTTTCCCCTCCGCGCCCTGCCCTGCGACTGA
The DNA here is from genome assembly GCF_026170545.1 of Melanerpes formicivorus. Classification (NCBI taxonomy): domain Eukaryota; kingdom Metazoa; phylum Chordata; class Aves; order Piciformes; family Picidae; genus Melanerpes; species Melanerpes formicivorus. The sequence goes on from NW_027142409.1 coordinate 3,644,785, forward strand.
GGGCGGTGGGAAGCTGGGTTGGGTTACTGGAGCAGCCCGATAGTGGGCTGCCTGGTGTATCTTTCAGGGTCTCCTCGCTGCAGGTGCCCTGGGGTGAAGCTGGGAAAGAGCTGGGCTGGGGCTTGGGAGAGCGGCGGGTGTAGAGAGGTGAGCCTCTGCGCACGGCCAGCAGCATGGCCCCATAACCTGAGCCCTTCGCGGAGCTCCTGGCCTGTACCCGTCTGTTTCGGAGGCATCGGGGTCGCTTCCCGATGCTGGGTATTCCTGCCTGTGAGTGGGGAGGAAGAGTAAATACAGTTGATGTCTAATCATGTAGTGTTTTAAGGATAATGCCTTTTTTTTTTTTTCCAGTGTGTGTATGCACTGTGCTTAGTTGCTGTTAGTAAATAAATGCACAGCTTGCTTTATTTAAAGTGAGTTGATACGATTCTGAGAAAAACAGTCCTCTATCCAAGTATAACTTAAGTGTATTAGTTTTACCTTCGTATTTTGTAAGATGCAATAGTCAAAGTACAGGAGTTCTTGAAGTGATGTTGCATTCTTAAGAGGAGGTAAGTAGAGCTGAGTGCTTGCCTCCTGTAGTGATTGTGGCTGGCTCTTGAGTTTTCGAACGGTTCCAGCATCCTGAAATTCGAATAATTTCTGTGAGGATAACACGTGTGAGAGTGAGACTGAGCAATGAAGGCTAGTGTTTAAGCTGGCTGTTTGCAGCTGGTGATAGCTTTGGAGGAGCTATAAAAGCATACTAGTATTCTCTGTTTTAGATGCAGCTTCATTTTGAGAATTGGAGAAGGCAGTTGAAGTAACTATTTTGCTTCTAGTTTGACTTACTTTGGGGAAGACCAGCAAATTGCAAGTTGATGTCTTTTGGGAGAGAGTTGAGAGGAGTTATTTCCCTTCTAAATAAATACATGTGTGAAGTTAGAAATCATTCACATTTTCTTCAGCCACTGTAAGGACTGATGGTTTCAGATTCTGAAAAAAAGTGCTGCAAGGATGATGGGATGCCACATGATCAGCCAGGAAGAAATAACAAAATTGGAAGGATTTATAACCTTCTCTGATCAGTCTCTGCAGCTGATGGCATATATGGAAACTTCACTTTCTGTTGCGTAAAACTACATTAAAATAAACCAAGACAGGTATGTCAGAAAAGAGCTGGAAAGGATGATTTAGGTGCATCTTTTAAAGATTGGTTTTGCTCCTGTATGTAGGAGTAAGTTGAAGATGTCAAAGATAGGCTTTTATCTGTGTTACAAGTGAGCACTAAAGCTTTTTATTTTATATTGAACTGGACCATAATACAAAATAAACAAGATAGTTAACAGCTGAAAGACAGTAAACCAGTGGTGAAGATAAGTGAAAGTGCCCTTCAGTTTGCCAGAAAAGTGTTGGGCAGGTGTAAGTGAGAAAGTGCAAGGTTGTTCATGGGCTAGAGGTACTAGAGGTGTCATATAAGTACTTCTGACAGGATTATTATCTTCTCTTAGTTGGATCCATAATTCATATCTGTTAAACATCAGTTGCATGTTTAAAGCTTCAGTCATCACTTTTGAAAGTTTGTGAAGCCCTAAGACAATACCATTGTGTAGGGTTATAGAGTGGTGTTCCAGCTGCTGAAGGGTAGAGGTAAAATCCTGGTGTAGGTATAGTACATGGTATCAACCTTAACTGCTAATGAGAAGTGATAGAAAAGTTAGTGTGCCCTACTTAGGATGATCTAGTGGTGCTAAAGAGGCTTCATATTTGATAAATTAAACTGGAAATCAAATGCAGCAAATTGATGCTCATGGGTAACAACATTACCATAAGGTTTTAAACAGTGAAAGTATGGCAGGGAGGAGTGCTAGCTTTTCTCTGTCTGGTTAGTCAAATGGCTTGGGCTTGGGGCAGAAAGCTTGTATTTGTGGTAGGGATTGAAATGAGATTGCAGCTCCTTACTTGGAGGATTTTGTTCATTTGGGTTTGGATTTTTAAATCAGCTTCATTTTTGTAGAAAAACACACCAATGTTTTGTGTTGGTTTGTTGTTATTTTTTCTTTTTTTCTAAGGACAAATTTGATTCTTACAGATATTATTATTTAAATTTTTGGTTTTTAAACTTGGCATAATTTTTGGAAATAAATTGAGGCTTTTTTCTGGGAAAAAAAATAAACCTCAGTTTGTTTTTTTTTTTAGGATGGTTGTCTTTCATTATTATATAATTATCAGTAAGGGAAATATTAATTGGAAATTAAGTTTGAAGCCTGACACTTCTTTTGTTCTGGGAGTGGTATCTTGCTCCCACCTCCAAGCAATTAGCAATGTATGTTGCTCTCAGTGACCAAAGATTTATTATATGTTACCAGGATCTAAATTTTATTTGGATTGTATTGGAATAAATCCCAAATACATGTTTTTTATGATTAAGTGTAGAAGTTTCACTAGAGCAAATGTACCTTACTCTATCACTAAAACCTTTTGGTTGGGAGCCTTGGGCCATTTTTTTGTTGCTGACTTCAACATTGTGCCTGGATGAGAAATCTAGCCAAGGAGAGAGGCCAGAATGGGAGAAGAGGCAGAAATGACAGATCCATTGGCTTTGTATTTAGAAAGTCTGTGAGGGTAGCCCATGCTCACAGAACTGAGTATGTGCAGCTTGACATAATGTAGTCCTTGGGCTTCTGTGTTTTATGTGGGTGGTTGGATTTTGGAGAGAGGGAAGGGGATTGGATTTGGGTTGATTATTCTTTAGAAATGATACTTTGAAGCAATTCTTGTCTGCTCTGTGGTGAGATAAGATAGCTCACAAGATATTGATAGGAGCATTTAAACAAGATATTTTTAGGACAGGTGTGTGTGTGCGCTTGTGTTAATAGAAGTGGTAAATGGGGGAGGAGGTGATGTGTGCCAGTTTGGTGTGTTGGTTTGGGGTAATGTTATCTTTTTAAACCATTAATGTGTGATGCCTTTCTCTCAACAATAGTTTTGATCTTGTTATCAGTAGATTTCTGGAGCAATCCATAAGAAGTTAGGCTTGTATCATGGTTTAACCCTGCTGGCACTTAAGCCTCACACAGCTGCTTGTTCACTTCCCCCCGGTGGGGTGCAGGAGATAACTGGAAAAGTAAGAAAACAAACATGTTGAGACAGACAATTTAAAAGGTAAAGAAAACACTGTGCATACATGAAAAGCAAACCAAGGAATTCATTCACCACTCCTCACTGGCTGGCAGGCATTCAGCCATCTCTAGGAAAACAGGGCTTCAAAGAATCAACAAGGTTGGAAAAGACCCCCAAGATCAAGTCCAACCTACCACCCAAGACCTCATGACTAACTAAACCATGGCTTCAAGTGCCACGTCCAATCCTTTTTTGAAACCTCCAGGGACGGTGACTCCACCACCTCCCTAGGCAGCACATTCCAATGGCCAATCACTCTTTCTGTGAAGAACTTTCTCCTCACCTCACGCCTGAACCTCCCCTGGCACAGCTTGAGACTCTGTCTTCTTGTTCTGGTGCTGGTTGCCTGGGAGAAGAGACTGACCCCCACCTATCTACAACTACCTGAAAGGAGGTTGTAGACAGCAATATGGTCTCCCCTGAGCCTCCTTTCCTTCAGGCTAAGCAGTCCCAGCTCCCTCAGCCTCTCCTCATAGGGCTTGTGCATGAGACCTCTCACCAGCTCTGTTGTCCATGTCTGGACACGTTCCAGCAAGTCAACATCTTTCCTAAACTGAGGGGCACAGAACTGGACACAGTACTCGAGGTGTGGCCTAACCAGTGCTGAGTACAGGGGAAGAATGACTTCCCTTCTCCTGCTAGCTACACTATTCCTGATGCAGGACAGGATGCCATTGGCCTTCTTGGCCACGTGGGCACACTGCTGGCTCATGTTCAGCTGGCTGTCAACGAGTACCCCCAGGTCCCTTTCTGCATGACTGCTCTCCAGCCACTCTGACCCCAGCCTGTAGCACTGCATGGGGTTGTTGTGACCGAAGTGCAGCACCTGGCACTTGGACTTGTTAAATGCCATCATGTTGGACTCTGCCCATCTGTCCAGCCTGTCAAGGTCCCTCTGGAGAGCCCTCCTACCCTCTAACAGATCAACACCTGCTCCCAACTTGGTGTCATCTGCAAACTTACTAATGGTGGACTCAATCCCCTCATCTATATCATCAGTAAAGATATTGAATAGGATTAGGCCCAGCATTGATCCCTGGGAGACACCACTAGTGACTGGCTGCCAGCTGGATGTGGCACCATTCACCACCACTCTCTGGGCTCGGCCCTCCAGCCAGTTCCTAACCCTGGGCAGAGTGCTGCTGTCCAAGCCACAGGCTGACAGCTTGGCCAGGAGTTTGCTGTAGGGAACAGTGTCAAAGGCCTTGCTGAAGTCCAGGTAGACTACATGCACAGCCTTCTCCACATCTACCAGGCAGGTCACCTGATCGTAGAAGGACATCAGGTTGGTGATACAGGACCTGCCCTTCCTAAATCCATGTTGGCTCATCCCTTGGCCATCCTGCAGGCACTCAATCCTTTCATCCTCAACCTCAAGTTCTGTGGCATCAAGAGATTCCCTAGTATACAGGCCCACCCCTCCTTCTCTTCTTCCTCGCCTGCCTTTCCTAAAAAGCTTGTAACCACCTGTGACCGTTTGAGGCGGTGCCTTTAACAAAGGGACACCATGGCCGAATGTTTTATAAACAAGACAGGTCTAAACTAATTTCATTGGTGGAGAAGCAGAAGCACTGCCTTCAGTTTTGATTTCCCAGTGAGACTTGTCTCACTCAGTTTCAGTTTTGCACTTTCTCCTTCCCACAGCTCACAGCTTCTGGGCTTTTGGCCAGACTGACCTTGGAAAAAGATAAGGCCTCTGCTAACACGTTTGCTCTAACCATATTTCTGCTTTTAATTAACAAATTATTCCTTTTTCTCTCTTTCTAGCCCTCTTTGGGGAAAAAAGGGAGAGAAGGGGGTACAGGGGGAAACCCTTCCTCCAGACGGGGGAAGGGAATCTCATTTCTGTGTTACTTTGTTGTATATTTCTGTGTATATATTGTAAATATTGTAAATTCTGTATATAAACCTGCATTCCCTAAACTGCTTTGTAAATACAGCACACAATCCCTTTGCTAATCCGGCTGTGTTTTTTTTCCTTTCAATTTTCTTTCCCTTCACTTTACGGGGGGAGGGAGAAGGCCTGGCCTTTCCCCTCAACCCTCGACACCACCCAGTGCAGTACTCCAATTATGTGAATCGTCCCACCACGTTTCTGTAATGGCAATCATATCATAGTTTTCCTGGGGAACCAAGACTTCCAGTTCTTCTTGTTTGTTACCCATACTGCGTGCGTTGGTGTACATGCATTTCAGCTGGGCTGCTGATTGCTCATCTAACTCTAGTTTATGTCCCACTCTCTCCTCTCCAGAGACACTGGTTTCATCACCCACCCCCTTCAAACCTAGTTTAAAGCCCTCCCAGTTAGCCCTGCCAACTCTAGTGCTAGAGCCCTCTTGCCCTTTCTAGATAGATTCACCCTATCTAGGTCCAGTAGATCAGGTGCAGTAAAAGTTGCCCCTTGATTAAAGAACCCAAAATTCTGCTGCTGGCACCATCCCTTGAACCATTTGTTGATGCCATGGGTTCTCCTGTTCTTTCAGTGTACACCCCTGCCACTGAGGGAACTGAGCAGAACACCACTTGAGTTCCTGCCCCATCAATCAATTGGGCCTTGAATTCCATTTTGATTGTCCTGGTGCCCTTCTTATCAATCTTATCACTTCCAGCTTGGATTACCAGCAGTGGGTAATAGTCAGAGGGCTGGATTAGCTTTGGTAGTCTCTGGGTGATGTCCCTTACTTGGGCCTCAGGTAGGCAGCAGACTTCCCTGTGAGATGGGTCAGGATGGCATATAGGACCCTCTGTTCCCCTCAGGAGAGAGTCACCAACAACAATTACCCTCCTCTTTTGCTTTATGGCACTAGTCCTGATGGTTGGTGGGGACTGATTTGCTTTAGGCATCCCCTTAGAAGGTTCCTCTTCTACCTTCTCATCTGTGTTGCCCTCAACCTGCAGGGCCTCATACTTATTGTGCAAGGGCAACGGGGGAGGCAAAGAGGGCTGGGATGGATTCCCCATGCTTCTCCTAAAAGGGACCTGTATCCATTACCCCCTGTTTCCGGGGATGCCTCCCTCAACTGGGGAGGTCTGCAAAGCCTGCTCCCATATATTTAACTGCCTTTCACATTCTCTTATAGTCATGAGTCTTGATACTTCATCCTTTAGCTCAGCCACCAGATTGAGAAGATAATTCATTTGGTCACACCTCATACAGGTGTTGTCTCCTTCACCCTCCATTCCAAGTGCCAGGCTTCAGCACTCTCTGCAGCTAGCAGCCTGGACACCTGCATGCTTGTGCACTGGCTCTGTCTGGGTACCTACCATTTTTCTAGTAGCCTTTGGCCAAGTTGTTACCATGGCTCAATCTCTTCAGGGAGGTGAAATTAAGTTTGGGGGGTTTTATTATTTGTTGTTAAATATATATATTCCACCTGACTACTATATTTTGCCCAAGCTACCACAGAGGCTTCTGTGCTCTGTTGGCTGACCCAGCACGTGCCGCTTGCTGCAATCCAGCCAGAAGGCTCTCTTGCCAAATGGTGGTCATGCAGCTTTGCTCTCCTGCATTTAAATTTCCCAGTGCTGACGTCACCCTCTCGAGCAGGCACGTGAGAAGATGACCCTGCCAGTCCTCACTGTCTGCCGAGGTCTTCCCACCCTAAAAAGAAACCAAAATAGAGACCTCTCAGCTCGAGCACACTGGTCCCGGTCCCAAGCAGCTCTCTTGCCAAATGGCTGTCATGTGGTTTTGGTCTGCCTCATCACACATAGCAATGACTTGAGAAGACAAATGCCATCACTCCAAACATAATGCCTTCCTCTTCCTTCCTCCATCTTTATATACTGAGCATGACAGCCTATGCTATGGAATATCCCTTTGGTCAGTTTGGGTCAGCTGTCTTGGCTGTGACCCCTCCTGTCTTCATGCCTACTTATTGGTGGCATGGTGTGAGAAGTAGAAAAAGCCTTGTCTCTGTGTGAGCACTGCTCATCCTGCATTAGCAACACTGATTTCAGCACAAGGCCAAAACGTAGCCTCATAGTAGCTACTTTGAAGAGAATTCACTGTATCCCAGCCAAACCCAGCAGATTATTTCCTGTACTGGTGGTTTCATAAGTTTTCAGTTGTCTTTAGTTTAAAACATTGAACACAGCACTCCAGAAGTTTGCCATTCTCTTAAATGTTGCCTGATGGTTTAAATTAAAACCCTTTTAGGACAAGAAAGAAAAATAGTCATTGAAACTTCCAGTGCTTCATAATGATGGGATATTTGGTATACTATTGATTTTCATTTTATGTGTGTGAGGACAATGGTAGGAATTGCTGGATAATTGTGTTGCAGTCCAATGTTCATGTCACAAGAAAGGATGATATATTTACTTCCTCAAGAAGGTTGTGTAGACATTCAACCATATCTATATATTATGATCTTCTGAATATTCCTTTTAAATAAAACTTAAATGATGCGTAGTCTTGCTGAACTTTTGCCTTTGCTCAGTGATAGTACTCCTGCCAATTTCATGGTTTCTTTTGTAAGTATTAGTCTATTGAGCTTCATTTTAGTTTCCTATGAGCAGAGGGAACAAGCTGGCTCTTTTTAAAATTTCCATGTATTTTTCTCTTCAATAGTCTGAACTCTGAATGACACTTTTTGCTATTTTTAGCTTTTCTTATAGTCCACTTGTGAAGTTGGGATTCCTTAGTAAGAGTGAGCAAAATATCTTCAGATGTTTCAAGTGGGGTTTGTTTAATTGTGCCAGGTAGGATCAAGATAATGGTGTAATATAAGACACGTTTTAAGTACTGTAAAAGATGTTCAGAAAAAGGGACAGTGTGCACAGATCGAAGTAAATGGTCTGTTTCCCAGTACTCTAGCAGGAGTAAACATCTTATAAGGTCTTTGTCTATGAGGCTGGCAGAGGTTCAATAGGCAAAGTGTAAGGTCCTGCACCTAGGTCAGGGCAGTCCTTAATATCAGTGCATTTACTTGCTCGTGCTGAACAGCACAGGCTCTCCTTGTTACTCAGTATCTTGTTGGTTATTGCAAAAACTCTGTGACTGTTCAGGTTTGAGTTCAGCTGGATTGTGCATAGCAGACTTAAGGCTATACAAGGTTTTGGTGAGATCTCTCTAGATTCATATATTAATGTCATTCATTTTCCCATTGCAGATTTAAAAATACTTGGCCCAATAGGGTCTTGAAACACATTGTCATTGTATGTGACCTCCATCACAGCAGTAGTTCAGTCACTCATGACTGATTAAACACATCTGTAATTATCTCCAGTTTAGCAATCTCTACTTAGGAATGCTTCCTTGTCCTGTTAAGTATTAGGCATCCCCCACCACCATGGGGAAAAAGTCCATAAGTTTTCATTTTTCTTTTGAATCTTTATGACTTTACTAACAGAGGCAGTGTCAGTGTAGCCTGGTCTGCCCCTACAGCAAGAGTGAACGCTATAAACCTTTAGAATTTGGGCCAGGTATTTCTGTTAATATTCTGTTAGTATTGATGCTGCACAGCAGTGCAGTACCTTGTTTTGGCAATATGCCGGGCACTAACATTGTGATGTTTCCTTTGTGTAATCTTGAGCTGTGTTCAATTTATTCCACATAACTGTTGTGGCATATACAACTGTTTCTGCTCTCTCTGATATGTGTACATGTGGTTTGATGTCTGGTAGATTCAGAACACAGTCACCTTTAGTTAATGCTTGTAAAAATTCTAATGCTTCTCCCACCTTCACGCACTTGTCTTGTTTTCAGTGTTACACAACTCACAGCATGAATCTGTCCATTGTTGTATTAAAGTCCTGTCACATTCCTGGAGGCGAATGATCACACAGAATGTGACAAGCACTACTTCAGTTTTATTTGTGCTTCTCTTTGGAGATACCAACAATGGAAATGTTTTTCCACGCACCACTCAGAAGTAAAATGGTAACCAAGTCTGCTATGACAACACAACTGCAAAATGTGGTGGTCCTTGGGCCAGAGTTACCTAACCTTGAGGCCTTGAGCTTTCTCCAGTTGTGGGTGTAACCAGGTGTTCAGAGCCCTGTTTTCCTTCAGTAACATATAGCTTCATGTTGCAGAGTACATTCCCTATCAAGCTCAAAAAGTATCTTTAGTCTTCAATACATTGGGAGCAATGAGCCATCAATTATACCTCAGAAAAACAGAGCCATGATAGGCTGCTGTGGTAGTTTTTAAAGACATACCATGGGCTGGGTCTTAATGTATTGAGTCTTGCCTGGTCTATGCCCTATAAAACTTTTTGGATTACTACCTGCTGTCCCAGATTTTGTAGGGACATGAGGATAATTTAAGGCAATGCAGTGCTAATGCTAACTGTTGCTTTCAGCTGCATCCACATCATTGCCATTCCTGGTCTCTAAACTATTTGACTTTCCTGTCCCAGTTTCTCATCTGTTAGTTCCAGAGACTGCTTTGTTCTAAGAGTAGAGATATTTACAAAAGTCTGTGCAACAAGGCTTCCCTTTTTACCCAGTGATTGGCTTCTTATTGCTGTTCACATTTCTTTCCTGTTCTAACAGAGGGTCAGTTCCAGAGATAATTCTCCTTAAATTATTCTTTCTCTTCCCAAATGAAACACCAGATTTTGTAATATATGAATACAACTTTCAAGAATGTCCTCAAAAACATACTCAGTAGAATATATTAAATTAACTCATTTGTACCTCATGCATTAATGCTGTTTGTAAATGTGGCAATTTTTATTGGTTGTGACTCCAAACAGTGTATCCCTCATCTTTTCTTGAGGTCTCTGTAAAATCCCTTTTAAAAATTGTGTATGCTTGTTTAGAAACATCAGTCTGTTACAAAAAGCGTTGCCAGACTGATCTCTTGAAAGATTGTAGGAATCTGTAGAGATTCTCCATTAATTACATTGTCTGAAGAACACCAACAAATAGCTATATGTACTTGGATATGCTACAGGTGTGGTGAGAGCAACTCTTGCTCAATTTTGGAATTCTGATAGGTTAGCTATGTCACTGGTAGTAGATGTTTAAGCTTGAATTTTCTTTATTGCTAATCTCCTGTTAAGAGGTGGGGTTTTTTGAGGATTTGACCAGTTCTTTCCAGGTGGTCTGGTCTCTGATGCTGCATAGTGACAAAAACACCAGGTTAAAGAAGTGTTTTCAGTAGGGGAGAAAAGATGCTCAGGCAAGACCCAACTTCCTGTGGTTAAGCTGGTGCTCATGGATATCACAGGAGTTTTTTGTTTCTTGGTAATTGTAACCTTGAAGAAAGCTCATACTCTGCCATCTGAAAAATAATTTTTTGGTAGCTCAGACTCTTTAATTGCAAAGCAGAGTCTAGCTTTGGAACATGTAAAACTGCTGAGTATGGCAGAATGAATATTCCACAGAGCCTGATTTCATTGTCCGTTGATACACAAGACAGAGTTGTTCCATAAGTGTTGGGCTGCGGGTGGACTTCTGGGATTCCAAATAGTTTTTTCAGGTGCTCTCTAGTGATACCATCACCTTCATTCTCCTGAGGAAGGTGTCCCGCTGGGATACATTTTTTCCTGATGGCTTCAGAAGGCTCAGAACATATCAGGTTCCAAACAAGGACTTTCCCATTCCTAGGTGTCATTGATGCTTATTTCCATTCCATTGTGGTTATTGAAATTTACAGGTGGTCTGAAGAGATGATTTTGCAGTGCTGAGATGCACTGGCAAAGGTGTGGAAGCTTTGCAGGCAGCAAAGAATTGCCCTGCTCTGCACTCAACTACTGCTTCCTGTATCTGCTGAAAACGCCAGTATGTAAGACTGGATGCTGCTTTGGTGTTGGCAGCTAAACCACATCTATGCTCAAGTAAATCTAGCATTGCTGCTGATCTAGATATTTCTTTCTAAGCAAGAGATTTCTGTGAAAGAACACTTCCCTCAGTATTCATACCCTCCAAATGTGAGCGCTGTTTCAGCTTGCTTTCTGCTGTTTCAGCTTGCTTTCTGCTGTTTCAGCTTGCTTTCTGCTGTTTCAGCTTGCTTTCTGCTGTTTCAGCTTGCTTTCTGCTGTTTCAGCTTGCTTTCTGCTGTTTCAGCTTGCTTTCTGCTGTTTCAGCTTGCTTTCTGCTGTTTCAGCTTGCTTTCTGCTGTTTCAGCTTGCTTTCTGCTGTTTCAGCTTGCTTTCTGCTGTTTCAGCTTGCTTTCTGCTGTTTCAGCTTGCTTTCTGCTGTTTCAGCTTGCTTTCTGCTGTTTCAGCTTGCTTTCTGCTGTTTCAGCTTGCTTTCTGCTGTTTCAGCTTGCTTTCTGCTGTTTCAGCTTGCTTTCTGCTGTTTCAGCTTGCTTTCTGCTGTTTCAGCTTGCTTTCTGCTGTTTCAGCTTGCTTTCTGCTGTTTCAGCTTGCTTTCTGCTGTTTCAGCTTGCTTTCTGCTGTTTCAGCTTGCTTTCTGCTGTTTCAGCTTGCTTTCTGCTGTTTCAGCTTGCTTTCTGCTGTTTCAGCTTGCTTTCTGCTGTTTCAGCTTGCTTTCTGCTGTTTCAGCTTGCTTTCTGCTGTTTCAGCTTGCTTTCTGCTGTTTCAGCTTGCTTTCTGCTGTTTCAGCTTGCTTTCTGCTGTTTCAGCTTGCTTTCTGCTGTTTCAGCTTGCTTTCTGCTGTTTCAGCTTGCTTTCTGCTGTTTCAGCTTGCTTTCTGCTGTTTCAGCTTGCTTTCTGCTGTTTCAGCTTGCTTTCTGCTGTTTCAGCTTGCTTTCTGCTGTTTCAGCTTGCTTTCTGCTGTTTCAGCTTGCTTTCTGCTGTTTCAGCTTGCTTTCTGCTGTTTCAGCTTGCTTTCTGCTGTTTCAGCTTGCTTTCTGCTGTTTCAGCTTGCTTTCTGCTGTTTCAGCTTGCTTTCTGCTGTTTCAGCTTGCTTTCTGCTGTTTCAGCTTGCTTTCTGCTGTTTCAGCTTGCTTTCTGCTGTTTCAGCTTGCTTTCTGCTGTTTCAGCTTGCTTTCTGCTGTTTCAGCTTGCTTTCTGCTGTTTCAGCTTGCTTTCTGCTGTTTCAGCTTGCTTTCTGCTGTTTCAGCTTGCTTTCTGCTGTTTCAGCTTGCTTTCTGCTGTTTCAGCTTGCTTTCTGCTGTTTCAGCTTGCTTTCTGCTGTTTCAGCTTGCTTTCTGCTGTTTCAGCTTGCTTTCTGCTGTTTCAGCTTGCTTTCTGCTGTTTCAGCTTGCTTTCTGCTGTTTCAGCTTGCTTTCTGCTGTTTCAGCTTGCTTTCTGCTGTTTCAGCTTGCTTTCTGCTGTTTCAGCTTGCTTTCTGCTGTTTCAGCTTGCTTTCTGCTGTTTCAGCTTGCTTTCTGCTGTTTCAGCTTGCTTTCTGCTGTTTCAGCTTGCTTTCTGCTGTTTCAGCTTGCTTTCTGCTGTTTCAGCTTGCTTTCTGCTGTTTCAGCTTGCTTTCTGCTGTTTCAGCTTGCTTTCTGCTGTTTCAGCTTGCTTTCTGCTGTTTCAGCTTGCTTTCTGCTGTTTCAGCTTGCTTTCTGCTGTTTCAGCTTGCTTTCTGCTGTTTCAGCTTGCTTTCTGCTGTTTCAGCTTGCTTTCTGCTGTTTCAGCTTGCTTTCTGCTGTTTCAGCTTGCTTTCTGCTGTTTCAGCTTGCTTTCTGCTGTTTCAGCTTGCTTTCTGCTGTTTCAGCTTGCTTTCTGCTGTTTCAGCTTGCTTTCTGCTGTTTCAGCTTGCTTTCTGCTGTTTCAGCTTGCTTTCTGCTGTTTCAGCTTGCTTTCTGCTGTTTCAGCTTGCTTTCTGCTGTTTCAGCTTGCTTTCTGCTGTTTCAGCTTGCTTTCTGCTGTTTCAGCTTGCTTTCTGCTGTTTCAGCTTGCTTTCTGCTGTTTCAGCTTGCTTTCTGCTGTTTCAGCTTGCTTTCTGCTGTTTCAGCTTGCTTTCTGCTGTTTCAGCTTGCTTTCTGCTGTTTCAGCTTGCTTTCTGCTGTTTCAGCTTGCTTTCTGCTGTTTCAGCTTGCTTTCTGCTGTTTCAGCTTGCTTTCTGCTGTTTCAGCTTGCTTTCTGCTGTTTCAGCTTGCTTTCTGCTGTTTCAGCTTGCTTTCTGCTGTTTCAGCTTGCTTTCTGCTGTTTCAGCTTGCTTTCTGCTGTTTCAGCTTGCTTTCTGCTGTTTCAGCTTGCTTTCTGCTGTTTCAGCTTGCTTTCTGCTGTTTCAGCTTGCTTTCTGCTGTTTCAGCTTGCTTTCTGCTGTTTCAGCTTGCTTTCTGCTGTTTCAGCTTGCTTTCTGCTGTTTCAGCTTGCTTTCTGCTGTTTCAGCTTGCTTTCTGCTGTTTCAGCTTGCTTTCTGCTGTTTCAGCTTGCTTTCTGCTGTTTCAGCTTGCTTTCTGCTGTTTCAGCTTGCTTTCTGCTGTTTCAGCTTGCTTTCTGCTGTTTCAGCTTGCTTTCTGCTGTTTCAGCTTGCTTTCTGCTGTTTCAGCTTGCTTTCTGCTGTTTCAGCTTGCTTTCTGCTGTTTCAGCTTGCTTTCTGCTGTTTCAGCTTGCTTTCTGCTGTTTCAGCTTGCTTTCTGCTGTTTCAGCTTGCTTTCTGCTGTTTCAGCTTGCTTTCTGCTGTTTCAGCTTGCTTTCTGCTGTTTCAGCTTGCTTTCTGCTGTTTCAGCTTGCTTTCTGCTGTTTCAGCTTGCTTTCTGCTGTTTCAGCTTGCTTTCTGCTGTTTCAGCTTGCTTTCTGCTGTTTCAGCTTGCTTTCTGCTGTTTCAGCTTGCTTTCTGAAGCATGGAGCCCCACGTGAATGAGAAGGAATGAATGTGTCAAAGCTGATCTCGTTGCTGTCTGAAGCACTGCTGATGTGTGCACGTATATAGTTCCTGTACTTTAAAAAAGGAAATTAAAGAGTAATTGGGTTTTTTGTTTTGGTGGGTTTTGTGTTTTGGTTTTGTGGTTGTTTTGTTTTTTTGTGGGGGGAAGGTGAGGGGGTGAGAGTAGCCAAACAAATTACTAGAGAAATCAGATTTCCAGATGGGGAATATAACATCTGCTGTAACTATGAGGGGGATGGCTCTCAGTACATTTGAAGAAAATGTATTTCCATATGTAGAATCATTTGCTTTGGAAGAAAAGCGTCCTCAGTGCAAGTAGTTTACGTAGAATACAGAATTAACCAGGTTGGAAAAGACCTTTGAGATCATTGAGTCCAACCTGTCACCCAACACCATCTAATCAACTAAACCATGGCACTAAGTGCCTCATCCAGTCTTTTTTTAAACACCTCCAGTGATGGTGATTCCACCACCTCCCTGGGCAGTCCATTCCAAGGGCCAATCACTCTTTCTGTGAAGAATTTCTTCATAACCGCTCCTGTGGTGTGATGTATTTTGGCTTTTTGGAGAAAACAGTGTTGATAACATACCAATGTCTTGGTTATTGCTGAGCAGTGCTTGCATTTTTCAGCTTCCTGTACCAGCCCACCAAGCAAGTGCTTAAGCTAGGGATATTAAGAAGTTGGGAGGGGACACAGCTAAGACAGCTGTCCCCAACTGAGCAAAGGGATGTTTTGTACCATATGACATTGTGCTCAGCAATAAAGGCTGAGGGAAGAAGGTGGAAAGGGTGTGTGTGGAGGGGTGTGTTTGAAGTGCTGGCATTCATCTTTCCATGTCACCTTTATGTACTAAAGGACAACTGCTTTCCTGGAGACAACTGATTGCTTGTCAATGAGAAGCAGTTAATTAGTTTCGTATTTTGCTTTGCATGTTGGCATGGCTTTTGCTTTACTTATAAAATTGTCTTTATCTCTACCAACAAGTTTTCTCAATTCTACTTTTCCAGTTATCTTTCTGATCATACACAGAGGGGAATGAGCAAGTGGCTGTGTGGGACATAGCTGCCTACCAGGAATAAACCATGACATTTTGTAACAACTCTACTGGAGTTCATTAAAATGCTGCTACTAACACTGTAATACTCGGGGAAAGACTCCAGATAAATTTCTTGGTAACTTGCTTTATAGTCAGAGATCTGCAAAGGGCAGTCAACTTTGTCTTATTACACTGCTTGTTTCTGTCTACTTTCTCTAGTTGTCTTCCAATGAGAGTAATTGGGGATTTTATCTTTTAGCTGTAGAATATCCTGGCAAAGGAAGCTTAAGAAAAGAAAACACACTTACTGATGTCTGTCTTTCTGGGAACAGTCTCAACCCCTAACTTGCAAAATGAATACTGCATACTAGATGGAGACATTGCTGGTGTTTTGTCACAGGTGTTTTCATGTCACGGAGTGATGGATAAGTGTAGAGAAAATAAAATTTAGCCTTTATAATCGAAACTTTTTGCATGAATACCTCTTCAGTCTTACATCTTGTCATAGGCCTTTCATAAGGTCACTGATTATTCAAAAGATTGAGCATAAGCAAAGAGTAAGGAATCATATAAAAGTCCAGAAAATGTCTTAAAATACATTCTCCTCTATAGATAGTCATTAACATGACAGTTGAAGCATATTGCCAAGGCATATGTGGCCATAAATTTTATTGTTGAAGGATTTCCAAGCTCAATCAAGGCATTTTTTGGTTTTTCAGTTGTGAAGGAAGTAATTTATTAAAGAGTTATGTGATGATAGTATATTCTTCTGTTAAGCTATAGTAGGGGTCATTCTTCTTATAACAGTGTAAGTCCATTCCTTTTGGCAGAATTATTTTGTTAGGAATCTGCACCAATTTGCTTGTTTTATGTCTGTACACTATATTAAATTTAAAATTGGAGTTTAGATAACATGCTTTTCTCCAAATCTTCTTCCCTCACCCCACACTATCTGCTTGACCAGGTAGAATTTATGAAACTGGGGGTGTTGTTTTGCGGTAGATAAACCCTTTCTTAGTATTACGTTATATTTTAATATGAATAGATGATTTGCATATATTTCTTTTCTTTAATCAAATGATGCTTCCATTTGAGAAACTAGTAGCAGATTACTAGTGTCATCAGAAAGGGGCCCATAAGAGGAAGAGGCGTGGAAGAATATTGCTAATTCTGTAGAAATAATTGGGTTACCATGTGTTTCTGCTGCTGTCTACTTCTATTTTTTTTTCTGTGTGATTAAATAGTTACAGCTTGCTGATTATTATTTTTTTGAGTGTATCAATTGCAGTGCCTCTGTGCCAGAAGAGACCTGCCTTTTGAGCAGTCTTGTAACACTGGTGTAGAAAGATACTTTTTTAAAAAAATGTTTGGTCTCTAATGTACTGATTTAATTTATTGCCAAAATGTAGTTAAAGAGAAGACTTTAAAAGGAACCTTGGTAGTGAACTCAAGGATTTTAAAGGTGCTTTTCTGACTTAAGTTTAGGACTTCATTATTTTTTCTTCAATTATATTTAAGAATTTTATGTACTTTTGGCTTTACCTGTGAGGGACAGGGACTGCTGAAGACAGACTTGCATGGAATAAGAGGGACACTATTTTGTATCATCAGTTGTTGACTTTTTAAAAATCTTAAAATACCTTTAAAACACTGCATTTTTTTCGAAGAAAGTTTTCTTGCCCCACAGTGTTCATAGAGAGAGTACTGAAATGACTCTATGCTGAAACTTCACCATCTTCTCTTGTTCATATGTCAAGTAGAGAAGAGGAGGCAGTTCTCAGGAATCTGAGCTCAACATCCAATGAACAGTGTTTGGCTAATGTTCAGACTGCAGCAGATGCAAGCACTTCAACTGATAGACCCTGTGAGTCATTTCAAGGTGAGACTGCATAGTTGTTTTTCTGAAAATGTGGTTTTAAATGTAGTTACTTTGCTTGAGAGCAGTATTGTATCTACTTCTTTTCATCTGTTGGTACCAACAGAGAAAATTGAAGACAAGTGCTAGTGGTACTCAGGCATTGACCTTTAATGTCTTAAGTCCTGTGAAAGCCAAGAAGTAATCTTGCTGTATATGTATGAGCTCAGTGTTTATCAGTAACTAATAGGAAACTGGTCTAAGCTCTGTCTTTGGTTTAATGTCTGTTGAACAGTGAGGAAAATTACTTATAGCAGTAGAACTCTACTCAGCTATCAGAGTTACACCCAAAGAACAGTGGGAATTAATGATCCAGCAGTTCTCTTTCCCTCTTATTGCAACGGAAACCTCCTGGGTGTTGTAAAGCCATCAGAGGGCAAATATCAGTTCAGACACTTAGTACCCTGCTGAAGAACAATTTTTTTGTGTTTGTTTATGCAATGACTTAAAAATTTTGATGTGTAAGTAAGGGTGTTTTCTAAAGGGGTTGCAAAATGTGGGTACTATGTCAAAAGATGGAGTTGCAAAATTGGATAGCTGTGGTATTACTTGTGGATGAAAGGCTCAGTACATAAATATAGAGGTGTGTATTGCTTTGCATTGTAGCTCACCTAAAACCAAATTTTCCTTAAATGAAAGAGATTGTTAAACTCACTTGACATAAAAAGCATGTTTCCTGAGAGTATAAAAGCTTTTTCTAGGGAAAGTGTTCAGCTAGAGCTGTTACTCACAAATAAGAACAGGTGGTGCATGTAATGTGGGAGAGGAGGCTCAAGTCCTGAAAAAAGTTAGAAAAATGAGTAGTAAGATTAGAACTCTGTACCTACAGAGCACAAGAATTTTGACATGCAGAAAAACAAGCAAGTGTGGCAGGAGCTCAGATGTGTCAAGGAGGAGCAAGAGAAAAGTGAGGGAAAGCTAACTAGGAGAAGGAAGTCACCAGAGCTGTCATATCACTGTGGAAGCAGGCCCACAGTACCTGAAAAATGAGCAGGGCATGTCTGGTAACAGCTGACAACACAGTGGCACTGGGCAGGTCAATAGTGACAAGGCGGGTCTGAGGTCAAGGCAGTAGGTGAAATCTGTGAGCCAGGGTGTGCATCAGCTGGGCTATGTGCCCAGACATATACATGTCTGTAGTCTAGCTTGGGCTGGGAGCTGCTTAAAAACCTCCTCTTAAGAGCAACTCCTTAATGATGCAAGGGGAGCCTCTATTGAGCTGGCTTCTTTAAAGTTTTTCATAAGCACCTCTTTCTTCACAACAGTCTGGATCAACAGCTGGGTGCAGCTTAGCTCCTAGGAAGTAGCTCTGACCACATACAGCACAAAGGAAACATGGTGGAGGTGAAGGCAGATACTAGCTACTGAAGAGAAATACAGAGATGTTGTCTGAATATGCTGGCGAGAAGTTAAAAAGGCCAAAGAGCAGCTGGAGTTGAAACTCTTGAGAGATATGGGATGAAACAGGAAGGGTGGGGATGACAACTGAAAGATTAAAGTAAATGTGGGCCCACTGGTCAGTGGGCAAGGGGCTAGTGATAGACAAGGAAAAGGCAGAGCATGCCTAGTACCTTTTTTGCTTGTTCATACTGGTAAGATTGGTTCTTAGGCCTGACCAACAGGCCCCTGAGCCTAATGATAAAGTCTGTGGAAGAGTGAAGCATTGCCCACAGTAGATGATGATAGCTGGGGAGTCGTTAAGCCAGTTGTGTAATTGCATGTCAGTGGGACAAGTTGATGTGCATCCTGGGATGCTGGCTGATGTCATTGTGAGACTGGTCTCTATCCTCTTTGAGAAGTCACTGCAGTTGGGAGGTTCCTTGGTGACTGGGCATCAAATGTGTTTTCAAGAAGGAGAGTCTGGAACACTGTGGGTAAATCTTTCTGGAAACTCTTTCCAAGCATGTGAAGAACAAAAAGGGAATTGGGAATGCTAGGTCTTAATTTACCAAAGGCAAGTTGTGCAATCCAGTTGCCTTCTATGATGACACAACTGGATTGTGGACTCTTTGGTAAAAGGTAGTGACAAAGTCAAGTGAGCCCAGTGGAGGGTGCTGTGGTGGCCTAATGGGATGGAGATTGGAGTCAATACAGCTGACCAATATGATTGAGTATTGTTTCTTTATTGTCCCAGTATTGCAGGCCTATGGTGCGAGTATAGCACAGTAAAGTAAAGCATAGAAGAAGAAGAGAAAGGAAAGGCAGAAGTGCGTAGCAAGGGAACTTCTACAACTTATATAAACTCGGAGTGCCTTGTTGGCATGGCTTCATTGGTTCCCTATGAGTGACCACACATCGCACTATTATATATTATTGGTACAACTACTAACAACACACGAGGTTTGTTGATGCAAGTGCACGTCCTGTTGTCCCAAGGTAACTTTCTGTATTTATAGCTACCAGTGCCCTGTTTTAGTTACATGCTGCAGGCACAGCACTGTTTTGCTAAACTGCTAGCTGGCTCTGCACTTATGCTGAGCATGGCCTAACACCATGTCAGGCTCTAGGCCTACACTGCCAGATTGCTCACACTGCTCGTCGCTGGCATTGCCACAGTGGCCAGATGACTATGTAAGAGGAGTGACAGAGCTGAGTTTGTTCAGTCATAAAAGGAAGCTAAGAGGAAATCTTATTACTTCCAACTACCAAATGCAAAGAAGTAGTATAACAAAGACTGAGCTGTGCACTTTTTGGAGGTGCTTAGCAGTAGAGAAGGGACAACAAAGAATTTGTGGCAAAAGTAATTTCAACTGGATTAGGGAGGGAATTTTACCTTGGGGGTGATTGACCATTGACAATAGGCTGCTCAAAGAGTTCTGATATCTGTATCCTTGAGGGACCTGAAAACTAAACAACCTACTAGAAAACTTCATCTAATTGGGTCAAATTTTTAATGGGGTTTGAGCTAATGACTTCCAAAAATCCTTTCCAACATATAGCAGTCTAGAAATCTGTGTCATTGGGGGAGTAGTGGTGGTGTTTTGTTTTGTTTTGTATGGGTTTTTTGGGGGGTTTGGTTTGGTTTGGTTTTAAAAGCACAGAAGATTGGACATTTCAACTACTTGTGGTTCTGTTTGTTTGATACCCATTTTGTTGTTCTAGATCAGTGCTTTTAATGCTGGATTTTATCTAGTCAGTACTGACTAGACACATTTTCAAAAGGCTGATAAAGCATTACGCTTATTCTATAAAATGATAGCACTGAGAGCTAACTGTCCTTTTGAAATAGGAAACAAGCTATTTTCTGGATTTCCAATGAAAGCATGGTAAATCGTCATGACTATGGAGTTATTTCTTAAGCTAAAAATGCTTTCATTTGTAGTGAACCTATACCATTCCTTATAAATTAGGACCTGGCCAAATGAAGTTGGAGGTAAAGAGGAGAATTTAGTTGACCCGGTGATGTGTAACTGCTGATGGTTTACACCTGGTTCCTAATACAATGTTCTTCAGTTCAACGAACCGAACACTTTTGATAGAGAATCCTAATACAAGTTCTTATCTGTAGAGCTCATGGGAAAGAGAGCATGGAGCAAAAAGAACAGCTCTTTTATTTAGAGTTTTTGCAACAAAGCAACAAGGCTGTTCTTGAAATTAACAGCACACTGTTAATTTTCTGTTGGAGGCAAGCAAATGCTATGGTACTTCAGAAAGGCTTCTGCTTTCATTAATGTCCTACAAATGAGTACTTGAATAGAATAGAATAAACCAGGTTGGAAGAGACCTTCAAGATCATCGCTTCCAACCTATCATCCAACACCACCTAATCAACTAACCCATGCAATCAAGCACCCTGTCAAGTCTCCTCCTGAACACCTCCACTGATGGCGATTCCACCACCTCCCCGGGCAGCCCATTCCAATGGGCAATCACTCTCTCTGTGTAAAACTTCCTCCTGACCTCCAGCCTGAACCTCCCCTGGTGCAGCCTGAGACTGTGTCCTCTTGTTCTGGTGCTGGCTGCCTGGGAGAAGAGACCAACCTCTGCCTGTTTACAACCCCCCTTCAGGTAGTTGTAGAGAGCAATAAGGTCACCCCTGAGTCTCCTCCTCTCCAGGCTAAGCAGCCCCAGCTCCTTCAGCCTCTCCTCATAGGGCTTGTGTTCCAAGCCCCTCACCAACTTTGTTGCCCTTCTCTGGACACGCCCCAGCAAGTCAACATCCTTCCTAAACTGAGGGGCCCAGAACTGGACACAGTACTCGAGGTGTGGCCTAACCAGTGCAGTGTACAGGGGCAGAATGACCTCCCTGCTCCTGCTGGCCATACTGTTCTTGATGCAGGCCAGGATGCCATTGGCCCTCCTGGCTGCCTGGGCACACTGCAGGCTCATGTTCATCCTACCATCAACCAGCACCCCCAGGTCCCTCTCTGCCTGGCCGCTCTCCAGCCACTCTGACCCTAGCCTGTAGCACTGCATAGGGTTGTTGTGGCCAATGTGCAGAACCCGGCACTTGGATGTGTTCAATCTCGTGCCGTTGGATTCTGCCCATCTGTCCAGCCTGTCGAGGTCTCTCTGCAGAGCCTCTCTACCCTCCAGGCAGATCAACCCCTGCCCCCAGCTTGGTTTTGTCCGCAAATTTACTGATGATGGACTCAGTGCCCTCATCCAGATCATCAATAAAGATGTTAAAGAGGATGGGGCCCAGCACTGATCCCTGGGGGACTCAACTGGCCGCCAGCTGGATATGGCACCATTCACCACCACTCTCTGGGCTCGGCCCTCCAGCCAGTTCCTAACCTATTGCAGTGTGCTCTCATCCAAGCCTTGGGCTGAAAGCTTGGCCAGGAGTTTGCTATGGGGGACGGTGTCCAAGGCCTTGCTGAGGTCCAGGTAGACTACATCCACAGGCCTCCCCACATCTACCAGGCGGGTCACCTGATCGTAGAAGGAGATCAGGTTGGTCAGGCAGGACCTGCCCTTCCTAAATCCATGCTGGCTAGGCCTGATCCCTTGGCCATCCTGTAAGTGCTGTGTGATTGCACTCCGGATGACCTGTTCCATGATCTTGCCTGGCACTGAGGTCAGGCTGACAGGCCTATAATTCCATGGCTCATCCAACTGCATGATGATTGTTGTTGTTAATATTATTAAAACAGAATGGCAATGATAAACTCATAGGAAAAAGAGAAATCAGTTACCCATCTGTGAAACCATAAGGTAATGTAAACATTCTTCTCTGGTTGTGTTTTCATTTAAATTTAAGGAGCTCTTGCATAAGTGATCATTTGCAGGTTGTAATTTTGTGGCATTGGACACCGAAAGCACGCAGTTAGTGATAGGATATAAGATTTGGAGCTATATATTGTGTGGCCTTGGAAGAGGAAAAACAGGTATCCATTGAATGATTTTTTTTTTTTTCCTTTTTTATCATGTACTATTTAAAGTAACTTCTTTCTAGTAAATCAAAGGTTATGCACATCAGTTTCTTTTAAGTAGCAGCAGTCTATAATATGGATAATGGAAAATGAGAGGGTTGGAGTTGTTTTGGTGTAAATACAAACTCCTTCATAGTTTGCAAGTGATTATTTCACACCTGCGAAATCACCTGAAAAAAATGAACGTCTATAAGGAATCGAGGATTTGTTTAAAAAGAAGCTGGGTTAAAGTTTTAAGTGTTTTCTAACGTTTGCAGCTTTTACTATAAATCTCATCATTGCATTCTATTTGCCTTTGATGGTTATTTTCAGATTGTGAAAATTCTGTGACCAATATGCATGAGTGTTAAACCCCTGCCAAGATTCTTGATTATTGGAATGCAGTTTGCAGTATTGCTTAAAATGCCTGCATTTGGAAGCACAGGAGACACTTACTCCCATAAAATTTAAAGTGCATACTTTTATATCCTGTAAATATTTGCATCTATATGCGTCTTTTGAGATCAAGTCGAAGTTGAGATGCTTAGGGACCCCTGTTAATGACCCGTGTTCTTAATTAATTGTGGAAAATAAATCATTTAGTATCAGAAATGGTTGTCCTCTAAAGCTCCCCACATACTTACAATAAGATCCAGAATAAGAGACTGAAGGCAAGTTTTGAGAGATGTGCTATGCTCTGTGACTATAAAGTCATCTTCTGAATGGTGTTTACATTTTCTTGGAATGGTAGTTCTGCTTGAAATAGAGAAAACATGTTGAGGTGCCATGCCTTTTCTGAACCCCAAGGAAGAAGGATAGTGTCTTGTATGTTATTTCTTGAAAATAGAATTTTTAATTTATTTTATTTTTTGTTATAGCAACCTAAAAAGACCCAACCACATGTTGTTTCTACTTAAGAAACCTAGCCTTTGGCTTCTAATTGTCCTGAATTGGTAGAACAGGGGGAAATGTCTGAAGTACTTGCTGAGAAAGTGAATATAAGGGAAATAGTTTTGCGCACAGAGAGAATTTAAGTTTTTGATTGAAGTGTCTAGAGGACAAAACTTGTCTAAAGAAATATGCATGGCAGCCCTGGCTTTTACTTGATTGAGTTGATCAAGTGTGTATGTTTGAGAAATTAAACTCACAGTATACAATGAAGTAAACAGCTTTAGAGAATTGTTAAACAATTCAGCTTCATTTTAGTTAATTACTCAGAAAAGCTGTCTGTTGTGAATAAACTAAAGAGCAATGGAGGTTATAATTATTATACAACAAAGTGTTGTCAGACATTCTTATCTTCCCCTCACAAGTATTTAAAAATTCTTTCTTTACAGGCTATATTACAACGTAATTATACTGTGAATACAGGACTGGAGTTTGGGGGAAGAAGGGAGAGAAAAACAAACAAAACCCCCAAACAAACAAGTAACCCTCCACCCCCAAATAACTGTTCAGTCTGAGTGGGCTGAAAGTACACTACCTGTAACTCCTGTTGTGACAGAAACGGCCTTGTAGGGCAGGCTCCAGTTCCCCGCAAATGCTGGTTTGGTTTGGTTTATTTTCTGCTGGGTGGCAGATTATTTCCTTTTTCTAGTATCATTGGGTATTTCTTCTTCCCAAAACCTGCACTTTTGACCTGGCCAGTTTTCACACATCTTGGTGCCTCACCCTTCTCTTCCAATACACAAGGATTGAACCCCACCATCCTCAGCAATACCCCTTGCAAAAGCCAAATATAACATTCTCACAAGGTGGGCCTCCTTTGCACCCTGATGCAGCAAAGGCAGAAAGAAGGAAAACTAATATCCAATATGCTTATATAAAGTCAATCAGGATCACTTACGAAAGCAATATTCAGTTTGGAAAATTCTGGTCAATCCAAGATGTGATGTTGAGAGCAGCAGTCAGGAAATTTTATAATCCAAAAATTAAGTTCTTGATATAATTTTGTAAAGCCAAGGGAAAATACAATAGGAACTGTGAGAAACTGGTTATAATATTTGGCTTTCGCAAGGTGAATTACTGGGGACCGTGGGGCTCGATCGTTGGGCTGATTGGTTGGTTATGGTCTGTATTGTGTGGGGTATTGGGAGAGAAAGGTGAGGCGCCAACATGTCTAAAGACTGGCCAGGTCAAAAGTGCAGGTTTTGTCTCAGTCCTGATGGAGCGGGGTGGGAGCGTGCTGGGGAATATATGAATATGTACGTTTTAATATATGAATATGTATGTTTGCCGTCTATATAAGTTCACCTTGTGTTGTTAGGGTGCGCCTCTAGCAAACTCGCTATGCGCCCAGCGCTGTGTTGCCTTTATTTTATAATAAACTGGTTATAAATTTCAGCAGTGAGTTTGTTTCTCACAATTTGGTGACCCGTACATGATTACCCTGTCTGCAACGGCTTTCGGGACCCTTCAGAAGGGGGGGTGCCCCCGCCGATTTCAGCGGCCCAGAAGGAGGACCCTGGAAGCCTCTCGGAACACGGGTAGATGATCCAGCCGACATTATAAGATAAAGGCAAGGGAAGGAGCTCCCAGAAGTTGCCTGTAATTCTTGTGCACAAAGACCTGGGCAAGAAAAGGGCTGTAAGTATTGTCCGGTTGGGTGGGTATTGAAGTCAGTGAGAGTGTGTGCGTGCGTGAGACATGGACTGGACAGTCCGAATCCACGAAGTGATTGCAGAGTCCTTCTAACTGCATTTCCAAGCACCCGTGAGGGACTTGGCCAGTGAAGGGACGAAGCGGTTGGTGATGGAAAGCGTGGACCTCGGGAAATGGGGCAAGGGTCAGGTGTAGACCAGCCCTGGGAAACATGGGAGCAACAAGGGTACCCAGGGATATACCCCCGGACAGTCCTCTGGGGTAGCCTATTGGAGGCACAATACGCAGGGTTAGGATAAGGCAAAAAGGATAATGGAGGAAGGGCCTAGAGAGAAAAGTAGATTGTGAGAAGGTTGGGCATTTGAAATGAGAGTGCCCAAGGAGAAGAGAGATCTTAAGGATTTTTTTTAAGCTTAGTTGGATCGGCTCTGGGCGGGCCTGGAGCAGGGCCATTAGGGCAGGGACTGCGCGTAGAGCAGCCGGAGCTGCCAGGCCAGTGTCAGTGTTTGCACCAGCACCTGCGGTAGTGCGGCGGGAGAGGCGCTGGCACAGATGCGGGCGGAGCAGGAGCTGTTGTGGGGAGAGCTATAGTGGATGAGCCGTGCCCACCAGGGACTGGCAAAGGATCAGGCCCAGGAGGTGGCCAGGCTCAGGTCTGAGAAGGAGGGTTACTCGTGTTACCAAGGTTCCTAGAGGGGGTGTGGAGAGCGAATTTTAGGGGCAAAAGGGGAAAGGTTTAAAGTCCTGGTAGCTAAGGATGTTAAATTGGAGACTGAAGCTAGAATTGGGCTAGGGTATATCTTAGTGTAGTACCAAGTGCAAGACATAATTTACTAGGGAGAGAGAGTTCAGTTGGACATAAGGGTAGTTCTGGAAGAGGGGCAGATGACAGTCAGAAGAAAGTAGAGGGGGGTTAGGTGTAGATAACCTGTTGAGGATTGTTGGGATGTTGTGGATTGTGGATAGTCAGTTGGGTTTTCTTTCTGAAGAATTGGTGGGTGTGATGTATGGAGTAATAATTCATGTCAATCAGGTGATGCATGGGATCCAGGCCTGGGTAGGGGTCCTGGCTATGGGGTCCTGGAATTTCACTGTGGGTGGGTATTCCAGGATTCTGGATGGTAGTCAGGTGGTCTTCACAGCCCTGGAGAATTCGGGCTGTGAAGGGGCAGCGTTGTTTCCACAGTCTAGGGGTTGTGGAGACTGGTCGTCCGTAGGGATCGGGTGACCAGCGCTGCGTCCCAGTGGTGAGGGACGCGGTTTCAGGGGTTTTGGTATCCTGCAGTCCGGTTTCTAGAGGGGCCTGGGCCATGGGGGCCTGCGTCACGGTGGCAGTCGCGGGTTTGACGTCCTGGTTTCCGGTGTTCCGGCGGTGGAGGACCCGGGTTCAGGAGTTTTTCATATCCTGCGGTCGGTTCCTTAGCGGGGGCTTGAACTGTGGGGGCCTGCGTCGTGGTTACGCTTGTGGGTTTGACGTCCCGGTTTCTGGGGGGGACCTCAGTTTGAGGGACCTGGTTCTGGAAGTTTTTTTTTCCTATGGTTTCAGGCTTCCGCAGGAGGGCAGGGACCTGGGCTGTGGCGTGTGAGGGTTTTTTTTGCGGTTTGACTTTGCAAGTGAAGGGAGGTCAGTCGTTTGCAGGGAGCGGGCTAGTGGCTCAGAGCCAGCGCTTCAACTGCCGCTGCTTGGTTTTGATCCCTGGGCAGTGATTAGTGATCAGGAGAATGGGACAAAAGCAAGTCATCAGAACTCCCTCCCATTCCCATCCCGGAGAGCGTGTTAGGGATCATGTTACAGTATTGGGATGATGACGATTTGAGAAAAGGAAAATCAAAGAAAAAAAGGTTTATCTTTTGATGATTGGATTTGCCAAGCTTTGAACCATCATGTGAGTTCTAAAAAGTGTTTTAGTAGGGAAGAAGCTGAATATGCTGCTGTTTGGATTAGGGCTTCACACCCTACTCCTGTTCCCATATTTACATTAACAACTGAGAATAAGGACAAAGACAAGGAAAAGGCAGACAGGCTGGCATGAGAATATGGGAGAGGTAACATCGGGGGGGGGGGGGGGGGGGGGGGGCCACGAAGAAATCAGAAGTGGCCTAATCAATATCCTCAGTGGGACCATCAACAGCTTCAAGGGAGACAGAATATGGGAGGTAATACAAGGAATTAAAGAAGCTGTGTCCAGAAATTTTGATAAAGCCTTTAGTGAGCATCACAGGAAGCCTCCTACGGAGTGGATGGTAAGATTAAAGAGAAAAGATCAAGGATTGGCAAGACAGAGGTTTAGAGGAACTACTACATGAAGCTCAGAAGGTGTTTGTAAGGAGGGATGAAGAGCAAAAGCCATAATGTTGATAACTCCTGTAAGGGAAAGTCAGAAATCAGGCAGCTGCTCAGATGTCTGGGGTACTGTTGATAGTAATATTAAATGGAGTCCAGAAGATTATGAGTGATTGGATAAATAAAAAGAATGTTAATTGATGCTCTGTTTTAAATTTGCCTGACATAGACAAAACATTTGATCTTTGTGTACATCTATATCGGGTGTTGACCCAGGACTGGACTGGAAGTAAAAATCCTTTTAGAATAAACCTTTATTTATTTTTATTTAGAATAAACCAAACCAGGTTAGAAGAGACCTTCAAGATCATCACGTCCAACCCGTCAACCAATCCAACCCACCCAAACAGCTAACCCGTGGCACCAAGTACCCCATCAAGTCTTCTCCTGAACACCTCCAATGACGGCGACTCCACCACCTCCCTGGGCAGTCCATTCCAATGGGCAATCACTCTTTCTGTATAGAACTTCTTCCTAATATCCAACCTGAACCTCCCCTGGCACAGCCTAAGACTATGTCCTCTTGTTCTGGTACTGGCTGCCTGGGAGAAGAGACCATCATCCGCCTGTCTACCACCTCCCTTCAGGTAGTTGTAGAGAGTGATAAGGTCACCCCTGAGTCTCCTCTTCTCCAGGCTGAGCAGGCCCAGCTCCCTCAGTCTTTCCTCATAGGGCTTGTGTTCCAAACCCCTCACCAACTTTGTTGCTCTTCTCTGGACTCGTTCCAGCAAGTCAACATCTTTCCTAAACTGAGGGGCGCAGAACTGGACACAGTGCTCGAGGTGTGGCCTAACCAGTGCAGTATACAGGGGCAGAATGACCTCCCTGCTCCTGCTGGCCACAGTGTTCCTGATACAGGCCAGGATGCCATTGGCCCTCCTGGCTGCCTGGGCACACTGCAGGCTCATGTTCATCCTACCATCAACCAGTACCCCCAGGTCCCTCTCTGCCTGGCTGCTCTCCAGCCACTCTGACCCCAGCCTGTAGCACTGCATGGGGTTGTTGTGGCCAATGTGCAGAACCCGGCACTTGGATGTGTTAAATCTCATGCCGTTGGATTCTGCCCATCTGTCCAGCCTGTCGAGGTCCCTCTGCAGAGCCTCTCTACCCTCCAGCAGATCAACTCCTGCCCCCAGCTTGGTATCATCAGCAAATTTACTGATGATGGACTCAGTGCCCTCATCCAGATGGAGAGGCTGAGGGAGCTGGGATTGTTTAGCCTGGAGAAGAGGAGGCTCAGGGGTGACCTTATTGCCCTCTACAACTACCTGAAGGGTGGTTGTAGCCAGGAGGGAGTTGGCCTCTTCTCCCAGGCAACCAGCACCAGAACAAGGGGACACAGTCTCAAGCTGCGCCAGGGGAGGTTCAGACTCGAGGTGAGGAGGAAGTTCTTCACCGAGCGAGTCATTCGGCATTGGAATGGGTTGCCCAGGGAGGTGGTTGAGTCATCGACCCTGGAGGCGTTCAAGGGGAGATTGGACGTGGCACTTGGTGCCATGGTCTAGTCATGGGGTCTGCGGTGTCAGGTTGGACTCGATGATCCTCGAGGTCCTTTCCAACCTAAGTGATACTGTGATACTGTGATCCAGATCATCAATAAAGATGTTAAAGAGCATGGGGCCCAGCACTGATCCTTGGGGCACACCACTAGTGACTGGTTGCCAGCTGGATGTGGCACCATTCACCACCACTCTCTGGGCTCGGCCCTCCAGCCAGTTCCTAACCCATCGCAGTGTGCTCCCGTCCAAGCCATGGGCTGACAGCTTGGCCAGGAGTTTGCTATGGGGGACGGTGTCCAAGGCCTTGCTGAGGTCCAGGTAGACTACATCCACAGGCCTCCCCACATCTATCAGGTGGGTCACCTGATCGTAGAAGGAGATCAGGTTGGTCAGGCAGGACCTGCCCTTCCTAAATCCATGCTGGCTAGGCCTGATCCCTTGGCCATCCTGTAAGTGTTGTGTTATTGCACTCAGGATGACTTGTTCCATGATCTTGCCTGGCACTGAGGTCAGGCTGACAGGCCTATAATTCCCTGGCTCATCCAACCGGCCCTTCTTATGGATGGGCACAATGTTGGGCAGCTTCCAGTCCTCTGGGACCTCTCCAGTGAGCCAGGACTGGTGGAAAATGATGGATAGTGGCTTGGCCAGCTCATCTGCCAGCTCTCTCAGCACCCTAGGATGAATCCCATCTGGTCCCATGGACTTGTGGGGATCCAAGCTGCTATGGAGAGTTCCAACCACCTCCTCATTGAACATAGGGAAACTCTGCAGCTCCCTGGCTCCTTCTGCCAGCTCTGCAGGCCAGCTCTCAGGAAAACATTCTGTGCTTCTAGTAAAAATTGAGGCAAAGAAGGTGTTAAGTATCTCTGCCTTTTCCTCATCCCTTGATACAACATTTCCCTCCATGTCAACCAAGGAGTGGAGGTTGTCCTTTCCCTTCCTCTTGCTATTAATGTATTTATAGAAGGACTTTTTGTTGTCCTTCACAGTAGAGGCCAATTTAAGCTCCAAGTGTGCTTTTGCCTCCCTAATTTTCTTCCTACATGATTTGGCAACATCCTTAAACATTCCATGGGTTGCCTCCCCTCTCTTCCAAAGGTGATACACCCTCTTTTTTTCCCTTAGTTCATTAACCATCCAGGCTGGCCGTCTGCCCTGGCGGCTCATCTTCCGGCACATTGGCACAGCCTGTCCCTCAGCCTTCAACAATTCTTCCTTGAAGTAGGTCCAGCTCTGCTAGACCCCTTTATTATTGAGGGCTTTATCCCAAGGGACCCTCTGAATTAGTTCCTTGAGTAACCCGAAGTCTGCCCTCCGGAAGTCCAGAGTGGAGGTCTTCTTGCTGCCCCTCTTAGCTTGACCAAAAACCGAGAATTCAAGTATCTCGTGGTCACTGGATCCTAAACACCCTCCAACCACCACATAACCCACCAGCCCTTCCCTGTTGGTGAAGAGGAGGTCAAGCATAGCCTTGCCCCTGGTAGGCTCTCGCAGCACCTGGGATAAGAAGCTGTCCTCCATGCATTCTAAGAACCTCCTAGACTGTCTGCTCTCTGCTGTGTTGAGATCCCAGCAGATGTCGGGCAAGTTAAAGTCACCCATGAGAACAAGGTCCGGAGATCTTGAGACAGCCCTAAGCTGCCTATAGAATGCTTCATCAACATCTTCCTCCTGGTTGGGTGGTCTATAACAGACTCCAACCAGGGTGTCTGCCCTGCCAGTCTTCCTTCTAATTCTTACCCACAAGCACTCAACCCGATCGTCCCTAATCTCCTTCTCAATGGCATCTAGTGCCTTCCTGATGTACAGGGCCACCCCTCCACCCCTTCTTCCTTGCCTGTCTCTCCTGAAGAGCTTGTAACCGTCAATTGCAGCGCTCCAGTCATGTTGCATCAAGGCTTCCAGCTCCTCTTGTTTGTTACCCATGCTTCGTGCATTAGTGTACATGCACTTCAGCTGGGCTGCTGGTTTCACCTCTGACTCTAGCTTGTCGCCCCCAGACTCTTGCCTGAGGGGACTAGTTTCAGCCCCTTCCCCCTTCGAAACTAGTTTAAAGCCCTGTCGATGAGACCTGCCTATTCCCTTCTCAGGATCTTTTTACCTTTGGGGGACAGGCCGTTCTCATATACTGTGACCTTTCCCCTTCTCTGGGACAGATGTACTCCATCTCTTGCCAGCTGGCCTGGTGCAGTAGAAAGTTTCCCAATATCAAAAAAAAAACAAAATTCTTTTGACTGCACCAGCCTCTAAGCCACTTGTTAACTATAGCTGCTGACCTGTTCCTTACTGTATTCCCTCCTGCAGTTAAGGGTATTGATGGAAAAAATTATTTGTGCCCCTGACCCCTCAACCAGGCCTCCCAGGGCCCTGAAGTCATCTTTGATAGCCCTGGGAGTTCTGGTTGCAACATCATCATTCCCTAACTGCATAACTAGTAAAGGGTAGTAGTCAGAGGGCTGCACCAGTCTAGGCAGCCTACTGGCAACATCATTAACTTGGGCTCCTGGCAGACAACAGAGTTCCCTATGAGATGGGTCAGGCCGACATATAGGGCCCTCCATTCCCCTCAGAAGTGAATCACCAATAACAATAACCCTCCTCTTTTTTTTGAGGGAACAGGTCCTGATGCCAGCAGAAGACTGTTTGACCTTAGGCTGCTTTGCCTTAGGCTGTTTAACCTTAGGCTGCTTAGCCTTAGGGAGAACCCCAGATGGTGTGTCCTCCGGCATCAGGACCACCTCACCTTCAATCTCCAGTGCTCCATATCTGTTTTCCAAGAGCAGCTGGGAAGGTGCGGGGAGGCAAGGAGGTTTAACTTTGCGTCTTTTGAGAGGAACCTGCGTCCATTCCCCTCTGCTTTTTGAATAACCAGCCTCTGCTGGGGGAGCCTGCAGAGCCTCCTTACTCCGATTCACCTCTTTCCTCCTCTGGTTCACCTCTTTCCTCCTTTGGTCCATCTCCTTCCTCCTCTGGTTCATCTCTTTCCTCCATTTCCTTACATTTCTAAGGCTAGCAACCTTATCCCTCAGTCTGGCCACCATATTAAGCAGATAGTCAACCTGCTCACACCTTATACAAGAGTTGCCCCCACTACCCTGCATCTCAAGTGCCAGGCTCCAGCATTCTCTACAGCCAGATACCTGGACAGCTATGTGCTTCTGTTCTACCTCGGTCTGGGTCGACACTGATTTTTTTAGGGAGATTTTGCTGCGAGTTACAACCATGCCTGTCCCTGGCCACAGCACCTACTGCCAATAAAAAAAAAAAAAAAAAAAAAAAAGGTGGGGCGGCACGTGAGAGCACAAGAGAATACGGGCTGCCCGACGAAGAGAGCCCGTGCAAGCCGCAGCTGTGCCTTTTAAATACAGCCGCTCCCGCCGCTGGGATCACAAGTCTGACCACGTGAAAGGGCGGCTGCTCCTTCCTCGCGGCAAAACTCGGCAGCGATGAGAGCAGCGGCTGGTCCCCGGCGGTTGCTGGTCTTGGTGCTGTCCTGAGCGAGCTGCCCAACACCTGTAGGGCATTGTTCCAAGTTATTAGATTCTGTAAGTAGGTGAGGGCCAATTTGCTTATCAGCGGCCCTTATTAGTAGAGGAGGCCCAGAAAGCAACTTTTTATTTTGTTCTGGTCTCAGATTCCCACCTTTGGGATTCCTGATGTATATGGGATTGAAGCTGGGGGTAAAGTGTTAATAACAACTTGGAAAGGAGAGTCATTAATTTCCCCCTGGGAAGGATCTTTTCTTGGTTTTGTTAACAACAGATCCAGCTGTCCGTACTGCAGAACAAGGGTGGACACATGCTTCGGGAGTAAAAGGACCACTTCAGGAACACCTCAGTCTGAAGTCTCTGGAACTAGTGAGACAAACCCACCTTTTGAAACATCTGACATTGTGTGACATTGAATCTGCATTGCAAGAAAATATCAAGGATTTCATTCTGTGTATAAAAGATCCTGGGACTTGATGTCATTGGGGATGGGTAAAGTGTAATAGTAATGGTAAACTGATTATTTAGAAAAGTGATGGTAAATTTTTCTGCTGCACTATAATGATGTGCTGAGAGTGTGTGTGGTTATAAATGTATGCTGTTGTAGTTATGTAATTAGGTTTCCTGTGGGTTCAAAAACTTTAACTTCTTGATTATAAAATGTAAATTGGCTTGTTGGAACAATTGTAACATTGATCTATATGGTTATAATTTGAAGTGATTAGGACAGAGGATTCATCTATGTTCTTTGTGTTAAAGCACCAAAAACTGTTCGGCTAGTGGGACCACAGAGACTGCAATACAGCCAACAAAGGATTGAATGGACTGTGGTACCCCAAATGGAGGAATATGGTCATGATATGAGTTCCAGTATCAGAATAGGAGTGGTAATGGTCCTTGCCTGAAAACATCACAAACTAGAAACAGGTTGGGGTTTGAAATTGGTACAACTTCCCTGGACGAGGGAAGGAGACACGGTCCAAGCAGAGCATTGGTGGGGATTGAAGGAGGCAAGACCGGGTAGACCTCTGTAATTGCCATGAAGAAGATCTAGAACCATGGCTGTGGGCAGCAACCCCATAGGCCATGTGAGTGGAGTTGCAAGTCAAACCGGACTCCTAATTCCCAGGATTAACCACTCAGAGGGAGAACCCAGACATTGGTATATATAGCATAGCCACTCTCTGTGTATGGTACCTAGTAAAGTAAAAGAGGAAATATTTTCAGGCACGGAACATCAGTTGTTATTCCATTCTCTTTACCAGGAAGTTTAAATTGGAATCCTTTTGCTTGTTGTAGAATTGTTGCCAAGTTAGGTTAGTATGGCTCAAGCCAAATGTAGTAGAAAGAAGGGGAGGGATTGTGGGAAACTGGTTATGATATTTGGCTTTCGCAAGGGGAATTACTGGGGACCGGGGGGAGGGGCCGATCGTTCGGCCTGGATTGTTGGGCTGATGGTCTGTATTGTGTGGGGTATTGGGAGGGAAAGGGGAGGTGCCAACAGGTCTAAAGACTGGCCAGGTCAAAAGTGCAGGTTTTGTCTGTCCTGATGGAGCGGGGTGGGAGCATGCTGGGGGATATATGAATATGTATGTTTTAATATATTAATATGTATGTTTGCCGTCTATATCAGTTCACCTCGTGTTGTTAGGGTGCGCCTCTAGCAAACTCGCTATGCGCCCAGCGCTGTGTTGCCTTTATTTTATAATAAACTGGTTATAAATTTCAGCAGTGAGTTTGTTTCTCACAATTTGGTGACCCGTACGTGATTACCCTGTCTGCAACGGCTTTCAGGACCCTTCAGAAGGGGGGGCATCCCCGCCGATTTCGGCGGCCCAGAAGGAGGACCCTGGAAGCCTCTCGGAACACGGGTAGATGATCCAGCCGACATTATAAGATAAAGGCAAGGGAAGGAGCTCCCAGAAGTTGCCTGTAATTCTTGTGCACAAAGACCTGGGCAAGAAAAGGGCTGTAAGTATTGTCCGGTTGGGTGGGTATTGAAGTCAGTGAGAGTGTGTGCGTGCGTGAGACATGGACTGGACAGTCCGAATCCACGAAGTGATTGCGGCGTCCTCCTAACTGCGTTTCCAAGCACCCGTGAGGGACTTGGCCAGTGAAGGGACGAAGCGGTTGGTGATGGAAAGCGTGGACCTCGGGAAATGGGGCAAGGGTCAGGTGTAGACCAGCCCTGGGAAACATGGGAGCAACAAGGGTACCCAGGGATATACCCCCGGACAGTCCTCTGGGGTAGCCTATTAGAGGCACAATACGCAGGACAAGGATAAGGCAGAAAGGAAAAGTAGATTGTGGGAGAGATCTTAAGGGTTTGGTTTTTTTTTAAGCTTAGTTGGATCAGCTACGGGCGGGCCTGGAGCCAGGACCATTAGGGTAGGGGCTGCACGTAGAGCAGCCGGAGCTGCAAGTCACTGTTTGCACCAGCACCTGCAGTAGTGCGGCGGGCGGAGCAGGAGCTGTTGCGGGGAGAGCTGTAGTGGCTGAGCCGTGCCCACCAGGGACTGGTAAAGGATCAGGCCCAGGAGGTGGCTAGGCTCAGGTTGGAGAAGGAGGGTTGTTCGTGTTACCAAGGTTCCTAGAGGGGGTGTGGAGAGCGAGTTTTAGGGGCAAAAGGGGAAAGGTTTAAAGTCCCGGTAGCTAAGGAGGGGTCCTGGCTACGGGGTCCCGGAATTTCACTGTGGGTGGGGATTCCCGGATTCTGGATGATAGTCAGGTGGTCTTCACAGCTCTGGTTTCGGGCTGTGAAGGGGCAGCATTGTTTCTTCGGTCTGGGGGCTGTGGAGACTGGTCATCCGTAGGGATCGGGCGACCGGCGCTGTGTCCCGGTTTTCTGCGTCCCGGTGGTGAGGGGCCTGGTTCCCGGGTTTTGGTATCCTGCGGTCCGGTTTCTGGAGGGGCCTGGGCCGTGGGGGCCTGCATCGCGGTGGCGGTCGTGGGTTTGACGTCCTGGTTTCCAGTGTTCTGGCGGTGCGAGACCCGGGTTCAGGAGTTTTTCGTATCCTGCGGTCGGTTCCTTAGGGGGGCTTGAACTGTGGGGGCCCGCGTCGCGGTGGTGGTCGCGGGTCTGACGTCCTGGTTTTTAGGGGGGCACCTCGGTTTGAGGGACCTGCTTCGGGAAGGTTTTCTTCCGTGGTTTCAGGTTTCCGCAGGAGGGTGGGGACCTGGCTGCCACGGGTGAGGTTTTTTTTGCGGTTTGACTTTGCAGGGGATCGGCACAGTGAGGGGGGGGTCGGTCATTCGCAGGGAGTGGGCTAGTGGCTCGGAGCTGGCGTTTCAACTGCCGCCGCTCGGTTTTGACCCCCGGGCAGTAACTAGTGATCACGAGAATGGGACAAAAGCAAGTCATCAGAACTCCCTCCCATTCCCATCTCGGAGAGCGCCTTAGGGATCATATTATAAAAAAATGGTTTAAGCTGAATATGCTGCTGTTTGGATCAGGGCTTCACGCCCTACCCCTGTTCCCAAATTTAAGGACAAAGACAAGGAAAAGGCAGAAAGGCTGGTGTGAGAATATGGGAGAGGTAAAATCAGAGTGGGGGGGCCACCAAGAAATCAGAAGTGGCCTAATCAAGTGTGGAGACACGGAACTCCAGAGAGGATTGAGTCAGACAACGGAACTCATTTCAAGAACAACCTTGTAAAGAACTGGGCAAAAGAGCACAGTATTGAGTGGATATTCCATATTCCCTACTATGCACCAGCTTCAGGGAAGATTGAACGCTACAACGGTTTGTTGAAGACCACTCTTAAAGCCATGGGGGGTGGATCTTTGAAAAACTGGGAAAAACATTTAGCACAAGCAACCTGGCTGGTAAATAGTAGAGGTTCAGTGAACCGAGCTGGACCTGCACATCCAGATTTGCTACAGAAAGTAGAAGGTGATAGAGTTCCTGCTGTTAGAGAAAAGAATCTGTTCGGTAAAACTGTTTGGGTATTTTCACCCTCAGGAGAGGCTAGACCTGTCCGAGGGGTGGTTTCAGCTGAAGGTCCAGGTCACACTTATTGGGTAATGCAGGAGAATGGTGAAATTCAGTGTATTCCACAAAGAAATTTAACTTTAGCTGAAAGAGTTTAATTTCAAAGTGCTGTACAGCTACATCGCGTCCAAAGGAAGAATCAACAAGGAATCTACGGTGCACGAACCCTGAGAACCCTGAGAGCCCTGAGTCAACTAAGAGACCCTGAGAATCCCTGTTTCCCTTTTCTTCGCTTCGTCGGTGAAGAAATGAACTGTTCTCCATTTTTCTCATTTTCTGATTTTCTTGGACTTTTGAATCATCTACATCTGAGCATAGCCGGAGTGGACTATGAACTTTACTCACAAACTGCAAAATATCGTTTTGGATTGAATGGACGCTATGAACAGCCAATGAAATTGTTCAGAAAGGATGGACTGTCACCGTTTGAGGCTGTGCCTTTAAGAAAGGGAATATGGTGGACGGAAGTTGGTAAATGAAAAGAAGGATCTAAACTAATTTCACTGGTAGAGTGGGAGGAAGCACCTTCTGAACTGGGAGTGCAGGAGGGTATCCTGGGCATTCCGGCACTCTTCTATCAGTCTTTCTTCCGCTCCTCCGCTGAGCAGCAGCTCTCTTTGTGCTCGGCTTACGGCCAAGGCTTTGACCTTGAAAAACTGATAGACTACACGGCCTGTATTAACTGCTTTCCAATTAACACATAACTGCTTCTAACCTTTTTTCTCTTTCTCTCTCTTTCTAACCCGCTTCTGGGGAAAGGGGGAGAGAGGGGGGAACGGAGGTGGGGAACCCCCTCAGCAGAGGGGGGAACTCTCATTTCTGAGCTACTCTGTTGTATATCTTTGTATATATTGTAAATATTGTAAATTTGTATATATTTCCCTGCGTTTCCCTGCTTTCTAAATATACAGCACCCCTTGCTTTGCTAATTCAGCTGTGAGTTTTTTTTTCCCTTTCCCTTCAATTTTCTTTCCCTTTACTTTACAGGGGGGAAGGAGGAGGCTTTTTGGCCTTACCATTCCAACCCTACGAAATTTTTTTTTGTCTCTCCAGACCGAGAATGGTGTTGCGTGCAGTTGCATGGGGAACTGGATAAGTTTCCAATCATCCAGTGTTTGCCTCTACCATAGTAAGCACGTATTGCTTACCAGAACGAGAACCTGGTAGAGTGATGTAGTCAATCTGCCAAGCTTCACCATACTTGTACTTGGACCATCTGTCACCATACCACAAGGGCTTAAGTCGTTTTGCCTGCTTAATAGCAGCACAGATGTCACAGTCATGGATGACTTGTGTGATAGCATCCATGGAAATGTCTATGGATCTGTCACGAGCCCATTGGTATGTTGCATCTCTGCCTTGATGTCCTGACGAATCATGAGCCCACCGAGCTAAGAATATCTCACCTCGGTGTTTCCAGTCGAGATCAAGATTAGAGTCCATGTCTACTTGAGAAACTCTTGCAGCCAGATCTGCCTGATGGTTGTGTTGCTGTTCCTCAGTAGCTTTGCTCTTAGGAATGTGAGCATCGATGTGTCTCACTTTCACTGGAATTCTCTCGATTCGATCAGCAATGTCCTGCCACAGGTTGGCTGCCCAAATGGGCTTTCCTTTCCTCTGCCAACCACTCTTCTTCCAGTTCTTTAGCCAACCCCATAGAGCATTGGCTACCATCCATGAGTCGGTGTAGAGATAAAGCTTTGGCCATCTCTCACGTTCAGCCACGTCGAGAGCTAGCTGGACAGCTTTTACCTCTGCGAACTGACTGGATTCTCCTTCTCCATCCTTTGCCTCTGCAACTCGGCGTGTTAGACTCCACACTGCAGACTTCCACCTTTGCTTGTTTCCCACAAGACGACAGGAACCGTCTGTGAACAAAGCATATTTCTTTTCATCATCAGAAAGGTCATTGTGAGGAGGAGCTTCCTCAGCACGAGTTACTTTCTCCTCTGGAGGTTTAGCACAGTTGATACCTTCAGGCCAACTTGAGATCACCTCCACTAGA
This sequence comes from Melanerpes formicivorus, assembly GCF_026170545.1. Lineage (NCBI taxonomy): Eukaryota > Metazoa > Chordata > Aves > Piciformes > Picidae > Melanerpes > Melanerpes formicivorus. The sequence continues at coordinate 3,682,884 of NW_027142409.1, forward strand.
CCAGGTCTTTCAAGATTTCCCATTTGAGCTCTCTCTGTTATCAGAGCCATCCACTTGGACCATGTTGAGTCTGTGGCATGCTGTGGTGTGGATCCTTTGCCTTTGAACATCCAATTCAAAACTGGTAATCTGGGAGCTAAGAGAAGTTGTGATTCAGTTCCAATCACTTCAGAAGATGCTTTTACTCCTTCATAGCCAGCTAAAATTTCTTTCTCTGTTGGAGTATAATTAGCCTCTGAACCTCTATAACCTCGACTCCAGAAACCAAGAGGTCGTCCACGTATCTCACCTGGAGCTTTTTGCCACAAGCACCAGGTTGGACCATTGTCACTTGCAGCCGTGTACAAAATGTTCTTAATGTCTGGACCATCTCAGACAGGTCCCAGACCCATTGCTTGAATCACCTCTTGCTTTATCTGGTCAAAGGCTGCTTGTTGTTCAGGTCCCCAGTGGAAATTGTTTCTCTTTCAAGTCACATCATACAGAGGTTTCACAATCTGACTGTATCCAGGAATGTGCAGTCTCCAAAATCCCACTATCCCCAAGAAACGTAGGGTCTCTTGCTTGTTTGTGGGATTCGCCATGGCAGAGACTCTATTTACCACATCCACTGGAATGTGTCAGCGTCCATCCTGCCACCGCACTCCCAGAAACTGAATTTCTGTGGTAGGTCCTTTCACCTTGTCTCGCTTGATGGCAAAACCTGCATTCAGAAGAATGTCAATGATTTTGTTACCTTTCTCGAAGACTTCCTCAGCAGTTTTACCCCAGACGATGATATCATCGATGAACTGGATGTGTTCTGGAGCACCGCCTTTCTCCAGAGCATCATGGATCACTGCATGACAGATGCTTGAGCTGTGGATCCAGCCCATTGGCAGTCTGTTGAAAGTGTACTGGATTCCTCTCCAGGTGAAAGCAAACTGAGGCCTGCATTCTTCTGCTATGGGAATAGAGAAAAATGCATTAGCAATGTCTATGGTAGCATACTATTTGGCCTCTTTGGATTCTAGCTCATACTGTAGCTCCATCATGTCTGGTACTGCTGCACTCATAGGTGGTGTCACTTCATTTAGGGCTCGGTAGTCTACTGTCAGACGCCAGTCTCTATTCTGCTTTCGCACAGGCCACACTGGACTGTTGAAAGGTGAATGAGTTTTGCTGATGACTTTCTGACTCTCCAACTGACGAATCAGATTCTGAGTGGGCAACAAAGAGTCACGGTTGGTTCTGTACTGTCTGTGATGCACAGTCTGAGAAGCAACTGGCAATTTAATGTCCTGTATCTTATGTTGTCCCACAACTGCAGATTCATCAGAAAGCTCTGGTCTGGCAGACAGCTTCAATTTTTGTCCATCAATTTCTATAGAAGCTACTCCAAAAGCCCATTTGTAACCTCTAGGGTCTTTGAAACGCCCTTCTCTCAGAAAATCAATTCCCAAAATACAAGGTGCGTCAGGTCCGGTCACAACTGTATGCTTGTTCCATTGTTTACCAGTCAAACTTATATTAACCTCTACGTTACTTAACTCTTGAGATCCACCAGTGACTCCCAGAATAGTTATAGACTCTGATCCCTGATAATTTGATGGCATTATGGTGCACTGAGCTCCTGTGTCAACCAAGGCCCTGTACTTCCGAAATTGTGAAGTGCCAGGCCACTGGAAGTGCACATCCCAATAGATTCTATTATCTCTGTGATCCCTCTCCTCTCCTTGGCGGGAGGCAAGGCACCCCTAGTTATGGGGAACATGCGCACATGTGCATTGCACATAGTGTGCAGGGTTATAACTTTGCATGTTATAACTGGAGCCACTGTTGGAGCTACTAGAGTTGTTCTGGGGAACTGTGGAAGTAACAGCTACCCTTCTGGTATTGCTACCTCGGGTTCTGCCACTTTGCAATTCCCTCAGTCTCCTGAAAAGATTAGAAGTTGGTTGGCCATCCCAGCGATTCATGTTCTCACCAAACTGATCGCGCAGAGTTATCCAAATAGTTCTACGTGATTGCCTTGGTGGTCTGTTTTGATTTGATCTGTTTTGGAATGACCTCCTTGGAGGAAGTGTATTCCTCACAGATGAAACTTGTATCCACCTGGAGGGAGAATTGAAATTATCCTTCTGTGCCAATTGGTATATGGAATCTTTCAGATCCCTCGTGCAACTCTCAATTTTTCCAGACTGAGTTTCAATGGCTGAAACCAAAGAACCACGTGTCATGCTATCCTCCAATTGTCTCATTTGGTCACTGAATTGGCCAACCGTAGGAGAAGCTCCACCATAATTTCTTGACACAATTCTGCTTGCCAGAATGTTTACATAATTAGAAGGAGCAAGTTTGATGATCTTTTTAGCAAGACCAATACCCACAGGAATGTCATCAGGATTCAGAGCCTCATGTCCACCATAGAGTAGCTCTCTAACAGCAAATTCTCTCAAATGCTTAATTCCCTCATCTATTGTAGTCCAGGGTTTAGGATTCCATGGAAGATATCTCTGGAAGGGTATCTCAGGGCAACCGCTATTAAAAGGCGTATCCACAGATTAACCTTACCGAGAGCCCTGCCTAGATGTCTATCTATTCCATTATCCCTCGAGAGAGTTCCTAACTGAGCTGCTGACTTGTCTCCAACCGTTAGAGCTGGAGCACCTGTATCATAACACCTACTAAGCCAAGCTAAAACTGGCTCCTTATCTGCCCTGGTGAAATCTTTACGGACATTTTGCAATTCCTCACTCGGTGGGGAACATTCTAAAATATCATCTTCTTCTTCCTGTCCCTGAACTTTTTGTCCTAATAATCCTGCTGTCATTTTCTCAAGGATCTCTTTAAGCTGAGAACCACCTTTGCCAGCTCCTTTCCTAGCTTCATCTCTATCCTGCCTTGTTCTCACTCGGTTAGCTAGATCTTTAAAACAAACCTTCTCTTCCTCCTCAGCAGGATTTCTTAGAGTAGAGGGCTCCTCACCAGGATCAGTCTCCAGCTCTTCTTCTCCATCTTTGGCCTTTCTACATCTAGTCTTTAAAGCAGACACCTTAACTGGAGCTGTGTTTGAATTTACAGCCACCTTAATGGAAGCTGACAGGTCCTGAGATAAATCAGCTGCTGGGGCAGTGACTTCCGGTCCCACTGAGGGAGTGGGCGGAAGTGACGTTGCTCCGTTAATGGCCGACGGAGAAGAAGGAGGAGAATGTGATGAATATACTGGTGATTTGTGTCAAAATTATAAGACTTAGAGTGCACTGGGATTAAGGGTCAGGATCTTGTGAGGCCTGTTTAGAGGGTAAAGGGAAAGAAACCTATCTTGCAGACTTGCAAGGATACTTTCTGGTTAATTGGAGACATCACGGCTGAGAAGGAGCTGTCTTAAAGATAAACATTCAGAACTAGGAATTTGTTTTCTTCAGATAAGAAGCCTGCACAATTGGGCATGCATGAAAGTGGATGCTTTGACCCTTACCACACTGAATGTAGGGAGAAGAGATTTGACCACCTATTCTAAGACTCATTATCATATGCCTGCCTTCTATTTAGCATGAGTTTGCCTATGTAGATGATGTAACTATATAAGATGAAGAAAAACTATTGTAAGGCTGCTGTGGAGGTGAAGTTTTGTCCTCTCCCAAGCCCAGCGCACTGCTTTGCTTGCTGTTATTGCTTTTATTGCCTTTTTACGACCTTTTAGTGCCAATAAATCAGTTACCAAAAAATTTTACCTGGAGTCATCTATAACAAATTGTGCATTGGCCAGGAATCGTCTGAACCTTCACATCTTTTGAACTGCAAATGAAGGGGCGCCCTACAGCATTTTCTGTGGCTTCATTGTAGTCAAAAGATGGAAAGGTCAGCACGATCAGAACTCAATAAAGGCAAGCAAAGAAATTTTTAATTTTTTTCTTCTAATTTTTTTTTTCTTTTTTCTTTTATTTTCCTTTTTTTCTTTTTTGGTGTTTTTTTTGTTGTTTGACGTCCAATTGGAGGACGTGAACCCCGTAAAACTTCGTATACGAGATCCAAGCGATGACGACCACGGTGGTGAGAATACCGCTTGCGGGGGGGAAGGATTCGGCTACATTTATATTCGGCTACCATAGTTTGAGTGTTTGAGTCCGCTGTTTCAGGTTCTGCAAGGGGGGAGGTACGGTGGATCTGGTGCGGTGGCTCTGGCTGGTAAAGAAGAGGGGTATTCGTGAGTAGGAATTATTTTGATTATTCTGCTTGCATGATTATTTGTGGTATTGTTCCACTTGAATGAGTATTTGTGGTTTTTTCCACTTGCCTAAGTATTTGTGGTAGCCAGGAATAGTATTCGTGAGTAGGAATTGTTTAGACTGTTCCACTCGCATGAGTATTTGGAATTCTTTGGATTTTTTTTTAGTTTTTTATTTTAGTTTTATTTTATTTTAGTTTTATTTTATTTGTTTATTATTTGTAAGATTTGTGGTAGTCAGGAGAAAATGGGACAAAAGAAGAGTAAGTCATCAAAGCAGGGTGGGGAGAAGGCTTTACCTTCTATTCCTCCAGAGAGTCCATTAGGGCTGCTCATTCAATATTGGGAGGATGATGGTCAGAGAAAAGGGAAATCAAAGGAAAGAATGATTCACTACTGTATGGAGGTATGGCCAAAAGAACCATTAAGACCACATGTGTTTTGGCCTATTTTTGGATCTTCTGAGGATTGGATTTGTCAAGCCTTAAACTTACATGTGAACTCTAAAAAGCCTTTTAATCAAGAAGAGAGTGAGTATGCTGACATTTGGATTAGGGCTTCACGGCCTTCTCCTGTTCCAATACTGGCATTAAAAGCTGAGGATAAGGATAAGAGCAAAGAAAAGGAGGAGGAAAAATGGGAACCCTTGGACAACTTACCACCACCTTCTCGCCAAGATAGGGGTCGTCGGAATCCCCCAAATCCTCCTCCTCCCCCTCCTTCACCTCCCCAAACAAGAGGTAGGACTAGGAATGACAGGAATGAACAAGAGGGAGACACTGTAGGATTACATCCACTCAGGGAAGTACCTATGGGGGGCAGCAAGGAGGAATAGGGTTTGTGACTGTACCTCTCAGTACATCAGATGTCCGCAGTTTTAAGAAAGAGATGGGTACCTTGCTGGATGATCCCTTAGGTGTAGCTGAGAGACTGGACCAATTTTTGGGTCCCAATACATATACTTGGAAAGAGATGCAGTCTATTTTGAGTATTCTATTCACTGCAGAGGAAAGAAACAGGATTAGACAGGCTGGTATGAGAATATGGGAAAGGCAGAATCAGGGGGGGCCACCAGGAGATCAAAAGTGGCCTAATCAAGACCCTGGGTGGGACCATCAGCAGCCCCAAGGGAGACAGAATATAGTTTCATAGTTTCATAGTTTCATAGTTTCATTCAGGGTTGGAAGGGACCACAAGGATCATCTAGTTCCAACCCCCCTGCCATGGGCAGGGACACCCCACACTAGATCAGGCTGGACAGAGCCTCATCCAGCCTGCTCTTAAACACCCCCAGGGACGGGGCCTCGACCACCTCCCTGGACAACCCATTCCAGGGTTTCACCACTCTCATGGTGAAGAACCTCCTCCTCACATCCAGCCTGAATCTCCCCACCTCCAGCTTCACTCCATTCCCCCTAGTCCTATCACTACCTGATATCCTGAGAAGTCCTTCCCCTGCCTTCCTGTAGGCCCCCTTCAGATACTGGAAGGCGACAATTAGGTCACCTCGGAGCCTTCTCTTCTGCAGACTGAACAGCCCCAACTCCTTCAGTCTGCCCTCATAGGAGAGGTGCTCCAGCCCTCTGATCATCCTCGTGGCCCTTCTCTGGACACGTTCCAGCACCTCCACATCCCTCTTGTAATAGGGGCTCCAGAACTGGACACAGTACTCCAGGTGGGGTCTCACCAGGGCTGAGTAGAGGGGGAGGATCACCTCCCTCGACCTGCTAGCCACACTTCTCCTGATGCAGCCCAGGATCTGATTGGCTTTGCGGGCTGCAAGTGCACATTGAGAGCTCATGTTGAGCTTTTTGTCCACCAGCACCCCCAAGTCTCTCTCCTCAGGGCTATCCTCCAGCCAGTCACTGCCCAGCCTGTATTTGTGCCTGGGATTGCCTCGACCCAGATGCAGGACCCTGCACTTGCTCTTATTGAACTTCATGAGGTTGGCCTGTGCCCACCTCTCCAGCCTGTCAAGGTCCCTCTGGATGGCCTCCCTTCCCTCCAGCGTGTCTGCTGCACCACACAGCTTGGTGTCATCAGCAAACTTGCTGAGGGTGCACTCAATGCCACTGTCCATGTCCCCCACAAAGATGTTGAATAAGATAGGTCCCAGGACTGATCCCTGAGGGACTCCACTTGTCACTGGCCTCCACTGGGACATGGAGCCATTGACAGCCACTCTTTGGGTGCGGCCATCAAGCCAGTTCCTTATCCATCTAGTGGTCCACCAATCAAACCCATGTGTCACCAGTTTGGAGACCAGGATGTGGTGCGGGACAGTGTCGAAGGCTTTGCTCAGGTCCAGGTAAACGACATCAGTTGCTCGCCCCTCATCTATTAATTTTGTCACCTGCTCATAGAAGGCCACCAGGTTGGTCAGGCAGGATTTGCCCTTGGCAAAGCCATGCTGACTGTTCCCAATCACCTCTTCACTATTCTTTTGAGCGAGTAGTGACTCCAGGAGGATCTGTTCCATGATCTTTCCAGGCACAGAGGTGAGACTGACTGGCCTGTAGTTCCCTGGTTCCTCCTTCTTGCCCTTTTTGAAGATGGGGGCAATGTTTCCCCTTTTCCAGTCTGTGGGGACTTCACCAGACTGCCAGGACTTTTGAAATATAATAGAGAGGGGTTTAGCAACCTCATCTGCCAGTTCTCTCAGCACCCGTGGGTGTAACCCGTCGGGTCCCATGGACTTGAACACTTTCAGGTTCTTCAGATGATCACGAACCTGATCTGCACTTACAATGGGCAGTTCTTCCTCCCTGTCCCTGGCTTTGACTTCCATAACATCAGGAGTGTGGCTAGAGGCCCTTGCAGTGAAGACTGAGGTAAAGAAGTTATTAAGTACCTCAGCCTTTTCCTCATCACAGGTGACCATGTCACCATTTTCTTTTCTGAGGGGGCCCACACCTTCCCTAGTCTTCTTCTTCCCATTAATATACCTGTAAAAGTTCTTAGTATTCCCTTTAATCTCCCTGGCTAGATTCAACTCAAACTCTGCTTTGGCTTTCCTGACCAGGACTCTTGCTGCTCGGGCAGCTTCCTTGTATTCCCCCTGTTCTACCTGTCCTTCCCTCCACTTCCTGTAGAGTTTCTTTTTAAGTAATAGTGTGTCCAGTAGCTCCTTGCCCATCCAGGCAGGCCTCCTAGCATTCTTACCTGCTTTTCTCTTTGTTGGTACACAGAGCTCCTGGACACAGAGGAGGTGGTCCTTGAATACTGACCAGCTGTCCTGGGTCCCTCTTCCCTCCAGGGCTTTGTCCCATGACACTTTGGCTAGCAGATCCCTGAAGCGATCAAAATCTGCATGCCTAAAGTCTAGGGTCATGAGCTTGGAATACTTCCTCCTGATTGCCCTGAGGATGTTAAATTCAACTGCTTCATGGTCACTGCAGCCAAGGCCGTCTATGAGCCTCACATTGCTTACCAGCCCTTCCCTGTTGGTGAGAACAAGGTCCAGCATAGCACCATTTCTTGTTGGTTCCTCCACCATTTGGAGGAGGAAGTTGTCTTCTATGCAGTCCAGGAACATCCTGGATTGCTGGTGCCTTGCTGTGTTGTCCCTCCAGCAGATGTCCGGGTGGTTGAAATCACCCATGAGGACCAGGGCTTGTGACCTGGAAGCTGCTTCTATTTGCCTATGGAGGGCCTCATCTGCTTGGATCTGCTGGTCAGGTGGCCTGTAGGAGACCCCCACAGTAATATCTTCTTCCCCTGTCCTGCCTTTAATTTTGACCCATACACTCTCAACTAGCTTATCATCCCTCCCCAGTTGGAGCTCCACTGATTCCAACTGGCTATTGACATAGAGGGCAACACCTCCTCCTCTCCTTCCCTGCCTATCCTTCCTAAAGAGTTTATACCCATCTATGCCTACATCCCAGTCATGGGATTCATCCCACCAAGTTTCAGTAACAGCCACTATGTCGTGGCATCCCAGCAGCACAGTGGCCCTTAACTCATCCTGTTTGTTGCCCAAGCTGCGCGCATTCGCATAGAAGCACTTCAGCTGGGCTGGCCCTGTCCTCCTCTTGTGACAAATCCCCTCGGTTTCCACAGAATGTCCTGGTGGATCATTCGTGGCTTGCCTCAGGGTAGCAAGTTGAGAGCCCTTACCAGCTCTCCTTCTCTCTACTGCTGGTGAGCTGCCCCTCTGTTTGTCACCAGCCAGCAGGAGACTATTAACCCCTTCCCCCTTCAAATCTAGTTTAAAGCCCTATCAATGAGCCCTGCCAATTCCTGCCCCAGGATTCTTATCCCACTCTGGGACAAGTGTGTCCCATGAGTTGTTTTCAGCTCAGGTGCCTTGAAAACCAATCCATGATTGTGGAACCCAAAGCCCTGTCGATGGCACCAGCCCCTGAGCCATGAATTGATCTGTCGGCCCTTCCTCAGTGTGTCCTCATCCATTACTGACGTTAGAGGGATGGCCGAGAACACGACTTGAGCCCCTGATCCCTTTAGCATTTGCCCTAAGGTTCTGAAGTCTTTCTTAATAGATTGTGAGCCTCTCATTGTCACATCGTCACTGCCCACCTGAAAGACCAGCAGTGGGTAGTAGTCCGAAGGACTCACGAGGTTGGGAATTCTATCTACAACATCTTTTACTTGGGCACCAGGGAGGCAGCTGACCGCTCTATGAAATGGGTCTGGTCTGCATATTGGGCCCTCTGTTCCCCTCAGTAGGGAGTCTCCTATGACGATGACCCTGCGAGGTTTCTTTTCTGGGTAAGTTTTGATGGCTGGCATGAGGCAACCTGTCATTGGTGCAGCTTCTGACCTTCTTGGGTCCTCGACCTTACCAATGACCTGTTCCTCCTGCAGAGCCTCATACCTGTTCTGTAACTGCACTGGAGGCAGCGTGCTGCTCACAGGAGCAGACTTCCTTTGTTTGCGTTTCTTCCGTCGGGCAGAGACCTGTTCCCATTGGCCCTGCTCATGGGGGTTACTACAGGGAGGTTGAGAGGCTTGCTGCTGGGAAGGTATCAAACTTCCTGTTCCCCTACGTGTTACCCCCTGTTCTGGTTTAGAAGAGATTACCCCCTGTTCTGGTTTAGAAGAGATTACATTATGGGAATCGTCAATTTTCTGCTCACCATCTCTTCTATCTCTTAGCCTTTCTACCTCTTCTTTTAGTTTGACCACCATGCTCATCAGGTCACTGACCTGCTCACACCTGAAACAGGAGCTGCTCCCTCCAGCCTCCATGTCGAGTGCCAGGTTCCAGCACTCACTGCAGCCACCTGCCTGAACATCTGCATGCTTGTGTGTGGTCTCTGTTTGGGTGCCCACTGTCCTTCTGCTAGCCTTTGCTCTAGTGGTGACCATCTTGCAGTAACCACCCTCTCCACACGGCTTTTTTTTTTTTTTTTTTTTTTTTTTTTTTTTTTTTTTTTTTTTTTTTTTTCCCCCTGTCGGTGAGCAGCCGAGCTGCGCTGCTCAGGCTGCCTCCTCTCTCAGCCACGCGCTGGGGTCTGTTTGGTTTGCGCGCGGTCTCCGCGGCAACCCCTCCCCCAGCTACGTCACTGCCCTCCGGCAGGTAGGCAATCCGAGCCCGCTGCCCCTCCTCCTCTCTTTGGAAAGCCCCAAGCCACCAGCCCCTTACCGCCTGAAAAGCAAGGGAATCAAAGCCAAAAGCCAAACTCCCAGAGCTGCGCTGCTCAGGCTGCCTCCTCTCTCAGCCACGCGCTGGGGTCTGTTTGGTTTGCGCGCGGTCTCCGCGGCAACCCCTCCCCCAGCTACGTCACTGCCCTCCGGCAGGTAGGCAATCCGAGCCCGCTGCCCCTCCTCCTCTCTTTGGAAAGCCCCAAGCCACCAGCCCCTTACCGCCTGAAAAGCAAGGGAATCAAAGCCAAAAGCCAAACTCCCAGAGCTGCGCTGCTCAGGCTGCCTCCTCTCTCAGCCACGCGCTGGGGTCTGAGTGACTTGAGAACTATAATAATACTCTCAATGACTTGAGAACTATAATAATACAAGGAATTAGGGAAGCTGTTCCTAGAGGACAGAATTTTGATAAAGCTTTTAGTGACCAACAGAGGAAAGATGAATCTCCTACTGAGTGGATGGAAAGATTGAAGAAAAGTTTGCAGATGTATTCTGGAATAGACCCCAATTCTGCAGTTGGAGTGACCCTTATCAGGACAGAGTTTGTAGCAAAATCATGGGGAGATATTAGGAAGAAGTTGGAAAAAATTGAGGACTGGCAAGACAGGGGATTAGAAGAGTTACTATGGGAAGCTCAGAAGGTATATGTGAGGAGAGATGAAGTTAAACAAAAAACAAAAGCTAAGCTGTTTCTAACTGCTGTAAGAGAAAGTCAGAATCCACAGGAAATAACACGGGAGTGGAAATGGGATAACAGGGTTCAGAAAAACAAAGTCCCTACTTGTCATTACTGCAAAAAGAAGGGACATATTCAGAAAAAATGTAGACAAAAGGAGAAAGATGAGAAAATGTTTAAGGAAGATTAGGGGTGTCAGGGGCTGTATATTTTGGGGACAAGAACATCAAACGAGCCCTTGATAAAGTTACTAGTAGGTCCCCAGAAGGAGGAGGTGACCTTTTTGGTAGATACAGGAACAGAAAAATCGACTATACAGAAGATTCCTAAGGGGGTTGAGGAATGAAAAAAAACAGCAACAGTAATTGGAGCTAAAGGGGAACCTTTTAAGGTGTCACTGCTTGAATATATAGAAATAGAATCTGAAAAAAGGATTTGTCTAAATGATTTGTTAGTTGTTCCAGAGGCTGAATACAATCTCTTAGGAAGAGATTTAATTATAAAATTGAAATTGAATTTAGAGAGTCAAGAAGATGGTTTGAGTGTTCGATTATATACGTTAACTGCAAAAGATGAAAAGGATATAAATCCAGAAGTTTGGTATGAATATGGGAGTAGAGGAAAAATTGACTCAAGTAATCCTATACGCATAAAGCAATATCCTATACCATTAGAAGGGAGAAAAGGTTTGAAACCTATTATAGATGAATTAATAAACAAAGGAACACTAGAACCCTGTATGTCTCCTCACAATACCCCAATCTTACCGATAAAGAAATCAGATGGAACTTATCATTTAGTACAGGATTTAAGAGCAATAAATCAGAGAACATTAACTAAATTTCCTGTAGTAACAAATCCATATACACTGTTGAGTCATTTGACCCCAGAATACACTTGGTATAGTGTAATAGATTTGAAAGACGCTTTTTGGGCTTGCCCCTTAGACAAGGACTCAAGGGATTTATTTGCCTTTCAGTGGGAAGATCCTGAAACAGGAAGAAAACAGCAGTTAAGGTGGACTGTGTTGCCTCAGGGGTTCACCGAATCACCAAATTTATTTGGACAGACTTTAGAAAAACTATTACAAGGTTGGGAAATTCCAGCAAATATTAAACTCCTGCAGTATGTGGATGACCTGTTGATAGCAGGAAGAGATGAGGAAGAAACTCGGTCAGCCACAATACAACTGCTAAACTTTTTGGGGGAGAACGGGCTTAAGGTTTCAAAATCAAAACTGCAGTTTGTAGAGCAGGAGGTGAAATATCTGGGACATTTGTTAAGTAAGGGTAAAAAGAGGTTGGACCCTGAAAGGGTGTCAGGAATATTAGCATTAAGGGCTCCTGAGTGTAAAAAAGAAATCAGGCAGCTGCTTGGACTTCTGGGGTACTGTCGATCATGGATAGAGGGATACAGCGAAAAGGTGAAATTCCTGTATGAGAAATTGACCCTTAATAATATCAAGTGGAGTCCAGAGGATGATGAGCGACTGGATAACATAAAAAGAATGTTGATTGAAGCCCCTGTTTTAAATCTGCCTGACGTGGAGAAACCATTTGACCTTTTCGTAAGCACATCTAACCACACAGCATATGGAGTGTTAACCCAGGATTGGGCTGGAAGTTAGAAACCTGTAGGGTATTGTTCCAAGTTGTTAGATCCTATAAGTAGGGGATGGACAGCTTGTTTACAAGCCTTAGTGGCAACAGCATTATTAGTAGAAGAAGCACAGAAAATAACTTTTCATGCTCCTTTGAGAGTATACACTCCACATAACATAAGGGGGGTGCTGCAACAAAAGGCAGAAAAATGGCTAACAGATAGCAGAATTTTGAAATATGAGGCTATTTTAATGGAATCACCGGAACTTGAGCTTAGGACTACCAAAGCTCAGAATCCTTCACAGTTTCTGTTCGGAGAACCACCAGAAGACTTAGAGCATGACTGTATAGAGATAATTGAGTTACAAACTAAAATAAGACCAGACTTAAAGGACTTTGAGTTGGATGACGGAGAGCGACTATTTATAGATGGGTCTTCCAGGATAGTGGAGGGAAAAAGAAAATCAGGATATGCCGTCGTAGATGGAGAAATGAGGATAGTTGAATCAGGTCCTTTAAGTGCCAGCTGGTCTGCCCAAGCCTGTGAACTGTATGCTCTACTCCGAGCATTAGAGTTGTTAAAGAACAAATCAGGGACTATCTATACTGACTCTAAATATGCATATGGGGTAGTGCATACCTTTAGAAAACTTTGGGAGAAAAGAGGATTAATAAATACTCAGGGAAAGGGGCTTATACATCAGGAGTTAGTGGTAAAAGTCCTTAAAGCATTAAGGGGTCCTAAAAATATTGCAGTGGTTCACATAAAGGGACATCAAAGGGGATTAGAATATCACATTCGTGGAAACAATGCTGCAGACAGTGAAGCAAGGAGTGCTGCCTTAAGGAATCAGGGAAGAGATCTGAAGATTTTACACTTAGAACAAGAAAACCCAGAAAAAGCTGAATTAAAGGTTTATCAAGAGGAAGAATTGAACAAAATAAAAGAAATGGGGGCCATCCTGAAGGAGGGAAAGTAGAATCTTCCAGATGGAAAGGAAGTGTTACCCAAAGCTTATGCTAGGGTAATTATGAATAGGTTGCATGCTCATACTCATTGGGGTTCTAAGGCCTTGGGAGAGGCCTTCCTTAAGCAGTATGCCTGCATTGGAGTATACCAAGTAGATTTTACTGAATTACCTAAAATAGGGAGAATTAAGTATTTGTTAGTAATAATAGATCACCTCACCCGGTGGGTGGAGGCTTTCCCTACAGCAAGGGCTACAGCACAGACTGTAGCAAAAGTGTTATTAGAAGGAGTGATTCCAAGATATGGAATAATCCAAGTAATTGACTCAGATCAAGGGACACACTTTACTTCTAAGGTTGTGAAATTATTAATGCAAGCCTTGGGAACTAGGTGGGAATACCATACTCCGTGGCACCCTCAGAGTTCCGGACGGGTGGAGAGGGTGAATCAGACCATAAAACAGCAGTTAATGAAATTGATGGTGGAGACACGAATGTCTTGGATTAAATGTTTACCATTGGCATTGTTGAACATTCGAACCAAACCCCATGGGGATATGGGTCTTTCCCCCTATGAACTGCTATATGGAATGCCCTATATCCAGGGGATGCCCCTTAAAGATAATTTAATTGAAGATTGGAATATAAAGCAATATGTCATCCAAATTGGGAAAATACTGAATGAGTTATGGAAAATGGGTATATTATCTCAGACCCCACCTTTGGGATTCGCTATACATGAAATTAAAGCTGGGGATAAAGTGTTGATAAAATCATGAAAAGAGAAATCATTGTTTCCCCTTTGGGAGGGACCTTTTTTTGTTTTATTAACCACAGATACGGCTGTCCGGACTGCCAAAAAAGGGTGGACGCATGTTTCGAGAGTAAAAGGACCGGTTCAGGAATGAACGGGACCCCTGAGCCTGGAGAGATAAAAGTGACTCGGCGGAGAAAGTGAAACTGTCATCAGTACAAATTCCACGCCACCTACACAAATTGTTTGAAGTACCTCCACGACTGCAGCGAGTGCCGACAGACCAGATAAACATTCGAATAGACGTAGCACCACAGTCGGAGGCTCTGGAGCATACGAGACAACCCCATCTTCTAAAGTATATGCCGTAGCATGTGATCTTGAATCTTCACAGCACGAAAACAGTGGAGAACATCCTCATTCCATTCTGTGTATAAAACATCATAGAACTTATGAGGGATTGGTGACTTGTAAATGTTTTAATTGTTGTAAGAAATGGTCTTATATTTCTCATAATCAAAGAATATTTTGTCCTGAATGCTGAATCTGAAAATAGGCAGTTTGGGCTGGTAAATACAGAGAACTTATTTTGTGGTGAGGTAAAGCGTTTAAATCCCCATGGAAAATTCTTGAAATGGATTGGCATAAGTGGGAAATAAAGACTAGAGAAATTTTAGTTGGGAAATATCAGGAATAATTAAAAGGATTAGTAAAAGGAAAAGTAAGAGGCATAAGATTTTGAAGGAAAAGGAATTGAAATAACAAAAGCACAATGGGAAATGGTAAACGAACTAACCAAGGAAGTAGAGAAGAGACTCCAAATGGAATTTTGAAGTGGGTTAAGGAGTTAAAATCTGTAGGGCTCCTGAAGAATGTAACTGCTGCCGAGAAGAAAATACACCCGGCTGCTGGTTTCATAGTTTCATAGTTTCATAGTTTCATTCAGGGTTGGAAGGGACCACACGGATCATCTTGTTCCAACCCCCCTGCCATGGGCAGGGACACCCCACACTAGACCAGGCTGGACAGAGCCTCATCCAGCCTGCTCTTAAACACCCCCAGGGACGGGGCCTCAACCACCTCCCTGGACAACACATTCCAGTGCTTCACCACTCTCATGGTGAAGAACCTCCTCCTCACATCTAGCCTGAATCTCCCCACCTCCAGCTTCATTCCATTCCCCCTAGTCCTATCGCTACCTGAGATCCTGAGAAGTCCTTCCCCAGCCTTCCTGTAGGCCCCCTTCAGATACTGGAAGGCCACAATTAGGTCACCTCGGAGCCTTCTCTTCTGCAGACTGAACAGCCCCAACTCCTTCAGTCTGTCCTCATAGGAGAGGTGCTCCAGCCCTCTGATCATCCTTGTGGCCCTTCTCTGGACACGCTCCAGCACCTCCACATCCCTCTTGTAATAGGGGCTCCAGAACTGGAGGCAGTACTCCAGGTGGGGTCTCACCAGGGCTGAGTAGAGGGGGAAGATCACCTCCCTCGACCTGCTAGCCACACTTCTCCTGATGCAGCCCAGGATCTGATTGGCTTTGCGGGCTGCAAGTGCACATTGAGAGCTCATGTTGAGCTTTTTGTCCACCAGCACCCCCAAGTCTCTCTCTTCAGGGCTACTTTCCAGCCAGTCACTGCCCAGCCTGTATTTGTGCCTGGGATTGCCTCGACCCAGATGCAGGACCCTGCACTTGCTCTTATTGAACTTCATGAGGTTGGCTTGTGCCCACCTGTCACGGTCCGGAGACATTAGATGTCTCGGTCCGGAGACACAGTTCTTTTAAATATTCCCGTGTTGTGAAATTAAAGGCACAAACGAGGCCAAAGTATCTACAGCTAGACTATTTATTAGATAAAGTGGACATAAGAAGGGAGAGGGAGAAAATGGAGAGAGAGAGAGGGAGAGAGAGGGGGAGAAGAGGGAAGGAATTAGAAGGAGAAAGTCAGAAAGAGATTATATTACCAACGGTCAGGGGTGGTGAGAGTCCAAGATGCGTTGCGTTGCCCCGTGATGTTATGGTGCCGTCTTCTCTCTTCCTCCTTGACAGTGTCACTCAGGTCTTTTATACAGTTTTTTAGTCCTCAGGCAGGTGTTGGTATGTCAGGTATTCCAGAGGCAAGGAGATAATCCAGGTATCTGTTCCCCCGGAAATCTTTCTGTGTATTGCTGTGTATGTGGGCAAGATTTTTGGATGGAGGCGAGGGGGGCCTCCGTCCCCCCCCCTCCATTCAGACAAGTCTTCCCACATTCCTTTACACAGGTGGTGGAAACCATCCTATCACCCTGCCCAAGGTACTTGATGGGCGGAAACCACCCTGTCCAAAAAGTGTGATGGCTGGGTCCTTAGGTCCATTGTTGTAGTCCGATGTTATCATGATGCAATCACAAGCTGATTTGCATCCAGGATTGGTAGACAGGATTAGTCCGATGTTATCACGATGCAATCACAAGCTGATTTGCATCCAGGATTGGTAGACAGGATTCTTTCCAGTGGCTCTGCTATCAGTTTATCTTTGTTGATTTACATTAAGAGAGACAAACTTCTCGTCTTCCACACCACCCCGTCAATCAAAGATAAAAGTGAGAAAGTGGACATAGAGAAAGAAAAGAAAGGAAAGGAAAGGAAAGAATTTTTAAACAATTTTTACAATACATTTTGATCGCCTAATGGCACGAATCTGTTTTACATCGTCATTAGTTACAAATTGCATATTAGATACTACATGTTGAATCAAATGTATAAAACAGGGAATAATACAGGGTAAAAGGAGTAACAAGGCCAAAACACATAACAAATAATACAACAATTGTTTCATCCACGGTCCTCCTGGGAGCCAGGAGAGCCAGCTCATATCCCATCCCTCCCAAGTTTGGACAGGGACATGTGTTAGCTTCCTCAGTCCAGATGATATTTTCTTTACTACTTTTCCATTGTCATCAATTTGTAGACAGCAGTTAGAATCATTTAATTTCCCACAGACCCCTCCTTCTTCTGCTAACAAATTATCGAGAACCATCCTATGTTGTAGAATGGCTGTTCGCATCTGTGTAGCTTGATCTGCTAATAAATCTAGGGCACGAGCTGTCTCATTGCTGATTACTTCTAAGAGGGCTTGCAGCCTTATGATACGGTTTAAGTTATAGATTGGTTCTCGAGCACCACTAATCCTTTCATAGGGGTTCCAGGTGGCAGGACCATAATATTCAATAATCCTTTGGGGGGTCCATTCACCCTTTCCCCATTGTTGACCACTACCCCTGGTCAAGTGAGTGGAGATGGACCTCTTCCTTTTTCCCAGGTTATCATATACTTTGATCCCCAGGGCATTTCCTTCTCCACCTGGGAGTAAGAAAAACAATGGGTGGATTAGTCCAACATAGCATATCCCGGTCCAATTCGGTGGTAATTTTTTATAGGCCCGGTGCCCGCATATCCAATAATGGCCTTTCAGTGCAGTAGTTCCATTTTCAAACAGGCCTGTGGGGGTTGTAGGCATCTGGAAATATGTAGAATTTGTCATGCCCAATGGATTAGGGAAAAGGACATGGTTCCATCTCCCCTCAGGGTGAGCATGACCCACCATTGTACAATACCAAGCACCCGAATCATTTTTCCACTCACACGATTGGTAGAGGAGTGGACCAAATCTTTCTCTGAAATCATATATACGAGACACATTTTCTCTTGACCAAAACCCCTCAAAGTCCTTAACTCCCCCAGTTTTATTAACCCACATCCACCCAGATGTGTGCCTAAAACTGGGTCTTTTCTTTTGGTTTTGTAATCTCAGATTACGATATGTAAATGTCCATTGACATGTACTTCTACCTACAAAAACACCACCAGGTTGTGTGCGGTTTAGACAATAGATTCCTTGGCCTGGATACTGGACTGGCCATGGGGCTGTATCTTCTTCAGTCCAAAAGGTGTTTTTGTCCACTTCACTAAGGGAGCTTACAAGCCATTTGGGAGCTACTGGAGTCGAAACCCAAGGCCATGCTTCGAATCCCTGCGGCCCACCACACACCCAACAGTTCGTAAGGTTGTACACAGAGGACACTTCTTCTGCCAGCTGCATGAATAGATTGGTTACAAGAAACCCCTCATTAGGGTCTGAGGGGGCAGATGCAGAAATATCAAGGGTTAATGCTCCAAGGGTACACCAAAATAGAGAGACAAACATCTTGTTCATATCATAGGGAATATCACATAGATAAAGCAGTTTCCCAGAAGGTCATGCAGATGATCAATGCAGATGATCAACAGCTCCACAGGTTCTCTAAGGCAGACCTCGGGTCTTTCACCTAGAAGAAAAAAAAAGAAAACGGACTCGGTCCATTGTAGGGAACCGGTAGATAGTTATTATTAGAAAGATGGAATACTCCACCTTGTATTAATCTTGAATTCTTTTCCATGAGCATCTTTTGCCCTCCAGGTATATTTATTAATTGGAGTTTCGAGTACCAGGGGTATTGTTCCCACAGTGGGGAGTTCAACCAAAACTGGTTGGCCTGGAGAGTATGAGGGAGATTTGGAATGCTCAAGTATGGTTGGTATGATTTCCGGGGCTTTGGGGCAAAAGGCTGTAATTTTTGGGCATCCGTTTACCCCCCAACGGCTATTAACACTGGTCAATGCTTCCCTTAGCCGCTCAGCCCATCCTGGCATATGAGGTTTAAGAAAGCGTTTTAACAGACCGTTGGTTCGTTCCACGATTCCATTTGCTTGTGGGTAATAGGGGGTATGATATACCCAAGTAATTCCTTCCTGGGTTGCCCACTCTTGAACTGTTTTGGCAGTGAAGTGGGAACCATTGTCTGATTGGATGGACTGTGGTTTAGGGAATTGTCGTGGGATGGAAGGGGTAAGGCCGAGAAGCCTCCTCCCTTCCCCCTTGTAAGGTAAAAGGGAAAAAAAATTGAAGGGAAAAGAAAAAAACCTCGCAAGCTGAATTAGCAAAGCAGTGGAGCTATATTTACAAAGCAATGTAGGATTTGCAGGGGGAATATTTACAAATTTACAATATCTACAATATATACAAAGATATACAACAGAGCAACACAGAAATGAGAGTGGCCCCCCCCCTCGGCAGAGGGGTCCCCCACCTCCGCTCTCCCCTCTCTCCCCCCTTTCCCCAGAATGGGATGGAAAGAGAAAAGAAAAGAGAGGGAAAAAAATGTTAGAAGCAGTTTGTGTTAATTGGAAAGGAGTTAATACCGGCTGTTATCTGGTCTTCAAGGCCGAGGCCTTGGCAGAAAGCCCAGCACAGGCAGAGCTGCTGCACGAAGAAAAGGCGGAAGCAAGACTGACTGAGAAGTACTGGAAATGTCCAGTATAGTCCCAGCTCAGAAGGTGCTTCCTCCCACTTTACCAATGAAATAGTTTAGACTATTCCTTCCGTTTACCAACTTCCGTCCACCATATTCCCTTTCTTAAGGGGGCAACGTCAACCGGCCACAGGAATGTACCAAACCACCCCTTCAGTGCCTTTACTGTGTTTTCCCCGGTTGCTCTGGCAAATGCCTCAGCCGAGACCAATCCTGACACTATTTCTACCCCGACCAACACATATTGCTTCCCTTCTGATTTTCGGAAAGGGCCAATATAGTCCACTTGCCAAGCTTCCCACAGCCCTTTCCCCTCTCTTAGGTGCAGGGGGTCATTTTCCAGAGGGTGTCTTTCCAAACGGGTGCGGCATTGGTCACAAGCAGAGACACAAGTCTTGCACTCTTCTCTGCTAACTGGCCAACCCCTTGCTTGGGCCTCACAATACAGATCTTTTATTCCAGAGTGTTTTCTTTTCACATGCAGCCATTCTAGCAACCGTTCCCAATTTTCTGTTATTTGGGTGTTTTGCAGGGGAGCCAATCTGGCTAGTTCATCTGCTCTGCCATTCCATTGGCTAGCAGAGGAACCATCCTCTTGGTGGGAGGCCACCCATCCCACTGCGAATTTTCCTTTTTTAGCAATGGCCAGAATATCTTGCCATTTCTCCTTCTGCCATACAGGTATTCTATTAACTTCCCAGTCATTCTCCTCCCAGAAGAGTATCCATTCAGTACAGCCCTTAAATACAGCATAGGAGTCAGTATAGATGTGGACAGGAGAAGTAGATTCAGCCTCATGCTGAAAAACACTCCAGACTGCAATCAACTCCCCCACTTGAGCACTACCTTCCCCTTCAGTAATTATCTGTTCATTGGTATCCACACTGAGTGCCACAGATCTGTACTTCCAGGTCTTCCCTTCCCGCTTAGAGGAGGCATCTGTGAACCATGCATTCAGTATCTGTCCAGAGAATGTAGGTGCTATTTGTATTATGGAGAACGGTTTGTTAGCCTCCCAGTCTGGACCCATTTCCTCCTGGAAGGTCAACATTTTGGTGGTTCCCTCAGATACTGAAAAGATGTCACAGTAGTGCTCTATCTGGGCATACCATTTCCTCACAGAGGCTCTTTGGGCCACCCCTTCAGGTGGTGGTGTTCCTGCCAGAATTGTCTTAATTACTTTGAATGGGCCTCTAAGCACTATTTGTTGCTGTTTAATGGTCTTCCCAGCTTCCCGCAGGGCTAAACTAACCACAAACAAACCCTTTTCCCACACCGTGTATCTTTTTTCTGCATCCTTAAAACTACGACTGTAAAATGAAATTGGTCTGACAGGGGCTTCTGGACCCTTTTGCCATAAGTGTACTGATAAGCCAGACTTAGCAAATCCCCATTCAATGTGCACAGGGTCAGTAGGGTGAATAGGACCAAGAGCTTGGTGGGCAGTGGCTTCAAATATTAGCAGCTGTAATGCTTCTTCGTGGGGCTCTTCCCACTGCCACTGAACGCCTTTGCGTAACAAATCATATAGGGGTCTTGCAATAATTGAAAAATCAGGAATATGTTTCCTCCAAAACACAAGTAATCCTAGTGCATGTTGCAAATCCTTTTTGGATTCTGGCATTTTGATCTGGTCCAGGGAGGAAAGGGTGTCTGGTGGAATACAGGTCATTCCCCCCTTCCACCAGATTCCCAAAAACTTCACTTCACTTGAGGGCGTCTGTATTTTCTCAGGTGGTATTCTCAGCCCCAAATTTTCTAGATGTGAAATTATATTATCTTGGGTTATTCGTACCCCTTCAATATCTTCTCCTGCTACCAGAATGTCATCAATATATTGGTAAACACTGACCCCTGGCTCTAGTTGGACCTTTTCCAGTTCCTGTGCCAGCGCATGGTGGGCAAAAGTGGGTGAGTGCTTAAATCCCTGTGGGAGACGTGTGACTGTGAATTGTTGACCACCCCATGTAAAAGCAAAGCGGTCTTGGTCCTCAGGTTGCAGCGGGACCATAAAAAACATATCTTTCACATCCACTGTACCCATAATTGAGTGTGCTTTCTCCTGTATTGTAGCTATGAGTTCAGCAATATTTGGCACTGCAGCTGTTAGTGGTTCAGTATTGGCATTAAGCCTGGGGTAATCAATGGTCAGCCTCCATGTCCCATTAGGCTTTCATACAGGCCAAACTGGGGAATTGAAAGCAGAGTGGGTGGGAACCACAATGCCCTGTTTTTTTAAGTCCTCCAGTACAGGCACTATTCCTTCTTTAGCTCCCAGAGGTATAGGATAAGGTTTGACATTTGTCAGCTTTGAGTGAGGTAGGAGAGGTACGGCTTTCAGCAGCCGAATGCTCATTATGGGAGACCCAAAAGACCATTTTCGCCCTTTGTTGTCTGACCAGGTTTTCCCTTTTAAAACATCAAGCCCTAGGAGGTTAGTTGGAAACTCCCCTATGACCATTGACACCTTAGTGTCCTTATCTTCCCCCGGCAAGCGTAACGGGATGGTTGCTAATGCCTGTGCATGGGTTTGACCCAGAGCATCTGCTACCAGCAATTTTTGTTTGGAGAGCACCACTCCACAATCAGTAGCATCCTTCGTTTTAATAGCTGAAATCTGAGCCCCGGTGTCTACTAAAAATGTAACAGGAATTTGTTTTGGTCCTACAATGCCAGTGATTAGTAAATCGCCCTGGCCATTTTCGGTGAGCTGACGAATATACATCCACCCTTCACCCCTCCGCCCACCATTGGGGGGTGAAGACTTCAGTTTCCCTGAGGCTGAAAAGAAGGCATGCCTTTATTCTCCTCAGACAGGTCTATTAAGGGGGGTGCAGTGGGCTCAATTTTCTGATTGGGCTCAGGCCAGTTCTTCACAATCATTTCTAATTGTTTTGTGTTTAGCCCATCTATCACTTCTTTGGGGATATTTTTCTTTAGACCTAAGTTCCACCAATATTGCCGGGTATTTGTGTGTTCCCTGCCCCCTGTTCCAAGCCGGCTGGGGGCACGGTTAAACCCCTGAGGACTTGAGGGTAAGTGGTTCAGTTTTACATGCCTCAAGCCCCTAGGGTCAGTTTTTTTAATTTCTTCAGGGATACTATATTGCCTGGCATAGTCTAATAACTCCCTTCCAACCTCCTCCCACGTCCATGGTTTCAAGTCAGGCTGGCTGCCTCCGTGTGTTAAATTATCTCTTAGAGCAGCCTGCATCCTGGAGGAAATTGGGGTATCAGTTATTTCTTTTTGGAGCTGGATGCCTCTTATTTTAAGCGAGTCAGGGAGGCCCCTAACCAGAGCAGTTATTCTGTTTGCATCCACCAGGAGAGAAAGAGGGGATTCAAAATGATGTTTTTGTTCCCTTTCATATATCATCTGCAGGCATGCAGCCTTTTGCACATTCTCCATTATCTGATTCATCCCTCCCCGCAGAATTAGGGGTTCACCCCTCTCCTTTGGATCAAACCCCCCTGCCCAATAGGCAGCTCTTTGCGTAAGACTCCAGGGTCCACTTCTGTTTTTTGTAGTTAGAAAAACATTATCACCCCAATAGCCCATGGCTTCAGCTTCTGTTAACAGAATCTGATCACCTCCAGTTTTTGAAACTCGCCAGACATATTCCACCTCAGATTCCCCAGCAGAGCGTGCAAATTCTTTACGAATTTTGGCCAATTCAGTTGAGGAGAAAGGCGTTTCTTTGGTTGTGATAGTGGGGGTAACCTCCCCATCCTCATATAAAACTTCAGTTTTAATGAGAGGTCTGATATGCGCAGCAGCTTCCTTAGCCGCTGTCAATTCTGCCCGAGGATATATGGGGGCAGGATCCGGGTAATCCCCCTCCTGTTTTGCTTCCAATTGAAGTTTAAGATCTGCTACTACATTTTTTAAAGTAGCCACATGGCTTTGTAGTGCGTCTACTAAGCCCTGCAAAGAGAAAATAGTCTTATTTTCTTGCTCATACCATTCCTCTTTCTCTCTCACTGCAGCTGCTAAACAGGCGCCTAACACTGCACAAATAAAAGCTTTCCCTTTTCCGGTTTTTGCCTTGGCTTCCTTTTGCAGAGCCAAAATACGATCAGCCACACTCTGGAAATTATTCCAGTTTTCATAAGCCCAATCAAGACCTTGTATAGATGGGCGGGCCCCGTGAATTTCTAAAAGGTTAAAAAGCCTCTCACACCGGGCCATCTCTTTTGTTTCACAAAGCATTTCTTAATGGGGCACTAAGTTTCACGGGGAAGTCAGATCAAAACACTGTTTGTACCAGCAAAATCTTCCCTGGAAAAACGTACACTTTTAAAACGCTTACTCCAAAATAATCTTCTCCAGGAAAAATGCACAATAGATTTCTCAGGAGAGGTCACACACAAGAAAAAACAACAACAACCTGGGCTTCTCAAGGAAGTCACACTATTTCCCTGAGTGAACCCACACTTGCAAAAGCTTCTCAGCTTTTGTACCTCAAAATTTTTTGTTACACTAGGATAACAACCTTGTGATTCTTAGGGAAGAGTCACTCTGTTTCCCTGAGAGAACACACACCAGCAGAAGTTTCTCAACTTTTGCTTCAATACTAGGCTTCTCGGGAAAGCCACACTTTCCCCGAGAGGATACACACTTTACAAATATCACCAAAACTGGGTTTCCTAAAAGAGGGTACTGAGAATTCTCGGGGAGGTCACACTATACAGTCAACATTTGTACCCCAGATAATCTTCCCCGGGAATGCACACACAAATTTAAAGCAGGGTACAGAGGATTCTCGAGGAGGTCACACTATAAAACCAACAGTTGTACCCCAGATAATCTTCCCCGAGAAAGCACACACATTTAAACCTTTTGAGAACTCCCACACAGTCTCTCTGAAAATTTCGCTTCGTCCTTCTCCGGCCACTTCCCTCTCGGGCGAGTGGAAACGCGAATCTGGACTCCACTCTCGCTTCGTACTAAAAGTACGTCTCAGGCACACACACACATTTCGGGGTTCTCAGAAATGCAATAATTTTGCTGTGATACTTTTCACTGCACGGGAATCCTGCCGACTACGCCAATTAAATGTCACGGTCCGGAGACATTAGATGTCTCGGTCCGGAGACACAGTTCTTTTAAATATTCCCGTGTTGTGAAATTAAAGGCACAAATGAGGCCAAAGTATCTACAGCTAGACTATTTATTAGATAAAGTGGACATAAGAAGGGAGAGGGAGAAAATGGAGAGAGAGAGAGGGAGAGAGAGGGGGAGAAGAGGGAAGGAATTAGAAGGAGAAAGTCAGAAAGAGATTATATTACCAACGGTCAGGGGTGGTGAGAGTCCAAGATGCGTTGCGTTGCCCCGTGATGTTATGGTGCCGTCTTCTCTCTTCCTCCTTGACAGTGTCACTCAGGTCTTTTATACAGTTTTTTAGTCCTCAGGCAGGTGTTGGTATGTCAGGTATTCCAGAGGCAAGGAGATAATCCAGGTATCTGTTCCCCCGGAAATCTTTCTGTGTATTGCTGTGTATGTGGGCAAGATTTTTGGATGGAGGCGAGGGGGGCCTCCGTCCCCCCCCCTCCATTCAGACAAGTCTTCCCACATTCCTTTACACAGGTGGTGGAAACCATCCTATCACCCTGCCCAAGGTACTTGATGGGCGGAAACCACCCTGTCCAAAAAGTGTGATGGCTGGGTCCTTAGGTCCATTGTTGTAGTCCGATGTTATCATGATGCAATCACAAGCTGATTTGCATCCAGGATTGGTAGACAGGATTAGTCCGATGTTATCACGATGCAATCACAAGCTGATTTGCATCCAGGATTGGTAGACAGGATTCTTTCCAGTGGCTCTGCTATCAGTTTATCTTTGTTGATTTACATTAAGAGAGACAAACTTCTCGTCTTCCACACCACCTCTCCAGCCTGTCAAGGTCCCTCTAGATGGCCTCCCTTCCCTCCAGCGTGTCTGCTGCACCACACAGCTTGGTGTCATCAGCAAACTTGCTGAGGGTGCACTCAATGCCACTGTCCATGTCCCCCACAAAGATGTTGAACAAGACAGTTCCCAGGACTGATCCCTGAGGGACTCCGCTTGTCACTGGCCTCCACTGGGACATGGAGCCATTGACAGCCACTCTTTGGGTGCGGCCATCAAGCCAGTTCCTTATCCATCTAGTGGTCCACCCATCAAACCCATGAGTCACCAGTTTGGAGACCAGGATGTGGTGCAGGACAGTGTCGAAGGCTTTGCTCAGGTCCAGGTAAACGACATCAGTTGCTCACCCCTCATCTATTAATTTTGTCACCTGCTCATAGAAGGCCACCAGGTTGGTCAGGCAGGATTTGCCCTTGGCAAAGCCATGCTGACTGTTCCCAATCACCTCTTCACTATTCTTTTGAGCAAGTAGTGACTCCAGGAGGATCTGCTCCATGATCTTTCCAGGCACAGAGGTGAGACTGACTGGCCTGTAGTTCTCTGGTTCCTCCTTCTTACCCTTTTTGAAGATGGGGGCAATGTTTCCCCTTTTCCAGTCTGTGGGGACTTCACCAGATTGCCATGACTTTTGAAATATAATAGAGAGGGGTTTAGCAACCTCATCTGCCAGTTCTCTCAGTACCCGTGGGTGTATCCCGTCGGGTCCCATGGACTTGAACCCTTTCAGGTTCTTCAGATGATCACGAACCTGATCTGCACTTACAATGGGCAGTTCTTCCTCCCCGTCCCTGGCTTTGACTTCCATAACATCAGGAGTGTGGCTAGAGGCCCTTGCAGTGAAGACTGAGGTAAAGAAGTTTTTTAGTACCTCAGCCTTTTCCTCATCACTTGTGACCATGTCACCATTTTCCTTTCTGAGGGGGCCCACACCTTCCCTAGTCTTCTTCTTCCCATTAATATACCTGTAAAAGTTCTTACTGTTCCCTTTAATCTCCCTGGCTAGATTCAATTCAAACTCTGCTTTGGCTTTCCTAACCAGGACTCTTGCTGCTCGGGCAGCTTCCTTATATTCCCCCTGTTCTACTTGTCCTTCTCTCCACTTCCTGTAGAGTTTCCTTTTAAGTAATAGTGTGTCCAGTAGCTCCTTGCCCATCCAGGCAGGCCTCCTAGCATTCTTACCTGCTTTTCTCTTTGTTGGTATACAGAGCTCCTGGACACAGAGGAGGTGGTCCTTGAATACTGACCAGCTGTCCTGGGTCCCTCTTCCCTCCAGGGCTTTGTGCCACGACACTTTGGCTATCAGATCCCTGAAGCGATCAAAATCTGCACGCCTAAAGTCTAGGGTCGTGAGCTTGGAATACTTCCTCCTGATTGCCCTGAGGATATTAAATTCAACTGCTTCATGGTCACTGCAGCCAAGGCCATCTCTGAGCCTCACATTGCTTACCAGCCCTTCCCTGTTGGTCCAGTATAGCACCATTTCTTCTTGGTTCCTCTACCATTTGGAGGAGGAAGTTGTCTTCTATGCAGTCCAGGAACATCCTGGATTGCTGGTGCCTTGCTGTGTTGTCCCTCCAGCAGATGTCCGGGTGGTTGAAATCACCCATGAGGACCAGGGCTTGTGACCTGGAAGCCGCTTCTATTTGCCTATGGAGGGCCTCATCTGCTTGGATCTGCTGGTCAGGTGGCCTGTAGGAGACCCCCACAGTAATATCTCCTTCCCCTGTCCTGCCTTTAATTTTAACCCATACGCTCTCAACTAGCTCATCATCCCTCCCCAGTTGGAGCTCCACTGATTCCAACTGGCTATTGACATAGAGGGCAACACCTCCTCCTCTCCTTCCCTGCCTATCCTTCCTGAAGTGTTTATACCCATCTATCCCTACATTCCAGTCATGGGATTCATCCCACCAAGTTTCAGTAACAGCCACTATGTCGTGGCATCCCAGCAGCACAGTGGCCCTTAACTCATCCTGTTTGTTGACCAAGCTGTGCACATTCGCATAGAAGCACTTCAGCTGGGCTGGCCCTGTCCTCCTCTTGTGCCAATTCCCCTCGGTTTCCACAGAATGTCCTGGTGGATCATTCGTGGCTTGCCTCAGGGCAGCAAGTTGAGAGCCCTTACCAGCTCTCCTTCTCTCTACTGCTGGTGAGCTGCCCCTCTGTTTGTCACCAGCCAGCAGGAGACTATTAACCCCTTCCCCCTTCAAATCTAGTTTAAAGCCCTATCAATGAGCCCTGCCAATTCCTGCCCCAGGATTCTTATCCCCCTCTGGGACAAGTGTGTCCCATGAGTTGTTTTCAGCTCAGGTGCCTTGAAAACCAGTCCATGATTGTGGAACCCAAAGCCCTGTCGATGGCACCAGCCCCTGAGCCATGAATTGATCTGTCGGCCCTTCCTCAGTGTTTCCTCATCCATTGCTGACGTTAGAGGGATGGCAGAGAACACGACTTGAGCCCCTGATCCCTTTAGCATTTGCCCTAAGGTTCTGAAGTCTTTTTTAATAGATTGTGAGCCTCTCATTGTTACATCGTCACTGCCCACCTGAAAGACCAGCAGTGGGTAGTAGTCCGAAGGACTCACGAGGTTGGGAATTCTATCTACAACGTCTTTAACTTGGGCACCAGGGAGGCAGCTGACCGCTCTATGAAATTGGTCTGGTCTGCATATTGGGCCCTCTGTTCCCCTCAGTAGGGAGTCTCCTATGACGATGACCCTGCGAGGTTTCTTTTCTGGGTAAGTTTTGATGGCTGGCCTGAGGCAACCTGTCATTGGTGCAGCTTCTGACCTTCTTGAGTCCTCGACCTTACCAATGACCTGTTCCTCCTGCAGAGCCTCATACCTGTTCTGTAACTGCACTGGAGGCAGCATGCTGCTCACAGGAGCAGACTTCCTTTGTTTGCATTTCTTCCGTCGGGCAGAGACCTGTTCCCATTGGCCCTGCTCATGTGGGTTACTACAGGGAGGTTGAGAATCTTGCTTCTGGGAAGGTATCAAACTCCCTGTTCCACTAAGAGTTACCCCCTGTTCTGGTTTAGAAGAGATTACATTATGGGAATCATCAATTTTCTGCTCGCCATCTCTTCTAGCTCTTAGCCTTTCCACCTCTTCTTTTAGTTTGACCACCATGCTCATCAGATCACTGACCTGCTCACACCTGAAACAGGAGCTGCTTCCTCCAGCCTCCATATCGAGTGCCAGGCTCCAGCATTCACTGCAGCCACCTACCTGAACATCTGCATGCTTGTGTGTGGTCTCTGTTTGGGTGCCCACTGTCCTTCTGCTAGCCTTTGCTCTAGTGGTGACCATCTTGCAGTAACCACCCTCTCCACACGGCTTTTTTGCTTCTTTTTTTTTTTTTTTTTTTTTTTTTTTCCCCTGTCAGTGAGAAGGCGAGCTGCGCTCCTCAAGCTGCCTCCTCTCTCTTCAGCCACGCGCTGGGTTCTGTTTGGTTTGCACGCGGTCTCTGCGGCAACCCCTCCCCCAGCTACATCACTGCCCTCCGGCAGGTATGCAGTCCGAGCCCCCTGCCCCTCCTCCTCTCTTCGGAAAGTCCCGAGCCACCAGCCCCTTACCGCATGAAAAGCAAGGGAATCAATGCCAAACTCCCAGAGCTGTGCTCCTCAAGCTGCCTCCTCTCTCTTCAGCCATGCGCTGGGTTCTGTTTGGTTCCACCCCAGCAGGCCGAGGAGGCAGAGTTAACATATACTGGTGGAGCCTAATTTTGATCCTAACCCCATTTGCACATAAGGAGTCCAATCAAGATCAAAAACCACGTTCCCATGTGTGGATGAATTCTCTTTCAACATTAGTAATGATATACAGATTAAAAGGAGCTAAGATCATAACCCCATTAATTATATTGATGATAGCACCATTTGAAGTAAGGTCATGAGAACAAAACACTTATCTGCATCTATTGAAAGGGATAGTGAATAGTTATAATTTGACTGATTGTTGGATCTGCTCCCGGCTACCTAAAAATTCGGCCCATGGGCTTCCTTTAATAGGAACAGCCTTTCCTAATGTAACAGAAATACAAAAAGTATTCCAAAATCATAAGCATGAGGATCATATGGAGATTCCACAATCTCAGTTAAGGTGGAAATTACAATTTGAGGAACCTTTACATGCGAATATGTCAGTACCTTGTGTCCAGTGATGCTGGGAAATAACTATAGACAAGAATAAAGGGGGAAATAGAACTGACCCTGGATGTGGAGATGTAATTTTTATAGGGCAATATTCAAAGTGTTCACAATTTATTAGTTATGGAGAAGCAAATATGTGGAATCTTAATCAGACCAGAGAGAAAAGACACATACCTAAAGGATGGCAAATACCTATTGGATCAGGATGGTATTGGATATGTGGTAAAATTGCTTATAAGGTATTACCCTTAGGATGGCAAGGAAGATGTGCTATAGGACCAGTCTCTCCTCATATCTTTATAGTAAATCAACCACAGGGATTACTTAGAAGCTTTGCAAGAAGAACTAAGAGAGGAGCAAATCACAGTATCACAGTATCACTTAGGTTGGAAAGGACCTCGAGGATCATCGAGTCCAACCTATCAACACAGACCCCATGACTAGACCACGGCACCAAGTGCCATGTCCAATCTCCCCTTGAACGCCTCCAGGGTCGATGACTCAACCACCTCCCTGGGCAACCAGACATAGTAAGTTTCATAGTTTTGCTAGGTGGTTTCTGCCTTGGCTTGGAGTTAGTGAACTTGAAAAAGCAATGGTAAATTTTTCTGCTACAGTTGAAATTATGATGAATGCAAGCATAGATGCAATAAAAGCGCAGCAAATTGAAATCAATAGTCTCTCGAAAATATCTACTCAGAATAGATTGGCTTTAGATTTTTTATATGTTAAGGAAGGGGGTGTATGTGTAGTCATAAATGTAAGTTGTTGTAGTTATGTTAATCTAGATAAACGAGTGGAAACAGATTTACAGGCGATTGTAAACCACAATCGGATATTACATCAGATTTCTTTAGATGATACTTCTTGTGGATTTAAAGAATTATGGGATAAATTAACTTTCTGGTTACCAAATCTAAATTGGCTTAAACATTTGTTTGTAATATTCGTTTGAATAATTGTAATATTGCTATGCAATTGTTGTTTCAAAATACTAAGACCTTTAAGTAAGATTGCTCATGTCAACGAGTTACAAGTAGAGAATTATGATTAGAATGTGATCAGAACTGTGGTGGGTGGAAGGGCAAGGCTAAGAAGCCTCCTCCCTTCCCCCTTGTAGGGTAAAGGGAAAAAAACTTGAAGGGAAAGAAAAAAAAAAACTCACAAGCTGAATTAGCAAAGCAGTGGAGCTATATTTACAAAGCAGTGTAGGATTTGCAGGGGGATATTTACAAATTTACAATATCTACAATATATACAAAGATATACAATAAAGTAACACAGAAATGAGAGTAACCCCCCTCGGCAGAGAGGGGGTTCCCCACCTCCTCTTTCCCCTCTCTCCCCCCTTTCCCCAGATTAGGTTAGAAGAGAGAGAGAGCGAAAGAAAGAAGTTAAAAGCAGTTTTGTGTTAATTGGAAAAGCAGTTAATACAGGCCTGTATCTGGACTTCAAGGCCGAGGCCTTGGCAGAAAGCCCAGCACAGAGATAGCTGCAGAGCTGCTGCACCGTGGAAAGGCGGAAGCAAGACTGACAGAGAAGTGCTGGAAATGTCCAGTTCACTCCCAGTTCCGAAGGTGCTTCCTCCCACTCTCCCAATGAAATTAGTTTAGATTATTCCTTCCGTTTACCAACTTCCGTCCACCATATTCCCTTTCTTAAGGGTACAGCCTCAACCGGCCACAAGAACAGATGAACCTAGTCATGATCCAGTTAAAGAAGTATTGAAAAATTTAGAAATTTTAACACAAATCAATGGTAACAAAAAGAAAATGGGGGATTGTGATGAATATACTGGTGATTTGTGTCAAAATTATAAGACTTAGAGTGCACTGGGATTAAGGGTCAGGATCTTGTGAGGCCTGTTTAGAGGGTAAAGGGAAAGAAACCTATCTTGCAGACTTGCAAGGACACTGTCTGGTTAATTGGAGACATCACGGCTGAGAAGGAGCTGTCTTAAAGATAAACATTCAGAACTAGGAATTTGTTTTCTTCAGATAAGAAGCCTGCACAATTGGGCATGCGTGAAAGTGGATGCTTTGACCCTTACCACACTGAATGTAGGGAGAAGGGATTTGACCACCTATTCTAAGACTCATTATCATATGCCTGCCTTCTATTTAGCATGAGTTTGCCTATGTAGATGATGTAACTATATAAGATGAAGAAAAACTATTGTAAGGCTGCTGTGGAGGTGAAGTTTTGTCCCCTCCCAAGCCCAGCGCGCTGCTTTGCTTGCTGTTATTGCTTTTATTGCCTTTTTACGACCTTTTAGTGCCAATAAATCAGTTACCAAAAACTTTTACCTGGAGTCATCTATAACAGAGGAGAAGTAGTAGGTGCCATATTGATACCAGCCGCCGCCCTTGGCAGCTTGCCAGAATCAGCAGCAAAGTCATTTAGAGCTGTTTTACCAATTAACTTTTTAGCCCTCTTTTTAACTGACAGAGATTCCCCACATTCCTCATCACTAGATGACTCTGGGACTGATCCAGAGCCACGGCGTTTTCTTTTTGATCTAGTTTTAATAACAAAACAAGCTTTGGATATCTTTCTCTCTCGCTGCAAAGAGAACAGTAAATATGCAATTACCATCACCAGCAGCAGATTTATACACATCACATAAATCACCTTTGGGTCCCAGGCATCACCTAAAGTTACTCTCTCCTCCGGCGGAATCTTAAAACCCTTTATCTCAATTGGGAGAGTGGTGGAGGTAACATTTCTGTATCTTGCTGGCCATAAGAAATCCACGCATTTTCCATACCATAATCTAACTCTATACATAACCCACAGATAAATTGTCCGCACCAAATATTTACCCAGGTAATCCAAAATCAAACCCAAACAATATCTGTAAACCAGAGCCCCAAAAATTGAAAAGAATAACCGCTCCACAAACCACAACACCTTCATGTTTGCTAATTCAGCTAGAAAACACTAAATCAATCAAGTAATAAATTAATCTAATTATCTGCTGCACCTTGGGTAAGCCAAGAAAAAAAAAATGTCGTAGGGTTGGAAGAGTAAGGCCAAAAAGACTCCTCCCTCCCCCCTGTAAAGTAAAGGGAAAGAAAATTGAAGGGAAAGGGAAAAAAAACTCACAGCTGAATTAGCAAAGCAAGGGGTGCTGTATATTTAAAAAGCAGGGAAACGCAGGGAAATATATACAAATTTACAATATTTACAATATATACAAAGATATACAACAGAGTAGCCCAGAAATGAGAGTTCCCCCCTCTGCTGAGGGGGTTCCCCACCTCCGTTCCCCCCTCTCTCCCTCTTTCCCCAGAAGCGGGTTAGAAAGAGAGAGAAAGAGAAAAAAAAAGTTAGAAGCAGTTATGTGTTAATTGGAAAGCAGTTAATACAGGCCTTGCAGTCTGCCAGTTTTTCAAGGTCAAAGCCTTGGCCGAAAGCCCAGCACAAAGAGAGCTGCTGCTCAGCGGAGGAGCGGAAGAAAGACTGATAGAAGAGTGCCGGAATGCCCAGGATACCCTCCTGCACTCCCAGTTCAGAAGGTGCTTCCTCCCACTCTACCAGTGAAATTAGTTTAGATCCTTCTTTTCATTTACCAACTTCCGTCCACCATATTCCCTTTCTTAAAGGCACAGCCTCAAACGGTGACATCAAGATTCTCAGTGGGACCATCAACAGCTTCAAGGGAGACAGAACATGGGAGGTAATACAAGGAATTGAAGAAGCTGTGCCCAGAAATTTTGATAAAGCCTATAGTGAGTATCAGAGGAAGCTGCCTATGGAGTGGATGGTTAGACTAAAGAGAAGTTTGCAGCTCTATTCTGGAATAGATCCCAGTTCTGCAGTTGGGGTGATACTGCTCAGGATGCAGTTTGTGGCAAAACCGTGGGCAGATATTAGAAATTGGAAAAGATCGAGGATTGGCAAGACAGAGGTTTAGAGGAATTACTACGTGAAGCTCAGAAGATGTTTGTAAGGAGGGATGAAGAGAAACAGGGCAAAAGCTAGAATGTTGGTAACTGCTGTAAGGGTACTGGTGATTATGCATAGAGAGGAAAAAAAAGAGGTAAAAGTCTTATATGATAAATTATCCCTCAATAGTAATATTAAATGGAGTCCAGAAGATGATGAGTGATTGGATAAATAAAAAGAATGTTGATTGATGCCCTGTTTTAAATTTGCCTGACATGGACAAATCATTTGATCTTTTTGTACATCTATATGGGGTGTTGACCCAGGACTGGACTGGAAGTAAAAATCCTGTAGGGCATTGTTCCAAGTTACTAGATTCTGTAAGTAGGTGAGGGCCAATTTGCTTATCAGCGACCTTTATTAGTAGAGGAGACCCAGAAAGCAACTTTTTGTTTTGTTCTGGTCTCAGATTCCCACCTTTGGGATTCCTGATGTATATGGGATTGAAGCTGGGGGTAAAGTGTTAATAACAACTTGGAAAGGAGAGTCATTAATTTCCCCCTGGGAAGGATCTTTTCTTGGTTTTGTTAACAACAGATCCAGCTGTCCGTACTGCAGAACAAGGGTGGACACATGCTTCGGGAGTAAAAGGACCACTTCAGGAACACCTCTGGTCTGAAGGCTCTGGAACTAGTGAGACAAACCCACCTTTTGAAACATCTGACATTACCAAGGATTTCATTCTGTGTATAAAAGATCCTGGGACTTGATGTCATTGGGGATGGGTAAAGTATAATAGTAATGGTAAACTGGTTATTTAGAAAAGTGATGGTAAATTTTTCTGCTGCACTATAATGATGTGCTGAGAGTGTGTGCGGTTATAAGTGTATGCTGTTGTAGTTATAATTTGAAGTGACTAGGACAGAGGATTCATCTACGTTCTTTGTGTTAAAGTACCAAAAACTGTGTTCAGCTAGTGGGACCACAGAGACTGCAATACAGACAGCCAACATGCAACCAGATTTAAAGGACTGGTGGATCCATCCACTGAATGGACCGTGGTACCCCAAATGGAGGATATGAGGATGAGTTCCAGTATCAGAATAGGAGTGGTAATGGTCCTTGCCTGAAAACATCACAAACTACAAACAAGTCGGGGTTCGAAATTGGTACAACCTCCCTGGACAATGGAAGGAGACATGGTCTGCACAGAGCATTGGTGGGAATTGTAGGAGGCAAGACCGGGTAGACCTCTGTAATTGCCATGAAGAAGATCTAGAACCATGGCTGTGGGCAGCAACCCCATAGGCCATGTGAGTGGAGTTGCAAGTCAAACGGGACTCCTAATTCCCAGGATTAACCACTCTGAGAGAGAAAGGTGTCATCCAGATATAGTACCTATTAAAGTAAAAGAAGAAGTATTTTCAGGAAAGGAACATCAGTTGTTATCCCATTCCTTTACCAGGAAGTTGAAATTGGGAATAAATAATTATGGCTCAAGCCAAATGTAGTAAAAAGAAGGGGAGGGATTGTGAGAAACTGGTTATAATATTTGGCTTTCGCAAGGGGAATTATGTGGCAATGCCAGCGACGAGCAGTGTGAGCAATCTGGCAGTGCAGGCCTAGAGCCTGACATGATGGTAGGCCATGCTCAGCATAAATGCAGAGCCAGCTAGCAGTGGAGCAAAACAGTGCTGTGCCTGCAGCATGTAACTAAAACAAGACACTGGTAGCTATAAACATGGACAGTTATCTTGGGACAACAGGACATGCACCTGCATCAACAACCTCGTTGTGTCATTAGTAGTTGGACCAATAATCTGTAATAGTGCAATATGTGGTCACTCATAGGGAACCAATGGAGCTATGCCAACAGGGCACTCCAAGTTTATATAAGTTGTAGCAGTTGCCTTGCTACGCACTTCTGCCTTTCCTATCTCCTGTTTCTTCTACACTTTACAGTGCTATACTTGCACTACAGGCCTGCTCCATAGGCCTGCACCTCAGGCCTGCACCATCGGCCTGCAACACTGGAACAATAAAGGAACAATACTCGATCACATTGGTCAGCCGTATTGATTCCCAATCTCCGTCGTCTACATCTAGCGCCCAAATAAACCTGAACTCATGGACAAGGGATCCTCGGACTACAATACTGATCGACTCAGCACACAGAGGTACGTCCGAGCGATACGGAAAGCCGGTCGAACAGCACTGCCCCGGTGCTGGAAAAATTAGCAGCGTGCGCTCAAAAAGGAAGTGGATCTCACCCTGGCCCAGTGAGCGACCGGAGGAGGGGCAAGGGGAAGCACACCACCACAGAAGAGGCTGTGCTAAACGCTCTCCACCTATCCGCTCCGTGAAAGGTATTACTGGCAATTCTGGGATCGTAAAAGGGCTATTAGCCTGTGCCCAGAGTCATCCCCACGGCAATTAAGCTTTTACTTCTGAAGCATGGGACAAAATTGCATCCCAGCTGTAGGATGAGGTGCTAAATGCTTAAAAAAGCAGCTTTTCGCTATAGCACCGTGTGACGGATCGTCACGGACATTGCAATCGAAAAAAGCAGAGCAGGCTACTCCCGATTCAGCTGCTGCGGCATTTGGTTCTAACCGAGACGAGAAAGAGAGACTCGGAAGGCACTCCCCGCCCTCCGCCCGCCCGCCCCCCCCCCCCCCCTCCTTGCACATCGTCTGCCGCTCCGTCAGCATCCTCCTCAATTTCAATTGCCCGCTACTCCTTCTACACGAATCGCGGCTCTCTATTACCGTCCTTTTGCGCGGAAAAGTCTGCTCCTGCCACGTCAATAGCGGCAGAAGCGAATCCTGATCGAACTGATAAGGCGCGCGAAATCAAAATGGAGGTCGCTACGCATTAAGAATTAGACAAAGGAGACGCCACCTCTGCCATCTTGGCAAGCACACCGTGTTTATTAAGACACTGCCACAGCCGCCCGCGCCCAGCGGAGAAACCCATTTAAAAAAAAAAAGCGGCAAAACCTGCAGCTCGGCGTTTTCGATCCCCTTCATGAACATCTTCCTGATACCACCAGCGATGGCTTGGCCTTGGAAGCCGGACAGTGTGAACTCTGCCCTAGAACTCCTGGAGCGCTTGCAGGCTCGCGATCACGGCATTTTTGCACCCCCACCCCGCCGCAAACCCCGGCCGCCCCGATGGTGGCCCCCACCACCCCGGCAGCGCTCACCTCGGCAGCCATCAGCCCGGCAGCCCACCCCAACAGCGCCCCACCCTCCGGCAGCTCTCCTGGCGACGCCTCCCGCAAACCCCCATCGCCCCCGCGAGTACCGGCGGCTCCGATCAAGCGGCATCGACCGACGCACCGCCGACAACAGCGGCCCCGGCAACAGCCACCCCCACGGCAGCGGCAGGAACGGCCCCAGCGGCCCCTTCCCCCCAGCGGTTTCAGCTGCGCTACACACCCCCCCGCCTCCTACATTCCACACGTTATTAGCACTCTGACGGAGATTTCAATTGAGTCCCGATGGGGCGATCGGGAGGTGGGAGGGACAGGGAACTGTCCCGCTGCGCTGGTGGAAAGGTATTGTGGGAAATGTAGTCACAGATGGAGAAGGTTGACAATGACTATGGTAATCTGAACTGTCTAATGTTCTTTAACAGAAGCTACACAAGCCATAGCTACCTATGGGCTACAGTCAGGATACACAACTGCTGTAATCAGTTGTTTTCAACACATTTGTTAATCCCTTTTGACACACGTATGTCAGCAAATGGTGTTTATTACGAGGTCTGAGAGCGATCATGGAGGAGATGGGTGCCTTACAACCTGGCCTCCCAACTCCCAGTCCCCACAAATTGGGACCTGATTATTATTCATTTGAAGGATCGTTTTCTTTACAATTTGCTCACACTCGGAGGACTTAACAAAGTCTGCATCTACTGAGTCATCGATTAAGGCAGACCCCACCCACCGATATCAATGGGTAGCCCGAAGGCACTCTCTTCCCACTTAAACAGACTCTGTGACATAGACTTGTGACATCTATAAGTCTATGGATGATATTCTGATTGCAACAAAAAAGTTACACCCTAAGACAGTGCTGTCTGAGTTTCAGCAGCAAGCAGACTTGAAAGTCACACCGTCTTAGACCTTGCAACTTCTCAATTAACTGACAATTCACTTGCAAATGCCTGAGAAGCCATGCCCCGGCAGCCAGCAGACTCTACGAGGTGTCACCATTAGCCATCTCGTTGGGGCGAGATCTTTGTCAGATCTTATCAGCAATTGCAGCTTCCTGAGAAGGCTTTGCAATTACGTCAGGATTTAGTGATCAAAGGGTGGTCCACAATCCAGGACAATAACTCTGATCCTGTGTTTCTTATTACTGAGCAGGGTCTAACAGGGACACTTGGTTCCTTTGTCAATACGATCCCTTACATACGGCATTCAATACTAATTCAGACCTGACTCACGATATGAAGGTAGAAATGCTGGATATTCTGGCATTTGACAATGCTAATGAAGAAACTAAACAGGTTCTCAGCATTTTATCAACAGGTGCCACTGCCTCATGACTGCAGGACCACAACGAATGAAGGCATCGACAAGCAGCAATGTATCTAGCCACGGCCATAGAAGCAGTCCTGAAATCATCATGCCTCTGAGAAACCTAGGTACCTTAAAGTGTCTGACTGTTGGACAGACTTGAAAGGGTCACAAATCTAATCATTGTACTCGAGATCGTCGCAGAAGCTGCTCCTGCAGCGTGAATATACCCCGCACGACGACACCAAACCAGGGTCCTTGGACCGCACCCCTCCCCTCCCCCCCCCCCTCCCCCAACCCCCTCTGGCAGCGCACAGCGGACCTGACAACAGCCGCATATCACCTTTTGAATCCACAAAGTGCTGTCGAGTTTAACTGGCATGGTCCTTTGGGTCACAGACCCTGTGCTCTGTTAATTGGCAGATGTCTATCTTTAGACAGGGCATTCTTATAATTCCTGGTTCAATACATTCTGATTATGACTGAGCTATGAAAATTATGCTCTATACCATTGCCTCTCCTGTTAGCACTCTTGTTGGGACAGAAATTGCTCAGCTAATACCATCTGAGTCCCGAGTGCCTAAAACTTCTAACAGGATCCAAGGGCAAGAAGGCTCGGGTTCCACCGATATGCCTAATACCTTATTAGCCCTAGAAATCCAAAAGGGAAAACTGGAACAGATTGTATCTGTCAGACACCCTTGTGGACAAATTATACAATTTTCAATTATTGTGGATACTGGAGACGATGTCATCATTATACCTAGTCATAAATGGAATGGTCACTAGCCATTGCTCATGGCAAATGTTGAAGTCATGTGTTTAAAAGGTATCCAAACAACCTGGGTTAGCAAAGAGCCAGTGCAATTAGCTTTTAACTACA
Source organism: Melanerpes formicivorus (assembly GCF_026170545.1). Taxonomy (NCBI): domain Eukaryota; kingdom Metazoa; phylum Chordata; class Aves; order Piciformes; family Picidae; genus Melanerpes; species Melanerpes formicivorus. Next base: position 3,721,385 of record NW_027142409.1, read on the forward strand.
GCAAATCAATCACTGTAAGACCGTACATGCTAACCCTTCCAGTTGCTCTATTGGGCTGATATGCCTTTAGTCAGCTAAGAGCAAAACTTGCTACCGTTCCTTCTTTGTAGTGGCTACTAGTCAGCAACCAACCCTCAAATTAAAATGGAAAACATATAATCCAGTATGGGTGGAACAATGGTCGTTCAGACACGATAGGCTGCAAGTTGTTAAGACGATAATGCAGAAACAATAGCAACTAGATCACACCTTGCTAGCCACCCACCCCTACCCCCACCCCCAGAAAAGGGAGGATCTTCTAGTACTACTCTTGCCAACCAAAGCTCTGCTCTGATTTAAAGTTACAGTGCTAATTTCTTAATTTCTGATTGCAATGTCCTTAAGAGATTTGTTATTTAGACTTTTGCTAAGTTTTCCTGGTAAGCATAATGAATGGTAAACATTTTATATTTACAGATACCTAGTACATAGTAATTGCAGTAAGGTGTAAGTACTTAGTAATGAGTTCACATTGTAAGATTTCTTTTGGTTCGAACCTTCTTAGTTGTGTGCCATGGCATTTCAAAGGAGCTCATTGTAATATAGTTAAGACTTGTAGTAAATAGGTATTAATTTTAAAAAGTATTCCTTAGCTAAGGTAATGTCTTTATATTTCCTTCTTACACATAGACTAGAAAAAAAAATACAAAAAAAAGCAAAAAAAAAATGGTAAACAATAAGGTAACATGTGCAAAGAAAAAAGTGTAAACATAGAAATATATAACAAAAGCACAAAAACTGGATACAAAACATAGAGTGCTAAATAACAGAATAGTAATAAAAAAGAATTGATAGAAAAGGTTAAAAAATATAATACAAAAGCAAAAATCAAAATTAAAATAGAAAATGGATTAAATAAAGCAAACATGCAAAATAAAAAATAATTACAATAAAGAATATAAGATAAAAAATAAAAGATTAAACACTAGATAAAAAGAAAAAATAGAAATTGCAAAAATAAAAGAAATTCAAAAAGATAAAATTGATTAGAATAACAAATTAAAATACAGATTAAAAAATTACAGTAAGAAAATAAAAGTTATAATAAAGAAGGTAAAAAAGAAATAAATTAAAAATGACAAAATGTAAGTTAAAAAAAAATAAAAATTTAAAGAACAAAGAAAAATTAAAATACAAAAATAACAAAAATTAATTGAATAAAATATCAAAATTAGATTAAAATTAACAAACAAAAAGGTTAACAAAAAATAATTAAAAAGTTCAGATAAAAAAATATAATAAAATGCAATAAAGAAAAAAACACATTAAAACACTATAAAAATAATTTAAAAACAAAAATTGAAATTAATTAAAGATTAAACAAAAGAACTAGATTAAAAGTCAAAATATTAAACATATCAAAATAATACATTCACAATAGAAAGTAATAACTACAAATGAAATAAAATAACAAAATGAAACAAAACATAAATAATAAAAGAGATACTGGATGGCCACAATCAGGTCACCTCAAGCCTTCTTTTCTGCTAACTGCAATCATTGCAGCAAACAACAGCGGAAGAATCAAGACCACGAGGACACAGCATTTCCCATGCAGTCGAACATCGATCACAACAACTGCTATGATCATCTGGGATCAAACAGCATCACTCAGAAGAATGTACCACAGCATCATGTGAATTAGGACTGAATATTGTGGTTGCTTGATAACTTTGTATTCTCTCTTGTTAACTAAGTGTGCCTCTGAATGTAGACATCCTAGAGGATACAGTTTCATCTTTACATTTTGCTTAGTAGAGATTATTAAAAAAAAAAAAAAAAAAAAAAAAAGAGAATACCCCATAGCAAAAAATTAGCTCATGGCAACCCTAGAAATGCTGTAACCCTAGAAGCATCAACCCTAGAAATGCTGTAACCCTAGAAATATCAACCCTAGAAAATGCTGTAACCCTAGAAACATCAACTTTGCAATGTGCTGTAACCCTCTCACTGCAAGACAGCACGAACACGGCACAACTGTCATGAAAATGACAATCAGCAAACCTGCTTAGCACTGACCAGAATGACGGTCATGATAAACCAAGATGTCAACAGAAAGCATCTAACTTATAACTGAGTGTCGTGACTGCTTTACTGTTGTGTGAGCATTAAGAGATCAGAATTACTAGGATGAGCAAAAACACATTATTCAGTGTAATTTTATATTGGGCAATGCAACAAAGCTCTTTTTGCTCTTGCTGCTTGCCTGCAAGTTTTCTGTCTGTGAAGCTAGAGCCTGGCCAGATCTACCTTTACAGATTAAAGAAATCTTGTTACCATTAAACAATTCATGATTTTTGACCATCCTAGAGAAAATAAAGATGCAACATAATCCTAAAGCAGATCGCAAAAGACAGTGCTAAGGATTGCATTTGTGCCTCAATCTCTGTGTGCAATGCATTCAGGCATAATCAAGTCTTCTCTGTCAATAAGAGGAGTGAAATGTAAAGATCGGAACTGTTAAGATCTAAGTTCTTCTTTACAATGTTTGTTATCTTTGACCATGTATTATGCCAACTCTGTAGAGCATTGTAAGTAGTTCAATTTAAGCTTTGTGCCTCGTATGGGTTACACCAGTCTGTTAGACATGCTGCACTATAGAACTCTCGCTTTTGCTACACAGCTTAGCTTTACCTTGCTTGCTTCTGTGTTTGCAGTAGCATCTTGTATGGGATGAGAACAACTCCCATGACCAGATTGCTCACAAAAACAAAAAGGGGGATTTGTGGCAATGCCAGCGACGAGCAGTGTGAGCAATCTGGCAGTGCAGGCCTAGAGCCTGACATGATGGTAGGCCATGCTCAGCATAAATGCAGAGCCAGCTAGCAGTGGAGCAAAACAGTGCTGTGCCTGCAGCATGTAACTAAAACAAGACACTGGTAGCTATAAACATGGACAGTTATCTTGGGACAACAGGACATGCACCTGCATCAACAACCTCGTTGTGTCATTAGTAGTTGGACCAATAATCTGTAATAGTGCAATGTGTGGTCACTCAGAGGGAACCAATGGAGCTATGCCAACAGGGCACTCCAAGTTTATATAAGTTGTAGCAGTTGCCTTGCTACGCACTTCTGCCTTTCCTGTCTCCTGTTTCTTCTACACTTTACAGTGCTATACTTGCACTACAGGCCTGCTCCATAGGCCTGCACCATCGGCCTGCACCATCGGCCTGCAACACTGGAACAATAAAGGAACAATACTCGATCACATTGGTCAGCCGTATTGATTCCCAATCTCCGTCGTCTACAGAATTACTGGGGACCAGGGCGGGGGGGGGGGGGCCCAATCGTTGGGCCTGGATCGTTGGGCTGATGGTCTGTATTGTGTGGGGTATTGGGAGAGAAAGGTGAGGCGCCAACATGTCTAAAGACTGGCCAGGTCAAAAGTGCAGGGGTGGGAGTGTGCTGGGGAATATATGAATATGTACATTTTAATATATTAATATGTATGCTTGCCGTCTATATCAGTTCAACTCATGTTGTTGGGGTGCGCCTCTAGCAAACTCGCTATGCGCCCAGCGCTGTGTTGCCTTTATTTTATAATAAACTGGTTACAAATTTTCAGCAGTGAGTTTGTTTCTCACAACATCAAGAAATAACATTCTTGTGCCACCAGTCATACTTCAGTCTCTTGGGTTACTCTGACACTCAGATTCCCAATGGAGCTCAGAATAGAGGCAGAGCCAGTTTCCAAGGACTGGAAAAAGGACTTCTCCCCCCCCAAACTTCAATCAAGTGAACATTTTCTCTGAATGGAAGATGTAAATGTGAACAGCCTCTGCCCAATTTCTCAGAACATCAGAAGTGAGAGTTATTAAAACAGCTTTATTATTTACTCTTAAGAATATTATGATTGTATGCAGATACGCTATGAATATATAGGTGGCACTTGAGTAGGAGAAGCTGAAGACTTTATCTTGAGTTACACTTCATGTAACTTCAATAAGACAGTGGCATTGTGTGGCTTCAATCAAATGTTGGAACTGGTCTTCAAATTCTAACAAGGTGTGGTGAAGAGGTTATTAAATTTATGAATATGAAATATTAATTATGAAAATATTATTTGTATTAATTATCAAACTATTAATAACCAATGAATCACCAACTTATATACATGTTCTAGTGCACGTTCGTGAAATAGATTCCACAAGTGGCTTAGTGTTATGATTATAACTTAATTGAACTAGTTACAGACTATCTCTATATTTATATAACAAAGAGTGCAGTTCTGCTGCTTGGCCACTAGATAGCGACTCGGCGGGATGCGGGCAGCTCCTGGCTATACACAGCAATATTACAATCTTTCTATGCGTCAGCGCTTACTCTGCTAGACGCGGATACTTTGAACTGAGTGCTAGTGGATGGAAAGCACGTGAACGATATTTGATTCCCTCCACACAACAGGGATCGGTCCTGGTCGGGGTCAGCCCGTGGGATCGCTCCTCAAAGTTGGGATGACGGCACGGCAGGGAGGGACGATGGTGGCTGGTAGGTGGGCTCGGACGATGCGGCAGCAGGCAAAGCTGCGGGGGTCGGCCCAACCACGGCGATTCTCGGGGCTGATGCAAACAGCCTCAGGGAGAGAATGCGGCTGTGTTAGGTGGCGGATTCTTGTTTACTGAGCTTAAAGTAGCAGCGGGACTCTCGGAGCGGTCCCGGGTTCGGTGCAGTGTAGGCACGAACAATGCCTTAGTCTTCCCTGAGATTCACAGGGCTCAGAGCAGCACTCGGCGGCTCCTCTCCCGCTACGGCGGGGCTAGGCATACGTGGACTCAGTATCGATCAAGTCCCTTCTCCCCGGCAACTGGGCAGATCTTACCCTCGGGGGTTGGTCCAGTCCTCCGGTGGCACGGTGGGCTCTCCCAGTCGGTACGACTAGCTGTGGCGATGCCGGATTCCTCAGAAACAGCGAAGGTCCTTCCTCTGGGCTTCTTAACAATGCAGAGGCTTTCAGTATGCGTGCATGTATAACAGAAGCTAACAACAATAAGCTCAATGGCAAAGGCTGCAGCTTGAGAGTTCCTCTCTCGAGCAAGCACACAGACAAAGTGAATGAGGGGGCAACTTGTTTACCAATTGGGGTGATACTTATAGATTCCTCGAGGCTGGGCTTGACCAATGGGCACTCTCATAAACAACTGGCTTCAGCCTATAGAAAGCGTGAAGCTAGAATTATGCCCATACTTGGTGTCAGCACGAGCACTGCATGCGCTGGGTGCGTGCTGGCCTGGCTAATGCCTTGGCTTTTGTCTTCCTCCTGGAGGAGGGGGAACTTGCCCGCATGCTGGGACAAGATTCAGTATCGGGACATAATGTGCCTTCACCACACAAGGGAAATGAAATCCTGGTGTTGTATGAACATCCTCATTCTGCTCATGTTGCAAAACAGTGACACCCACTGGCAGCAACAGTTTAAATACTTAATTGGTGCATTGTGGATCTACTTGGTAAGAGTTGCCAAGAAGTTTCTCTTGAGAAATATTGCTCATAGTAACATGCATACAGACTTACCTGTTGAATCAACACTACTGCTTGAGTGACCTTCTAGTGAGGTGGGAGTGAGTCTCTTCTCTTGTAAGAAATGATAGGGGGAGGTTTAGATTAGGTATTAGAAGAAAATTTTTCACTGAAAGGCTTCTCAAACACTTCATAGGCTTCCCAGGGAGGTCGCTGAATTTCTGTCCCTGGAGGTGTTTAAAATACACAGATACGTGCTACTGAGGGACATGGTTTAGTACCAGATATGGTTAAGTTAGGTAACAGTTGGACTCAATGATCTTAAAGATCTTTTCCAACTGAAATGATTCTGTGATTCTATGTTATGTCAGTTGCTCCTAGACACCTGATTTAAGAGTCATTGAGAATTCTCATCATGTGTTCAACTGTTGTTATATTGACTTCCAAGCAATTAAATGTATGCTTAAAAGGAGTTGCTTGCTGATGTACTGTGCTGCAAGAGATAGATTATAACTGTGATTATTTCTTTTTGGAAATCTTTCTTTAGTCCCATGTGTAAGATACTCCTTCTGGAGGCTTGTGTCAACTTCCTGTTCTGAATATTTATAGATTTTAACAAGACACATTGAAGAAATTGTGATGATTTGTGGGTGAGGTTTCTGCATTTTTAAACAAGGAATAATCAATTTTCTTCTCTGCAGTTTTATTCAATTTTTAAAAAATAGAACAATAAACCTATGAAAGAATTTTACAGATAAAAATCATACCTGATTTAGGACTTTAAGTATGGATGAATAATAAAAGATGCTAAATACTCATCTTCAGTTAATGGGATGCTTAAGTACAGCTCTTAATTTAGTATTATAGTCAGTGTTTTGCAACATAGATCCACAAATCCTGTTTCAAATGATGGCAATAAGTAGTGAATATAGTTGCTATGCTTATCTCCAGATTTTTCTTGCAGCTTGCTGGGAAAAAAAACAAGTTTTCCTGTCTTACATTCAGCTATTTCCAAATCTATTGCTGTAAGGGTTTTGTCTCCTCCTTTCCTCACAATTATCATGGGTCTTTCATCTAGAAAGGATGGTATGGACTTGCAAGTTGAAAACATTTTTGTGAAACAGTTACTACTTTAAAAAATGGTTTTCAATAATTCAGCAAGGAAGAAGTAGTTGACAGTTCAGGCCCTTTTGTATTTCCAATGCTCAAGCTAATGTGATTTCAAATTGTCTCAGTGAACTTCCCTAGCTGGTTTTGGATGCTTTGGTTTTAATTCTCTGCTGGTTTGGATGTCACTGTTTATTATTAAAACAATGTCTTTGTGCATGATAGTTGTAGGTGATTTAGCTCTATTTTTGCAGAAATTTTGTGACTCCCAGTTTGTGAATGACAGATTTCCTTGAGTTTTCAACAGCTTCAGGCATTCTTACAGGTATTTCATCTTTGGAAAGCAAGGTGTAGTAACAATGACTCTTCTGTTGAGGCTGATAATGTAAGTTTTTCCATCATGTTGTTAGTGTTTATAGATTAATCAATAACTTGGGAGATGTTAAGCAACTTTCTCTTCTGCAGCCAGTTTCTTCTTCAGCTTGAGTGTACTTGACATTCTGGAACCAGTTACAGCGAAAGATGCCACAAACAAGTAGAGATTTTTGCACAGCTTTAGCTAGAGAATTCTGTACTCCAGAAGTGTTCTCCTTGAGTATCCTTTCTGCTGACCCTCTATTTGTTGATAGATGCAATGACATTCCTTAGTAAATAAAATCTCAACAGATTTCATGCAACGACATTCCTTAGTAGAGAAAATCTCCACAGATTTCTTTCTTAAAATTACTAAGATTAAATACAGCTTTTTATTTTCAGAGTTCAGATGAAGTATTTAATAATTTATCTTGGGCCTAATTTAAAAATATAATAAAAAATACAGGTGCTCATATTTACCCTGATACACTTACCAGTTGACATCACTGGAATGAAACTCCAAGGTAACGAAAGACTTATCAATTGTTCTGGTTTAATATTGTCTTGGAAAATTTTTAAGTCCTATGACACCTGATTTAAGAGTCATTGAGAATTCCAGTGATGTGTTCAACTGTTATATTGACTTCCAAGCAATTAAATGTATGCTTAAAAGGAGTTACTTGCTGATGTACTGTCCTGGAAAAGCTAGAGGATAACTGCGATTATTTCTTTTTGGAAATCTTTCTTTAGTCCTCTGCATAAGATACAGATTATAAACATTTGAGGGAGGTATTACTTGGGTAGTCACTTATGGAAAACATCTCCAGACTACCTGTGTCCTGCAGCAGTGTTATAAGCAATTTCAGTCATCTGTCAAGCAGCCAGTTAGAATTGAGTACTTGCCTCTTTTCTATTTGACAATAAACAAGTCTGAACCTCCTGAAGATATGAAGCTCACTTAGAAATTCACTGCTACCCACTGAGGGTTTTTGAACACAAGATTGGGCCATCATTTTAAACTGTAAATGTGAATGACAAGTTCAGGTTTATATACAATGTAGAAACCAGTAATTTCCAACTACCACTATCTGTAACTATTTACATCTTCTAGATGCCGGTATATCCAGAAGCATATGGGACTATTACAGAACTCATATATCATGGTGTGGATGAGTTGTTTAATGTCACTAAAGCTTCAGTAATTTTCAAGTGATAATTTCTATCATTAAGGCATTGGTAGACAACCAATGTTTGGTTTTTTTTTTAAGGAATAACATACCCACAACTGGAAGTCACTCCAGCAGTTGTCTTTGGAAGTGGAATGGCAAAGAATTCTACCCCAGATTTTTAGTCCAAATTTGCTGTGGTTTTGCTTAATTCATTCTCAGCCCTTCCTAAAAAATAATTGCAGTAATGTAACACACTGGGAGTGGTTTCCTTTAGCCATGGATGCCTGTTAATGATTTATATTTCTGTAACTGGAAATAAGTATGCTTGCAGACACTACAAGTATTAGTTAACTTTCTTCATGCTTCTGAGACAACCTTGAATATTCTAATAATAAAAATGTAGCTCTGAAATGAGATCTTGCTCCTATGTGTTTTTGTAGTGCAGAAGACTGTGTACCTCTAATCCTGAGTTATGACTTTACATTTTAACAGAGTAAAGAGAACACTTGGTTGGAACCCAGAGGGCAGGTGTATTCAGAGTAAGAACTTGCCAAGAAGTGCATGTTTAATAAGGCGTGCCTACTCTGTTCACTGCCTTTATTTTCTGTGGTGGTTCTTTTCCTTCATCTTTCCTTCATTTCTTACTCCTCTGTGATACCATCACAGTGTCTCAGACTGCATCTTCTCTTGTTTACACCTCTGTAAGTCAAAGTAATTTGATTAGTTTCCACTGGTCAGGTGACAGTATGTGAAGCAGGAGAAGAGAGAATTAGGGCCTTTTTCTCGGTAGCATTTTTTTTTGTTTTATTTTAAATTACAGTGACAGATATTTTGGTTGAGCCATGTCCTCCTCTAATAGATGAGCTTCACAGAATGAAGCAGCATTATGGCCTTCTATTTTCTTTTCTGACTGCATCCCTTAGCTTTCCATATAATTTTTCTCTTCTTGCACCCCTCCCACTGAGTCACTTCTCTCTCAGATGGATCACACTCCCCCTTTCTCCTCCCTTGCAGCTGTTGTGCCAGCTTCCTGTTGTCATAGTGACAGTAGGCTACTGATGGGGAAGGAAAAGAAAAACACAACTACCACCTTAAATCCCAGCAAAAAGCCAGTGCTGTTAGAATTGATGCCTCGTGAGCAGCCAGGGAAGCACTGTTGAAGTGCTGGAACGTGTCCAGAGAAGGGCCACGAGGATGATCAGAGGGCTGGAGCACCTCTCCTATGAGGACAGACTGAAGGAGTTGGGGCTGTTCAGTCTGCAGAAGAGAAGGCTCCGAGGTGACCTAATTGTGGCCTTCCAGTATCTGAAGGGGGCCTACAGGAAGGCTGGGGAGGGACTTCTCAGGATCTCAGGGAGTGATAGGACTAGGGGGAATGGAATGAAGCTGGAGGTGGGGAGATTCAGGCTAGATGTGAGGAGGAGGTTCTTCACCATGAGAGTGGTGAAAGCCTGGAATGGGTTGTCCAGGGAGGTGGTTTGGGCCCCGTCCCTGGGGGTGTTTAAGAGCAGGCTGGATGAGGCTCTGTCCAGCCTGATCTAGTGTGGGGTGTCCCTGCCCATGGCAGGGGGGTTGGAACTAGATGATCCTTGTGGTCCCTTCCAACCCTGACTGATACTATGATACTACTATGAAATCTGATGCTGCTTGACTACTTTCACCTCATTTTTTCCTAATGAAAACATAATATTTTGTACTTAAATAATCATGAAGCAGCATATAATCATGGTTGGTTGGTTGGACAATACCTTGAAGATCATTTTGATGAACAGTCAACCTAATGCCACTGCCATTAAACCATGTCCCAAAGGGCTTGTGTCTCCACACTTCATTTTAATGTATCCAGGGAAGGTGATTCCACCACTTCCCTAGGCCGCTTCTTCCAATGCTTGATCACTCTTTCAGTAAAGTTTTTCCTAATATCCAATTTAAGTCTCCCCTGGTACAACTCAAGGTTGTTTCCTCTCATTCTACCACTTGTTACTAGGGGGAAGAGACCAAAACCCACCTCAATATAATCTCTTTTCAGGCAGTTGTAAACAGCAATAACATCTGCCCTCAGCCTCTAGCAATGCAATGCTCCAGTGGTGAGGGGCTCAAAACTGAATGCAGCATTCAGTATGTGGCCTCACCAGTGCAGAGTACAGTGGCATGATCACTTCCCTGATCCTGCTGGCCACACTATTCCTGGTACAGGCTAGGATCCTACTGGCTTTCTTGGCTACCTGAGCATACTGCTGGCTCATATTCAGACAGTTGTCAACCAGCACCCCCAGGTCCTTTTCCTCCAGGAAGCTATCTAGCCACTCCTCCCCAAGCCTGGAGCAGTGCAGAAGGTTGTGACCAAGGTGCAAGACCTGGTACTTGCTCTTATGCAACTGACCTCAGCCCATGAATCCAGCCTGTCTAGATCCCTCTGTAGAGCCTTCCTACCTTCAAGCAGATCAATGCTCCCACCCAATTTGGTGTCAAGCTTACTGAGGGAACACTCAATCCCTATGTCTATTATATCAACGTATCATTGATAAAGATATTAAACAAGACTGGATGGGGCAATAGGATGCTGGATTAAGGAGAAAGGTATGTTGGTAAACTTACAGCATGGTCTGATTGCTCAAGTACTTGTGACCGTTTCAGGCTGTCCCTTTAAGAAAGGGGACATTGTGGCTGAATGTTTATAAACAACAGACAGATCTAAACTAATTTCATTGGTAGATTGCTAGAAAGCACCTTTGAACTTGAGAGTACAGCAGACTATTCTGGGCAGTCCGGCACTTCTTTTTTCTTCCTTGCGGCAGCTTGCAGCTTTCTGGGCTTTCGGCCTGACTGACCTTGAAACTGATAAACTGCAAGGCCTGTACTAACCGCTTTCCAATTAACAACTGCTCCTCTTTCTCTTTCTAACCCTCTCTGGGGAAAAGGGGGAGAGAAGGGGGTACAGGGCTGGGGAACCCTCCTCGCAGAGGAGGGAAATCTCATTTCTGTGTTACTTTGTTGTATATTTCTGTATATATTGTAAATACTGTAAATTCTGTATATATTTCCCTGCGTTCCCTAAACTGCTTTGTAAATACAGCACACGCTCCTTTGCTAATCCGGCTCTGTGTTTTTTTTCCCTTTCAATTTTTTTTCCCTTCACTTTACAGGGAGGGGAGAATGCCCAGCCTTTTCCTTCAACCCTCGACATTTTTTTCTTGGCTTCCCAACGTGCAGCCGATAATTAGCTTGATTTATTGATTTAGTGTTTCATAGCCGGATTAGCAAACATGAAGGTGTTGTGGTTTTTAGAACATTTATTTTTTTCAATTTTTGGGGCTCTGGTTTACAGATATTGTATGGGTTTGATTTTGGATTACCTGGGTAAATATTTGGTGCGGACAATTTATCTGTGGTTTATGTATAGAGTTAGATTATGGTATGGAAAATGTGTGAATTTTTTCTGGCTGGCGAGGTACGGAAACGTAACCTCTACCACTCTCCCGATAGAGATTAAAGGGTTTAAGGTTCCGCCGGAGGAGAGAGTAACTTTACGTGATGGCTGGGTGTGCTGGGTTGAGGCAGCCCCCTTCCCCACCCCTGGCAACAATAAACACTCAGACAAACGGATTGCAAAAGTGATGGAAAGTTTAAATAGAAAGCAGTGAACTTTTACAGAAAAGCAAAAGCAGAGTGACAAAGAAAAATCCCCAAATAGACCCAGAGAGATCCCATCCCCATCTGAGGGTACACCTGAGACCCCCAGGGCTCCTTCTTCCCCCTCCCATTGCTAGGCTAGTCTCAGCTGGCCAGATCTGAGACTGCCCATCCCCCCGTGGCCTTGGGCCTAGCCAGGCCCAAAGCCAGGAGACATCTCCCCAGTTACCGGCTGACGGAGGAGGAAGAAAAGAGATAGTGCTAGACTCCGCACTGGATCTTATAGTGGTGCAAAGGATTGTGGTATGAAATACTACATAACTTCCTGTGTCCACCCCTCTGGGCTGGACTTCTGGACACAGGAAGTAAACATTGCAGGGGGTCACCCAGCTCAAACCATAACACGCCACCCCTTATTTCATACCATAATCTTTGCACTCAAACACATCATTAAATCAGAAATCTTCTCATGACATGTTCGGCGAAGTCAATATCTTCATCTGGGCGTCCACCCAAACAGTCTCTCATTCAGGCTCTAGTGTCAGTCCATTCCAGTTCTTCTTCCCTCATCTAATGGATCCTCTCGGCGATGCAGAGTTCACTCTTCTGCGGTGCAAGCTCTTCATGGATCCGTTGGACATCCTGGTCACCTGGAAAGAACCTCACAACTTCTCAACCAACCTTTATTCCCATCTCTATTTACTCAGCGGCATGTTTCCACCCCTGGGGCAAGCCAGTCAGAACAATCAGGCTCTAACTGCTTCTCCACCCCTTCAGGAAAACAGCACGCTGAGCCTTTCACAACCCTGCACGGACCTATCCCAAGCCCAGTGCTGACCGCTTCCAGCCGCGGCCCGAGGCTCTACAGATGCATGTCACGGTACACCGCCTTCCCGCTAGGCGTTCGCGTACCCAGACGTGACAGCATCCAACAACTTAACCTCCCCTGGCGGAGGGAGGGGCTGCACCACAACCGAGTGAGAAGAAGGGAGGTGGAGCCAGGTGCTCGGCGCCATTTTTGGAACTCGTCCGAAAAAGTCGGGGAAGAGACTAGGGCCGGCCCCGCCGCAGCCCGAGCGCATGGCCGTGCTCACCGCCGCCGCAGCCCGAGCGCACGGCAGGTCCCGCCGTCACCGCAGTTCAAGTGGACGGCCGGGGACCGCCGCCGCCGCTCCGAGCGCACGGCCGGTCCCGCCGCCACCGCAGCTCAAGCGGACGGCTGGGGACCGCCGCCGCCGCTCCAAGCGCACAGCAGGGCTCCGCCCACCTCTGCCGCCGCGGTACAGAATCAAAATCGCCTCCACCCCTCGGGCATTCAAACGCCTCATCCAGCAAAAGCCATAAGCACGTCCTCAGGGCCCTTGAGAACAGCTTTCAGCTGGAGTCCCCGTTCGCCCATAGAGAGCCGAGCTCGCCCGCTCGCCGCGGCTGACCCTACCCCGCAGCGAGAACGGACCTGACTTTGATCTGCTCGCCACTGCTCCTCCCCCACTTCACTCCCTGCCGCTTCTACCGCTCCGCAGAGAATAAAGGTGGGGGAAGGCAGGTCCCGCATTCTCAAGCGGTGCCCCCATTCCGATGGTTAAGAACCACCCCTGCTTGGAATAGCAGGAGGGACTCTCTGCCACCAGTCACGCACCAGGAGTCCCCCTGCAATCCACTAGAACTTAACACAATCGCCCCAACAACAACACGAGCCCCCAACTGCCAGAAAACCAAAACGACGCCCAGAACTAAATTTAAACTCCCTTATCTTTTGCAATCCGATCTGCAGAGTAGCCACAATAACCAACTCCTACTCCTGGCCGGCTCGCCAAAAATGTAAAAAGGGGTTGGGGGCAGATCCTCTGCCCACCTTAACCATCCTCTGCTACCAAGAATGTGCTGGGTTGAGGCAGCCCCCTTCCCCACCCCTGGCAACAATAAACACTCAGACAAACGGATTGCAAAAGTGATGGAAAGTTTAAATAGAAAGCAGTGAACTTTTACAGAAAAGCAAAAGCAGAGTGACAAAGAAAGATCCCAAAGCAGACCCAGAGAGATCCCATCCCCACCTGAGGGTACACCCGAGACCCCCAGGGCTCCTTCTTCCCCCTCCCATTGCTAGGCTAGTCTCAGCTGGCCAGATCTGAGACTGCCCATCCCCCCGTGGCCTTGGGCCTAGCCAGGCCCAAAGCCAGGAGACATCTCCCCAGTTAGCGGCTGACGGAGGAGGAAGAAAAGAGATAGTGCTAGACTCCGCACTGGATCTTATAGTGGTGCAAAGGATTGTGGTATGAAATACTACATAACTTCCTGTGTCCACCCCTCTGGGCTGGACTTCTGGACACAGGAAGTAAACATTGCAGGGGGTCACCCAGCTCAAACCATAACACTGGGATCCAAAGGTGATTTATTTTATGGGTGTAATTCTGCTGCTGGTGATAATTATCGTGTATCTGCTGATTTCTCTGCGGCGGGACAGGAAGGTGTCGAGACCATGTTTTGTTATTAAAACTAGATCAAAGAGAAAACGCCGTGGCTCTGGGTCAGTCCCAGAGCCATCTAGTGATGAGGAGTGTGGACAATCTGTGTCAGTTAAAAAGAGGGCTAAAAATTAATTGGAAAAGCTCCTCTGAACAGTTTCGCTACTGATTCTGGCAAGCTGCCAGGGGCGGCGGCAGATATCAACATGGCGCCTACTCCTTCTCCTCCTCCTTCTTCTTCGTCGGCCATTAACGGAGCAACGTCAGTTGCGCCCACTCTCTCGGTGGGACCGGAAATCACTGACCCAGCAGCTGATTTATCTCAGGACCTGTCAGCTTCTGTTAATGCGGCTGTTTTAAAGACTAGAAGTAGAAATACCAAAGCTGATCCAGGAGCTGATGGGGAAGAAGAGCAGGAGACTGATCCTGGTGAGGGGCCCTCTACTACAAAAGACACTGCTGAGGAGGAAGAGAAGATTTGTTTTAAAGATCTAGCTGACCTAGTGAGAGCAAAGCAGGATAGAGATGCAGCTAGGATAGGAGCTGGCAAAGGTGGTTCTCAGCTTAAAGAGATCCCTGAGAAAATGGCAGCAGGGTTATTAGGACAACAAGTTGAGGAGGAAGGGGATGACATTACTGACTGTTCATCACTCCGGGAACAGTCACGAAATGTCCGTAAAGATTACACCAGGGCAGATAAGGAGCCAGTTCTAGCTTGGCTTAGTAGGTGTTATGATACAGGTGCTCCAGCTCTAATGGTTGGAGACAAGTCAGCAGCTCAGTTAGGAACTCTCTCGAGGGATAAGGGAATAGATAGGCATCTCGGCACGGTTCTCGGTAAGGTTAATCTGTGGATACGCCTTTTAATGGCAGTTGCCCTGAGATACCCTTCTCGAGATATCTTCCATAGAATCCTAAACCCTGGACTACCATAGATGAGGGAATTAAGCGCTTGAGAGAATTTGCTGTTAGAGAGATACTCTATGGTGAACATGAAACTCTGAATCCTGATGACATTCCTGTGGGTATTGGTCTTGCTAAAAAGCTTATCAAACTTACTCCTTCTAATTATGCAAACATTCTGGCAAGCAGAATTGTGGCAAGAAATTATGGCGGAGCTCCTTCTACGGTTGGCCAATTCAGTGATCAAATGAGACAATTGGAGGATAGCATGACACGTGTTTCTTTGGTTTCGGCCATTAAAACTCTGGAAAAATTGATATACAGAATTGCATAAGAGAGTTAAAGGATGAGTTGAAAAATTCCATATCCCAATTGGCACAAAGGGATAATCTCAATTCTTCCTCCAGGTGGATACAAGTTTCATCTGTGAGGAATACACGTCCTCCAAGGAGGTCATTCCAAAACAGGTCAAATCAAAACAGACCACCAAGGCAGTCAGGTAGGACTATTTGGATAACTCTGCGTGATCAGTTTGGTGAGAACATGAACCGGTGGGATGGCCAACCAACTTCTAATCTTTTCAGGAGACTGAGGGAACTGCAAAGTGGCAAAACCCGAGGTAGCAATACCAGAAGGGTAGCTGTTACTTCCACAGTTCCCCAGAACAACTCTAGTAGCTTCAACAGTGGCTCCAGTTATAACATGCAAAGCTATAACACTGCAAACTGTGCGCAATGCACATGTGGGCATGTTCCCCATAACTAGGGGTGCCCTGCCTCCTGCCAGGGGGAGGAGAGGGATAACAGAGATAACAGAACCTATTGGGATGTGTCCATCCAGTGGCCTGGCACTTCACAATTTCGGAAGTGCAGGGCCTTGGTTGACACAGGAGCTCAGTGCACCATAATACCATCAAATTATCAGGGATCAGAGTCTATAGCTATTCTGGGAGCCACTGGTGGATCTCAAGAGTTAAGTAAGGTGGAGGTTAATATAAGTTTAACTGGTAAACAATGGAGGAAGCATACAGTTGTGAACGGACCTGAAGCACCCTGTATTTTGGGAATTGATTTTCTGAGAGAAGGGCGTTTCAAAGACCCTAGAGGTTACAAATGGGCTTTTGGAGTAGCTTCTATAGAAATTGATGGACAAAAATTGAAGCTATCTGCCAGACCTGAGCTTTCTGATGAATCTGCAGTTGTGGGACAACATAAGATACAGGACATTAAATTGCCGGTTGCTTCTCAGACTGTGCATCACAGACAATACAGAACCAACCGTGACACTTTGTTGCCCATTCAGAATCTGATTCGTCAGTTGGAGAGTCAGAAAGTCATCAGCAAAACTCATTCACCTTTCAACAGTCCAGTGTGGCCTGTGCGGAAACAGAATGGAGACTGGCGGCTGACGGTCGACTACCGAGCCCTGAATGAAGTAACGCCACCTATGAGTGCAACAGTACCAGACATGATGGAACTCCAGTATGAGCTGGAATCCAAAGAGGCCAAATGATATGCTACCATAGACATTGCTAATGCATTTTTCTCTATTCCCATAGCAGAGGAATGCAGGCCTGTGTTTGCTTTGACCTGGAAAGGAATCCAGTACACTTTCAACAGATTGCCAATGGGCTGGATCCACAGCTCAAGCATCTGTCATGCAGTGATCCATGATGCTCTGGAGAAAGGCGGTGCTCCAGAACACATCCAGTTCATCGATGATATCATCGTCTGGGGTAAAACTGCTGAGGAAGTCTTCGAGAAAGGTAACAAAATCATTGACATTCTTCTGAATGCAGGTTTTGCCATCAAGCGAGACAAGGTGAAAGGGCCTACCACAGAGATTCAGTTTCTGGGAGTGCGGTGGCAGGATGGACGCCGACACATTCCAGTGGATGTGGTAAATAGAGTCTCTACCATGGCGAATCCCACAAACAAGCAAGAGACCCTACGTTTCTTGGGGATAGTGGGATTTTGGAGACTGCACATTCCTGGATACAGTCAGATTGTGAAACCTCTGTATGATGTGACTCGAAAGAGAAACCATTTCCACTGGGGACCTGAACAACAAGCGGCCTTTGACCATATAAAGCAAGAGGTAGTTCAAGCAATGGGTCTGCGACCTGTCCAAGATGGTCCAGACATTAAGAACATTCTGTACACAGCTGCAAGTGACAATGGTCCAACCTGGTGCTTGTGGCAAAAAGCTCCAGGTGAGACATGTGGACGACCTCTTGGTTTCTGGAGTCGAGGTTACAGAGGTTCAGAAGCTAATTATACACCAACAGAGAAAGAAATTCTAGCTGCCTATGAAGGAGTAAATGCATCTTCTGAAGTAATTGGAACTGAATCACAACTCCTCTTAGCTCCCAGATTGCCAGTTTTGAATTGGATGTTCAAAGGCAAAGGCTCCACACCACACCATGCCACAGACTCAACATGGTCTAAGTGGATGGCTCTAATAACACAGAGAGCTCGAATGGGAAATCTTGAAAGACCTGGTCTAGTGGAGGTGATCTCAAGTTGGCCTGAAGGTATCAACTGTGCTAAACCTCCAGAGGAGAAAGTAACTCGTGCTGAGGAAGCTCCTCCTCACAATGACCTTTCTGATGATGAAAAGAAATATGCTTTGTTCACAGATGGTTCCTGTCGTCTTGTTGGAAACAAGTGAAGGTGGAAGTCTGCAGTGTGGAGTCCAAGACGCCGAGTTGCAGAGGCGAGGGATGGAGAAGGAGAATCCAGTCAGTTCGCAGAGGTAAAAGCTGTCCAGCTAGCTCTCGACGTGGCTGAACGTGAGAGATGCCCAAAGCTTTATCTCTACACCGACTCATGGATGGTAGCCAATGCTCTATGGAGTTGGCTAAAGAACTGGAAGAAGAGTGGTTGGCAGAGGAAAGGAAAACCCATTTGGGCAGCCAACCTGTGGCAGGACATTGCTGATCGAGTTGAGAGAATTCCAGTGAAAGTGAGACACATCGATGCTCACATTACTAAGAGCAAAGCTACTGAGGAACAGCAACACAACCATCAGGCAGATCTAGCTGCAAGAGTTTCTCAAGTAGACATGGACTCTAATCTTGATCTCGACTGGAAACACCGAGGTGAGATATTCTTAGCTCGGTGGGCTCATGATTCGTCAGGACATCAAGGCAGAGATACAACATACCAATGGGCTCGTGACAGATCCATAGACATTTCCATGGATGCTATCACACAAGTCATCCATGACTGTGACATTTGTGCTGCTATTAAGCAGGCAAAGCGAATTAAGCCCTTGTGGTATGGTGACAGATGGTCCAAGTACAAGTATGGTGAAGCTTGGCAGATTGACTACATCACTCTACCACATTCTCGTTCTGGTAAGCAATACGTGCTTACCATGGTAGAGGCAAACACTGGATGGTTGGAAACTTATCCAGTTCCACATGCAACTGCACGCAACACCATTCTCGGTCTGGAGAGACAAATCCTGTGGAGACATGGAACTCCAGAGTGGATTGTGTCAGACAACGGAACTCATTTCAACAACAACCTTGTAAAGAACTGGGCAAAAGAGCACGGTATTGAGTGGATATTCCATATTCCTTACTATGCACCAGCTTCAGGGAAGATTGAATGCTACAACAGTTTGTTGAAGACCACTCTTAAAGCCATGGGGGGGTGGATCTTTGAAAAACTGGGAAAAACATTTAGCACAAGCAACCTGGCTGGTAAATAGTAGAGGTTCAGTGAACCGAGCTGGACCTGCACATTCAGATTTGCTACAGAAAGTGGAAGGTGATAGAGTTCCTGTTGTTAGAGAAAAGAATCTGTTAGGTAAAACTGTTTGGGTATTTTCTCCCTCAGGAGAGGCTAAACCCGTCTGAGGGGTGGTTTCAGCTGAAGGTCCGGGTCACACTTATTGGGTAATGCAAGAGAATGGTGAAATTCAGTGTATTCCACAAAGAAATTTAACTTTAGCTGAAAGAGTTTAATTTCATACTGTTGTACAGCTTCATCACGTCCAAAGGAAGAATCAACGAGGAATCTACAGTGCACGAACCCTGAGAACCCTGAGAGCCCTGAGTCAACTAAGAGACCCTGAGAATCCCTGTTTCCCTTTTCTTCGCTTCGTCGGCAAAGAAATAAACTGTTTTCCATTTATCTCATTTTCTGATTTTCTTGGACTTTTGAATCATCTACATCTGATTATAGCCGGAATGGACTATGAACTTTACTCACAAACTGTGAATATCATCTTTGATTGGATGGACAGTATGAACAGCCAATGAAATTGTTTAGAAGGGGTGGACTGTGGCCATTTGAGGCTGTCCCTTTAAGTAAGGGGACATTGTGGCTGAATGTTTATAAACGAAAGACAGATCTAAACTAATTTCATTGGTAGATTGGCAGAAAGCACCTTTGTACTTGAGAGTACAACAGAGTATTCTGGGCAGTCCGGCACTTCTTTTTTCTTCCTTGCGGCAGATTGCAGCTTTCTAGGCTTTCTGCCTGACTGACCTTGAAACTGATAAACTGTACTAACCGCTTTCCAATTAACTGCTGCTCCTCTTTCCTCTCTCTTTCTAACCTTCTCTGGGGAAAAGGGGGAGAGAAGGGGGTACAAGGGTGGGGAACCCTCCTCAGCACAGGAGGGAAATCTCATTTCTGTGTTACTTTGTGGTATATTTCTGTATATATTGTAAATACTGTAAATTCTGTATATATTTCCCTGCGTTCCCTAAACTGCTTTGTAAATACAGCACATGCTCCTGTGCTAATCCGGCTCTGTGTTTTTTTTCCCTTTCAAATTTTTTCCCTTCACTTTACAGGGAGGGGAGAAGGCCCAGCCTTTTCCTTCAACCCTCGACAGTACTTCATCATTATGTGTCCCAATTCATCACATGTAAAAGCAGATTTGATTGTTTTTTTCCTTTTGGAGTGGTTTCTGATCACTATGATCATTATTCATATGTATGATATTTTCACTTTGACTACTAGTTGTAGAGTTGGTTGCATGTAAAACTGAAACTTACACTGCTCTGTTGTTCCCTATGAACATAGTTTCATAGTTTCATAGTTTCATAGTTTCATTCAGGGTTGGAAGGGACCACAAGGATCATCTAGTTCCAACCCCCCTGCCATGGGCAGGGACACCCCACAGTAGATCAGGCTGGACAGAGCCTCATCCAGCCTGCTCTTAAACACCCCCAGGGACGGGGCCTCGACCACCTCCCTGGACAACACATTCCAGGCTTTCACCACTCTCATGGTGAAGAACCTTCTCCTCACATCTAGCCTGAATCTCCCCACCTCCAGCTTCATTCCATTCCCCCTAGTCCTATCACTACCTGAGATCCTGAGAAGTCCTTCCCCAGCCTTCCTGTAGGCCCCCTTCAGATACTGGAAGGCCACAATTAGGTCACCTCGGAGCCTTCTCTTCTGCAGACTGAACAGCCCCAACTCCTTCAGTCTGTCCTCATAGGAGAGGTGCTCCAGCCCTCTGATCATCCTCGTGGCCCTTCTCTGGACACGTTCCAGCACCTCCACATCCCTCTTGTAATAGGGGCTCCAGAACTGGACACAGTACTCCAGGTGGGGTCTCACCAGGGCTGAGTAGAGGGGGAGGATCACCTCCCTCGACCTGCTAGCCACACTTCTCCTGATGCAGCCCAGGATCTGATTGGCTTTGCGGGCTGCAAGTGCACACTGAGAGCTCATGTTGAGCTTTTTGTCCACCAGCACCCCCAAGTCTCTCTCCTCAGGGCTACTTTCCAGCCAGTCACTGCCCAGCCTGTATTTGTGCCTGGGATTGCCTCGACCCAGATGCAGGACCCTGCACTTGCTCTTATTGAACTTCATGAGGTTGGCCTGTGCCCACCTCTCCAGCCTGTCAAGGTCCCTCTGGATGGCCTCCCTTCCCTCCAGCGTGTCTGCTGCACCGCACAGCTTGGTGTCATCAGCAAACTTGCTGAGGGTGCACTCAATGCCACTGTCCATGTCACCCACAAAGATGTTGAATAAGACAGGTCCCAGGACTGATCCCTGAGGGACTCCGCTTGTCACTGGCCTCCACTGGGACATGGAGCCATTGACAGCCACTCTTTGGGTGCGGCCATCAAGCCAGTTCCTTATCCATCTAGTGGTCCACCCATCAAACCCATGTGTCACCAGTTTGGAGACCAGGATGTGGTGCGGGACAGTGTCGAAGGCTTTGCTCAGGTCCAGGTAAACGACATCAGTTGCTCGCCCCTCATCTATTAATTTTGTCACCTGCTCATAGAAGGCCACCAGGTTGGTCAGGCAGGATTTGCCCTTGGCAAAGCCATGCTGACTGTTCCAAATCACCTCTTCACTATTCTTTTGAGCGAGTAGTGACTCCAGGAGGATCTGCTCCATGATCTTTCCAGGCACAGAGGTGAGACTGACTGGCCTGTACTTCCCTGGTTCCTCCTTCTTGCCCTTTTTGAAGATGGGGGCAATGTTTCCCCTTTTCCAGTCTGTGGAGACTTCACCAGATTGCCATGACTTTTGAAATATAATAGAGAGGGGTTTAGCAACCTCATCTGCCAGTTCTCTCAGTACCCGTGGGTGTAACCCGTCGGGTCCCATGGACTTGAACACTTTCAGGTTCTTCAGGTGATCACGAACCTGATCTGCACTTACAATGGGCAGTTCTTCCTCCCCGTCCCTGGCTTTGACTTCCATAACATCAGGAGTGTGGCTAGAGGCCCTTGCAGTGAAGACTGAGGTAAAGAAGTTATTAAGTACCTCAGCCTTTTCCTCATCACTTGTGACCATGTCACCATTTTCCTTTCTGAGGGGGCCCACACCTTCCCTAGTCTTCTTCTTCCCATTAATATACCTGTAAAAGTTCTTAGTATTCCCTTTAATCTCCCTGGCTAGATTCAATTCAAACTCTGCTTTGGCTTTCCTAACCAGGACTCTTGCTGCTCGGGCAGCTTCCTTATATTCCCCCTGTTCTACCTGTCCTTGCCTCCACTTCCTGTAGAATTTCCTTTTAAGTAATAGTGTGTCCATTAGCTCCTTGCCCATCCAGGCAGGCCTCCTAGCATTCTTACCTGCTTTTCTCTTTGTTGGTAAACAGAGCTCCTGGACACAGAGGAGGTGGTCCTTGAATACTGACCAGCTGTCCTGGGTCCCTCTTCCCTCCAGGGCTTTGTCCCACGACACTTTGGCTAGCAGATCCCTGAAGCGATCAAAATCTGCACGCCTAAAGTCTAGGGTCGTGAGCTTGGAATACTTCCTCCTGATTGCCCTGAGGATGTTAAATTCAACTGCTTCATGGTCACTGTAGCCAAGGCCGTCTATGAGCCTCAGATTGCTTACCAGCCCTTCCCTGTTGGTGAGAACAAGGTCCAGTATAGCACCATTTCTTGTTGGTTCCTCCACCATTTGGAGGAGGAAGTTGTCTTCTATGCAGTCCAGGAACATCCTGGATTGCTGGTGCCTTGCTGTGTTGTCCCTCCAGCAGATATCCGGGTGGTTGAAATCACCCATGAGGACCAGGGCTTGTGACCTGGAAGCCGCTTCTATTTGCCTATGGAGGGCCTCATCTGCTTGGATCTGCTGGTCAGGTGGCCTGTAGGAGACCCCCACAGTAATATCTTCTTCCCCTGTCCTGCCTTTAATTTTGACCCATACACTCTCAACTAGCTTATCATCCCTCCCCAGTTGGAGCTCCACTGATTCCAACTGGCTATTGACATAGAGGGCAACACCTCCTCCTCTCCTTCCCTGCCTATCCTTCCTGAAGTGTTTATACCCATCTATCCCTACATTCCAGTCATGGGATTCATCCCACCAAGTTTCAGTAACAGCCACTATGTCGTGGCATCCCAGCAGCACAGTGGCCCTTAACTCATCCTGTTTGTTGCCCAAGCTGCGTGCATTCGCATAGAAGCACTTCAGCTGGGCTGGCCCTGTCCTGCTCTTGTGCCAAATCCCCTCGGTTTCCACAGAATGTCCTGGTGGGTCATTCGTGGCTTGCCTCAGGGCAGCAAGTTGAGAGCCCTTACCAGCTCTCCTTCTCTCTACTGCTGGTGAGCTGCCCCTCTGTTTGTCACCAGCCAGCAGGAGACTATTAATCCCTTCCCCCTTCAAATCTAGTTTAAAGCCCCATCAATGAGCCCTGCCAATTCCTGCCCCAGGATTCTTATCCCCCTCTGGGACAAGTGTGTCCCATGAGTTGTTTTCAGCTCAGGTGCCTTGAAAACCAGTCCATGATTGTGGAACCCAAAGCCCTGTCGATGGCACCAGCCCCTGAGCCATGAATTGATCTGTCGGCCCTTCCTCAGTGTTTCCTCATCCATTGCTGACGTTAGAGGGATGGCAGAGAACACGACTTGAGCCCCTGATCCCTTTAGCATTTGCCCTAAGGTTCTGAAGTCTTTTTTAATAGATTGTGAGCCTCTCATTGTTACATCGTCACTGCCCACCTGAAAGACCAGCAGTGGGTAGTAGTCCGAAGGACTCACGAGGTTGGGAATTCTATCTACAACGTCTTTTACTTGGGCACCAGGGAGGCAGCTGACCGCTCTATGAAATTGGTCTGGTCTGCATATTGGGCCCTCTGTTCCCTTCAGTAGGGAGTCTCCTATGACGATGACCCTGCGAGGTTTCTTTTCTGGGTAAGTTTTGATGGCTGGCCTGAGGCAACCTGTCATCGGTGCAGCTTCTGACCTTCTTGAGTCCTCGGCCTTACCAATGACCTGTTCCTCCTGCAGAGCCTCATACCTGTTCTGTAACTGCACTGGAGGCAGCGTGCTGCTCACAGGAGCAGACTTCCTTTGTTTGCATTTCTTCCGTCGGGCAGAGACCTGTTCCCATTGGCCCTGCTCATGTGGGTTACTACAGGGAGGTTGAGAATCTTGCTTCTGGGAAGGTATCAAACTCCCTGTTCCCCTAAGTGTTACCCCCTGTTCTGGTTTAGAAGAGATTACATTATGGGAATCATCAATTTTCTGCTCGCCATCTCTTCTAGCTTTTAGCCTTTCCACCTCTTCTTTTAGTTTGACCACCATGCTCATCAGATCACTGACCTGCTCACACCTGGAACAGGAGCTGCTTCCTCTATCCTCCATATCGAGTGCCAGGCTCCAGCACTCACTGCAGCCACCTACCTGAACATCTGCATCCTTGTGTGTGGTCTCTGTTTGGGTGCCCACTGTCCTTCTGCTAGCCTTTGCTCTAGTGGTCACCATCTTGTAGTAACCACCCTCTCCACACGGCTGCCTTTTTTTTTTTTTTTTTCCCTGTGTGGCCGGTTGACGTTGCCCCCTTAAGAATGGGAATATGGTGGACGGAAGTTGGTAAACAGAAGGAATAGTCTAAACTAATTTCATTGGGAGAGTGGGAGGAAGCACCTTCTGAACTGGGAGTGAACTGGGAATGAACTGGGCACTCTGGTACTTCTATCTTCAGTCTTGCTTCCGTCTTTTCTTCGTGCAGCAGCTCTGTCTCTGTGCTGGGCTTTCTGCCAAGGCCTCGGCCTTGAAAATCCAGATACAGGCCTGTATTAACTGCTTTTCCAATTAACACAAAACTGCTTTTAACTTCTTTCTTTCGCTCTCTCTCTCTCTCTCTTCTAACCTAATCTGGGGAAAGGGGGGAGAGAGGGGAAAGAGGAGGTGGGGAACTCCCCTCTCTGCCTTGAGGGGGGTTACTCTCATTTCTGTGTTACTCTGTTGTATATCTTTGTATATATTGTAGATATTGTAAATTTGTAAATATTCCCCTGCATTCCCTACATTGCTTTGTAAATATAGCTCCACTGCTT
Organism: Melanerpes formicivorus; assembly: GCF_026170545.1. Classification (NCBI taxonomy): domain Eukaryota; kingdom Metazoa; phylum Chordata; class Aves; order Piciformes; family Picidae; genus Melanerpes; species Melanerpes formicivorus. The sequence continues at coordinate 3,746,291 of NW_027142409.1, forward strand.
TGCTAATTCAGCTTGTGAGTTTTTTTTTCCTTTCCCTTCAATTTTTTTTCCCTTTTACCTTACAAGGGGGAAGGGAGGAGGCTTCTCGGCCTTACCCTTTCCAAACCCACCACACCCTGTCAGTGAGAAGGCGAGCTGCGCTCCTCAAGCTGCCTCCTCTCTCTTCAGCCACGCGCTGGGTTCTGTTTGGTTTGCGCACGGTCTCCGCGGCAACCCCTCCCCCAGCTACATCACTGCCCTCCGGCAGGTATGCAATCCGAGCCCGCTGTCCCTCCTCCTCTCTTCGGGAAGTCCCGAGCCACCAACCCTTTACTGCCTGAAAAGCAAGGGAATCAAAGCCAAAAGCCAAACTCCCAGAGCTGCGCTCCTCAAGCTGCCTCCTCTCTCTTCAGCCACGCGCTGGGTTCTGTTTGGTTTGCTCGCGGTCTCCGCGGCAACCCCTCCCCCAGCTACGTCACTGCCCTCCGGCAGGTATGCAATCCGAGCCCGCTGCCCCTCCTCTTCTCTTCGGGAAGTCCCGAGCCACCAACCCCTTACCGCCTGAAAAGCAAGGGAACACATGTTAGTGTTGAACCAGAGCATGTGTCACTGTCTTCCATATCAAGACCCAAGTATCCATGACAATGTGACCCTGGTTCATCACTTTACTATTGGGGTTCAGGTTTGGGATGCTCTTTCTCACTTTGTTTCATTTCAGAAAAATTCTCCTATTTAAAAAAGTAGTAGGCAGCAGGGGAAGAGGAAAGCTGTTTGAATAGAGAGTTGGAATTGTTATATATTATCCTGCTGTTAAAATATTCTGGGTTGTGTGAAAACTGAGTAGAAAGATTGTTTCTGATATGCAGCAACTTACAATTAATATGGCTGTGTGGACAATGAAGATGAAGGTGGCAGGAAGAAGAATGTCTGAGTAGTAGTAACCATGTTTGGGTTTGTTTTCTTAAACACTTCTATGTGGCTGTTTTATATAATGTACAGAAAATGCTGCTGTCTCATGGTGAAAGTCAGAACCAGGCCAATGCAGTGATGTCATTTTATTGTTATTCTGTTAAAGAAGCTGTTGTAATTTATAATAGCTTCCAGTAGACTGTTTCCACTCATTCTCCACTTGAGAAATTTCCTCATCCTGTATCCTTTGTCATTGGCTTCTGCCTTCTGCAAAATCTACAGGTAGCAGTCTTTCAAAGTACTGAACAACCCTCTGTAGAACTGTAACTTGTGCTGAGGAAGCTGTGAAAATCATTCTCCATTCATTTTCCTTTTCCACTACTTTTGCTGAATAAATTTGGGGTTGTTAGTTTCGTGATATCTTCCTTGCATTTTATCTCTGCAAGTGGAAATTGCTTTGTAATTGGAGTATTCCCTGTTAATGATTTGAAGTCTCTCCAAGCCTTCTGTGCAGTAGACTAACAGGGAGGAAGGAAGTCTCTTTCTTCACTGTAGGGCCCAGATTGCTCAGTAATCCGGGCTTTGCATCGCACATACGCTCTCTGTCCAGTGATCTATGGAGGGCTGAAAAAAATGGCAGTTGATTAAAGCAATGGCACTACAGGGCATCTAAGTGCATTCCAAAGATCCTTAGTTGCTTTGAACAGCATGTTCTGGCTGACCAAAGCTACTGCGGTTTTTCTTCTACCAAAGCTGTGCGTTCTTTTACTACAGCTATTAGTTTAGATAAGATTAGGTTCAATTACTTTCATTTCACAGCTGTCTTGGCAGCATGCAACTGCATGAGTGGGCTTTGGGGTGAATAGAATAGAATTAACCAGGTTGGAAAAGACCGTTGAGATCAGAGAGTCCAACCTATCACCCAACACCATCTAATCAACTGAACCATTGTACTAAGTGCCTCATGCAGTCTCTCTGTAATTCCCTGGTTCCTCCCTCCAGCCCTTCTTGTGGATGGGCATCACATTGGCCCAGCTTCCAGTCATCTGGGACCTCTCCAGTGAGCCCAGTCTGGTGGTAAATGATGGAGAGCGGCTTGGCCAGCTCATCTGCCAGCTCTCAGCACCCTAGGATGGATCCCATCTGGTCCCATGGACTTGTGGGGATCCAAGTGGCTGAGCAGGTCTCTAACTGCTTCCTCCTGGATTACAGGGTAGCTATACTGCTCCCTGCCTCCATCTGCCAGCTCAGGAGGCCATCTGTCCAGAATACAGCCTGTCTTGCTATTAAAACTTGAGGCAAAGAAGGTGTTAAGTACCTCTGCCTTTTCCTCATATTTTGTTACAATACTCCCCTCCATGTCCACTAAGGAGTGGAGGTTGTCCTTGCCCCTTCTTTTGCCATTAATATATTTATAAAAGCATTTTTTGTTGTCCTTCACAGCAGTGGCCAGTCTAAGCTCTAAATGGGCTTTTGCCTCTCCAATTTTTTTCCTACATGACCTAGCAACATCCTTAAACATTTCCTTGGTTACCTCTTCTTCCTTCCAAAGATGATACACCCTCTTTTCTTCCCTTAATTTGCTCAGAAGTTCATTGCCCATCCAGGCTGGCTGTCTACCCCATCTTCCACCACATTGGCACAGCCTGTTCCTGTGCCTTCAAGATTTCTTTCTTGAAGTAGGTCCAGCCCTCCTGGACCCCTTTGTTTTTAAGGGCTGTTTCTCAAGGTACCTTCTGAGTTAGTTCCTTAAGTAATCTGAAGTCCACCCTCTGGAAGTCCATAGTGGCGGTTTAGTTGCTGCCCCTCTTAGCTTGACTGCATATTGAAAACTCAATTATCTCATGGTCACTGGACCCCAGGCAGCCTCCAACCACCACATCTCCCACCAGCCCTTCTCTGTTTGTAAAAAGAAGGTCAAGCAAAGCCTTACCCCCAGTAGGCTCACACAGCAGCTGTGATTAGAAGCTATCCTCCATACACTCTAAGAACCTTCTAGACTGCCTCCTCTCTGCTAAGTTCCCAGCAGCTATCTGGCAGGTTAAAATTGCCCATAAGAGCAAGGTCTGGTGATCTTGAGACAGCCTCTAGCTGCCTATAAAATAATTCATCAGCCTCTTCACCCTGTTTGCATGGTCTATAACAGACTCCAAACAGGATGTCAGCCTTGTTGGCCTTGCCTCTAATTCGCACCCACATACACAGTCTCTCCTGACAAAAAGCAAATCACTTCACCAGCTGTATCTCTGGTTCACAGTACTAGGTGTTTCATATCCAGTTGATGATGCTGCACCTCACAAACTCCTCTGCACAAAATCTGAGTTCTCAGGCTCTCAGCTGAGTACAACTATACTGACGTGAATGAATCTGCTAGTTTAGAGTAGCCAAGCACCTGTGGTTGTAGTGGGGAGCATAACTTCAGTGACCTGTGAGCCAGTGCCACCATCTGTTATTTTCCTCCTTTCATCGATGCAGGTATTTAAAGCAATAGTCTTGAGCCTCCCATCTTGGCCCAGCTGGCCTAATGAAAGGTGAAGTTTTATGTGAGTTCATACCTGTTCTGCCTGCTTCTGTAATTTTCCACAAAGAATGAGTTATCGTACTTTCTCAGAGCTGTTTATTTTTGTGTGAGTTGATTATACTTGGCAAGGACTTCCATATGTTGCCCTGGAAATATTTTTGCCTCATTAGGCTCATTATACCAATTTTTCTCCAGCCTAATTTAATAATAGTGAGCAAAAGGTTTCCTGAGTTGCTTTTTTAGAAGAGATTATTTAAAAGCTAAATTAATGAATATTAGGAACATTGAGAGAATGTAACATAAGCCTAGTTCCCTGGTAAAACCAACTTCAAAGTGTGTAGAACAGGACAAAAAATGCTCCACAACACCTAAAGTCCTGACTGCTGGAAACAGATTGTGCCAGTTCCAATGTGTTTGGTGCATTTCTTTCAGTGGAGGATGTGCTGGTGAGATTCTGGGACACAGGATCAAGGTATGAGCGTAACACTGAATTGGATATCAGCATCCTTGCACAGCTAACCACAAAAATAGATGTATTTTGCTGCTTTGCTTTTCACTGGCAAATAGAAATTGTACTGTCACAATGCCAGCTATAATATGAGGTAAAAATTTTGTTTTGGTATCTTGAATACAAGACTAACCAGATGCAAAAATCTTAAGTTCAATGAAACTGTAATGGTTAGAGCACCTTAAAGAGAAATTGGCAAACTATGACTATGAGCTTAAATCTTTTCATGCTTTTATCCTGAATCCAGCTTAGGTATTTTCTTACCTGAATGGCTTCGGTTTGCAATGTGTTCACAGACCATTCTGTTCTGTTTGCTTCTTTACTGTGCACTGAACTCCATTAGTGTATCAGCATCTCTTGAGTATTTACAAATGGAAACAGCTTCTCTCAGTGTGGATAAATTGTTGATTTTTTTTTTTTTAATCATTGCCTCTCTAAAGATGATGAGTTAGACGGTGTGTGGAGTTTGGGTTTATTATAGAATGCTTTGTTATCCTGATTATAAAACAAAGTGTAAGGTATGATTTCCAAACATGACGAAAGCATGGAGCTGTGTCCCGGGTTGAGGGGAAGGCCCCTCAAAAGAAAACCACGGCCGGATGAGCAAAGGAATGTGCTGTATTTACAAGCATTTTTTTAGGGGCTGCAGGATATATATACACAATTTACAGTATTTACAATATATATACTGAAATATACAACAATAGGATTCCCCTCCCCCGCCAGGAGGAAGGGTTTTCCCCCCTGTACCCCCTTCTCTCCCCCTTTTCCCCAGAGAGGGTTAGAAAGAGAGAAAAGGAATAACTGTTAATTAAAAGCAGTTATAATTAGAGCAAATGTGTTAGTAAGTTTTTGCAGGCCTCACGGTTATCAGTTCCAAGGTCAGTCTAGCCGAAAGCGCAGAAGCCGCAAGATGCGAAAGGAGGGGGAAAGAGTGCAAGACTGCAACAAGTCTCTCTGGGAATCAAAACTTAAGGCAGTACTCTGCCAATCCACCAATGAAATTAGTTTAGACCTGTCCTTTGTTTATAAAACATTCAGTCACAGTGTCCCTTTCTTAAAGGCACAGCCTCAAACGGTCACAAGCTGTTTAATTGATAGGAAAATTATTTACTCTGAAACTATGAAATGTGACTACCATCACAGGGATTATATCTGTAGCTATGCAGCTAGCATTCTAGAAGCAGCAGCAGCATATAAAGTGAAAATGTCTCAAGTAGTTCTTAGGGCTCAAGGGCAGCACATATTCTTCTTCAGCCTTCATTCAACATACTTAGAAGTCTTAGTTCTTCTCTATTTAAGAAGTTAAAGTTAGCTTTTCATTAACTTTGAAGTTATTTGTCTGGTTTCAGTCTTAGCTATTCCTTTGTGTCTTTATATCTGTGTCTGTCATCTATACTGATGCTGATATAGTAAGCTCAAGTGTCTGCATGATGTTGTAATAAACAATTGTGTTGGCTTTGAAGACAAGACAGCTAAATTAAGTACACAACTTTATTAGGAGTCATTCCCTGGGGAACTGGGCTTTACTGAATCCTCACATCAATGCACTTTTCATATCACAAGCTATGTAAAATAGTAAAGATTCTGCTGTGGAAGCCCGGAGGTATAACGACGTGAGCAAAAATTTGCACATGGGAATGTGGCTGAAATTGAGATGGTTTTGATAGATCAGCACAGAGAGGCAGCAACTGCTGCAGGCTCCAGAGCTGGTCTGCAGGTCTGTAACACTTCATACCCTGAGCTGCTATATGCAAGGACCTGATTTTCATCCATCTTTTCACTGAAGGATATGAGAATACTGAGAACACCTTACTAAGCTGCTGGTATAATTAGAAGAGTGAGGCATCTAGTGATACTAGAACAAATGATGGTTGTCAAGTCTGGCTAGAATAAGACATAGCCTTTGGAGAAGCCTATCTCTTTTTATGTGACAGCAGAAAAGAGATTAAATGTTATGGTAGTTGATAGATCTCTGTTAGATATGTCAGCTGAATTGTAGCATTTTTACTGAACAGAATGTCATTCTTTTGCTGAAAAGAACATAGTGTCCATCCGTCTTATTCTTCTTCCAGAGAAAATATGCTTCTTTATTTAGTATTTAGGTGAACACTGTAGAGGAGAAAAATGTTAATTTCTGCTTATTACAGCTTTCTTAATAAATGGAAATACATAGCCCTAGAATAAATAGGAAGACTTAAAGCAATAAAGCAGTAATACAGGTCTCCCACTTTCATCTCAAGATACAAGTTCAATCTTGGTGGTTTTTCCCAACTTTTATCCTCTTGGGAAAAAAAAGAGCCAGATTTTCTTGACATCTCCTTTGTGGCACTTGCCAGTGAAAATCTCACATTTACCTCTGTTACTAACTCGCTGTCTCTTGGACTTTTAGTTTCTTTTGGGTGCTTCTCCCTGCCTCCCTGTCCTGTTTTCTGATGCCCCTTTTTTCTACACTTCAGTGACTTTTAACTGTGTTTGCCTATGATTGTTTTAAGGCATGGAGGTGCCTGTAGTCAGTTCAGAAATGCTGATCAGCTGGACCTGGGTACCATAATTTTGAATATGCTATTGATGTCTGGACCCTTCAATGCTAAGTATTTTACATCTTTGCATGGGATTTTTTTCCTCTGAAAGGGAAGAATCTATCAAGAAAAAAATGGATAATTATCAAATACAATATACAGTACAGTACTTCCTATATATTACATATATGTGTATCTCTGTTCCTAATTTCAACCAGATTGTCATATACCATAGTGATTACATGGAATGTAGATGTATAAGCAATCTCAGAAATTACTTTCTCCAAGGAAAAAAGAATCTGTGACAGTATTTTCTTTGATATATGTCTAGGTATTGTAATGGTTGCTATACAGCATCCACTAATAATCAGAAATGTTTGCATTTGAAAATCATCATCACATGTTTAGTGCAAAGCTGTATATATATGCTTAGAGACCTCAGCAAAAGCTTTAGAGGTGGTGTTATGCACAAATCCGGAATGCAATGGTTAAGTCACTTGAGTCTGTTCTATAGTGATCATTCTTCTGTAGATACCAAGTAGAGAAGTCAAGATGGAGCCCTTTGGAGATGAGACACTACTGAGAGACAGTAATTCTCTAGAATGTGAAGGAATTTTGGTAGCCAAGGAATAAACCTTAAGTATAGCAGAGACCAGGTGTTTGCTGAGAACAGCAGGAACCCTGGCAACAGAGGAACTTTCCCTAGAGACCCAAAGAGGACTGCAGACTTTTCTGCAGCTCTGGAAGTTGCTGACGTTCTGGACTGCGAGCAAGCCTAAGCAAAGACAATTGATTTACCAGGACACAGTAGGCAAGGTGGAGATACGGTTATAGATTGTTCTATTCAACCTTACTTTTTTCCCTCGCACCTAATCTAGTGTCTCTTCTAATAAAACCTAGCTTTCCTATTTAAAAGTAATGTTGGAGTATTCACTGGGGGGTGGAGGGAGGGAGAGGGATTGAGAAATCTGACCTCACAGATCTGTCCAGAGCACATCCCCACTGCAGCACAGCATGCAGTCAAGGATAGGCAGGGAAGGAGAGGAGGAGGTGTTGCCCTCTATGTCAATAGCCAGTTGGAATCAGTGGAGCTCCAACTGGGGAGGGATGATGAGCTAGTTGAGAGCGTATGGGTTAAAATTAAAGGCAGGACAGGGGAAGGAGATATTACTGTGGGGGTCTCCTACAGGCCACCTGACCAGCAGATCCAAGCAGATGAGGCCCTCCATAGGCAAATAGAAGTGGCTTCCAGGTCACAAGCCCTGGTCCTCATGGGTGATTTCAACCACCCGGACATCTGCTGGAGGGACAACACAGCAAGGCACCAGCAATCCAGGATGTTCCTGGACTGCATAGAAGACAACTTCCTCCTCCAAATGGTAGAGGAACCAACAAGAAATGGTGCTGTGCTGGACCTTGTTCTCACCAATAGGGAAGGGCTGGTAAGCAATGTGAGGCTCATAGACAGCCTTGGCTGCAGTGACCATGAAGCAGTTGAATTTAATATCCTCAGGGCAATCAGGAGGAAGTATTCCAAGCTCACGACCCTAGACTTTAGGCGTGCAGATTTTGATCGCTTCAGGGATCTGCTAGCCAAAGTGTCATGGGACAAAGCCCTGGAGGGAAGAGGGACCCAGGACAGCTGGTCAGTATTCAAGGACCACCTCCTCTGTGTCCAGGAGCTCTGTATACCAACAAAGAGAAAAGCAGGTAAGAATGCTAGGAGGCCTGCCTGGATGGGCAAAGACCTACTGGACACACTATTACTTAAAAAGAAATTCTACAGGAAGTGGAGAGAAGGACAGGTAGAACAGGGGGAATATAAGGAAGCTGCCCGAGCAGCAAGAGTCCTGGTTAGGAAAGCCAAAGCAGAGTTTGAATTGAATCTAGCCAGGGAGATTAAAGGGAACAGTAAGAACTTCTACAGGTATATTAATGGGAAGAAGAAGACTAGGGAAGGTGTGGGCCCCCTCAGAAAGGAAAATGGTGACATGGTCACAAGTGATGAGGAAAAGGCTGAGGTACTTAATAACTTCTTTACCTCAGTCTTCACTGCAAGGGCCTCTAGCCACACTCCTGATGTTATGGAAGTCAAAGCCAGGGACGGGGAGGAAGAACTGCCCATTGTAAGTGCAGATCAGGTTCGTGATCACCTGAAGAACCTGAAAGTGTTCAAGTCCATGGGACCCGACAGGATACACCCACGGGTACTGAGAGAACTGGCAGATGAGGTTGCTAAACCCCTCTCTATTATATTTCAAAATTCATGGCAATCTGGTGAAGTCCCCACAGACTGGAAAAGGGGAAACATTGCCCCCATCTTCAAAAAGGGTAAGAAGGAGGAACCAGGGAACTACAGGCCAGTCAGTCTCACCTCTGTGCCTGGAAAGATCATGGAGCAGATCCTCCTGGAGTCACTACTCGCTCAAAAGAATAGTGAAGAGATGATTGGGAACAGTCAGCATGGCTTTGCCAAGGGCAAATCCTGCCTGACCAACCTGGTGGCCTTCTATGAGCAGGTGACAAAATTAATAGATGAGGGGCGAGCAACTGATGTCATTTACCTGGACCTGAGCAAAGCCTTTGACACTGTCCCGCACCACATCCTGGTCTCCAAACTGGTGACACATGGGTTTGATGGGTGGACCACTAGATGGATAAGGAACTGGCTTGATGGCTGCACCCAAAGAGTGGCTGTCAATGGCTCCATGTCCCAGTGGAGGCCAGTGACAAGCGGAGTCCCTCAGGGATCAGTCCTGGGACCTGTCTTATTCAACATCTTTGTGGGTGACATGGACAGTGGCATTGAGTGCACCCTCAGCAAGTTTGCTGATGACACCAAGCTGTGTGGTGCAGCAGACACGCTGGAGGGAAGGGAGGCCATCCAGAGGGACCTTGACAGGCTGGAGAGGTGGGCACAAGCCAACCTCATGAAGTTCAATAAGAGCAAGTGCAGGGTCCTGCATCTGGGTCGAGGCAATCCCAGGCACAAATACAGGCTGGGCAGTGACTGGCTGGAAAGTAGCCCTGAGGAGAGAGACTTCGGGGTGCTGGTGGACAAAAAGCTCAACATGAGCTCTCAATGTGCACTTACAGCCCGCAAAGCCAATCAGATCCTGGGCTGCATCAGGAGAAGTGTGGCCAGCAGGTCGAGGGAGGTGATCCTCCCCCTCTACTCAGCCCTGGTGAGACCCCACCTGGAGTACTGTGTCCAGTTCTGGAGCCCCTATTACAAGAGGGATGTGGAGGTGCTGGAACGTGTCCAGAGAAGGGCCACAAGGATGATCAGAGGGCTGGAGCACCTCTCCTATGAGGACAGGCTGAAGGAGTTGGGGCTGTTCAGTCTGCAGAAGAGAAGGCTCCGAGGTGACCTAATTGTGGCCTTCCAGTATCTGAAGGGGGCCTACAGGAAGGCTGGGGAAGGACTTCTCAGGATCTCAGGTAGTGCTAGGACTAGGGGGAATGGAATGAAGCTGGAGGTGGGGAGATTCAGGCTAGATGTGAGGAGGAGGTTCTTCACCATGAGAGTGGTGAAAGCCTGGAATGTGTTGTCCAGGGAGGTGGTCGAGGCCCCATCCCTGGGGGTGTTTAAGAGCAGGCTGGATGAGGCTCTGTCCAGCCTGATCTAGTGTGGGGTGTCCCTGCCCATGGCAGGGGGGTTGGAACTAGATGATCCTTGTGGTCCCTTCCAACCCTGAATGAAACTATGAAACTATGAAACTATGAAACCTACATCACTGGGAAGTCTGTGGCACCAAATTCCCACCTATTATAACCTGGCAGATCACCAGCTGTAACAGCTGTTCTGGATGTACCCTGCGGTGCTTCTCATTTTTACAGCATACCTGTCTGCATGTTTCTGTTTAGGATTATGAACGTAAAGCACTTGATCATTAAGAAATTACTTACATTAGTGTTTTCAACTGTTCTTTAAAATGTAATTAATTTAGGATAATCATGATTAATAGAAATAAGATGTAGCCAGACCCTAAAACATCTCTGGTTTTGCAAAACTGCCTAGAAACTATATAATTTAATTCAAATCAGAATTAAAGTCCAAAGATAAATGAAGGAAGTGGTTTAAAATAAATGCATTAAAAGATTTGCGTTCTTTCACACTTTTCCAAAGTTTTTTTAAATGTAATTCACCCAAAAAAACATGTAATAAATTGATTTGTGGCAGCTCTTTCATATATGGTGTTGAATATGTTTGATTATTGGATGCTGTGTGGAAAGTTAGAAATGTAAAATACTGCAAAAAGTGAATTGAGGTGTCACATTTAAATATTTGGTAACTGTGATAAATTGAGGCTGAGTTTTGTTGCTGTCTTCATTTTGTTATGTCATAGCTCTCATGTACAAAAGGTTGTATTTCTAGTTCAGATCTGCTCGTTGATACTGTTTTTGCACGGGGGAAACTAAATATCAGTTTTACATTGGATTGCTTATCATTTAGTAGTTTGTGGCTCTGCAGTCTAAGTAACTTCATACATGTTACACTATTTTAGCTGGTATATTTGGAAAGAATATTTTAAGTGATGGACAGGATTTTAAGATTGGAGCTTTTCTTAGGATTTCTGTTATTCTGAGCAAAAGGAAGAGCTTTAGATTTTTGAAGTATTGGTTAAAAACCAGCTCTGGGAAAAGAAAATACTTTAATTAAAACTCTGGATGTGTATTTGTGTCTTGCTAAGCTAGCAGGGACACAGATTTTTCAAGTGCAAATGTGACATCAAATGCTTAAAATATTTCCACTTTTTTAATATAAATGTTACGAATCTCCCCTTCTTGTTGATGCTGGTGCCTTCTGTTCAGCTACAGAGACATAATCTTACTAGCCAAACACTTAAGAAGATTTCTGCATTAGCAGCAATTAGTCTTTGGGTAACACCGCCAAGCCCATTTAGGACGTGGTGCAATGCATCTTTGCAGTGGTGACTGACTCACACTGATTGCACATCACCCCCAAAAAGCTAACATGAATGAAGACAGTGAGCTGGAATTTTGAAAAGTAGCCATGAGAAAATCAGTAAAAGGTCAAAATAATTTTTAAATAAAAGCAAGTAAGTCATCAAATGGTACAGAACTTAAGTCAGAACAGTTGTGACTGACGAAAACCAACCTAGGGGCTTCACCAAGCATAGCTTTTTGCAGATGGGCAGAATCCAACACCATGAGATTGAACACATCCAAGTGCCGGGTTCTGCACATTGGCCACAAGAACCCCATGAGGTGCTACAGGCTGGGGTCAGAGTGGCCGGAGAGCGGCCAGGTAGAGAGAGACCTGGGGGTACTGGTCGATGGTAGGCTGAACATGAGTTGTAGACAGGCGGATGATGGTCTCTTCTCCCAGGCAGCCAGTACCAGAACAAGAGGACACAGTCTCAGGCTGCGCCAGGGGAGGTTTAGGTTGGATGTTAGGAAGATGTTCTATACAGAGAGAGTGATTGCCCATTGGAGTGGGCTGCCCGGGGAGGTGGTGGAGTCACCATCGTTGGAGGTGTTCAGGAGGAGACTTGATAGGGTGCTTGGTGCCATGGTTTAGTTGTTTAGGTGGGTTGGATTGGTTGATGGGTTGGACGCGATGATCTTGAAGGTCTCTTCCAACCTGGTCTGGTCTATTCTATTCTATTCTATTCTATTCTATTCTATTCTATTCTATTCTATTCATAAAGTGACATGAGACCCGAAACATTATGGGCAAAATTAGTTTATTCATTGGAATAATTTCAGGTATCTCCTGCATGCCTTAGATCAATGTGTGTATGAACTGAGTGGTCATATCAAAAAGCAAAACAAGCTTGGAGTCTTTCATCATTATCCAGCTAGGACTGAAAATAGTCATTGCTGTGTGCTGAAAGATCAGAGGACAGCAGAGAGAGTAGTAATAGGAACTTCAGTTTCCACCTGTTCATGTGGTGTGACTGTTACATCAGGACGTTGTACAAAGTCTGAGTTTCTTGCCACAGTCAGTAACAGAGGCATTGGTTAGTGGGGCTGTGGAAGAAAATGGGTCTCTACTTTGTCCTGGGTGGAGTTTGGTTCACAAGAGACACATTGCAACAACCATTAGCCTGAACATTCTAGTGAAATCACAGCAACTGTGATCCACTTCAATAAGGGACACTACACTAAAATAAAGATAACTTGCTAAAAAGAACCTTAAAAAGGTCATCTAAGAGAAGGAAGTTGTAACAGGTGGTGTGGAAGTTACTTAAGGACACCATATGTGATATTCAAGGCCAGTGCCCACCACCTGTCTTTTATGAGGAAAAAGCTTGAGAAAAAGCAAAAGGAAGATAGCAGAGCTAGACAACAGAGTAAAGGAAGTTGTTAGAAAGAAGTGGGTGTCCTTTAAAAAGCCAAATTCACACCTAAATGATGTTTAAAGCAGTTTTAAAATGTGAAATCGTGATAAAACAAGCTAAGGAATATTTGAGCAAATGGTACAAAGAATTAAACTGGTAACTGACCGTACTTCTGACACTTCCAGAGCAATGTGCCTGCCAGTCTTTTGAACCAGTGGTCATGGTGTAGAAGGAATACTGTTAAACAGATCAGTTCCATTGAAATTATTTGGGAGGGGAAAAAATGAAAAATGCTCTGCTGTTACACTCCTAGAACTGTCTCAAAGGATATGCTTTAATGGTCATGTAACAAAACAAATTATAAAGTGACCAGTACCAGCTTTATTCACACCCAGCTCTATTCACATAACATTTCTGAAGGTATTTAAGGGGGAGGGGGAGAGGGCAGGAAAAACTCATATTACTGACAGTGGTGCATAACCACTTGCTTTTCAAATTGCCTTGTTGTCAGAGACTTTAAGTCTGGATAGCTTTTTTTTGTAACAGTTCTTAAATCATCCAAGGAGCTAAAAGCCTGTAATCCTTATATTTGCCTTTACAATAGAAAAAAATAAGATTTGTGGATGCCCAAAAATGTGTGATCTGGATGGGAAGCATCAAAAGAGGTTTGCAAAGAGGAAATCTATAGATGGATAGGAGTGCTACAGCTGATGTGGTCTCATTGATTTTCCACAATGGTTTTGATAAAACCATTCACCAAAGGGGGGCACATAAGCACAGCATGAAAGGCCAAGTTTCAGAATAGGTAAATAGATGGAGAGAATGCAGCAGTTCTCAAAACAAGGAGGTCACAACCAGAGGTTTGTGTTTTATAGATGGTCAAGTAAAAAGAGTGACAATGAAGGTAGAGTTTCCTGATGGCTACACAATTATTGGCTGTGCTAAAGGCAAGAGCTGGGTGCAGAGTAATCTTGTATCACGTGGTTTGTCAAAAATGACAAGTGAAGCACGTTTTAGAGAGTTGACAAGTGATGCACTTAAAGAATGGCCAGTCAAAATGCACCTGGGCTTGGAGCTGGCTGTTACCAAGCAGGAGTAAGATTTTACAGTGTGATAAGTAACTTGTGGAAACGACATCTCAATACTGGGTAGCCAATATAATGATGGCAATTATTAGGATAAGAGGTACAAAAGAAGGACCATTATTATACCATTGCTGAAATCCAAAGCTCACCTTATTTTGAGTGTGGTATGAGGCTACTTTTTTTTAATGCTGGTTCTTATACTAGGTAGATGTTTGTTGTGACCAAGTACAGTTCCTCTTATGGCAGGAGTTTTCACATAGCTTATGAGAAAGAGAACTTCAGCTATATATACAGTCAGATAAACATTTAGGGTTGTACACTATTGCAGACTGTGATAATTTCCTTTACTTATTATTGTCATTACTATTAACTGGATTTGCTTTAAATCCCAGAAGTAGTGCTCTGTTGTGCCAGTTTTATATGAATACATAGTATGAATGAACAGACAGAAGACTTTTCTATCCTGAAAAGCTTCCAGACTTTTGCAATTTTCTCTAACTTCAGAAGTATTGTAAATCACTAAAATATTTAAAGTGGGTGTTTGTTGGTTTGTTTTTTTTTCTGATTTCAAATGATGGTTTGAAACCCTTTCCATTAAAAACAAACCAAAAAAACCATAAAAATATTAACGTTCTCCTGAGATCCTTTCAGCATTGCTTTTCTTCTAATGAACTGTTACACTTTATTGCATTCATTAGCCACAGCTTTTCACTCTTGACCAAATTGTAGCTGCTGATATCTTCTTAATTGGCACTAAAAATCACCTTTTTTTTTTTCTTCACAAGATCCTAAACCAAAATTAAACTCCTCTGCCTTGTCACCTTGGTACAGCACGGAAAACCCATCCAAGATATCAGGGAAAAGAAAAGCATTTAAACCAGGTGAAAAATCAGGAGAGGACATGGCCTCTTTCTTCTGAGCAAAAGAACGAAATTGCCGTAAACAACATCCAGAAAGCCTGCTCTGGGACTTGGTCCTTGAGCACAAGAGCCAGCTGTGTACTTGAGTCATGATGAGCACATTATAGAGGAGATTTCTAAAGCTCAGAAGATGTTCTTTGACTATATATTTTCCTCAGCCTGCTTCATCTTTTCTTTTTTTTAATATGCTGTTCCAAAGGGTTTTTTCTAATAATATTTAGGGATTTGATTCTTAAGAATGCCTGCTATCATCAGCTTATTCTCAGATACTAAAAACCAAACTTCAATTTGACATTCTGTGGAACTTCAGATTTGCAGACACCTGTGACCGTTTTAGGCTGTGCCTTTAAGAAAGGGACATTTGCTGGAACACTCTGGCTGAATATTTTGAAAATATTCAGATATTCTAAATTAATTTCATTGGTAGACTGGTAGAATGCAACTTTAAGTTTTAGTTCAGTTTGAGTCTGTCTCTGTTCCAGTCTGTTCTGCCTTTCCAGCCTGTCTGCTTCTGAGCAACTAGCCGGAGCTGACCTCAAGATACGAAAACTAATCCCTGCATGCGCTTTTGAATCCTAACAAAATTTCATCCTTATTAATTACCTTTTCTCTCTCTCTAGCCCATTTTGGAAAAAAGGGAGGTAGGGGGAGAGAGGGGGTACAGGGGGTGTCGTAGGGTTGGAAGGGAAAGGCCGGTGCCTTCTCCTCCCCCCGGAAAGTGAAAGGAAAAAAAAACTCACAGCTGAATTAGCAAAGCAGTGGGTGCTGTATATTTACAAAGCAGTTTAGGGAATGCAGGTTTATGTACAGAATTTTACAATATTTACAATATATACAAAAATATACAATAAAGTAGCACAGAAATGAGAGTTCCCCCCCCTCTGCTGAGGGGGTTCCCCACCTCTGCTCCCCCTTCTCTCCCCCTTTCCCCAGAGAGGGTTAGAAAGAGAGAAAAGAGAAAAAAGTTAGAAGCAGTTATGTGTTAATTGGAAAGCAGTTAATACAGGCCTTGTAGCTTATCAGTTTCAAGGTCAAGCCTTGGCCGAAAGCCCAGGAGCAGCAAGCTGCTACCACCGAAGGAGGGGGAAGACAGACTGACTAGAAAAGTGCAGGAATGCCCAGGATACTCTGCTGCACTCCCAGTTCAGAAGGTGCTTCCTCCCAATCTACCAATGAAATTAGTTTAGATCCGTCTTTTCGTTTACAAACATCTGACTACAATATTCCCTTTCTTAAGGGGACAGCCTCAAACGGTCACAGGTTTTTTTTGGCGCCCCACATTGGGCACCAAAGTGAAATGTGGTGGTGAGAGAAGGTTCAGTTCTCCCTCCCCCACAAAGAAACCACAGCTAGCTCAGTCGGAGAAGCAAAGGATATGCTATATTTACAAGCAGATGAAATGCAAATCTATATATACACAATATATACAGTATTTACAATATATACAGAAATACACAGCAAAGAAAGTAATACAGAATAAAACTTCCTCCTCCGGACAGAGGAGGGTTCCCCCCCTGTACCCCCCCAAATGTATATATTGTGCTTACCTTATAACGGCTGGACTTGATGATCTTAAAGGTCTTTTCCAACCAAAAGAATTCTATGATCTTTTCTTTTGGTGCTCACTTTTCAGACTACTCATTCCCACTTCCATATTATTCTGTCAGTCAGGCTAGAGTGGCTGTGAATCTGCATGGTGAATGATGTCAGGAAAGTAACATAGACTAAAAATCATTCAGTATGAAAACCTTAAACCAAAGAAAACAATTGTTTTCAACTCTGAACACTTCCTGAGGAGGGTGCTATTATTAAGGCCGAAAGAAATGCTTATGGAATTATAATGGTAGTTTGGAAAGGTATACAGGCATTCAGTCTGTCAGCCACTTGGGTCAATCTGAGAGGGCACCATGTGCAAACTACCCAGGTTTCTGGATAATTGGATCCTGTGATAAACTACTTGCAGAGCAGAGATGGGTCTTAAGAGGGAGAGAGGTGACAGACCATTATGGAACAGAAGGAGACAGATCTTGTGGAATTAGGACAAGCTGTTGTGGCTCTAGTTAGTGTGGTCCAAAAGTTGATATTCCTGTCAGCTGTTCAACACTTTCCTAGGATTGCTTTTGCTGTATACATTCCCTGCGTTTGTGGCAATTGTGCTGCTTCAATGCAACAAACCTCTTCAGTCAGTAGGATAAATTATCTGAACAGAATTCATATCTACTGAAATTTTATCAAGCCTCTCTACTGAGTTGACATGTAAAGAATCAGTCAAAATGGGGTCTTTCTTGTTTGTTTTAAATCAAGCAGTGAATTTTATTAATTAGTAAAAATCATCCTGATGAGCAGACTCATATTAAGAAGCATCTTACTCCACACAGTTAATTTTGGTAGAAGAGACTAATTCTCTGTTGTTGCAAGCATCTAGTCTAACTACATTGTCTGTATTTCCTTTGTAGTTAATGGAAGGGGAGAAAGAGAGACAGTAAGACCTTCAGGCAGCATTCTCATGCATCTGGTTTCAGATGAGGTAGCTTGCTTTCTGAAGATGCTAGCATGTCTTTCATCATCAGAGTGTATTGGGTTGAACTGAGGTGGAGTTAATTCTCCTCACAGCATCGTTCTAGGGCTGTGGGTTTTTTGGGTTTTTTTTGCAGCAGTAGTTGATAACACAGCAGTGTTTTGGCTACGGCTGAATCTGGTATCTGAGCTGTGTCCTTTCAACATTTCCCTGCCCCAGAAGTACATTGAGGGGTGGGCAGGATCTTGGGAGGGGACACAACTGAGCCAGCTGACTCAAACTGGCCAAAGAGGTATTCCATACCATATGACGTCAGCTCAGGTATAAGAAGGACGTGAAAGAAGAAAGTTTGGGGATTCGTCCATGGCGTTTATCCTCCCAAGGAACCACCAAGCTTAGAGAGCCCTGCTTCCCGAGACCGACCACCATCCTGCTGATGGGAAGTAGAGACTAACATCTCTCTCTCTGCTTTCTTTGCTTCCGTGCAGTCTATTTGCTGTTTGCTTATTAGTGTTATTAAATTGCTCCTATCTTATTCCCCGGCTTCTGTTATATTTTCTTTCCCTTCTTCCCCTGTTCACTTAAGAGGGGGAGTGATAGAGCGGCTTGGTGGGTATCTGGCCTCCAGGCCAGAGCCAAACCACATCAGAGGCAGCACAGGTGTAAGGATGCACTCACTAAGTGTTTTGAGAAGGTGAATCCCACTGAACAATTCATTTGGTAAGAGTATTGTGCAGGCTGTCACCTACACATTAGGGTTTATATTTCTTCTACAACTCTTATTTGTATTTCAGCATAGCTGTTATAATCAGATAGCCTTGCTCACTGTATAAACAACCAGTTCTTGAATGCCATTAAGCTCTTGACTCCCATGTGTGCCACTCATGTGAATTCAATAAGCTAAGTATCCTTTGTAAAATAAATAATTACTTTCTTCTATTTGCTTGTGAAACTGCTTAGATTCATTAGATTTCACCTTGTTCTTGCATGAGGAGGGAGAAACAGAGTCCCTTTTATTGCTCTTACTTTCAAGTTATATAATACATATCTTTTTGGATTTTCTTTATTTTGTAGCTCCTGTTGTCTGCCAGTCTTACTGTGCTAGGTTTATGCTAGGAAACATAGCATTACAAGCTTGAAGAGGAAAACAGATTTGTACTATAGCTTTGGAATAGTGTTCCTGGTATTTTACATCTTTCTAATGTATGCAAACAAGGTGTTTGCTGGTTTGATTGCTGATACCCACTGAGCAAATGTTTTCATTGAGCTTTCTGTACTGATGCACAGGTCTGGATTTTGTTATGATTTTTTTTCCTGAGATGCTAGCAGTTCCCTCTGGCCCTAGCAGTGAATTGTTCAAATTAATCCCTTTCGTGTGTGTTGCTTTGCATTTTTTGACATCTAGTTTTGTCTTATCCTGGTTTTGAATCACTAGTAGCACACACAAATGGAATACCGGATACTAAAGAGATATTAAAATATGGAGTAAAGAATAAGGACTGCCAGTTGAAGAGAACTAGGTAAAATCTTGTGCTTTATTTGGTTTTTGTATTGAAGAAAACTCAGCATAGCTCCAATTTCTTTTCAGTCAGGTGCTTATCTTACTGACATATGTGTGGGAAGACTACACTCATTCCGCCTTTTAACAGCTTCACCCTGGTCTGTTCAGAGCTTCTGCTGTACTGAACTACCAAGGATAAGAAAACTTGTATTTGACTCAAAACTTCAGTTGTCTTAAGCCAAATTCTGCCTTCTGCACCGTTTTTTTTAAGTGGTTTCAAACCAATTGAGAATGCTTAACTGCACAATTGCCATAGTTTCAGTTTTAATGATTCTTGGATACTTAAAGAGCACATTGGGCCACTTTGCTGAGAGCTCAGTTTAGCCTAGCTTTATGAGCAACCAGAATGGTTCAGGTTAACAGGGGGATGAGAAATTTTGTGTAAAAATATTGTGTAAAATTGTCTGTGTTTACAATTAAATTCACCTTTTATAACACAAATACTCCTTGAAAATCCAAATTAGATTGTAAGGTGAAACATTGATGTTGCATTTATAGCATCTTTCACCATTCATATCTGCCTTCAGCTCTCATATTTTATTCTTACAGGATGACACAGATATTATTTTTCCCACATCCCATATGTCCAAGTCCTGTATAAAGATATTTAGTTCAAATACCATACGTGCAAAACACTCCAGACTGTGGGTATGTGTAGACGACGGAGATAGGAATAAATACGGCTGACCAATATGATCGAGTATTGTTCCTTTATTGTTCCAGTAGTGCAGGCCGATGGTGCAGGCCTGAGGTGCAGGCCTATGGAGCAGGCCTGTAGTGCAAGTATAGCACAGTAAAGTGAAGAAGAACAGGAGGCAGGAAAGGCAGAAGTGCGTAGCAAGGCAACTGCTACAACTTATATAAACTCGGAGTGCCCTGTTGGCATAGCTCCATTGGTACCCTATGAGTGACCACACATTGCACTATTACAGATTATTGGTCCAACTACTAACGACACAACGAGGTTGTTGATGCAGGTGCATGTCCTGTTGTCCCAAGATAACTGTCCATGTTTATAGCTACCAGTGTCTTGTTTTAGTTACATGCTGCAGGCACAGCACTGTTTTGCTACACTGCTAGCTGGTTCTGCATTTATGCTGAGCATGGCCTACCACCATGTCAGGCTCTAGGCCTGCACTGCCAGATTGCTCACACTTCTCGTCGCTGGCATTGCCCCTTTTTGGTTTTGTGAGCAATCTGGTCATGGGAGTTGTTCTCATCCCATACAAGATGCTACTGCAAACACAGAAGCAAGCAAGGTAAAGCTAAGGTGTATAGCAAAAGCAAGAGTTCTATAGTGCAGCATGTCTAACAGACTGATGTAACCCATACAAGGCACAAAGCTTAAGTCGAACTAGTTACAATGCTCTACAGAGTTGGCATAATACATGGTCAAAGATAACAAACATTGTAAAGAAGAACTTAGATCTTAATAGTTCCGATCTTTACATTTCACTCCTCTTATTGACAGGGAAGACTTGATTATGCCTGAACGAATTGCACACAGAGATTGAGGCACAAATGCAATCCTTAGCACTGTCTCTTGCAATCTGTTTTAGGATTATGTTGCATCTTTATTTTCTCTAGGATGGTCAAAAATTATGAATTGTTTAATGGTAGCACGATTTCTTTAATCTGTAAAGGTAGATCTGGCCAGGCTCTAGCTTCACAGACAGAAAACTTGCAGGCAAGCAGCAAGAGCAAAAAGAGCTTCATTGCATTGACCAATATAAAATTACACAGAATAATGTGGTTTTGCTCATCCTAGTAATTCTGATCTCTTAATGTTCACACAACAATTAAGCAGTCACGACACTCAGTTATAAGTTAGATGCTTTCTGTTGACATCTTGGTTTATTGTGACTGTCGTTGAGGTCAGTGCTAAGCAGGTTTGCTGATTGTCATTTTCATGACAGTTGTGCCGTCTTCGTGCTGTCTTGCAGTGAGAGGGTTACAGCACATTGCAAAGTTGATGTTTCTAGGGTTACAGCATTTCTAGGGTTGCCATGAGCTAATTTTTTGCTATGGGGTATTCTCTCTTTTCCCCCCTTTTTTTTTTTTTTTTTTTTGTTAATAATCTCTACTAAGCAAAATCATAGTATCATACTATCATAGTATCATTCAGGGTTGGAAGGGACCACAAGGATCATCTAGTTCCAACCCCCCTGCCATGGGCAGGGACACCCCACACTAGATCAGGCCGGCCAGAGCCTCATCCAGCCTGGTCTTAAACACCTCCAGGGACGGGGCCTCGACCACCTTCCTGGACAACCCATTCCAGGGTTTCACCACTCTCATGGTGAAGAACCTCCTCCTCACATCTAGCCTGAATCTCCCCACCTCCAGCTTCATTCCATTCCCCCTAGTCCTATCACTACCTGAGATCCTGAGAAGTCCTTCCCCAGCCTTCCTGTAGGCCCCCTTCAGATACTGGAAGGCGACAATTAGGTCACCTCGGAGCCTTCTCTTCTGCAGACTGAACAGCCCCAACTCCTTCAGTCTGCCCTCATAGGAGAGGTGCTCCAGCCCTCTGATCATCCTTGTGGCCCTTCTCTGGACACGCTCCAGCACCTCCACATCCCTCTTGTAATAGGGGCTCCAGAACTGGACACAGTACTCCAGGTGGGGTCTCACCAGGGCTGAGTAGAGGGGGAGGATCACCTCCCTCGACCTGCTAGCCACACTTCTCCTGATGCAGCCCAGGATCTGATTGGCTTTGCGGGCTGCAAGTGCACACTGAGAGCTCATGTTGAGCTTCTTGTCCACCAGCACCCCCAAGTCTCTCTCCTCAGGGCTGCTTTCCAGCCAGTTACTGCCCAGCCTGTATTTGTGCCTGGGATTGCCTCGACCCAGATGTAAATGTAAAGATGAAACTGCATCCTCTAGGATGTCTACATTCAGAGGCACACTTCATTAACAAGAGAGAATACAAAGTTATCAAGCAACCACAATATTCAGTCCTAATTCACATGATGCTGTGGTACATTCTTCGGAGTGATGCTGTTTGATCCCAGATTATCATAGCAGTTATTGTGATCGATGTTCGACTGCATGGGAAATGCTGTGTCCTCATGGTCTTGATTCTTCCGCTGTTGTTTATTGCGATGATTGCAGTTAGCAGAAAAGAAGGCTCGAGGTGACCTGATTGTGGCCATCCAGTATCTGCAGAGAGCCTACAAGAATGCTGAGGAGGGACATCCTAGCATGTCAGGAAATGACGGGACTAGGGAGAATGGAACAAGGCTGGGATGGGAAGATTCAGGCTGGATGTGAGGAAGAAACTCTTCACCGTGAAAGTGGTGAAGCCCTGGAATGGGCTGCCCAGGGAGGTGGCCGAGGCCCCATGCCTGGAAGTGTTCAAGACCAGGCTGGACGAGGCTGTAGCCTGCCCGATCCAGTGTGAGATGTCCCCGCCCATGGCAGTGGCTGGAACTAAATGATCCTTGTGGTCCTCTCCAACCCTGACTCATTCCATGAGTCTATGATTCCACATATTTTGTAACTAATTTTGAGTGTTTTTGTTTGTTCTTAATGTGAGCTATTTTTAAATTTTTAATTAATTTTTTGCTTCATTTCTTTAACATTTTGAAGTCTACTTTCAATAAATCTATTTAATTTTTGTTTGATTTAATTATATGTATATATATTTTATTTCTAAGTTAATATTTTTTAATTATTTTTTACATGTTTGCAATTGTTTTTACTTAATTTTTAAATTTATTTTCATTTCAATTTGATTTTTTGTAAATTATTTTTATAGTTTTTTCTTAATTCTAACTTGAGTTGTTTCACGCTTTATGTTGAATGTATCTATTATTTATTTTGTTTCTTTTTGTTATTTTATTTCATTTTTAGTTATTGTTTTCTAGTCTGAATTTATTATTTTGGTATGTTTCATATTTTGACTTTTAATCTAGTTCTTTTGTTTAATCTTCAATTTTTATTTTTATTTTTAAATTATTTCTATACTGTTATAATGTGTTTTTTTCTTCATTGCATTTTATTATTTTTTTTATTTGCACTTTTAAATTATTTTTTGTTAACTTTTTTGTTTTGTTATTTTAATATAATTTTGATATAATTTTATATTATTGTTTTTTGTCCAATTAATTTTTGTTATTTTGTATTTTAATTTTCTTTGTTCTTTAAATTTTTATTATTTTTAACTTACTTTTTGTCATTTTTAATTTTTTTTTTACCTTCTCTATTATAATTTTTATTTTGTTATTGTGATTTTTTAATCTGCATTTTAATTTGTTATTCTAATCAATTTTTTCTTTCAATTTCTTTTATTTTTGTAATTTCTATTTTTTCTTTTTATCTAGTGTTTAATCTTTTTTTTTTTGATCTTATATTCTTTATTGAATTTATTTTTTATTTTGCATGTTTGTTTTATTTAATATATTTTCTATTTTAATTTTTATTTTTTTCCTTTTTTATTATATTTTTCTTAACCTTCTTTTCTATTAATTCTTTTTTATTATAATTTTTCATTTTCTTGGTTTTTCTTTGTATAATTTGTTTGTTTTAATCTAGTAGTCTTGATAATCCTTATTTTTATTTTTTGCTAACAATTCTTATGTTTTTTTTGTTAATAGCTATTCTGTCTTAGTAATCATTATGATTTTTCAGTGTATCATATTTGGTTTTAATATTTTATTTTTATTGTTGCTCTTCTTTTTTATTACTGTTCTGTTATTTAGTACTCTGTTTTGTATCCAGAGTTTTTGTGCTTTTGTTATATATTTCTATGTTTACATTTTTTCTTTGCACATGTTACCTTTTTGTTTACCTTTTTTTTTTTGTGCATGTTTTGTATTTTTTCTAGTCTATGTCTAAGAAGGAACTATAAAGACATTACCTTAGCTAAGGAATACTTTTTAAAATGAATACCTATTTACTACAAGTCTTAACTATATTACATGGAGCTCCTTTGAAATGCCATGGCACACAACTAAGAAGGTTCGAACCAAAAGAAATCTTACAATGTGAACTCATTACTAAGTACTTACACCTTACTACAATTCCTATGTACTAGGTATCTGTAAATACCAAATGCTTACCATTCATTATGCTTACCAGGAAAACTTAGCAGAACTCACTCTAAATAACAAATCTCTTAAGGACATTGCAATCAGAAATGAAAACATTAGCACTGTAGCTTTAAATCAGAGCAGAGCTTTGGTTGGCAAGAGTTGTACTAGAAGATCCTCCCTTTTCTGGGGGTGGGGGTAGGGGTGGGTGGCTAGCAAGGTGTGACCTAGTTGCTATTGTTTCTGTATTAGGGTCTTAACGACTTGCAGCCTATCGTGTCTGAACGACCATTGTTCCACCCATACTGGATTATATGTTTTCCATTTTAATTTGAGGGTTGGTTGCTGATTAGTAGCCACTACAAAGAAGGAACGGTAGCAAGTTTTGCTCTTAGCTGACTTAAGGCATATCAGCCCAATAGAGCAACTGGAAGGGTTAGCATGTACGGTGATTGATTTGCTGTAGTTAAAAGCTAATTGCACTGGCTCTTTGCTAACCCAGGTTGTTTGGATACCTTTTAAACACATGACTTCAACATTTGCCATGAGCAATGGCTAGTGACCATTCCATTTATGACTAGGTATAATGATGACATCGTCTCCAGGATCCACAATAATTGAAAATTGTATAATTTGTCCACAAGGGTGTCTGACAGATACAATCTGTTCCAGTTTTCCCTTTTGGATTTCTAGGGCTAATAAGGTATTAGGCATATCGGAGGAACCCAAGCTTTCTTGCCCTTGGATCCTGTTAGAAGTTTTAGGCACTCGGGACTCAGATGGTATTAGCTGAGCAATTTCTGTCCCAACAAGAGTGCTAACAGGAGAGGCAATGGTATAGAGCATAATTTTCATAGCCCAGTCATAATCAGAATGTATTGAACCAGGAATTATAAGAATGCCCTGTCTAAAGGTAGACAATCTGCCAATTAACAGAGCATAGGGTCTGTGACCCAAAGGACCATGCCAGTTGAGCTCCACAACGCTTTGTGGATTCAAAAGGTGATATGCGGCTGTTGTCAGGTCCGCTGTGCGCTGCCAGAGGGGATGGGGGGTGAGGGGGTGAGGGGAAGGGGGGGGCGCGGTCCAAGCACCCTGGTTTGGTGTCGTCGTGGGGTGTACTTGCACTGCGGAAGCAGCTTTTGCGACGATCTCGTGTAAAATGATTAGATCTGTGACACTTTCAAGTTTGTCCAACAGTCAGACACTTTGATTTAAGGTACCTAGGTTGCACAGAAGCATGATGATTTCAAGACTGCTTCTATGGCTGTGGCTATATACATTGCTGCTTGTCGATGCCTTCATTCGTTGTGGTCCTGCAGTCATGAGACCGTGGCACCTGTTGATAAAATGCTGAGAACCTGTTTAGTTTCTTCATTAGCATTGTCAAATGCCAAAATATCCAGCATTTCTACCTTCATATCGTGAGTCAGGTCTGAATTAGTATTGAATGCCGTATGTAAGGGATCGTATTGACAAAGGAACCAAGTGTCCCTGTTAGACCCTGCTCAGTAATAAGAAACACAGGATCAGAGTTATTGTCCTGGATTGTGGACCACCCTTTGATCACTAAATCCTGACGTAATTGCAAAGCCTTCTCAGGAAGCTGCATTTGCTGATAAGATCTGGCAAAGATCTCGCCCCAACGAGATGGTTAATGGTGACACCTCGTAGAGTCTGCTGGCTGCCGGGGCGTGGCTTCCGAGGCATTTGCAAGTGAATTGCCAGTTAATTGAGGAATTGCAAGGTCTAAGGTGGTGTGACTTTCAAAGTCTCCTTGCTGACGGGGCCTGAAACTCAGACAGCACTGTCTTAGGGTGTAACTTTTTTGTTGCAATCAGAATATCATCCATAGACTTATAGATGTCACAAGTCTATGTCACAATGAGTCTATTTAAGTGGGAAGAGAGTGCCAGAGAATTCAAGCATGTCTTGAGGCTACCCATTGATATCGGTGGGTGGAGTCTGCCTTAATCGATGACTCAGTAGATGCAGACTTTAAGTCCTCCGGGTGTGAACAAATTGTAAAGAAACCAATACTTCAAATCAATAATAATCAGGTCCCAATTTGCGGGGACTGGGAGTTGGGAGGCCAGGTTGTAAGGCACCCATCTCCTCCATGATCGCTCTCAGACCTCGTAATAAACACCATTTGCTGACATACCTGTGTCAAAAGGGATTAACAAATGTGTTGGAAACAACTGATTGGTTACAGCAGTTGTGTATCCTGACTGTAGCCCATAGGTAGCTATAGCTCGTCTAGCTTCTGTTAAAGAACATTAGTCAGTTCAGAGGTTAGTCATTGTTAACCTTCTCCATCTGTGACTACATTTCTCACAATACCTATCCACCAGTGCAGCGGGACAGTTCCCTGTCCCTCCCACCTCCCGATCGCCCCATCGGGAATCAATTGGAGTCTCTGTCCGAGGCTATACTCTGCTGATAATGTCTGGAATGTAGGAGGCGGGGGGGGGTGTAGCGCAGCTGAAACCACTGGGGGGAAGGGGCCACTAGGAGCCCCTCAGAAAGGAAAATGGTGACATGGTCACAAGTGATGAGGAAAAGGCTGAGGTACTTAATAACTTCTTTACCTCAGTCTTCACTGCAAGGGCCTCTAGCCACACTCCTGATGTTATGGAAGTCAAAGCCAGGGACGGGGAGGAAGAACTGCCCATTGTAAGTGCAGATCAGGTTCGTGATCACCTGAAGAACCTGAAAGTGTTCAAGTCCATGGGACCCGACAGGATACACCCACGGGTACTGAGAGAACTGGCAGATGAGGTTGCTAAACCCCTCTCTATTATATTTCAAAAGTCATGGCAATCTGGTGAAGTCTCCACAGACTGGAAAAGGGGGAACATTGCCCCCATCTTCAAAAAGGGCAAGAAGGAGGAACCAGGGAACTACAGGCCAGTCAGTCTCACCTCTGTGCCTGGAAAGATCATGGAGCAGATCCTCCTGGAGTCACTACTCGCTCAAAAGAATAGTGAAGAGGTGATTTGGAACAGTCAGCATGGCTTTGCCAAGGGCAAATCCTGCCTGACCAACCTGGTGGCCTTCTATGAGCAGGTGACAAAATTAATAGATGAGGGGCGAGCAACTGATGTCGTTTACCCGGACCTGAGCAAAGCCTTCGACACTGTCCCGCACCACATCCTGGTCTCCAAACTGGTGACACATGGGTTTGATGGGTGGACCACTAGATGGATAAGGAACTGGCTTGATGGCCGCACCCAAAGAGTGGCTGTCAATGGCTCCATGTCCCAGTGGAGGCCAGTGACAAGCGGAGTCCCTCAGGGATCAGTCCTGGGACCTGTCTTGTTCAACATCTTTGTGGGTGTCATGGACAGTGGCATTGAGTGCACCCTCAGCAAGTTTGCTGATGACACCAAGCTGTGTGGTGCAGCAGACACGCTGGAGGGAAGGGAGGCCATCCAGAGGGACCTTGACAGGCTGGAGAGGTGGGCACAAGCCAACCTCATGAAGTTCAATAAGAGCAAGTGCAGGGTCCTGCATCCGGGTCGAGGCAATCCCAGGCACAAATACAGGCTGGGCAGTGACTGGCTGGAAAGTAGCCCTGAGGAGAGAGACTTGGGGGTGCTGGTGGACAAAAAGCTCAACATGAGCTCTCAATGTGCACTTGCA
The DNA here is from genome assembly GCF_026170545.1 of Melanerpes formicivorus. Taxonomy (NCBI): domain Eukaryota; kingdom Metazoa; phylum Chordata; class Aves; order Piciformes; family Picidae; genus Melanerpes; species Melanerpes formicivorus. The sequence goes on from NW_027142409.1 coordinate 3,773,800, forward strand.
GCCCGCAAAGCCAATCAGATCCTGGGCTGCATAAGGAGAAGTGTGGCTAGCAGGTCGAGGGAGGTGATCCTCCCCCTCTACTCAGCCCTGGTGAGACCCCACCTGGAGTACTGTGTCCAGTTCTGGAGCCCCTATTACAAGAGGGATGTGGAGGTGCTGGAACGTGTCCAGATGTGGTGGGTTTGGAAGGGGTAAGGCCAAGAAGCCTCCTCCCTTCCCCCTTGTAAGGTAAAAGGGAAAAAAAATTGAAGGGAAAGGAAAAAAAACTCACAAGCTGAATTAGCAAAGCAGTGGAGCTATATTTACAAAGCAATGTAGGGAATGCAGGGGAATATTTACAAATTTACAATATCTACAATATATACAAAGATATACAACAGAGCAACACAGAAATGAGAGTGACCCCCCTCGGCAGAGGGGTCCCCCACCTCCGCTCTCCCCTCTCTCCCCCCCTTTCCCCAGAATGGGATAGAAAGAGAAAAAAAAATTAGAAGCAGTTTGTGTTAATTGGAAGCAGTTAATACAGGCCTTATCAAGTTTGTCAGTTTGAAGGCCGGAGCCTTGGCAGAAAGCCCAGCACAGAAAGCTGCTGCACGAAGAAGAGGCGGAAGCAAGACTGAAGATAGGGTGCTGGAAAAACCCAGTATAGTCCCAGCTCAGAAGGTGCTTCCTCCCACTTCACCAATGAAATTAGTTTAGACTATTCCTTCCGTTTACCAACTTCCGTCCACCATATTCCCTTTCTTAAGGGGGCAACGTCAACCGGCCACAGTCCACCCCTTCTAAACAATTTCATTGGCTGTTCATACTGTCCATCCAATCCACAACGATATTTACAGTTCGTGAGTAAAGTTCATAGTCCATTCCGGCTATGCTCAGATGTAGATGATTCAAAAGTCCAAGAAAATCAGAAAATGAGAAAAAAAAAATGGAAAACAGTTCATTTCTTCACCGACGAAGCAAAGAAAAGGGAAACAGGGATTCTCAGGGTCTCTTAGTTGACTCAGGGCTCTCAGGGATCTCAGGGTTCGTGCACCGTAGATTCCTCGTTGATTCTTCCTTTGGACGCGATGTAGCTGTACAACAGTTCAAAATTAACCTCTTTCAGCTAAAGTTAAATTTCTTTGCGGAATACACTGAATTTCACCATTCTCTTGCATTACCCAATAAGTGTGACCCGGACCTTCAGCTGAAACCACCCCTCGGACAGGCTTAACCTCTCCTGAGGGTGAAAATACCCAAACAGTTTTACCTAACAGGTTCTTTTCTCTAACAACAGGAACTCTATCACCTTCTACTTTCCGTAGCAAATCTGAATGTGCAGGTCCAGCTCGGTTCACTGAACCTCTACTATTTACCAGCCAGGTTGCTTGTGCTAAATGTTTTTCCCAGTTTTTCAAAGATCCACCCCCCATGGCTTTGAGAGTGGTCTTCAACAAACCGTTGTAGCGTTCAATCTTCCCTGAAGCTGGTGCATAGTAGGGAATGTGGAATATCCACTCAATACCGTGCTCTTTTGCCCAGTTCTTTACAAGGTTGTTCTTGAAATGAGTTCCGTTGTCTGACTCAATCCTCTCTGGAGTTCCGTGTCTCCACAGGATTTGTCTCTCCAGACCGAGAATGGTGTTGCGTGCAGTTGCATGTGGAACTGGATAAGTTTCCAACCATCCAGTGTTTGCCTCTACCATAGTAAGCACGTATTGCTTACCAGAACGAGAACGTGGTAGAGTGATGTAGTCAATCTGCCAAGCTTCACCATACTTGTACTTGGACCATCTGTCACCATACCACAAGGGCTTAAGTCGTTTTGCCTGCTTAATAGCAGCACAAATGTCACAGTCATGGATGACTTGCGTGATAGCATCCATGGAAATGTCTATGGATCTGTCACGAGCCCATTGGTATGTTGCATCTCTGCCTTGATGTCCTGACGAATCGTGAGCCCACCGAGCTAAGAATATCTCACCTCGGTGTTTCCAGTCGAGATCAAGATTAGAGTCCATGTCTACTTGAGAAACTCTTGCAGCTAGATCTGCCTGATGGTTGTGTTGCTGTTCCTCAGTAGCTTTGCTCTTAGGAATGTGAGCATCGATGTGTCTCACTTTCACTGGAATTCTCTCGATTCGATCAGCAATGTCCTGCCACAGGTTGGCTGCCCAAATGGGTTTTCCTTTTCTCTGCCAACCACTCTTTTTCCAGTTCTTTAGCCAACCCCATAGAGCATTGGCTACCATCCATGAGTCGGTGTAGAGCTAAAGCTTTGGGCATCTCTCACGTTCAGCCACGTCGAGAGCTAGCTGGACAGCTTTTACCTCTGCGAACTGACTGGATTCTCCTTCTCCTTCTTTCGCTTCTGCAACTCGGCGTGTTGGACTCCACACTGCAGACTTCCACCTTCGCTTGTTTCCAACAAGACGAGAGGAACCGTCTGTGAACAAAGCATATTTCTTTTCATCATCAGAAAGGTCATTGTAAGGAGGAGCTTCCTCAGCACGAGTTACTTTCTCCTCTGGAGGTTTAGCACAGTTGATACCTTCAGGCCAACTTGAGATCACCTCCACTAGACCAGGTCTTTCAAGATTTCCCATTCGAGCTCTCTGTGTTATCAGAGCCATCCACTTAGACCAGGTTGAGTCTGTGGCATGATGTGGTGTGGATCCTTTGCCTTTGAACATCCAATTCAAAACTGGTAATCTGGGAGTTAGAATAAGTTGTGATTCAGTTCCAATCACTTCAGAAGATGCTTTCACTCCTTCATAGGCAGCTAAAATTTCTTTCTCTGTTGGAGTATAGTTAGCCTCTGAACCTCTGTAACCTCGACTCCAGAAACCAAGAGGCCGTCCACGTGTCTCACCTGGAGCTTTTTGCCACAAGCACCAGGTTGGACCATTGTCACTTGCAGCCGTGTACAAAATGTTCTTAATGTCTGGACCATCTCGGACAGGTCCCAGACCCATTGCTTGGATCTCCTCTTGCTTTATCTGGTCAAAGGCTGCTTGCTGTTCAGGTCCCCAGTGGAAATGGTTTCTCTTTCGAGTCACATCATACAGAGCTTTCACAATCTGACTGTATCCAGGAATGTGCAGTCTCCAAAATCCCACTATCCCCAAGAAACGTAGGGTCTCTTGCTTGTTTGTGGGACTTGCCATGGTAGAGACTCTATTTACCACATCCACTGGAATGTGTCGGCGTCCATCCTGCCACCGCACTCCCAGAAATTGAATCTCTGTGGTAGGTCCTTTCACCTTGTCTCGCTTGATGGCAAAACCTGCATTCAGAAGAATGTCAATGATTTTGTTACCTTTCTCGAAGACTTCCTCAGCAGTTTTACCCCAGACGATGATATCATCGATGAACTGGATGTGTTCTGGAGCACCGCCTTTCTCCAGAGCATCGTGGATCACTGCATGACAGATGCTTGAGCTGTGGATCCAGCCCATTGGCAATCTGTTGAAAGTGTACTGGATTCCTCTCCAGGTGAAAGCAAACTGAGGCCTGCATTCCTCTGCTATGGGAATAGAGAAAAATGCATTAGCAATGTCTATGCTAGCATACCATTTGGCCTCTTTGGATTCCAGCTCATACTGCAGTTCCATCATGTCTGGTACTGCTGCACTCATAGGTGGTGTCACTTCGTTTAGGGCTCGGAAGTCTACCGTCAGACGCCAGTCTCCATTCTGCTTCCGCACAGGCCACACTGGACTGTTGAAAGGTGAATGAGTTTTGCTGACGACTTTCTGACTCTCCAACTGACGAATCAGATTCTGAATGGGCAACAAAGAGTCACGGTTGGTTCTGTATTGTCTGTGATGCACAGTCTGAGAAGCCACCGGCAATTTAATGTCCTGTATCTTATGTTGTCCCACAACTGCAGATTCATCAGAAAGCTCAGGTCTGGCAGACAGCTTCAATTTTTGTCCATCAATTTCTATAGAAGCTACTCCAAAAGCCCATTTGTAACCTCTAGGGTCTTTGAAATGCCCTTCTCTCAGAAAATCAATTCCCAAAATACAAGGTGCGTCAGGTCCGGTCACAACTGTATGCTTCCTCCATTGTTTACCAGTTAAACTTATATTAACCTCTACCTTACTTAACTCTTGAGATCCACCAGTGACTCCCAGAATAGTTATAGACTCCGATCCCTGATAATTTGATGGTATTATGGTGCACTGAGCTCCTGTGTCAACCAAGGCCCTGTACTTCCGAAATTGTGAAGTGCCAGGCCACTGGATGTACACATCCCAATAGATTCTGTTATCTCTGTTATCCCTCTCCTCCCCCTGGCGGGAGGCAGGGCACCCCTAGTTATGGGGAACATGTGCACATGTGCATTGCACATAGTTTGCAGGGTTATAACTTTGCATGTTATAACTGGAGCCACTGTTGGAGCCATAAGAGTCGTTCTGGGGAACTGTGGAAGTAACAGCTACCCTTCTGGTATTGCTACCTTGGGTTCTGCCACTTTGCAATTCCCTTAGTCTCCTGAAAAGATTAGAAGTTGGTTGGCCATCCCAGCGGTTCATGTTCTCACCAAACTGATCACGCAGAGTTATCCAAATAGTTCTACGTGATTGCCTTGGTGGTCTATTTTGGAACGACCTGTTTTGGAATGACCTGTTTTGGAATGACCTCCTTGGAGGACGTGTATTCCTCACAGATGAAACTTGTACCCACGTGGAGGAAGAATTGAAATTATCCTTCTGTGCCAATTGGTATATGGAATCTTTTAACTCTCTTATGCAATTCTGAATATCACCAGACATCGTTTTAATGGCTGAAACCAAAGAACCACATGTCATGCTATCCTCCAATTGTCTCATTTGATCACTGAATTGGCCAACCGTAGGAGAAGCTCCACCATAACTTCTTGACACAATTCTGCTTGCCAGAATGTTTGCATAATTAGAAGGAGCAAGTTTGATGATCTTTTTAGCAAGACCAATACCCACAGGAATGTCATCAGGATTCAGAGTTTCATGTTCACCATAGAGTAGCTCTCTAACAGCAAATTCTCTCAGGTGCTTAATTCCCTCATCTATGGTAGTCCAGGGTTTAGGATTCCATGGAAGATCATCTCGGGAAGGGTATCTCAGGGCAACCGCCATTAAAAGGCATATCCACAGATTAACCTTACCGAGAGCTTCGCCTAGATGTCTATCTATTCCATTGTCCCTTGAGAGAGTTTTTAACTGAGCTGCTGACTTGTCTCCAACTGTTAGAGCTGAAGCACCTGTATCATAACACCTACTAAGCCAAGCTAGAACTGGCTCCTTATCTGCCCTGGTGAAATCTTTACGGACATTTCGCAATTCCTCCCAGGGCGAAGAACAGTCTGTAATATCATCTTGATCTTCATCTCCCTGAATTCTTTGCCCATAAAATCCTGCTGTCATTCTCCTAAGGATCTCTTTAAGCTGAGAACCACCTTTGCCAGCTGCTTTCCTAACTTCATCTCTATCCTGCTTTGATCTCACTAGGTTAGCTAGATCTTTAAAACAAACCTTCTCTTCCTCCTGAGCAGGATCTTTTAGAGTAGAGGGCCCCTCACCAGGATCAGTCTCCAGCTCCTCTTCTTCTCCATCTTTGCCCTTTCCAGCTCTAGTCTTTAAAGGAGCCACCTTAACTGGAGCTGTGTTTGAATTTACAGCCACCTTAATGGAAGCTGACAGGTCCTGAGATAAATCAGCTGCTGGGGCAGTGACTTCCGGTCCCACCGAGGGAGTGGGTGGAAGTGACGTTGCTCCGTTAATGGCCGATGGAGAAGAAGAAGAAGGAGAAGGAGTGGGAGAAGGAGTAGGCGCCATGTTGATACCAGCCGATGCCCTTGGCTGCTTGCCAGAATCAGCAAAGTCATTTAGAGCTGCTTTACCAATTAACTTTTTAGCCTTCTTTTTAACTGACACGGATTCTGCACAGTCCTCATCACTAGATGACTCTGGGACTGATCGAGAGCCACGGCGTTTTCTTTTTGATCTAGTTTTAATAACAAAACAAGCTCTGGACACCTTTCTCTCTCGCTGCAAAGAAATCAGGAGATACACGGTAATTATCACCAGCAGCAGAATTATAGACATGAGATAAATCACCTTTGGATCCCAAGCATCACATAAAGTTACTGTCTCCTCAGGCGGAATCCTAAAACCCTTTATCTCAATTGGGAGAGTGGTGGAGGTAACATTCCTGTATCTCACTGGCCATAATAAATTAATACATTTTCCATACCATAATTTAACTCTATACATAACCCACATATAAATTGTCCGCACCAAATATTTACCCAGGTAATCCAAAATCAAACCCAAACAATATCTGTAAACCAGAGCCCCAAAAATTGAAAAGAATAATCGCTCCACAAACCACAATACCTTCATGTTTGCTAATTCAGCTGGAAAACACTAAATCAATCAAATAATAAATTAAACTAATTATCTGCCGCACATTGGGTACGCCAATAAAAAAAATGTGGTGGGTTTGGAAGGGGTAAGGCCAAGAAGCCTCCTCCCTTCCCCCTTGTAAGGTAAAAGGGAAAAAAAATTGAAGGGAAAGGAAAAAAACCTCACAAGCTGAATTAGCAAAGCAGTGGAGCTATATTTACAAAGCAATGTAGGGAATGCAGGGGAATATTTACAAATTTACAATATCTACAATATATACAAAGATATACAACAGAGCAACACAGAAATGAGAGTGACCCCCCTCGGCAGAGGGGTCCCCCACCTCCGCTCTCCCCTCTCTCCCCCCCTTTCCCCAGAATGGGATAGAAAGAGAAAAAAAAATTAGAAGCAGTTTGTGTTAATTGGAAGCAGTTAATACAGGCCTTATCAAGTTTGTCAGTTTGAAGGCCGGAGCCTTGGCAGAAAGCCCAGCACAGAAAGCTGCTGCACGAAGAAGAGGCGGAAGCAAGACTGAAGATAGGGTGCTGGAAAAACCCAGTATAGTCCCAGCTCAGAAGGTGCTTCCTCCCACTTCACCAATGAAATTAGTTTAGACTATTCCTTCCGTTTACCAACTTCCGTCCACCATATTCCCTTTCTTAAGGGGGCAACGTCAACCGGCCACACCAGAGAAGGGCCACAAGGATGATCAGAGGGCTGGAGCACCTCTCCTATGAGGACAGACTGAAGGAGTTGGGGCTGTTCAGTCTGCAGAAGAGAAGGCTCCGAGGTGACCTAATTGTGGCCCTCCAGTATCTGAAGGGGGCCTACAGGAAGGCTGGGGAAGGACTTCTCAGGATCTCAGGTAGTGACAGGACAGGAGGGGGAATGGAATGAAGCTGGAGGTGGGGAGATTCAGGCTAGATGTGAGGAGGAGGTTCTTCACCATGAGAGTGGTGAAAGCCTGGAATGTGTTGTCCAGGGAGGTGGTCGAGGCCCTGTCCCTGGGGGTGTTTAAGACCAGGCTGGATGAGGCTCTGTCCAGCCTGATCTAGTGTGGGGTGTCCCTGCCCATGGCAGGGGGGTTGGAACTAGATGATCCTTGTGGTCCCTTCCAAGCCTGAATGAAACTATGAAACTATGAAACTATAATAAAGAGCCGCGATTCGTGTAGAAGGAGTAGCAGGCAATTGAAATTGTGAGGAAGATGCTGACGGAGCGGCAGACGGTGTGTGTGTGGGGGGGGTGGAGGGCGGGGAGTTCCTTCCAAGTCTCCCTTTTTCGTCTCGGTTTGAACCAAACCCCTCAGCAGCTGAATCGGGAGTAGACTGCTCTGCTTTTTTCGATTGCAATGTCTGTGACGATCCGTCACACGGTGCTATAGTGAAAAGCTGCTTTTTTAAGTATTTAGCACCTCATCCCACAGCTGGGCTGCAATTTGGTCCCGTGCTTCAGAAGTAAAAGCTTATTTGCCGTGGGGATGGCTCTGGGCACAGGCTAATAGCCCTTTTAAGATCCCAGAATTGCCAGTAATACCTCTCACGGAGAGGATAGGTGGAGGGCGTTTAGCACAGCCTCTTCTGTGTCATGGAGTGCTGCCCCTTGCCCGTCCCCGGTCGCTCACTGGGCCAGGGTGAGATTCACTTCCTTTTTGAGCGTGCGCTGCTAATTTTTTCAGCACTGGGGCAGTGCTGTTTGACCGGCTTTCCGTATCGCTCGGACGTACCTCTTTGCGCTGAGTCGATCAGTATTGTAGTCTGAGGATCCCTTGTCCACGAGTTCAGGTTTATTCGGGCGCCAGTTGTAGACGACGGAGATTGGAATCAATACGGCTGACCAATATGATCGAGTATTGTTCCTTTATTGTTCCAGAGGTGCAGGCCTATGGAGCAGGCCTGTAGTGCAAGTATAGCACAGTAAAGTAAAGAAGAACAGGAGACAGGAAAGGCAGAAGTGCGTAGCAAGGTAACTGCTACAACTTATATAAACTTGGAGTGCCCTGTTGGCATAGCTCCATTGGTACCCTCTGAGTGACCACACATTGCACTATTACAGATTATTGATCCAACAGGTATATTAATGGGAAGAAGAAGACTAGGGAAGGTGTGGGCCCCCTCAGAAAGGAAAATGGTGACATGGTCACATGTGATGAGGAAAAGGCTGAGGTACTTAATAACTTCTTTACCTCAGTCTTCACTGCAAGGGCCTCTAGCCACACTCCTGATGTTATGGAAGTCAAAGCCAGGGACGGGGAGGAAGAACTGCCCATTGTAAGTGCAGATCAGGTTCGTGATCATCTGAAGAACCTGAAAGTGTTCAAGTCCATGGGACCCTATGGGATACACCCACGGGTACTGAGAGAACTGGCAGATGAGGTTGCTAAACCCCTCTCTATTATATTTCAAAAGTCCTGGCAGTCTGGTGAAGTCCCCACAGACTGGAAAAGGGGAAACATTGCCCCCATCTTCAAAAAGGGCAAGAAGGAGGAACCAGGGAACTACAGGCCAGTCAGTCTCACCTCTGTGCCTGGAAAGATCATGGAACAGATCCTCCTGGAGTCACTACTCGCTCAAAAGAATAGTGAAGAGGTGATTGGGAACAGTCAGCATGGCTTTGCCAGGGGCAAGTCCTGCCTGACCAACCTGGTGGCCTTCTATGAGCAGGTGACAAAATTAATAGACGAGGGGCGAGCAACTGATGTCGTTTACCTGGACCTGAGCAAAGCCTTCGACACTGTCCCACACCACATCCTGGTCTCCAAACTGGTGACACATGGGTTTGATTGGTGGACCACTAGATGGATAAGGAACTGGCTTGATGGCCGCACCCAAAGAGTGGCTGTCAATGGCTCCATGTCCCAGTGGAGGCCAGTGACAAGTGGAGTCCCTCAGGGATCAGTCCTGGGACCTGTCTTATTCAACATCTTTGTGGGGGACATGGACAGTGGCATTGAGTGCACCCTCAGCAAGTTTGCTGATGACACCAAGCTGTGTGGTGCAGCAGACACGCTGGAGGGAAGGGAGGCCATCCAGCGGGACCTTGACAGGCTGGAGAGGTGGGCACAGGCCAACCTCATGAAGTTCAATAAGAGCAAGTGCAGGGTCCTGCATCTGGGTCGAGGCAATCCCAGGCACAAATACAGGCTGGGCAGTGACTGGCTGGAGGATAGCCCTGAGGAGAGAGACTTGGGGGTGCTGGTGGACAAAAAGCTCAACATGAGCTCTCAGTGTGCACTTGCAGCCCGCAAAGCCAATCAGATCCTGGGCTGCATCAGGAGAAGTGTGGCTAGCAGGTCGAGGGAGGTGATCCTCCCCCTCTACTCAGCCCTGGTGAGACCCCACCTGGAGTACTGTGTTCAGTTCTGGAGCCCCTATTACAAGAGGGATGTGGAGGTGCTGGAACGTGTCCAGAGAAGGGCCACGAGGATGATCAGAGGGCTGGAGCACCTCTCCTATGAGGACAGACTGAGGGAGTTGGGGCTGTTCAGTCTGCAGAAGAGAAGGCTCCGAGGAGACCTAATTGTCGCCTTCCAGTATCTGAAGGGGGCCTACAGGAAGGCTGGGGAAGGACTTCTCAGGATATCAGGTAGTGATAGGACTAGGGGGAATGGAATGAAGCTGGAGGTGGGGAGATTCAGGCTAGATGTGAGGAGGAGGTTCTTCACCATGAGAGTGGTGAAACCCTGGAATGGGTTGTCCAGGGAGGTGGTCGAGGCCCCGTCCCTGGGGGTGTTTAAGAGCAGGCTGGATGAGGCTCTGTCCAGCCTGATCTAGTGTGGGGTGTCCCTGCCCATGGCAGGGGGGTTGGAACTAGATGATCCTTGTGGTCCCTTCCAACCCTGAATGAAACTATGAAACTATGAAACTACTAATGACACAACGAGGTTGTTGATGCAGATGCATGTCCTGTTGTCCCAAGATAACTGTCCATGTTTATAGCTACCAGTGTCTTGTTTTAGTTACATGCTGCAGGCACAGCACTGTTTTGCGACACTGCTAGCTGGCTCTGCATTTATGCTGAGCATGGCCTACCACCATGTCAGGCTCTAGGCCTGCACTGCCAGATTGCTCACACTGCTTGTCGCTGGCATTGCCACAGATATGAGGTGACATTTGATGTCATTAACATGCTGCAGTGTTCAATTACAATACAGCAATTTTATTTTTATGCAACCATCTTCATAGAAAGTAGGGAAATTTGCTTTGCAGTGAGTCATCTGTCAGCTAAAGAACTAAAAGTCTTGTAGTGATATTTTAAGAGGGAAAGTGGCTCAGAGCTGACAGAGTTCAAGACAGAAAAAGAAACAGAAATGAAAGAGAAGGCCTGCAACCATGGAGAAAACAGAGGCAGACTAGTAGGGGGAGGAATGATGAAAGAGTCAAGCTGAGAACATCCAAAGCAGCTCAGGAGACTATGCAGATCATCCAAAAACAAGTGTTGTCCTTTCACCAACTTTAGCCAAGCAAAGATTCTTTGATCCTAAGGAAATGGCATAAAGCCAGATAAATAAGAGCACTGGGCTGTGCACTGTGCTGGTAGAGCTTGAAGAAAGACTAAATGGCATAACTTTCTAGAGCCAGACGTTAGAAGAACACTGAAATTCTACAGTTCATGATGTTTCAACTTGTGAGGATTCTGTTAGACCATGAAAGAGGGAATTCCAGTTAATTCGAAAGGAGCTATTATTGGCGTGAATGTGGACTTGAGCAGCGGTGAAGTCAAAAGGAAGATGGATTCTGGCAGTCTTCCCTTGCTGGTGGCAGGGGGGCTTAAACAGAAGTAAGTATGTAGGAAAGGCAGTCAGTTCAGAGTCAGAGATGATTTTAGAACCCTGACTTTGCATACAGAGAGAAGATCTGAGTAAGGAAGCATGAAAGCTGTCTTAGCAAGCAACAGGGAATTCTTTCCTTTGACATTTGTGCTTTTTGAAGAGTTAGCTAGTAAAGAAATTACAATGTAGCAAGGGAATGACAGAATAAAGACAGACTGTTAAAGATATCAGAGATAACTTGCCAAGGTCATTGATGCCTTGCATGCTTTCCCTATAAAGTTGATGTCTAAAGCTGAGCTAGTAGTGAGGTATTCCAAAGGAGGATGTTTAAGGGCAAGAAAGGAGAAGAATCAGAAACAGATGCCTGGTATTATTATAGCACAGCACTATCATGCAGGGAAGTCATCATATGCATTATTGTCTCTTACTGTCAACTGCATGCATTCTTTTTGCATTCTTGGTTAAATCTACCACCTGGTGGTGTGGTACTCTTGTGGTAGCTCTCATCCTTTGTCCCTTTATGCTTGCCCATACTGATTTTTGCCCTGGCAATTGTTTTCACCAAGGTCTTTGTATAAACCCATATTGTCTGCCTTAAGAAAATAAATGGGATGTGTGTAGCATGAAGGAGAATACAGTCTTTATTGAAAGCAGAAGGGAGAAGAACTTGTCTTCTTAATGCATTCAGAAAAGTTGTCTTTGGCTGAAAGACATTCTAAGCATGAAAATAAGGTTATAGCCACTCAGACATCCCACTATTTGAAGGGAGTAATATTTCATTGTATGCAGTTCTAAAATGCTTATAACAGATCTTCCTATTTACAACTATCATGTCTCTTTTGAACCTGCAGAGGAGGAATATCAAGGACAAACCAAGAGAAAGCGCATTCAAAGGAAGAAACAAAAGAGCAGCTTGCAAAACTGTAAGAATTTACATGGAAAACAAATAGAATCTGGAATGCAAGAGAGTCTTGTTCGAGATAATTTACAGTTGCAGCAGATAGACAGTCCCAAAATAAGTAAAAACGAAAGGAGGAAAATGAAAAAGAAGCGACGTAAAGAAAAAATGAGAGAAGCTGGCCTGATAACAAAAACTACCAGTGTGGATTTTACATATCAGCATGACAAAAACAACAGAGAAGCAGCAGCAGGCTCAAAAGACATAGATAAAAAGGCAGATAGCATACTGGATTTCCTGCAGACAACACAACAAATTTATTTTGCTAACAGTATGTACCACTCTTTCTCCTTTCTTTTCATGAGTGTCACTGCATAGGGGAAAATAGATGTGCATTTAGTGTTGCTGGAGAATGGGACACATATACTACAGAAGTGTCTCTTTTGAACTCAGTATAAGTACTTGGTATTGGTTCTATTTTCTGTTGAGAACATGAATATGCAAGGATCCACATCAGTACAACTGTGTTCCTCCTCTTTGTTTCTGTGTGAAAATGCACATCATATTCCTCTCTCTTTTTTAAAACACTCCAATGCGTTTGGGGTCACTGTAGTTGTTAAAATTGACCAAATCCTGACACCGTCTTAAGCAAAAATGTAGAAGGATTGCTTGTTTTCTGAGAGCTTCAAATGAGGGCAATAATTACTATCCTAAACTACTTTCATGCTTGCTATCTTTGAACCAACCTACTTTTCAGAAAGTTCTCCTTCCCAGGAGGAGATTTGTGATACATAAGGAAATCTAGACAGACAGCATCCAAGACGACAGGGGAAGATACTGTTGGCACCAGGGAAAATGTATTGGCATAGAGCACTTGTGAGCAAAATGGATGTGAACTTGCGTTCAGTGCACATTCCACAACAGTTTAAAAAGGGCTGTGTGGATGTTATATCTAATGGCCTACTGAATGCCCACTAAAATCGGGAATTCCTACTCTAAGTTTCTTCCATTGCCTTCCAAAAACAGCTGCTTGTATGGTGCTAAGCCTTGTCTGTCTTTGTGAAGAACAATGCTTAGCCTGGAGAGGAGGAGACTCAGGGGTGACCTTATTGCTCTCTACAACTACCTGAAGGGGGGTTGTAAACAGGCAGAGGTTGGTCTCTTCTCCCAGGCAGCCAGCACCAGAACAAGAGGACACAGTCTCAGGCTGCGCCAGGGGAAGTTCAGGCTGGAGGTCAGGAGGAAGTTTTACACGGAGAGAGTGATTGCCCATTGGAATGGGCTGCCTGGGGAGGTGGTGGAGTCGCCGTCACTGGAGGTGTTCAGGAGGAGACTTGACAGGGTGCTTGGTTACATGGGTTAGTTGATTGGGTGGTGTTGGGTGATAGGTTGGACGTGATGATCTTGTAGGTCTCTTCCAACCTGGTTTATTCTATTCTAATGTCTGTGACTCCATTTTAAGTCAGATCTGTCAGCTCCTAGTCCCATAAAATTCATCTTTAGGTTACAGAATTGCTTTAAAAACCCTGTTAAGATTTTATCAGGGCTTTCATGTTAATCTTTTTCTCAGGATTTATACACAGTATTTTCTTTGCTTACTGTTAAAATTTTTGTGCTGTGTCAGGTCTTCATACTAGGCCTAGCACTGGAAATCCATCCTGCCTTCATGGGTGATGTATTTCCACCACCGAAACCATTAATTTTACTATTTTCATGTGTGTAACTAAAGTATGTAAGCCAAAACCCTCAGGCATTTGCTGTGGTGGAACTCGTCTTTTGCAGGATTGCACATTCAGTATAAGAGTTCAGCTGTTAATAAATGACCCGGAACAGAAATCTGGTTAATTGCCTACAGTTGCCGTACACCTTGTAGTTTAAGAAAAAGTGATGAGCTTCCAGCTTTCCTGGGAGTTCAGTTCAGCTTTTAATAGTGGTTGACAGGCAGATGGACCCTGCTTTTAAACCTGCAGGTTGAATGCTCTAGCCAGTGAAAACCTTGGAATCCACAGAGAGAAGTTCTCAGGTAAAAAAAAGTTTGTCTGCAGATAAGGTGTCACATCCAAAAATCACTGTGACTAACTTCCTTGTTAGGCAAATCCCCAGTTATAGATAGTTTTGACACCTTTGCCTTTTCTCAAGGGTTTTGTTGGTTTGGTTTGGATTGGTTTGGGTTTGTGAATAAAATTGGAAGCCATTGCTTTTAGCAGCATTTTCAAATGGTCATATCAGATTAATGACTCTTGTACTTAGGTCAGAGAGATTAAAATCTGTTCTCTGATGTCTTGCTAGTATAAAACAGAAGAATTAAAATTAGTTAAAGTACTTTGTTACTGGAGTGGAAGAGTGAATTTAGCTGTAGTACTGTAGAAACGATGTGTGTCCTTCTCTGCTGTCTTGCATCCTGTAATTTCTGCTTTTTAAATAAAAATGCAAAAGTACAATCATAAGATAATTGAATGCTTCCAAAAGTGCTTTGTGGTAGTCCCCTGTCTCTCTGTGTGTCTGCATTTTTATGTACTAGTACAAAGTATGTAGGAAGCAAAACCACAGTGCTTGGGCCACGGTACAGTTTCTTCAGCATACCTTCTTCCTATGTTAATCTTGAAAATTTAGATTCATCTTGCATTCCTGACACTGACTCGTATTGCCCTTTTTACTTTCTGAATTTGATACATTGCCCTCGTACCATTGCTTTTATATTTAATAAAACAATGCGAGAAGCAAGCTGTTCCTTTAGTACCTGATACTTGATTGTAAGTTGTATTGAAAAGGAAGATACTGTTGTTGAAAAGAAGGTAAAGGTATAATTAGGAAAATTCTCTGTGCTCACTGAGTATTTCTAACATGGTTTTCCAATTGTTTTTCCAGATAAATCAGCAGGCACAGATTCTGCTGTAAATTCAGCAGCTGCCCAACAACTTTTACAGTCTCTTGAATCTCACACCGTCTCTTCCTCAGATGTGACTCTTCTGCATCAGCTGAAATCTCTTGTATTGCTACAGGATATTGACAGACTGAAGGATGCTTTGAAATAATTCAAAGAACAAGCCATGATGCCTCCTGGTATGTACCATTCAGTGATGTTCTTTTTTGCACGGATTAAAATTCAGATTTGTCACAGGATTTTTTTGTTAGGAAGCTGTACAGAATTATATAGTAGAAAATCTATGCTTATACAAGATTTGGAAGCATAATTTTCCCCAAAAAAATGCAGTAGCTTTCCTTGTTTCTTGTTTGGTTACAATCAATACAAAAACAGTTCATACGCTGCAGCAACTATAGATTACAAGATGGTTCTGGTTCTTAAAACAGTGGTTTTTGAATCTGAACTGGTTTAAGATTTAACCATGTCTTTGTAGACTTTTTAAATCACAGGAATTAACTTATTTATCTTTGACATTTCACTCCTCCAGTTAAGGATTAATTTTACATGCATAAGAAGCAGTAAACCCCATCATTTCATTTCTTCTTGATCACCTATGTGGTTTCTGTAACATAGATTTTGAATGCCCAAGGTTGATTTACAGATTTGCTTTTGGTTAAATTTCTAAAAATTACTGTTGATTATGTAAAAACATAAAGTCAGTCTTTATAATGAATGCTCTTACAAAGTCATTCATAAAACGAAAATTTATTCTGTTACTAAATCTTTTTTCATCCCTAAGGCACAAGTCTGATTTCATTCATGCTCCTTTCTTTCTCCATTATAAGCCCTGTAATTTTAGTAGATTTTTTTCTTGGACAGTTAATAGTTTCTCAAGTGAATGTGGAACCAGCATGTAGTCATCAGATGTTATAATAATTAATTTTCCATGTAGTCATCATTTAGACAGCTGTCGAGGGTTGAAGGGGAAGGCCACAAAGCCTTCTTCCCCCCCTGTAAGTAAAGGGAAAAAAATTGAAAGGAAAAAAAAAACGCAGCCAGATTAGCAAAGGAATGTGCTATATTTACAACGCAGTTTAGGGAATGCAGGTTTATATACAGAATTTACAGTATTTACAATATATACAGAAATATGCAACAAAGTAACACAGAAATGAGATTCCCTTCCCCTGTATGGAGGGAGGGTTTCCCCTTGTACCCCCTTCTCTCCCCTTTTTCCCCAAAGAGGGTTAGAAAGAGAGAAAAAGGAGCAATTGTTAATTAGAAGCAGTTATATGTGTTAGTAGAGGCCTTATCTTTGCTCAAGGTCAGTCTCGCCAAAAGCCCAGAAGCTGTGAGCTGCAGGAAAGAGAAAGTGCAAGACAAGACTGAAAACTGAGTGAGACAAGTCTCACTGGGAATCAAAACTGAAGGCAGTGCTTCTGCTTCTCCACCAGTGAAATTAGTTTAGACCTGTCTTGTTTATAAGCATTCAGCCATGGTGTCCCTTTGTTAAAGGCACCGCCTCAAACGGTCACAACAGCCATTGTTACTTGTCATTAGAACATTTGTTGCAGCATCACCCAAATCTACAAGATGGGCTGAATTTTCTTGCTTCCCAAAGAATTCAGTCAGAGTTAAGAGCACTTGCTATGGCACAGGAGATTCTTTGCTATTTCAGAAGGTGCTCTAAGTCTTTTGAAGGGTAATGACTGAGCTGGTGGTTGTATGATAACAGAGTAAATAAAGATCATAATCATCAGGGGCTTAGCAATGAAAACCAGAGAAGAGACTACTGCTTGTAACATCATTAAATAATTTACAGTGTGATAGTGGTTAAAAATCCCAGTCAAGACTGGTGCCTACTGCATGCTGTGCGTTGTAAAAACGCTATTGCTTGTAGAGTCCATAGCTAACATATTCTGAAAGACACTCCAGTACATATGTATTTTTTCAGAAAAAAGTATTGCTTTCCCAATACAAGATTAATTTCCAAGCCCCACGTTGGAGGCGCCAAAAATTGTAGTGGTTTGAGCCTTAACTGAGAGTTAAAAGCTCAAATGGGGAAAAGGCTGAGAATCTCTTCCCCACTCCCCCCCCCCCCACCTCCTCCCTCCAAACAGGGAGAGGAGGGAAAAAAAAAGGGTAAGGAGCAAATCCACTAAGCAACAATCTGGAGTCAGCTTGGAAGTAGAGAGGCAAATAATTTTTTTCTTCAAATTATATATATATAACAATAACAGGGAAAAAAAAAGGTTCACAAGGGCAAGGAACAAGAATGGATGGGAGGGGTACAGAAAAGAATAATACAAAACCAGTCTTTCTCTGAGGAGTTGCAGAGGCAGCAGGGAAAAGGATCAGGTTCGGCCACGTGGCTGAGGATCAGGAGGGCAGCTGCAGTAGCTCTCATCCAGCAGAGGCAGGAGCCAAAAAGGAGATCCAACAGCTATGACGTCCTGCTTTTTATACCCTAGCTGGGCAGGGAGGGGGGAGTGGAACAGACTCAGCTTTCCCAGGGGGGAAACGCCCTTCAGGGAGTGTAAAGTACCCGCAAGCCCTCCACCCTGCTTTCTTCTTTTGTTTTCAGAAAGAGGCGTTAACCCACCACAGGTAACATCTCCAGCTTTTCTTGTACAAAAGAAAAACCGGGGAATTGTTGAGGAATGGCTTGAATCTCAGGGACATGGTTCTATGGAACAGCTGCTTGAACAAAGTGTGTAGGCCGGACTCTATCTTGCTGTTTACTGCTCACAGTTAGCTGGTGTGCTGATGCAGCAAGGTCACCATAGCTTTGTGGCTGTGCTTGCAGCTGCTTACAAGATAACAGCATGTGAAACAAAGTATAAGTAAAACAAAGAACTAATTAGAGAGGAGCTTGTGAAATTGCACGTAGACCTAAAGAACTAATTAGAGAGGAGCTTGTGAAATTGCACGTAGACCTAACTGCAAGTAGGCTGGATATTATAATGTAACCCTGGACTAATAGCCAGTAGAATGATGACACTTGTGCATATTTAGCTGAGATGCTTTATAAGCCATGCGTTTGAACAATAAAGTTGAAGCTTGCTTATCAATCATATTGATTGGCCACGTCTTCCCTCGCCGTTTTCTCCAACACCAGCTTCACTTCGATCTCATTCCTTGATCAGTGGAGAGCAGTTCAGGTGACTGGCTGGATTTACACTGTTGGAAATAAGAGGCTCACTTCCATTCAGTGAGACTTGGACAGGCCGGAGAGTTGGGCAGAGAGGAACCTCATGAAGTTCAACAAGGGCAAGTGTGAAGTCCTGCACTTGGGGAGGAAGGACCCCCTGCACCAATACAGGTTGGGGTTGTCCTGCTGGACCGCATCTTTGTGGAGAAGGACCTGGGAGTGCTGGTGCACAAATACACCAAGAGCCAGCAGTGTGTCCTCATGTGTTCAAGAAGGCAAATAGTATTCTGGGGTGCATTAAGAAGAATGGCCAGCAGGTCAAGGGAAGGGATTTTCTTTCTCTACTCTGCTCTGCTCTGGAGAAGCCAAGTCTGGAGTGTCCAGATCTGGGCTCCCCAGTTCAAGACAGACAGGAAATAAACTGTAGAGAGCCTGGAGGAAGCCAAAGATGCCAAAGGAACTGGAGCAACTCTCTTATGAGGAGAGGCTGAGACCTGGCACTTTTTGGCCGGGAAAAGAGCAGACTTGGAGGGGATCTTATCACTGTTTATCAATATATAAAGGGTGGAGGTCAGGAGGATGCGGCTGGGCTCTTTTCAGTAGTGCCCAGTGAAAGGACAAGCAGCAACAGGTGCAAACTAGAACATGGCAGGTTTCACTTGAACTTAAGGAAAAACTTCTCTGCTTTGAGGATGCCAGAGCACGGGAGCAGGCTGCCCAGAGAGGTTGTGGCACACTCTCGTTCTCTGGAGACTTTCAAAAACTACCTAGATGTGTGTGTTCCTGTGCAACCTGATCTAGGTGATCTTTCCCTAGCAGGGGGGTTGGACTAGATGATCTCTAGAAGTCCCTTCCACTCTCCTGTGTTCTGTGATTCTGTGATGTCTGTGTCTGCTAGCTGCATTAACTGGACTATAAAGCATCTCTGACCTTAACATAAACATCTAAACCAGGTAAATTACAGTGGGTGTTCAGAGTGGCTGCTTTGGAGGCAGGCATCTGCCTGTTAGGAGAGAGGAATCCAACCCAGTTTGACCAGAACTGAGTTCCAGATGAGCTGTACTAGTGCTTTTTCATGACACCTGTACTGCTGTCAGTGACAATGGCATTTACTGACCTTTGCTTTGCAAATATTTCAAAAAAACATTCCAGGATTATTTTCTTTCCCCTGTGGTTTCTAACTGGTACAAAGTGCATCAATCTGTAACAACATTTACTTTCATGGCAGAAGCTCTCCTTTATGCATAGCAGAAATTAACAGGAATTTGCTGTTATTGTTGGTTTCTATTATTTTGTGCCTCAGTAGCATCAAAGCAGTATGGGTAGGCAGGCTGCAAACACAGGAGTCACACTTAGCAGTGAAGCTGTGGGAAGTGAACAAGTCAGTTCCCAGCAGGAGATAAATGAGTAGTTTAAGCTGCTGCAATGGTAACTCAATCAGCCTCATCAACACAATCTCTCGCTGCTCTCTACCTATAATCTTAGATGACTGAGTGCTGAACTATCTGCAATTGTCTGTGTGTGCCTCAGCTCACCTGCACAGTATTGCTGTCTTCTTCTATTGACAGCATTTCCTATTTCTGCCATCAACATATCCCAATACATCTCCATAATTTTGTGCTCTGCAAAGATTTTACTGTCATGCAACATGACTAACGTTGTTCCTGTTCCTTGCCTGCCTTATCATCTTAAAATTCATTAACCACCTTCATGTCCCTCCTTAGCACTGTGCTTTGCTGCTTTGCTGCAACGCCTACAAAAATTTGGAAACAATCTGACTGTGAGTGAGCTGAGAATATTGCCTTGCATGCCAAGTGATATGTTCTCTTTGTTTCACTTGGCTCCTCCATCTGGTGGCACCCATCTGCCTCCCTGTGGACTGTAGGCTCTTTGGGGCAGGACTATCTTTCTGCTCTGAGTTGACTGCCAATCCTGACACCCCTACAGAGCTGGTAGTTTAGTTACCTTTGTTTCAGGCAGCCATCTTTATTTTTTCCTTTAAAAAAAAAAACCCAACTTTTATTTTGAAGTAATGCACAGAATGATTTGGAGGATGTACTTTAAGATCTAATAACTGTTAGAAACAAATAGCCCAGAATTAATCATATGGTTGTGTATAGAGGAAGATTTGCTGGATTGTTTTCTCTGTGTGGTTGTTTTATTTATTTGCCTACAGTGAAAGCACTTTGTGTTCACTCCTATCCAGCACAAAGAGCTCCAGTGGAAGCCATAGCTAGGTTCAGAATTCTGCCTGTATTCCTCTATCCTAGCCTCTTTAAGGATGATCACTTTTGGACAATACATATTTAGTTAAATATCTGGATTAATTTCAAAATTAAGACTTCAAAATAATACATTTTGCTATTGTTGTCCAGGTGTGAAAAGAAGTTCTTCCTGTTTGTTGATTCCTGCTGCACTGAGGGAAGCAGCCCTTGCTAGTCCCAAAGGCACAGGACTACATCAAAGAAACTTTTAACTTCATTATTGATTTCTCCTCTTAATGGAATTAGAGCACAAGGTGGTGAATGTTGACAGCTGCATTCAAAGTGTCCCTCACCTTTAATTTGGAAAGAGGGAGGATGTCAGCATGTCATTTACATTCTTCCCTGCTTGATGCTTGTTAGAAAATTGCCTCCATCAAGCAGTGACAGCATTAGTAGATGAGTGAGGTGAGCAGTCTGCACTGTGTGGGGGATCTCCATGGATTTGCCCAGAGAGCCCTTTTGCTGCTTGTGCTTTCCCTTCTCTGTTAGCCAGTCCCCTGCCCAGCAGGGGCATGTTCATCTCTGCATTCTGACAGTCAGGACTCAATTCTCAGAGGCTTGAACTTCAAAAGGAATGGAGGCAGTTCCTTTTTTGCTCAAAGTTCTCCTGAAACAGCTTGGTAGAGTTTTTTTTTTCAGTGTCCTCAGGAAAGTAACACAGATTTTGGCAACACCTGCAATTACAGAAATAGCTCTACATTTCAGCTGTGTTGAGTAAGGCAGCTGTGGCATTCAAGGCATACTTTTTTCCCTTAGCTATTATTTTCTACACAAAGAAACTTGGTTGGAAGGCTCTCCCTTTCTGAATACCGTGTCACAGAAATCTCACTGCTGTTCTCCAAACAGAATTACACACAAAATGACAGAAATTGCTAGTAACACATGTTTTTGCAGCTCCTGAAATATTCGGTGAGTGATTTTTGCTTTGAATCCAGGCAAAAAACCTCAGTGTTCTATGTATTTCCAGAAGAACCCAGCCTCTGCAGCATTAGCCTTGTCCCATTCTGGGCAGCAAGCCCAGGCACTCTCCTGCTTGTCCAGGAAAGTTAGGTGGGGCATACAGTGAGAAATAAGAACAAGAAAAAAAGCCTTTGCCTTTTTATAGTCTGGATTCTCTGCCCAAATGCCTGTGGGGGCAGGTACAGTAACTTGTATTTACTGATAAGTTTTCATAGAAGCATGGAATTGTTTTGGTTGGAAAAGATCTTTAATATCATCAAGTCCAACCATCACCTATATCTATGGAGTCTGGTGATAAACCATTTCCCTCAGACACATCTCTGCATCTTTGAAACACCTCCAGGGATGGGGATTCAACCTGCCTGGAGAGCCTGTGCCAGTCTTTGAGAACCCTTTCAGTCACGAAGTTTCTCCTAATACCCAGTCTAAACCTCCTCTGGTGCATCTTGAGGCTATTTCCATTTAACTTCAGTCAACTTCAATTTTATGTTGATTGTTTCTGGTTTATTCCGGAATTTCCTATGGCTTACTATGGGCTATACTTAAGGTTTACCATGGGGTCACTGTGCAAGTTGTGTATTTATAATAAAACCCAAAACAACAAATGGGCAGGTTCCCAGTCTCTTGCTTTAGGTTGATGCTATAGGACTAATTCAGTTCGAGTTAACTTTTTTGTGAATGAGATATTGCTCCTCTGGTGCCAGTGAGGTTCACATGGTATATATATAGTGTGGTGAGAGGAAAATGAGCTGTGCCTGCTGTGTCCGAGGCAAGTGTAGTGGATATGCCCTCAGAAATGAGTGGCAGATGTATCAATGAAAATATAAGTTTATTTATATATATACAAACTCTGTAACGGGGTATTTACAGTCACCCTTCACAGGTATCAATATTCAGTTAGTGGAACTATCTTTACAGAATGTTATGTATGGGCACTTAAATCAAAATGATTCACAGAACTTATAATCGAAACTGAGTCAGAGAGTGGTGGGGGAGGGGTTGGTCAGTGACTGGCAACCCTCCACCCAGAGCCCCCTAACTGAAGCTCTATAAAGAAAGGCTTGGCTTACTCACAAGCTGAGAACTTATAGTTTCATAGTTTCATTTAGGGTTGGAAGGGACCACAAGGATCATCTAGTTCCAACCCCCCTGCCATGGGCAGGGACACCCCACACTAGATCAGGCTGGACAGAGCCTCATCCAGCCTGCTCTTAAACACCCCCAGGGACGGGGCCTCGACCACCTCCCTGGACAACACATTCCAGGCTTTCACCACTCTCATGGTGAAGAACCTCCTCCTCACATCTAGCCTGAATCTCCCCACCTCCAGCTTCATTCCATTCCCCCTAGTTCTATCACTACCTGAGATCCTGAGAAGTCCTTCCCCAGCCTTCCTGTAGGCCCCCTTCAGATACTGGAAGGCCACAATTAGGTCACCTCGGAGCCTTCTCTTCTGCAGACTGAACAGCCCCAACTCCTTCAGTCTGCCCTCATAGGAGAGGTGCTCCAGCCCTCTGATCATCCTTGTGGCCCTTCTCTGGACACGTTCCAGCACCTCCACATCCCTCTTGTAATAGGGGCTCCAGAACTGGACACAGTACTCCAGGTGGGGTCTCACCAGGGCTGAGTAGAGGGGGAGGATCACCTCCCTCGACCTGCTAGCCACACTTCTCCTGATGCAGCCCAGGATCTGATTGGCTTTGCGGGCTGCAAGAGCACACTGAGAGCTCATGTTGAGCTTCTTGTCCACCAGCACCCCCAAGTCTCTCTCCTCAGGGCTGCTTTCCAGCCAGTCACTGCCCAGCCTGTATTTGTGCCTGGGATTGCCTCGACCCAGATGCAGGACCCTGCACTTGCTCTTATTGAACTTCATGAGGTTGGCTTGTGCCCACCTCTCCAGCCTGTCAAGGTCCCTCTGGATGGCCTCCCTTCCCTCCAGCGTGTCTGCTGCACCACACAGCTTGGTGTCATCAGCAAACTTGCTGAGGGTGCACTCAATGCCACTGTCCATGTCCCCCACAAAGATGTTGAATAAGACAGGTCCCAGGACTGATCCCTGAGGGACTCCGCTTGTCACTGGCCTCCACTGGGACATGGACCCATTGACAGCCACTCTCTGGGTGTGGCCATGTTGCAGTTTGAGCTGGGTGCCCCCCTGCAATGTTTACTTCCTGTGTCCAGAAGTCCAGCCCAGGGGTGGACACAGGAAATTATGTAGTATTTCCTACCACAATCCTTTGCACCACTATAAGATCCAGTGCGGAGTCTAGCACTATCTCTTTTCTTCCTCCTCCGTTAGCCGGTAACTGGGGGAGATGTCTCCTGGCTTTGGGCCTGGCTAGGCCCAAGGCCATGGGGGGATGGGCAGTCTCAGATCTGGCCAGCTGAGACTAGCCTAGAAATGGGAGGGGGAAGAAGGAGCCCTGGGGGTCTCGGGTGTACCCTCAGGTAGGGATGGGATCTCTCTGGGTCTGTTTGGGGATTTTTCTTTGTCACTGTGCTTTTGCTTTTCTGTAAAAGTTCACGGCTTTCTATTTAAACTTTCCATCACTTTTGCAATCCGTTTGTCTGAGTGTTTATTGTTTGCCAGGGGTGGGGAAGGGGGCTGCCTCAACCCTGTTGAATAAGACAGGTCCCAGGACTGATCCCTGAGGGACTCC
The DNA here is from genome assembly GCF_026170545.1 of Melanerpes formicivorus. NCBI lineage: Eukaryota > Metazoa > Chordata > Aves > Piciformes > Picidae > Melanerpes > Melanerpes formicivorus. Next base: position 3,797,744 of record NW_027142409.1, read on the forward strand.
GCTTGTCACTGGCCTCCACTGGGACATGGAGCCATTGACAGCCACTCTCTGGGTGCGGCCATCAAGCCAGTTCCTTATCCATCTAGTGGTCCACCCATCAAACCCATGTGTCACCAGTTTGGAGACCAGGATGTGGTGCGGGACAGTGTCGAAGGCTTTGCTCAGGTCCAGGTAAAGACTTCGTGAAGTCTTTCCTTAATAATGTTTATACTCCAGACAACGTAGCACGGATGTGCCGTAATGAGGAGACAGGAAATGGTGCCGGCCACGAGGCCGCGTGGCCGCACCACGTGGCTCTGCTGTTCTCTCCCAGGCTACAAAAGGTTCCTCGCTCGGAGGGGGCTGTGGCAGGTCAGCAACGCTGGTTCGCACGGGCTACCAGGTTTTCTCCTACAGCAATGGATCATGCAGCGGTTGATCCCACGGAATACTGTCCATGGCACCGCACACAGTTGGGTGACGGTGGCAAAGGACCATGAGGCCTCTTGAAGCATTGGCACACACACATACACAGGCTCCAACACCAAGGTGGGGGGGCTCATTTACCAAACGACCCCTATTTGCCATTTGCCCCAGTGAGTACTGGTCCAATAAGCATCTGTTGCTAATGCAAAGATTAACCAATGAACTGACACCTTCCAAATATGGCCTAAGTATATGCTATACCCAGGGAAACAAACATATAGCCTGCCTCTTGTGTACTACAGGGGTGAGACCATGCCCAGGTAGGCTGTTTACCTGGACTCAGTGGCGCCAGGATCCCCCCCTGCCGCCTCCAGAAAGGAGAGGGGAACAAAGGAGGGTTAGCACACAGAGAAATATGTCCTACAAATGTTTGGGGCACAATCCTGACTATAAGCATCATTCACTACATTACACCCCCTGCTTATGGGCAAGTATATGTGGGCAAATGTTGTTCTATGATTAAACTCTACCAAAGATGAATTAAACATTATATATAAACATCACAAGAACATCATACATATATATATACATCTCTCAGAAGTGTACAACTGTACTCTAAACAAAGCATGCTACAACACAGGCTAGAACTCGTTAATTCTAAGGTCAGTATCGGTGACCTTAGTGTTTCTAGTCTCCACCCCCTGACCGATGGTGGACCCCTGTTACTCCCGAGATGGGTCTTCCTTTCCAGGATAGCCTGTCCACTGGAAACATTGTCACTCTGTGGAGAAACAAAACTGGCCACGGTGTTTAAAGCCGGGCTTGACAGTTAGTAATTTGGAACGACCCACCGAGCACGAGTTTTCCCATTGACGTCAGTAGCTTCCCAAGCGTATAGACCCCTGGGCTTAGCCAGCGTCATGGGTACAATCCCAATAGAAGGCAGTTTCACAAACACTGGTTGGCCCACCTGCATCTGTGTTACTGAATGTTGGTGTTCATCCTTTCCCTCCCCTGGCATGTGGCTGACATCCCTAACTGGGTCAGCAGGGCAGAATGCCTTGACTATGGGGCTGCCATAATTCCCCCATCGATTGTTTCCAATGAAAACTGCAGAAGGCAGGCATTTGTCCCTGTAGTGAAGGCACATTATGCCCCGATACTGAATCTTGTCCCAGCATGTGGACAAGTTCCCCCTCCTCCAGGAGGAAGACAAAAGCCAAGGCATTAGCCAGGCTTGCACACACCCAGTGCATGCAGTGCTCGTGCTGACTCCAAGTATGGGCATAATTCTTGCTTCATGCTTTCTATAGGCTGAAGCCAGTTGTTTATGAGAGTGCCCATTGGTCAAGCCCAGCCTCGAGGAATCTATAAGTATCACCCCAGTTGGTAAACAAGTTGCCCCCTCATTCACTTTGTCTGTGTGCTTGCTCGAGAGAGTAACTCTCGAGCTGCAGCCTTTGCCATTGAGCTTATTGTTGTTAGCTTCTGTTATACATGCACGCATACTGAAAGCCTCTGCATCGTGAAGAAGCCCAGAGGGAGGACCTTCGCTGTTTCTGAGGAATCCAGCGTCGCTACAGCCAGTCGTACTGACCAGGAGAGCCCACCGTGCCACCGGAGGACTGGACCAACCCCCGAGGGTAAGATCTGCCCAATTGCCGGGGAGAAGGGACTTGATCGATACCGAGTCCACATATGCCTAGCCCTGCTGTAGTGGGAGAGGAGCTGCCGTATGCTGCTCTGAGCCCTGTGAATCTCAAGGAAGACTAAGGCATTGTTCGTGCCTATACTGCACCAAATCTGGGACCACTTCGAGAGTCCCGCTGCTCCTTTAAGCCCCGATAATCGCCGTGGTTGGGCCGACCCCCGTCGCTTTGCCTGCTGCCGCGTCATCCGAGCCCACCTACCGGCCACCGTCGTCCCACCCTGCTGTACAGGCCGACCCCGGCCAGGACCGATCCCTGTTGTCTGGAGGGAATCGAATATCTTCCACGTGCTTTCCATCCACTAGCACTCAGTTCAAAGTATCCACGTCTGGCAGAATATGCGCTGACGCATAGAAAGATTGTAATATTGCTGTGCATAGCCAGGAGCCGCTCGCGTCCCGCCGAGTCGCCATCTAGTGGCCAAGCGGCGGAACCGCACCTTTCATTATATAAATATAGAGATAGTCTGTAACTAGTTCAATTAAGTTCTAATCATAACACTAAGCCACTTGTGATATCTATTTCACGAACGTGCACTAGAACATGTATATAAGTTGGTGATTAATTGGTTATTAATAGTTTATAATTAATAAAATAATATTTTCATAATTCATATTTCATATTCATAAATTTAATAACCTCTTCACCACAGTCCCAATTACTCCTTGAAACATTTGCATGTTTCTTAATGAGGCCATTTGCCCTTTCCAGTATGCCATTTGCCTGGGGATAATATGGAGTATGAAACATCCATTTGACTCCTTCCCCTCGGGCCCAGTCCTGCACTGAGGCTGAGGTGAAATGTGAACCATTATCACTCTGAATATGTTCAGGCATAGACAGAATGCTGAACCAATTCTTTAGAGTTTCAATGGTTTGAGTTCCTGAAGCAGTGCTAATAGCAGTGGCCATGACTAAGCCTGAAACCACTTCTACCCCTACCAGTATGTATTTTTTCCCATGTGAGGGTCGGAGGGGACCAACATAATCAATTTGCCATGTGCTCCATAGCACTTTGTCTTTCTTAATATGCTGGGCTGGAGCCAGACCGGGATGGTTAGCTTTTAATCTGATCTGGCACTGAGGGCAGGCTGAAACAATGTTTTCACATGTGGTCAAAGAAACTGGCCACCCTCTGGATCTGCATTCGTAGTAAAGGTCTGACTTACCTGAGTGACCTCTTTTAATATGTAGCCACTCAGCCAGTCGCTCCTACTCCTTTCCCTCATGATCAACTACACTGATTTTTGCTAAGTGATCTACTTGTTGATTCCAAGTAGCGGCAGGGGTTTGCTTCCTGGAGTGTCCCTTTACCCATCCTACTTTGATAGTCCTGGCTCGACTTATCTCTAGTAGTCTTTGCCAGTCGGTTGCCCTCCAAACTGGGGTGTTGCCAACTATCCACTGATTTGCTTCCCACTGGCAAATCCATTCTGTGGCACCTTTGAAAGTAGCATATGAATCAGTGTATATGGTCTCTGCACCATTTTCCACAGCTAGCATAAGGGCACGCAGTTCTCCCACTTGGGTACTGCCTTTGCCCTCTTCAATGACAGTCCTGTCTGTGCCAATCTCCAGCGCTGCGGCCTTGTAATGCCACTGTGATTCTACCCTTTGGGCGGAGGCATCTGTGAACCACACTCCCTCAGTATTGGCATCGGCAGTCAATTCAGGTGCTACCTGAATAGGAGACGGCTTGTAGGGCTGGCACAGTGGAACAGTATGTGGGTTGATGGGCTGCTGCAATTTGGATACTTTTGTGGGCCCTTCTCTTAGAGGCATAAGCTGAGCCATCCCTTCCAGATAGGCATACAATTTTCTCACGGTAGCCTTCTGAGCAATTCCCTCTGGTGGAGGGGTTCCCTTGAGGATTGCTTTAAGCAGAGAGAATGGACCTTGCACTACGATATCCTGTGTAGTGCGCAGCTTCTCTGCCTCTTTGACAGCTCAGGTTAGAGACAGGAGTCCCTTCTCCCATTCAGTGTACCTCCTTTCAGCATCTTTAAATGCTGTTGAAGAGAATAAAAGGGCTCTGTTTGGGCCTTTGGGTCCCCTTTGAAAAATCCCACAGTAGGAAGCATGTTCAGAAAAGCCCCATTCTGCCCTTAAGGGGTCATGTGGGTGCAAAGGGCCCAATTTCTGGTAAGCCTTTAATTCCTCCTTCAAAACTTTTAGGCTTTCAGTGTGCCTTGGGGTCCAGTCCCAGACTCTGTTCTTTTTAAGCAGGTCATAGAGGGGACGAGCAATTACTGAGAAACCTGGAATATGTTTTCTCCAGTAACCCAAGGTACCCAAGAGCCACTGAAGCTCCCTTTTGTTATTGGGAAGTTGGCCCTTTTCAATAGCCTCAAGAGCATCCTCTGGCACTGATATTGCTCCTGCTACCCACCAGGATCCAAGAAATTTAATTTCTTGGCTTGGGCCTTGACATTTGGCTTGTGGAAATTGTAACCCATTTTTGGTTAAAAGGTCCCAGATCGCTGCAGCTACTGAACCCACCTTACCTTCGTCGTTTCCTCCGACAAAGATGTCATCTATGTACTGGTAGACACTTACATCTTTCGGGACTTCAATGGCGTCTAACAGTGCTGCTAAGGAATTGTGTGCAGTGCTTCCTGAATGCTTGTACCCCTGGGGAAGACGATTGAAGGTGAATTGGGAACCTTGCCATGTGAAAGCAAACTGTGGTTTGTCCTCCTCACGTAGAGGGATCATAAAGTATATGTCCTTAATGTCCCGTGAAGCCATCCAAGTATGTGACGCAGCTTGGATTGCTGTCACGATGGATGTCAGGCTTGGGACTGCAGCGGTGAGAGGGGGCGTGTTGCTATTGAGCCTCCTGTAGCCAATGGTGAGTCTCCATCGTCCGTCAGGTTTACGCACTGGGTTAATTGGGGCATCTAGCGGGGAAGAATATGCCCCGCGATCGTACGTTGCTTGAACGCACGCCAACTTTTTAATCGCGGCAGTGAATTCGGCCGAACTTGTAACCCTCACTTCTGTTGGTCCGTCTCCATCTATAGGATCTAAACTTCCAGCCCAGTGAGCGATATGGGAAGTTAACGAGTGATATCCCTCTGGACCCACGCCCAAAAATACTTCATGGCCCCATGAACAGCCTTTTGCTTCCTTACGGTCCAAAATAATTGTATCTCCACCCAATTCCATAACGCGGTACAAAAAGTCTGTTACTGACTCGTCCGGTTCTCGTGCAAATGTCTCCTGCAGGTCCCGAAGCTTTGCTCCGCTGTACGGGCAAACAGAGGTAGTTGTTGTCCCTTGGCCACAGGGGCTGTCCATGTATTGCTCTTTAAGAACGGTACGTAAACGCACGGCTTTCCTCCGTATGGGTTCGTCTTCCGAACTGTAATCCATATCGTCCTGGTCAGATGGGTTTCTCTCCGTTTGGTAGCTATGGGATTTTTTCCAGGCTTCGCTTCTCGGAGCACTATTGTCAGTCAAATTTAATTCGCGCGCTGCTGCTGACGTGCTGGGCTGAGTGGGTGAATCGGGACTCGCTGTTTGCAGTGTTTGGAGTCTCAGCAGGTCCAAGGAGACCGTGGGTCTAAAGTCTTGCGCTACAGTGGGATTCGCTACCTTTCTGTCCTTTCCGTGAGACTGCGGTGGGGGTAATTCGTAAAAAGACGGTACGGGAGACCTGGCTCCGGGAGCGACATTGTGGCCATGGGGCTGCTCGGGGCTAGGCGGTTGGGAGATCCCAGGGAGGCTTGAAACAGAGTCTCTGTCTGATCCCGCTAATACCTTCATAGTAGCGTTGCTTTCTTTAATTTGCAACGTTAACAAGTCATGAAGTTTATCATTTTGTGCCTCAGACTTTCCTAACTCTCTTTCCAGGGAGTTATTTTTTTCCTCAAGTTTTTTAATCTTTTCCTCTAATGCTGTAAATTCATCTTGTGCTCGCATTATGCAAGCCAGAGCCTGGGAAGAAAACAGCCTCATGACTTTGTATAACATGAATTAAGCATTTGATAAAAAGTAAATGAATCCTGAGAATTCTTGATAATTTGTGTCATTGTGGAATACTTATCACAGAGTATTTCTCCAGGTAGAAATACATCATGTTTCTGCTCTTTCACAAGCAGGACTATTTCTTGGAGATTTTTAGGCTGCTGTAGCAGAGACTAAAGGGGTGTAAATCAGTTCTGTCCTATGGAACACTTGTGGTGAAAACTAATGTGGACTCACTGTGATATACGGACTTATACCACATGAAGTTTTTATACCCTGCACATTTAGAAATATGACTGCAACTGAAGCCAAATTCTACATTGGTCTCCTTATTGAAGGTTGCAAGTATTGATAATGAGAGATAGGAGCTCTCTTGGCACAGTCTATCCATGGACACTCCTAAAAGAAAGATAAATTAATTTTGTAGATTAGATTTCATCACCATCTCTCACACTGTGAACTATATGACCCCAGGAATAGAACTGAATCCAGGCTCACGAGAGCAAGAAGAAATTACTGTTAATAGAAAATAGTAATAACAGTAATTGGGTTAAGTATTTTTTAGTGGTAAAGCTTTAGTAGCATAAAAAGGGGCAAGAACATGCATAATGCCAAGGGAAGGAGAATTCTTTCAGAAAAGAAATAAATTACTTTTAAACATGCCTCCAAATAACCCTGTTATATTACCACATCCTTTTAACTCAGGTCATGGCCACATTAAGCTTTCTATCCAATCAGGTCATCCTATGGGTATAAATATATGCTCTAAGTTAGATAAAAGCCATCCAATCCTATTTGCATTGTCACTCTACAACACCAAATGCTATCACGACCTCCTTTTTTTAATGTCCAGTGCTATCTTTAAAGCAGGCTTAAGCCTTTTTTTTCTTAAGGAGGTCAGCTGTCCCAGTGCTCTCTTAATGAGCTTCAGGCATTCCCAGAGAGTTTTCCAATATTGAAAGACATACCTGGCCCCAAGCTGGACAGTCAGGGCTCTGCCAACACCTAAGTAGTACAGACAGATCCCATGTGACAGGTTATGCAACTGAGCTTGGCTTTATATACCTCCAGAACCTCAAGCTTGTAAAGGGCTCCAGGGAAAACAGCATCAGGTAAAGAAAGTGTTTGCATATGTTACTTCTTGGAGTGCTGTTGTAGCAAGCCACAATAGACTTAATCTTATGCTTCATTAAGAGGTCAACTTCTGAAAAATACCTGGGATCTAGTAATATTTTTTTGTGTTTGTAGGGGGCTGAAATTCAACAAAGACTCAGAAGTCATGGTTGTTCCTCTCTGGAGAATGACACCTGGCTATATAAGTTGTTGCAGGTATGGAAATTCTGCCTTTTTTTTTAATCTGCTTTTATTTAGATGTTTAAAAGGATACTATTTCTCTTGCTCAGGCTGATTGCATTTCAAATTATTGCTTGACCAACCCAAGGGAACACTGGCTTCTGGTGGGTTAACTTGCATAACAACTCAAAGATCTCTTAATTAAGCCTCTGCTGAAAAGTTAATGAATTATGATCATGCTTGATCATACTGAATGCAGAATACTTGGAAGGAGTTGATGTTTCTGCAGTGTGTAAACAGAAACTACTTCTCCATCGTTTTCTCTTGCAATGGCTTTATGTGTTTGGGGCAGAGTGATGCCTTCCTGCACAGCTCAGACGAGCTGTCAGTGAAACACTTCAGCCAGCTTCTGAGGTTATGATAATGAAAGTTCAGAGAGTATTGACCTCTGGAACATTGAGGGACCAGGGTATTGATAGTTACACGAATTAAAAAATAAAAGAATGCCCAGAAAATGTTTAAAATAAGCTAAATAATTGAAAATAAACCAGTCAAAAATATAGCTATACCAAAATAGAGCATCTTCCTTACTGTACTCCATAGTTTGATATTTACAGAGTATATATCCCATAATTGGAGAATCTCACACCTTAGCAATGTGGTCTGCATCCAAAACCAGAGAGGTGATGGTTGAGTAGCTGAGAGGCTGAGCTAAGGACACTGTGTTTCAGTCCTTGCAGTGAATTTCTGTCATGCCACCCTGCATATAGTTTGATACCAACTTACACGATAATTCTATTTAGAATAGAATAGAATAGAATAGAATAAAGCAGGTTGGAAAAGACCTTTAAGATCATCAAGTCCAACCTATCACCCAACACCACCTAATCAACTAAACCATGGCACCAAGTGTCTCATCCAGTCTCTCCTTAAATACTGATTTAAAATGAAAAGATTGGTCTAACAGAAACTGTTCTGAGGAAGCTCTCACATGTTTTCTGAAATTCTAGTGACACCATCTTTAAAACCTAATAATCAATGAATGTGTTTGTGTTTTGTTTTTTTTGAGGGTGCAATGCTAGGTTAATAATCTGGTAATGTGACAGTTGCCAAGGAAACAAAAAGTTAATTTTCTGGATCATTTCAAACATGGAGTTGAATTACATTCTACATTTAATGAAATTATTCCAATATTTGTGAGATTTAATTATGATGGGTAGCTTCCAGAGGGGAAACGGAGGATGCTGCAGCAGCCATAATAAATTTGTGTTTATTGTGGAAGGGAATGCATAAGCCCAGCATTCTTCACTGTCTCTGCAGTGCTTGAGATCAGTCTTAGTTATATGTGGGAAAAAAAACACAGAAGCCAACCTCCGCGTCCCCCCCCCCTCCCCCCAAAACTAAAAAGCCTGAGGTGGAAATGGTAAGGCACTGGTAGAATTTCATAGTTTCATAGTTTCATTCAGGGTTGGAAGGGACCACAAGGATCATCTAGTTCCAACCCCCCTGCCATGGGCAGGGACACCCTACACTAGATCAGGCTGGCCAGAGCCTCATCCAGCCTGGTCTTAAACACCCCCAGGGATGGGGCCTCGACCACCTCCCTGGACAACGCATTCCAGGGTCTCACCACTCTCACGGTGAAGAACCTCCTCCTCACATCTAGCCTGAATCTCCCCACCTCTAGCTTCATTCCATTCCCCCTAGTCCTATCACTACCTGAGATCCTGAGAAGTCCTTCCCCAGCCTTCCTGAAGGCCCCCTTCAGATACTGGAAGGCGACAATTAGGTCACCTCGGAGCCTTCTCTTCTGCAGACTGAACAGCCCCAACTCCTTCAGTCTGTCCTCATAGGAGAGGTGCTCCAGCCCTCTGATCATCCTTGTGGCCCTTCTCTGGACACGTTCCAGCACCTCCACATCCCTCTTGTAATAGGGGCTCCAGAACTGGACACAGTACTCCAGGTGGGGTCTCACCAGGGCTGAGTAGAGGGGGAGGATCACCTCCCTCGACCTGCTAGCCACACTTCTCCTGATGCAGCCCAGGATCTGATTGGCTTTGCGGGCTGCAAGTGCACATTGAGAGCTCATGTTGAGCTTTTTGTCCACCAGGACCCCCAAGTCTCTCTCCTCAGGGCTACTTTCCAGCCAGTCACTGCCCAGCCTGTATTTGTGCCTGGGATTGCCTCGACCCAGATGCAGGACCCTGCACTTGCTCTTATTGAACTTCATGAGTTTGGCTTGTGCCCACCTCTCCAGCCTGTCAAGGTCCCTCTGGATGGCCTCCCTTCCCTCCAGCGCGTCTGCTGCACCACACAGCTTGGTGTCATCAGCAAACTTGCTGAGGGTGCACTCAATGCCACTGTCCATGTCACCCACAAAGATGTTGAACAAGACAGGTCCCAGGACTGATCCCTGAGGGACTCCACTTGTCACTTCTTCTGTCTTTATTTATTCTGCTGCTGAAGTAGGCCCACTGTCAGCCACATTTATCAAGATCAGAGCACTCAGCTCTGATTATATAAGCTTACATAAAAGTCCTGGAATCTGGACATGAAAGTAAGGCTCCTTGGAATATGTTACTTGCCATGGTGCCATGGGCTTCAAGGAGAAGCAGTAAAAAAAATTATTATGTGAGACCTAGTCATAATTTCACGTATGAAATGCTGCAAATAGAAAGTGCATGATATGTTTTAATTCACAGTGTCAACGAGTATAGGAATTTGTTTGCTGTCCAGGGAGCCCATTCTGCTTCTTGGTCACTGTATCATGCATTAGCTAAGCACCAGTAACTAAATTTATTTTCTGGTTGTATTCAATTTATCAGTAAATAATTATTTTTTTATCTTTACTATGACTGGCATTTTCGATTTCTTTGTTGCATTTGACAAAAAGACTGTTAAACCTTGTCAGCTTGGTCTAGTCCTACTGTGGTGGGTTGAGAGAAGGTCTAGCTCTCCCTCCCCCACAAAGAGGAAAAAAGAAACCACAGCTAACTCAGTCGGAGAAGCAAAAGGAATGCTATATTTACAAGCAAAAAATGAAATGCAGGTTATATATATACACAATATACAGTATTTACAATATATATACAGAAATATACAGCAATGAAAAATACAGGAACAAAACTCCCTCCTCCGGACAGAGGAGGGTTCCCCCTCTGTACTCCCCTCTTTCCCCCTACCTCCCTTTTTTCCCAAAAAGGGCTAGAGAGAGAGAAAAGGTAATTAATAAGGATGAAATTTTGTTAGGCCTCAAAAAAGCACATGCAGGATTAGTGCTTATCTGGTATCCAAGGTCAAACTCTGGCTGCTCAGAAGCAGACAGGCTGGAAAAGCAGGACAGAGAGAAACTGAGAAAAATTCCAACTGAACTCAAACTTAAAGTTGCATTCTACTAACCTACCAATGAAATTCATTTCGAATATCTGATTGTTTTCATTATTATTCCAAAACATTCAGCCAGAGTGTTCCAGCACTGTCCCTTTCTTAAAGGCACAGCCTCAAATGGTCACAATCCACCCCTTCTAAAAAATTTCATTGGCTGTTCGTACTGTCCATCCAATCTAAAACAATATTTACAGTTTGTAAGTAAAGTTCATAGTCCATTCCGGCTATACTCAGATGTAGAGGGTTCAGAAGTCCAAGAAAATCAGGAAACAAGAAAATGGAAAACAGTTTGTCTCTTCTCAGATGAAACAAAGAAAAGGGAAACAGGGATTCTCAGGGTCTCTTAGTTGACTCAGGGCTCTCAGGGTTCTCAGGGTTCGTGCACCGTAGATTCCTCGTAGATCCTTCCTTTGGACGCAATGTAGCTGTAGAACAGTCTGAAATTAAATTCTCTCAGCTAAAGTTAAAATTCTTTGTGGAATACACTGAATTTCACCATTCTCTTGCATTACCCAATAAGTGTGACCCGGACCTTCAGCTGAAACCACCCCTCAGACAGGTTTAGCCTCTCCTGAGGGTGAAAATACCCAAACAGTTTTACCTAACAGATTCTTTTCTTTAACAACAGGCACTCTATCACCTTCTACTTTCTGCAGCAGATCAGAATGTGCTATTCCAGCTCGATTCACTGAACCTCTACTATTTACCAGCCAGGTTGCTTGTGCTAAATGTTTTTCCCAGTTTTTCAAAGATCCACCCCCCATGGCTTTAAGAGTGGTCTTCAACAAACCGTTGTAGAGTTCAATCTTCCCAGCAGCTGGTGCATAGTAGGGAATATGGAATATCCACTCAATACCATGCTCTTTTGCCCAGTTCTTTACAAGGTTGTTCTTGAAATGAGTTGTTCTACAAGCAACTGGAGGCTGTCTCAAGATCATCTGATCTTGTCCTTGTTGGTGACTTCAACCTCCCAGATATCTGCTGGGAACTTAATTCAGCAGGGAGGAGGCAGTCCAGAAGATTCCTGGAGCGAATGGAGGACTGCTTCCTGACACAGCTGTTAAGCGAGCCTACCAGGGGACAGGCTCTGCTTGACCTGCTGTTCTGCAATAGGGAAGGGCTGGTGGGAGATGTGATCGTGGGAGGCTGCCTAGGGTGCAGTGACCACGAGATAGTGAAGTTTTCAATATGCAGGGAGATTGGGAGGAGCACCAACAGAACCTCCACCTTGGACTTCCGAAGGGCGAACTTCAGCCTATTTAAAAAACTTATCTGCAAAGTCCCCTGGGTACCAGCCCTCATGAACCAAGGGGTTCAGGAGGGTTGGACCTACTTCAAACAGGAGCTCTTGAAGGCACAGGAATTGGCGGTTCCCATGTGCCGGAAGGCAAGCCGGCGGGGAAGGCGACCGGCCTGGATGAGCAAGCAGCTCCTGGAGGATTTAAGGGGGAAGAGGAGGCTGTATCACCTTTGGAAGGACGGGAAGGCTTCTCGAGGTATGTTCAAGGAAGCTGTTAGATTATGTAGGAATAAAATTAGGGAGGCTAAGGCCCAGCTGGAACTGAAGCTGGCCACCTCAGTCAAAGATAATAAAAAGCATTTTTATAAATATATTAACAATAAGAAGAAGGGCAGGAAGAACCTGAACTCCCTAGTGGACCTGGAGGGGAACACAGTTACTGAGGATGAGGATAAAGCTGAGGTCCTGAACACCTTCTTTGCCTCAATTTTTAACAGCAAGGCAGGAGTTCAGGACGAGTGGTCTCCGGAGCTGGGCGTTGGGGTCGGGGAGCAGAGTAATACCCTGGAAATCCATGAGGAGTTAGTTCGGGACCTGCTGAGCCACTTGGATATCCACAAGTCCATGGGACCAGATGGGATCCATCCTAGGGTGCTGAGAGAGCTGGCGGATGTGCTAGCTAGGCCACTCTCCATCATTTTCCTCCAGTCCTGGCTCACTGGTGAGGTCCCAGATGACTGGAAACTGGCCAACGTGGTCCCCATCCACAAGAAGGGTCGGATGGAGGAACCTGGAAACTACAGGCCAGTCAGCCTGACCTCAGTGCCAGGGAAAGTGATGGAGCAGATTATCCTGGCAGCAATAACTGCGCACCTGAAGGATGGCCAAGGGCTCAGGTCCAGCCAACATGGATTCAGGAAGGGCAGATCCTGCCTCTCCAACCTGATCTCTTTCTATGATCAGGTGACCCGTCTGGTGGATGTGGGGAGGCCTGTGGATGTGGTCTACCTGGACTTCAGCAAGGCCTTTGACACCGTCCCCCACAGCAAACTGCTGACTAAGCTGTCAGCCTGTGGATTGGACCACTACACTCTGTGCTGGGTTAGGAACTGGCTGGAGGGCCGGGCCCAGAGAGTGGTCGTGAACGGTGACACATCCAGCTGGAGGCCAGTCACCAGTGGTGTCCCCCAGGGATCAGTGCTGGGCCCTGTCCTCTTCAACATATTCGTTGATGATCTGGATGAAGGGGTAGAGTCAGTCATCAGCAAGTTTGCAGATGACACAAAGTTAGGGGCAGATGTTAGTCAATTAGAGGGTAGAAAGGCTCTGCAGAGGGACCTCGACCGACTGGAAAGATGGGCAGAGTCCAATGGGACGGCTTTCAACAAGTCCAAGTGCCGAGTGCTGCACTTTGGCTATGGCAATCCCATGCAGAGCTATAGGCTGGGGTCGGAGTGGCTGGAGAGCTCCCAGACAGAGAGGGACCTGGGTGTGCTGATCGACAGCCACCTGAATATGAGCCAGCAGTGTGCCCAGGTGGCCAGGAGGGCCAATAGCATTCTGGCCTGCATTAGGAATAGTGTGGCCAGCAGGAGCAGGGAGGTCATAGTGCCCCTGTACTCTGCTCTGGTTAGGCCGCACCTTGAGTACTGTGTCCAGTTCTGGGCTCCTCAGTTTAAGAAGGACATTGAGACACTTGAGCGTGTCCAGAGAAGGGCAACAAGGCTGGTGAGAGGCCTTGAACACAAGCCCTATGAGGAGAGGCTGAGGGAGCTGGGATTGTTTAGCCTGGAGAAGAGGAGGCTCAGGGGTGACCTTATTGCCCTCTACAACTACCTGAAGGGTGGTTGTAGCCAGGAGGGAGTTGGCCTCTTCTCCCAGGCAACCAGCACCAGAACAAGGGGACACAGTCTCAAGCTGCGCCAGGGGAGGTTCAGACTCGAGGTGAGGAGGAAGTTCTTCACCGAGCGAGTCATTCGGCATTGGAATGGGTTGCCCAGGGAGGTGGTTGAGTCATCGACCCTGGAGGCGTTCAAGGGGAGATTGGACGTGGCACTTGGTGCCATGATCTAGTCATGGGGTCTGTGGTGTCAGGTTGGACTCGATGATCCTCGAGGTCCTTTCCAACCTAAGTGATACTGTGAATACTGTGAATACTGTGAGTTCCGTTGTCTGACTCAATCCTCTCTGGAGTTCCATGTCTCCACAGGATCTGTCTCTCCAGGCCGAGAATGGTGTTGCGTGAAGTTGCATGTGGAACTGGATAAGTTTCCAACCATCCGGTGTTTGCCTCTACCATAGTAAGCACGTATTGCTTACCAGAACGAGAACCTGGTAGAGTGATGTAGTCAATCTGCCAAGCTTCACCATACTTGTACTTGGACCATCTGTCACCATACCACAAGGGCTTAAGTCGTTTTGCCTGCTTAACAGCAGTACAAATGTCATAGTCATGGATGACTTGTGTGATAGCATCCATGGAAATGTCTATGGATCTGTCACGAGCCCACTGGTATGTTGCATCTCTGCCTTGATGTCCTGACGAATCATGAGCCCACCGAGCTAAGAATATCTCACCTTGGTGTTTCCAGTTGAGATCAAGGTCAGAGTCCATCTCTACTTGAGAAACTCTTGCAGCTAGATCTGTCTGATGGTTGTGTTGCTGTTCCACAGTAGCTTTGCTCTTAGGAATGTGAGCATAGATGTGTCTCACCTTCACTGGAATTCTCTCGACTCGATCAGCAATGTCCTGCCACAGGTGAGCTGCCCAAATGGGTTTTCCTTTCCTCTGCCATCCATGCTTTTTCCAGTTCTTTAGCCAACCCCATAGAGCACAGGCTACCATCCATGAGTCGGTGTAGAGATAAAGCTTTGGCCATCTCTCACGTTCAACTATGTCGAGAGCTAGCTGGACATATTTTACCTCTGCGAACTGACTGGATTCTCCTTCTCCATCCTTCGCCTCTGCAACTCGGTGTGTTGGACTCCACACTGCAGACTGTGTTATCAGAGCCATCCACTTGGACCATGTTGAGTCTGTGGCATGATGTGGTATGGAACCTTTGCCTTTGAACATCCAATTCAGAACTGGTAGTCTGGGAACTAAGAGGAGTTGTGATTCAGTTCCAATTGCTTCAGAAGCTGCTTTTACTCCTTCATAGGCAGCTAGAATCTCTTTTTCTGTTGGAGTATAATTTACCTCTGAACCTCTGTAACCTCAACTCCAGAAACCAAGAGGTCATCCACGTGTCTCACCTGGAGCTTTTTGCCACAAGCACCAGGTTGGACCATTGTCACTTGCAGCCATGTACAAACTGTTCTTAATGTCTGGACCATCCTGGACAGGTCCCAGAACCACTGCTTGAACTACCTGTTGCTTTATCTGGTCAAAGGCTGCTGATTGTTCAGGTCCCCAGTGGAAATTGCTTCTCTTTCAAGTCACATCATACAGAGGTTTCACAATCTGACTGTATCCAGGAATGTGCAGTCTCCAAAATCCCACTATCCCCAAGAAACGTAGGGTTTCTTGCTTACTTGTGGGATTTGCCATGGTAGAGACTCTATTTACCACATCCACTGGAATGTGTTGGCATCCATTCTGCCACGGCATTCCCAGAAACTGAATCTCTGTGGTAGGTCCTTTCACCTTGTCTCGCTTGATGGCAAAACCTGCATTCAGAAGAATGTCAATGATTTTGTTACCTTTCTCGAAGACTTCCTCAGCAGTTTTACCCCAGATGATGATATCATCAATGAACTGGATGTGTTCTGGAGCACCACCTTTCTCCAGAGCATCATGGATTACTGCATGACAGATGCTTGAGCTGTGGATCCAGCCCATTGGCAATCTGTTGAAAGTGTACTGGATTCCTCTCCAGGTGAAAGCAAACTGAGGCCTGCATTCCTCTGCTATGGGAATAGAGAAAAATGCATTAGCAATGTCTATGGTAGCATACCATTTGGCCTCTTTGGATTCCAGCTCATACTGTAGCTCCATCATGTCTGGTACTGCTGCACTCATAGGTGGAGTTACTTTATTCAGGGCTCGGTAGTCCACTGTCAGACACCAGTCTCTATTCTGCTTCCGCACAGGCCACACCGGACTGTTGAAAGGTGAATGAGTTTTGCTGACGACTTTCTGACTCTCCAACTGACGAATCAGATTCTGAATGGGCAACAAAGAGTCATGGCTCGTTCTGTATTGTCTGTGATGCACAGTCTGAGAAGCAACCGGCAATTTAATGTCCTGTATCTTGTGTTGTCCCACAACTGCAGATTCATCAGAAAGCTCAGGTCTGACAGACAGCTTCAGTTTTTGTCCATCAATTTCTACAGAAGCTACTCCAAAAGCCCATTTGTAACCTCTAGGGTCTTTGAAACGCCCTTCTCTCAGAAAATCAATTCCCAAAATACAAGGTGCGTCAGGTTCGGTCACAACTGTATGCTTCCTCCATTGTTTATCACTTAAACTAATATTAACCTCTACCTTACTTAACTCTTGAGATCTGCCAGTGACTCCCAGAATAATTATCGACTCTGATCCCTGATAATTTGATGGTATTATGGTGCACTGAGCTCCTGTGTCAACCAAGGCCCTGTACTTCCGAAATTGAGAAGTGCCAGGCCACTGGATGTACACATCCCAATAGATTGTGTTATCTCTATTACCCCTCTCCTCCCCCTGGTGGGAGGCAGGGCACCCCTAGTTATGGGGAATATGCCCACATGTGCATTGAGCACAGTGTGCAGTGTTAGAGCTGGAGCCACTGTTGGAGCTATTATAGTTGTTCTGGGGAACTGTGGAAATAACAGCTACCCTTCTGGTATTGCTACCTCGGCTTCTGCCTCTTTGCAGTTCCCTCAGTCTCCTGAAAAGATTAGAAGTTGGTTGGCCATCCCATCTGTTCATGTTCTCACCAAACTGATCACGCAGATTTATCCAAATAGTCCTACGTGATTGCCTTGGTGGTCTGTTTTGGTTTGACCTGTTTTGGAATGACCTCCTTGGAGGACATCTATTCCTCACAGATGAAACTTGTATCCAACTGCAGGAAGAATTAGAATTATCTCTTTGTGCCAATTGGGATATGGTGTTTTTAAATTCATCCTTCAACTCTTTCATGCTATTCTTTATTTCACCAGACAGAGTTTCAATGCCTGAAACCAAAGAAACACGTGTCATGCTATCTTCCAATTGTCTCATTTGATCAGTGAATTGGCCAACCATAGGAGGAGCTCCACCATAATTTCTTGCCACAATTCTGCTTGCCAGAATGTTTGCATAATTAGAAGGAGCAAGCTTAATGAGCTTTTTAGCAAGACCAGTACAGGAATTTCATCAGGATTCAGAGTTTCATGTTCACCATAGAGTATCTCTCTAACAGCAAATTCTCTCAGGCGCTTAATTCCCTCATCTATGGTAGTCCAGAGCTTAGGATTCCATGGAAGATCATCTCGGGAAGGGTATCTCAGGAAAATTGCCATTAAAAGGCGTATCCACAGATTAACCTTACCGAGAGCCTTGCCTAGATGTCTATCTATTCCATTATCCCTCGAGAGAGTTCCTAACTGAGCTGCTGACTTGTCTCCGACCATTAGAGCTGGAGCACCTGTATCATAACATCTATTAAGCCAAGCTAGAACTGGCTCCTTATCTGCTCTGGTGTAATCTTTACGGACATTTCTAAGTTCTTCCCGAGGTGATGAACATTCAGAAATATCATCTTCTTCTTCCTTTACCTCCTCTTCCTCAACTTGTTGTCCAAATAATCTTTCTGTCCCTCTCGCAAGGATCCCTTTAAGCTCTGAAGCACCACCACTAGCTGCTGTCCTACCACGAACTGCGTCTCGATCCTCTGATGATCCCAATAACTCACCTATATTTTTAAGACAAATTTTCTCTTCCTCCCCAGCAGAAGTACCTTGCTCTCCTCCCCCATCACCTCCTGGATCAGCTGCTGGATCAGCTTTGGCCTTTCCACTCCTTGTTGTTAAAACTGCTACTTGCTTAATTGGAGGTGTGTTTGAATTTACAGCTGCCTTAACAGAAGCTGACAGGTTTTGAGACCGACCAGCTGCCGTGGAGGATGCTTCTGGTCCTGCCATAGGAGGAGGAAATGACTTTGCCTCGTTAATGGCTGCTGACACCAGGAGTGCCGCCATGTTGAGAGCTGCCGCAGCCCCTGGCTGCTTGTCCGAATCAGCAACATCACCATTCAAAGCAGCCTTTCTGATCGACTTTTTAGCTTTATCTAGAGACTAGAAGTCTCTGGAACAGAGCCAGAGCTGTGCTTCTTTCTTTTTGATCAACGCTTTATAATGAAACAGGCCTTAGATACTTTTTTTATCCCGGTACAAAGCATACAACAAATACACATTAGTTATCACCAGCAGCAGGATTACACACATAGAATAAATCACCTTTGGATCCCAGCCATCACTTAAAATTACTCTTTCACCTACTGGAATCTTAAAATCCCTTATCTCAATTGGGAGAGTGCTCGATGTCACATTTCTGTATCTCGTTGGACGGCCAAAATAATGTGGTGGGTTGAGAGAAGGCCTAGCTCTCCCTCCCACACAAAGAGGGGAAAAAACCCCACAGCTAACTCAATCAGAGAAGCAAAAGGAATGCTATATTTACAAGCAAAAATTGAAATACAGGTTATATATATACACAATATACAGTATTTACAATATATATACAGAAATATACAGCAAAGAAAAATACAGGAACAAAACTCCCTCCTCCGGACAGAGGAGGGTTCCCCCTCTGTACTCCCCTCTCTCCCCCTACCTCCCTTTTTCCCCAAAAAGGGCTAGAGAGAGAGAAAAGGTAATTAATAAGGATGAAATTTTGTTAGGCCTCAAAAAAGCACATGCAGGATTAGTGCTTATCTGGTATCCAAGGTCAAACTCTGGCTGCTCAGAAGCAGACAGGCTGGAAAAGCAAGACAGAGAGAAACTGAGAAAAATTCCAACTGAACTCAAACTTAAAGTTGCATTCTACTAACCTACCAATGAAATTAATTTAGAATATCTGATTGTTTTCATTATTATTCCAAAACATTCAGCCAGAGTGTTCCAGCACTGTCCCTTTCTTAAAGGCACAGCCTCAAACGGTCACACCTACCTGTGGAGCTAATAAAAGCTGTTACTGATCCCTTTTAGCCTTGCTTTCCTGAATTAATAGCTAACATTCAAGGGACCATTGCTGCTTTAGTAGCTAATCTGTAGGAACGAAAAGATCTTTGTACTTCACAGAAGGCGAAACTCTCTTCTCATTTTTGCCTAAGTCTCCACGCTTGATTCAGCTCTCCCTCTCAGCCAAGTAGCCACAGGAAACCCCACTGAAGTCACTGAAATCAAGCAATTACAAAGGGATAAAAAGAGGAGCCTTCCAAAATGTGTGATAATTTGTGCTCTTCAGCAGAAAGCAGAGCCATACCGTATTAAATTACATGGAGGAGAAAAAAAGTGCTTTGTAGGTTCCCAAGCCCCAGTTTTGTTTGCACTTCGCTTAATCAGCAAGTAACGATGTGCCCTGTTTCTCCCACAGACTCAAGCTGCAGGGAAAATTGTTATCAATTCCTCAGATGCACTGCTGCAGCGGACGGCATTGCTGCTGGGAATTTTTGGGATCAATATATCCAGCTACAGTACACACCAGCTAACTCAGAATAAGAGACTTCCCTTGACTTTTCAAACTGCATTCAGAAGTGACCCAAGAAGTAAATGCTTGTGTCAGCAGTGCTGAGGAGTGGCTTTTCTGCCTCAATTACTGGTGAGGAGGTTATGAGATACTCTGCAGCCATGTTTTCTACAGGCAGAGTTGAAATGATGGAAGAATTGCGGACTCCTCCGAGAAAGGAAAACAGAGTGATGGCTAGCAGAGGCATCAGGTCTCCAGACTACTTCTAAATACAAAGGACTTCTTCTCTTATTCAGTGTATACATACAGATGTAAAGGTAGAATATACAGTTAAAATTGGAATAGGTGTAAACAGTTGGGTGGATATGTCACCCTTACTAGTGTCACTTTGTTGCAGCTTTTGTTGACTCCTATGAAAAAAACCCTGATTTTAAAGAGGAAATGTTGAAACTAGTATATTCCTCATGACAAGAGCTAGACCAAATGAAAATAAACATTCACAGACTCTTTGTGCTGTTATAATTAATTAGATTTGTACATTTGTGTTCTAACCTTTCCTACTGAATCTTAAATATTTATTGATGCCTTTTGTATAGAAATGTTTGTGTATTGTACCACAAGCTGGTAGCCTTCTGTAACAGCAGAGATGGCCTCAGGCTACACCATCCATATGGTGTTGGGAAGGCACCATTGCACTGGACTAGATAACTTTGTAATTCTGTACAGAAACTCTCTACTTCATTAAAGTGTTGGGTTTATTGCAGAGTTCAATATCTGACCATCCTCCTCTGCAAGGCCCATTCATTCCATAATATACATTTTGATTAAAATAAAACTAGACACTGACCTTTTTTTTCCACTCCTTGTCCCTTGTTGTCTTGTTCTTCTGACTCCACGCAATAGCTTATTCAAGAATGTTCTCTTGCTATTGGTTTGCATTTTTCCAGCTGTTTCTGATGTTTTGTGTAAACATACCTTTGTGGGCCCTTCTGTGCATATGTTAGCCTTTACAATCCTTTGTTCTGAGCTACTAAATACAAATATTATTTTTGGAGGGTATTCTTTCTTTTGTCAACAGTGTTTATATTCAGCCACTAAGGGGCATCCTACACAGATGAATATTTTGAAGTCTTCACATTGCTCCTTGCAGCATTACAAACCACAAATGGAATCAGGTTGACATTTTTACCTTTCTTTTTTACTTTTTAAATTGTTTGTGTCCTTATTTCACTTTTCTCACCCCCTCCAAGAATCGTTTCTCCTCCCTTCACAACTGTTGTTACATTGAAGAGGATGAGGAAAAAATCAGTGTTTACAGGGTCATTTTTTAACAGTGTACCAAGTCACAAATTGCATCCATCCTGTATAGCCTTCTGTTTAACATTTTTTTTTAATCCTATAAAGGAATATCTCATCTTCTGCCTTCACCTACATGAAATAAAACAAAATACTTGGCAAAATACTTTGGCAAAAGCAAGAATGATATCTCTGGAAAGCATTTAATCACACTGATTGAAGATCTGTGGTGTCACAGCCCATGACCACCCTCAATATGCCTTATTTCTAGCTTTTTAGTCATTTGGGGCAGCTTCATTGTTAATTGATTTCCTGCCCCCATGCAATATGGATGGAAAATCACCAGCCATTTTCAGTGCCATTACTGTGCTAATATGAACTCTTTTGTTAGATAAAATCTAAGTGCAATAACAGTATCATTTTAAGAGGATATACTAGAATAGCATAAATGATAACATGACTGTTGAGAACTTTCCATTTTACTGTATCATGGAAATGATGCTCGTGAAGAGTATGTAGTTTTTCCACAAGAATTGCTTGGAATAGTTTTGGAAGCTTTACCTGGTACCACAGGACAGGACAGGCAAGATACAAATTGAGTGTAGGCTCAGAAAAGGTACTGGCCTGAGAAGCCTGAGGAGCCTGAAGAATAGTGAAGAGGTGATTGGAAACAGTCGGCATGGCTTTGCCAAGGGCAAATCCTGCCTGACCAACCTGGTGGCCTTCTATGAGCAGGTGACAAAATTAATAGATGAGGGGCGAGCAATTGATGTCATCTACCTGGACCTGAGCAAAGCCTTCAACACTGTCCCGCACCACATCCTGGTCTCCAAACTGGTGACACATGGGTTTGATGGGTGGACCACTAGATGGATAAGGAACTGGCTTGATGGCCACACCCAAAGAGTGGCTGTCAATGGGTCCATGTCCCAGTGGAGGCCAGTGACAAGCGGAGTCCCTCAGGCATCAGTCCTGGGATCCGTCTTGTTCAACATCTTTGTGGGGGACATGGACAGTGGCATTGAGTGCACCCTCAGCAAGTTTGCTGATGACACCAAGCTGTGTGGTGCAGCAGACACGCTGGAGGGAAGGGAGGCCATCCAGAGGGACCTTGACAGGCTGGAGAGGTGGGCACAAGCCAAACTCATGAAGTTCAATAAGAGCAAGTGCAGGGTCCTGCATCTGGGTCGAGGCAATCCCAGGCACAAATACAGGCTGGGCAGTGACTAGCTGGAAAGCTGCCCTGAGGAGAGAGACTTGGGGGTGCTGGTGGATGAGAAGCTCAACATGAGCTCTCAATGTGCACTTGCAGCCCGCAAAGCCAATCAGATCCTGGGCTGCATCAGGAGAAGTGTGGCTAGCAGGTCGAGGGAGGTGATCCTCCCCCTCTACTCAGCCCTGGTGAGACCCCACCTGGAGTACTGTGTCCAGTTCTGGAGCCCCTATTACAAGAGGGATGTGGAGGTGCTGGAACGTGTCCAGAGAAGGGCCACAAGGATGATCAGAGGGCTGGAGCACCTCTCCTATGAGGGCAGACTGAAGGAGTTGGGGCTGTTCAGTCTGCAGAAGAGAAGGCTCCGAGGTGACCTAATTGTGGCCTTCCAGTATCTGAAGGGGGCCTACAGGAAGGCTGGGGAAGGACTTCTCAGGATCTCAGGTAGTGATAGAACTAGGGGGAATGGAATGAAGCTGGAGGTGGGGAGATTCAGGCTAGATGTGAGGAGGAGGTTCTTCACCATGAGAGTGGTGAAACCCTGGAATGTGTTGTCCAGGGAGGTGGTCGAGGCCCCGTCCCTGGAGGTGTTTAAGAGCAGGCTGGATGAGGCTCTGTCCAGCCTGATCTTGTGTGGGGTGTCCCTGCCCATGGCAGGGGGGTTGGAACTAGATGATCCTTGTGGTCCCTTCCAACCCTGAATGATACTATGATACTATGATATACAGTGAAGCACCGGAAAGGTATAATGGAAATTGATTACAAAACAGATATATTTAGACTTCCTGATGATGATTTGGGCCCAAGCTGAAAATCACCTTTAGATGAAAACTTGGAACTGCATCCAGCAGAAGATGTAGGTATATGTAGCTAACCTTTCTGCTCCCGTAGAAATCTAAACTGTCCACTTTCTGAAGTACAGCTACCACCTTTTGCTTGTCATAAGAAATGGCCATGTCTCTGTCTCTTCCATTACTGCAGTTCCCTGGAAGATATGCTTTCAAGCTTCCCCTCATCCAAGGGATGACATCAAAACCTTGTGGGGGTGCGCAACAACATGCCCATCTTTTCATCCTCCCTCTGGCTGGAAACTCAGAGGCGTACTGGGGGCTGCCCAAACTATAACTGGAATCCAGTACCCCCTAGTCCCTCTTGTCTGCTGTTTGTTAGAACATTCTTCAGCAGAGGAAGGAAAGGCACCTGCACAGCAGCTCCTACACAGCTGTACCTCCTCTCTGCAAGTTATTCTGAAGGACCAGCATGGTCCCATGTGGTCCTGACTCCTAGGGAAGGCCGGCCACATGAACCTGTTCCAGCTCTGCATCCACTAAGCTAGGGGCACAAACTCACAATTAGGATAAGCTAAAGATTTTTTCCTTCTAATTGCCTACTTGTTACGTTTGGCCCCCTCCCTGTGCTGTGTGCCATGTACTTGGGCTCTACCTAAGTTTGCCATGTTTATAGGCATATCACTCCAGCCTGCAGGCTCAGTATGTGGCTGGGCTCCCAAAATCTAGGCAGGATACCACTCCGTGCTGCAATTCCCAAACCTGCCTCTGAATTTAGTCTTCAAAGCTCTGAGCACACCAAACTTCAAGCATATGTTTATGTCCTGCTGAAGTCAAAGGGTGATTTAAAGAACATCCTTATATCCTTTGCCAGACTGAGATAATTAATCTCTTCCTTGATCTCCCCCCCAAATCATTTACATTTTAAACATATTTGTACTTTTGTTTATATGGCTTTTACTTCCAAAATGTTGGCAATTTATCAACAATTGAATACTGATGAAAGTCAGGAGCCTGGTGAGCCTGGGGAGGTTAATACTGCTTTACTTAGTTTGCAAAGCTTTTAAGAAACACCAGCAATGGATTTAATTTGGCACATAAATTGTTATGTTTGAGGAGTTACACTCCAGGAATTACTTTTTACCTTCCCTAGCTTGTAGAAATATCTAAATAGAAGTACTGTTTAAGCTAGTAAATATTAGACCTTCTTTACAAATACACTTTAAAAGCCATTTTGTAGAATTTATTGGATTGGATTTACCTCTACTATCAGGCAATTGCAGGCTAATATCTCCGGATAGCAAACAATTCTAACTAAAGTAATCCACTTCTAACAGCTGTAACTTGTCTAGTTTGAATTGTGTCTTGATTCCTCAAGTTAATTATTTTATTCTTTGAGAAGGAATCCAAAGAGATTTTGTAGCTGTTTGGGTTTTCTGCCTGAGTCCACCTTTTACAGGCAAATGAAATGAAAGTATTAAATAATCAGAAAATCAAACATGGTTGGTATTCTCTGAATAGATGCAGCATAGACTGGAGAGTTGTCTGAGATAAATGGCATTGCTAGTGAATGGGAACATTCAAGCTTGATCTCCTGTGCTAAATAGAGATGATTAAATTCACCCACATGTTTTATGAAAAGCTCTTTCACAGATATATATTACTCAGTTGTCTAAAGCATAATTTCTGTCTTCTTCCATCAGGACAAACAGCCTAGGCAACTTCTCAAGGTAACACTCATTTAATAATAAGGGAAGTATCAAATGAAGTCAAAAGTCTCTAACATCTTTTCATGCATATTCTGGAAATTGTGTTTCTGTGAGAAAATTTCCACTCTAGAGCATTATTTATCTCTAAAGCTGGAGATAACAAGAGTTTCATAGTTTCATAGTTTCATTCAGGGTTGGAAGGGACCACAAGGATCATCTAGTTCCAACCCCCCTGCCATGGGCAGGGACACCCCACACTAGATCAGGCTGGACAGAGCCTCATCCAGCCTGCTCTTAAACACCCCCAGGGACGGGGCCTCGACCACCTCCCTGGACAACGCATTCCAGGGTCTCACCACTCTCATGGTGAAGAACCTCCTCCTCACATCTAGCCTGAATCTCCCCACCTCCAGCTTCATTCCATTCCCCCTAGTCCTAGCACTACCTGAGATCCTGAGAAGTCCTTCCCCAGCCTTCCTGTAGGCCCCTTTCAGATACTGGAAGGCGACAATTAGGTCACCTCGGAGCCTTCTCTTCTGCAGACTGAACAGCCCCAACTCCTTCAGTCTGTCCTCATAGGAGAGGTGCTCCAGCCCTCTGATCATCCTTGTGGCCCTTCTCTGGACACGTTCCAGCACCTCCACATCCCTCTTGTAATAGGGGCTCCAGAACTGGACACAGTACTCCAGGTGGGGTCTCACCAGGGCTGAGTAGATTGTGCATCTGTGCAGATTGTGCATCTCCAAATATGCCACAGACCAAGAAGGTACCCATCAGTGGATGCTTGATCACTTACCAGGCAGAGACAATGTCATCATGATGCTAAGCCTTTAATTTGTATATCAAAATAAGAACAGAACACCAGAAATTTCATTTTTCTGTCTCTGTGCCTCTCTTTTCATACAGCAGATGTGCTGCAGGCTGAAGAATCAGTCCTGCACCTGAGGAACCATAACACCATGCACCAGTATAGATAGGTTAACCTGCTGGAAAAGACCAGCTTTGGAGGCCTGGTGGTCAATAAATTCTCCATGGGACAGCAATGTGACCAAGAAGGCTAATGGCATCTTGGAATGCATTAAGAAGAATGTGTTCAGCAGGGCAAGGGAGGATCTTCTCTCCCTGTACTCTGCCCCAGTGAGACCACATATGGAGTACTGTGTCCAGTTCTAGGCTCCCCAGTTCAAGACAGGGGAATGCTAGAGAGAGTTCAATGTAGGGCTATGAGGATTAAGGGAATGGAACATCTGTCTTATGAGGAAAGGAGAAGAGACCTGTGACTGTTTAGTTCTGGAGAAGAGAAGGCTGAGAGGGGATCTTATTAATGTTTACAAATATCTGAAGGGTGGGCTTCAAGAAGAAGGGGCCAGTCTCTTCACTGGTGCCCTGTGATGGGATGAGAGGCAATGGACACAAACTGGAACACAAGAATTCCATCTGAACATAAGGAAAAACTTCTTTACTGTGAGGGTGATGGAGCACTGGACCAAGCTGCGCAGAGAAGCTGTGGAGTCTCCTTCTCTGGAGACTTTCAAGACCCACCTGGATGCGTTTCTGTGTGGCCTGCTCCAGGTGATACTGCTTTAACAGAGGAGTTGGACTCAATGATCTCCAGAGGTCCCTTCCAACCCCTACAATTCTATGACTTGAAGGGGCTCTCTTCTGCCCTTTAGCTACCCAGAAGTTTCATGTCATGCAGTTTATAAAGTATCTGCCACAGCCATCAATGGCTTAGGAGTTGTTTTTGCAGCATAACCTTCATGCCACCAGTGCCTTGCTGAGAAGCCCTTTGTTTTACACTATGCATTTTCAATCATGCTAGATGCCTGAATGTCAGGCCTGAGCTGTGTTTCCTGGTGCTGCTGTAATGGTAATTAATACCATCAATAAAACCGGGCACTGTCACTGTGTGGGAGCTTCCTTCTTAAAAGGTTCTGTATCTGAGTCTCCTTCACAATTGCAAGCTGCACAATGGGTTTATCATGACAGAGCCCTGTGTTGGTGGTAATTCACCTCTCTGGCTTCAGCTGAACATAGCCTCAGGGATTTAACTGAGAAATGGTTTTACCTGTGCAGTGCAGTAGGACTTTCCTATGAATATATTAGTGCTAAACATACAAAAAAATATATTAATGCTTGTAGTGTCTTTTCCTACCATGGATAAATTGCATTTTCCCCTCTTAGTTATGAGCAAAGGCAACACAAAATAACCCCCTAAATCAGTCTTGTCTTTCATATGACTTTCTTGTTACTATTCTACAACTATCACAATTTAATACGGTAGCTGAAAGGTAGTTTAATCAAACAGGAAATTAATAGGGTTTCTGGGGCTATCTTCAGTTTTTAACTGAGCATGTAATCATGAGCTCTGCTGTGTCACTGACTTAATCAGAGTGCCCCTGTCCCTGCAGTGAGTGTTTATAAGCAGAAAAACAGCCCAGAAAGAGACATTTCTTCACCTCCCTAGCAGCAGTTTTGCAAGTGACCTTTTTTTAAGAGCTCAAAGTGCTTTAAAATCATTAATCCACACCTTTTTGAAAGCTTTTATGAACTTCATGTAATCCACCACTCCTCGCCATAGAATGGTTCAGGTTGGAAGGTACTTTAAAGATTGGCTAGTTCCAAACCCCCTGCCTGATTTAAATCTAGCTTCATCCAGTTTGAAGCCCTCATCCCTTGTCCTGTCACTACATGCTTTTGTAAAACTGAAGTCCTTCCTGCAAGGGAGACATTGGAGGCAGGGTGATGAAAGGAGGTGTCTGATGCCAAGTGGAATGAGAGCTTGAATATGTTCTCAGTAGATGTCTGTAGTGGATATGCCCTCAGAAATGCGCGGCAGATCCATCAATGAAAATATAAGTTTATTTATATATATAGGTACAAACTCTGTAATGGGGTATTTACAGTCACCCTTCACAGGTATCAATATTCAGTTAGTGGAACTATCGTTACAGAATGTTATGTATGGGCATTTAAATCAAAATGATTCACAGGCTGGGGTTGCTCAGCCTGGAGAAGAGGAGACTCAGGGGTGACCTTATCACTCCCTACAACTACCTGAAGGGAGGTTGTAGACAGGCGGATGATGGTCTCTTCTCCCAGGCACCCAGTACCAGAACAAGAGGACACAGTCTCAGGCTGCGCCAGGGGAGGTTCAGGTTGGATGTTAGGAAGAAGTTCTATACAGAAAGAGTGATTGCCCATTGGAATGGGCTGCCCAAGGAGGTGGTGGAGTCACCGTCATTGAAGGTGTTCAGAAGGAGACTTGATGGGGTGCTTGGTGCCATGGGTTAGCTGTTTGGGTGGGTTGGATTGGTTGATGGGTTGGACACGATGATCTTGAAGGTCTCTTCCAACCTGGTTTGGTTTATTCTAATAAAGGTTTATTCTAACTTATAATCGAAACTGAGTCAGAGAGTGGCAGGGGAGGGGTTGGTCAGTGACCGGCAACCCTCCACCCGGAGCAATATAAATGCTATCCTAACTGAAGCTCTGTAAAGAAGTGCTTGGCTTACTCGCAAGCTGAGAACTTTGTGGAGTCTTTCCTTAATAACGTTTATAGTCCAGACAACGGGGCATGGATGTGCCGTAATAAGGACACAGGAAATGGTGCCGGCCGCGTGGCTGCACCGCGTGGCTCTGCTGTTCTCTCCCAGGATACAAAAGGTTCCTTGCTCGGAGGGGGCAGTGGCAGGTCAGCAACGCTGGTTCACACGGTCTACCAGGTTTTCTCCTACAGTGATGGATCATGCAGCGGTTGATCCCACGAAGTGCTGTCCACGGCACCGCACGCAGCTGGGTGACGGTGGCAAAAGGACCATGAGGCCTCCCGAAGCACTGGCAGGCACACACACAGGCTCCAACACCGAGGTGGGGGGGGCTCATTTACCAAACGACCCCTATTTACCATTTGCCCCAGTGAATACTGGTCCAATAAGCATCTGTTGCTAACGCAAGCATTAACCAATGAACTGACACCTACCAAATATGGCCTAATTATATGCTATACCCAGGGAAACAAACATATAGCCTGCCTCTTGTACTACAGGGGTGAGACCACACCCAGGTAGGCTGTTTACCTGGACTCAGTGGCGCCAGGATCCCCCCTGCTGCCTCCAGAAAGGAGGGGGAACAAAGGAGGGTTAACACACAGAGAAATATATCCTACACAAATGTTTGGGGCACAATCCTGACCATAAGCATCCTTCACTACAATGTCTCTGTGTCTTTCCATTGAGAAACAACAGATGAAATTCAGCCCAGTTAACAGGAGTGATAGAAAGGTTGACCAAGTCTGCCAATACCCTTAGCTCCCTCCGCGAACAGCAGAGACAGGTCCTGGGGAAGCCACCTCCACCCTGCCACCTGGCAGTGGTGTGAAGGTGCTTCAAGGTGAGGTGAAGGTGAGAGCACTTAATAGTTGGGGTTTCTTTTATTTTTGTGTAATTTTTGTGACTGGGGAAAGGAGCTGTATGTTGTTGCTGTTCTTCAAATGAGAATAAGGAGCAAATGTGATCCTGCTGATGAAATTGGTTTGTCCTTCACCCTGTCTTCTTCAGTAATGAATTAAAGGAACTTGAAACTCTCAGTCCAACAAGAATGGTTGCACATAAAGCCAAAATGCATGAAAGCCTGAAGAGAATTTTCACTGCCCAGGAAGAACTCAAACCTATGTGCTTTCCTTGTCATAGCTGAGCCATATTGCCTTTCTAAAAGCAAATGTTGCCCTAAGGGAAAAGAAAGTCCATAGATCTGTGCTCTGCTCCCCTAGCTGCTATTTCACTACAGTGTGGAAGAGAAGACCCTTGATGTAGGCAAGGAGAGGAAGGATGGAGGAATGGCAATGAAACCTTTGCTTCACCATGACCCTCTGACGGCACAAAAGCCCATTGGCTGGTGCCTCAGTCCTGACTAATGTCTCCTGCTCCCAGCGTTGCTTTCTGACTCTTCTGAAGTATGTGGAGCTGTGCCCAGCCCTCTGTGTCTCTCTGTCTGCATATGTAAGGGAGAGAAGGCAAGACAGTTTCTGGCCCTCAGGCAGCAGCATGTGGTGGATACCAAAGAGGCATGAGGAGAGATGCCATGAGAGTATCAACAAGTCTCCCATTGGGTCTTAGCTTTCATCTGCAGCAGAGCTCTGGCAAGAGCTTTCATCAGGTAACTCAGAGTCCCCTTTTCACTCACTTGCCAGTTACATCCCATTCCTTAGCCCTGGAGCTCACCTAAGGGATTGTTTGCAATGTTTCAACCCTGACTGAATCTGACTGCTAATTTGGTAGCATAGTGTCAAGAGGAGAAACTAAGGAAACATTGGGAGTGTTTGCCATGAAAAGATATCTGCAATGTTTTTTTTGCCACTTTCCTCCTCACTGTCAGTTTTCAATAACAACTCTGCTTTTGTGTGCATGTCCTTGCATCTACCTGCCCATGCCTTGCCAAGCAGAAAGGCTCTGAGGCCTCAGCTGACCCCAGCTTGCAGAACAGTGTGTGATGGGAAGAGAGGCATCACTCAGCAAAGAACAAGCCCTGCAGAGCAAACATCCCTCCCACCAGCTGAGGGGAGCTGTAAATCTCAGCTCCTGGCCATGCAGCAAGAGCAGGATCACACTGAGCCCAGGGTGGCTTTGATGAGCTAAGGCTCCTGCAGCTGTTTAGCAAAGCTGGAGACTCACTCATGCTCTGGGGAGTTTTAGATGTAGCTTAACTATCCAATGTATGAAGGGAGGTGATTCTGCCACTCTGCTCTGGTGACACCACACCTGAGTACTGGGGCCCTCAACAGAAGAAAGATTGACAGAATGGGTTCAGAGGAGGGTCAAAAAGAGGATCAGGGGCTGAAGCACCTTTGCTATGTGGACAGGCTGTGAGAGTTGAGATTGTTTCAGCCTGGAGAAAAGAATGCTCCAGGGAGACCTTATAGAGGCCTTCCAGTAACTGAAGGGGGCTTAGAGGAAAGCTGGGGAGGGATTTTTTAAGGGCTTGTAGTACTCGGACAAGGGGCAGAGATTTTAAACTAGAGCAGGGTAGATTTAGATTGGACATTAGAAAGAAGTTCTTTACTGTGAGGGTGGTGGTAGTGGTGGAGACCCCGTCCCTGGAGACATTCAATGTCAGGCTTCATGGAGCTCTGAGCAACCTGATCTTGTTGAGGATGTCCCTGCTTACTGAAGGTGGGTTGGAAAAGTGACCGTTAAAGGTCCTTTTCAACCCAATGCATTCTATGATTCTATGATTCTAATTGTCTCAATACAAGTCTATGCCAATGTGACAGAAGAAAAAATGTGAAGTACTCAGTTTATACCTAGTTCCTAACAGGCTTTTGGGTTGTTTTTGGTTTTTTTTTAATCACACAGCCTGAATCCCAATTCATAGCTGCTGTCCTACATCAAAGCAAATTTAGTTACTCACTGAGCAGTGCATTAAAAAGCCCAAAGTTTGCTCAAGGACATCAACAGTGGAGTGTGATACTGCACCCCTGACTTGCTAAAGCTTAGCCACTGCATATGAAATATTCAGCCTGAACTATTTCCAGAGGATCTCTCCACAGTGCACATAATGAGCACCTCCAGAGAGCAATTTGTCCCCTTTAGGATGTGTGTAGAAGAGACATGCCAATTCTCCTCACAATGTGTGCCTCTCTCCTTACTGACTAGAGCTGGACAACGCACTTTTAGAAAGCTGAAGGTGGCAGAGACAAATTTTACCTATTTCTAGCAAAATGTCCTCTTCCAATAATGGCAACTTCCCACTGAAGAGAGACACTGAGATAATCAGTCAGAGGATTCAGAGGCATGGCTTCTGGCTCTGGCCAGTTGCAGGATGCTGTCTTTGGGTCCAAGGAAAGAGAGTTTGGGCACAAACAGCCCCACTGCAGCACAGATTCTCCATGGAGCCACCTAGAAACAAAGGCTGGAGCATCAATGGTGTCGAGGGTTGGAAGGGAAAGGCCTCCTCCCCCCAGAAAAGTGAAAGGAAAAAAAAAGCTCACAGCTGAATTAGCAAAGCAGTGGGTGCTGTATATTTACAAAGCAATATGGGATATGCAGGGGAATATGCAGAATTTACAATATTTAAAATATATACAAAAATATACAACAAAGTAGCACAGAAATGGGAGTTCCTCCCTCTGCTGAGGGGGTTCCCCACCTCTGCTCCCCCTTCTCTCCCCCTTTCCCCAGAGAGGGTTAGAAAGAGAGAAAAGAGAAAAAAATTAAAAGCAGTTATGTGCTAATTGGAAAGCGGTTAATACAGGCCTTGCAGTTTATCAGTTTCAAGGTCAAGCCTGGCCAAAAGCCCAGGAGCTGCAAGCTGCAAGCCACCGAAGGAGGGGAAGGCAGACTGACCAGAAAAGTGCAGGAATGCCCAGGATACTCTGCTGCACTCCCAGTTCAGAAGGTGCTTCCTCCCAATCTACCAATGAAATTAGTTTAGATCCGTCTTTTCGTTTACAAACATCCGACCACAATATTCCCTTTCTAAAGGGGACAGCCTCAAACGGTCACAGTCCACCCCTTCTAAACAATTTCATTGGCTGTTCATACTGTCCATCCAATCCAAAATGATATTTACAGTTCATGAGTAAAGCTCATAGTCCATTCCGGCTATGCTCAGATGTAGATGATTCAAAAGTCCAAGAAAATCAGACGATGAGAAAAATGGAAAGCAGTTTATTTCTTCGCCGACGAAGCGAAGAAAAGGGAAACAGGGAATCTCAGGGTCTCTTAGTTGACTCAGGGCTCTCAGGGATCTCAGGGTTCATGCACCGTAGATTCCTCGTTGACTCTTCCTTTGGACGCGATGTAGCTGTAGAACAGTTTGAAATTAAGCTCTTTCAACTAAAGTTAAATTTCTTTGTGGAATACACTGAATTTCACCATTCTCTTGCATTACCCAATAAGTGTGACCCGGACCTTCAGCTGAAACCACCCCTCGGACAGGTTTAGCCTCTCCTGAGGGTGAAAATACCCAAACAGTTTTACCCAACAGATTCCTTTCTCTAACAACAGGAACTCTATCACCTTCCACTTTCTGTAGCAAATCTGAATGTGCAGGTCCAGCTTGATTCACTGAACCTCTACTATTTACCAGCCAGGTTGCTTGTGCTAAATGTTTTTCCCAGTTTTTCAAAGATCCACCCCCCATGGCTTTAAGAGTGGTCTTCAACAAACCATTGTAGCGTTCAATCTTCCCTGAAGCTGGTGCATAGTAGGGAATATGGAATATCCACTCAATAGCGTGCTCTTTTGCCCAGTTCTTTACAAGGTTGTTCTTGAAATGAGTTCCGTTGTCTGACTCAATCCTCTCTGGAGTTCCATGTCTCCACAGGATTTGTCTCTCCAGACCGAGAATGGTGTTGCGTGCAGTTGCATGTGGAACTGGATAAGTTTCCAACCATCCAGTGTTTGCCTCTACCATAGTAAGCACGTATTGCTTACCTGAACGAGAACGTGGTAGAGTGATGTAGTCAATCTGCTAAGCTTCACCATACTTGTACTTGGACCATCTGTCACCATACCACAAGGGCTTAAGTCGTTTTGCCTGCTTAATAGCAGCTCAAATGTCACAGTCATGGATGACTTGTGTGATTGCATCCATGGAAATGTCTATGGATCTGTCACGAGCCCATTGGTATGTTGCATCTCTGTCTTGATGTCCTGACGAATCGTGAGCCCACCGAGCTAAGAATATCTCACCTCGGTGTTTCCAGTCAAGATCAAGATTAGAGTCCATGTCTACTTGAGAAACTTTTGTAGCTAGATCTGCCTGATGGTTGTGTTGCTGTTCCTCAGTAGCTTTGCTCTTAGGAATGTGAGCATCGATGTGTCTCACTTTCACTGGAATTCTCTCGATTCGATCAGCAATGTCCTGCCACAGGTTGGCTGCCCAAATGGGTTTTCCTTTCCTCTGCCAACCACTCTTTTTCCAGTTCTTTAGCCAACCCCATAGAGCATTGGCTACCATCCATGAGTCGGTGTAGAGATAAAGCTTTGGCCATCTCTCACGTTCAGCCACGTCGAGAGCTAGCTGGACAGCTTTTACTTCAGCGAACTGACTGGATTCTCCTTCTCCATCCTTCGCCTCTGCAACTCGGTGTGTTGGACTCCACACTGCAGACTTCCACCTTCGCTTGTTTCCAACAAGACAACAGGAACCATCTGTGAACAAAGCATATTTCTTTTCATCATCAGAAAGGTCATTGTAAGGAGGAGCTTCCTCAGCATGAGTTACTCTCTCCTATGGAGGTTTAGCACAGTTGGTACCTTCAGGCCAACTTGAGATCACCTCCACTAGACCAGGTCTTTCAAGATTTCCCATTCGAGCTCTCTGTGTTATCAGAGCCATCCACTTAGACCATGTTGAGTCTGTGGCATGATGTGGTGTGGAGCCTTTGCCTTTGAACATCCAATTCAAAACTGGTAATCTGGGAGCTAGAAGAAGTTGTGATTCAGTTCCGATCACTTCAGAAGATGCTTTTACTCCTTCATAGGCAGCTAAAATTTCTTTCTCTGTTGGAGTATAATTTACCTCTGAACCTCTGTAACCTCAACTCCAGAAACCAAGAGGTCGTCCACGTGTCTCACCTGGAGCTTTTTGCCACAAGCACCAGGTTGGACCATTGTCACTTGCAGCCGTGTACAAAATGTTCTTAATGTCTGGACCATCCTGGGCAGGTCCCAGACCCATTGCTTGAACTACTTCTTGCTTTATCTGGTCAAAGGCTGCTTGCTGTTCAGGTCCCCAGTGGAAATTGTTTCTCTTTTGAGTCACATCTTAGAGAGGTTTCACAATCTGACTGTATCCAGGAATGTGCAGTCTCCAAAATCCCACTATCCCCAAGAAATGTAGGGTCTCTTGCTTGTTTGTGGGATTTGCCATGCTAGAGACTCTATTTACCACATCCACTGGAATGTGTCGGCGTCCATCCTGCCACCGCACTCCCAGAAACTGAATCTCTGTGGTAGGTCCTTTCACCTTGTCTCGCTTGATGGCAAAACCTGCATTCAGAAGAATGTAAATGATTTTGTTACCTTTCTCGAGGACTTCTTCAGCAGTTTTACCCCAGACGATGATATCATCGATGAACTGGATGTGTTCTGGAGCACCGCTTTCTCCAGAGCATCATGGATCACTGCATGACAGATGCTTGAGCTGTGGATCCAGCCCATTGGCAATCTGTTGAAAGTGTACTGGATTCCTCTCCAGGTGAAAGCAAACTGAGGCCTGCATTCCTCTGCTATGGGAATAGAGAAAAAGGCATTAGCAATGTCTATGGTAGCATACCATTTGGCCTCTTTGGATTCCAGCTCATACTGAAGCTCCATCATGTCTGGTACTGCTTCACTCATAGGTGGTGTCACTTCATTTAGGGCTCGGTAGTCTACCGTCAGACGCCAGTCTCCATTCTGCTTCCGCACAGGCCACACTGGACTGTTGAAAGGTGAATGAGTTTTGCTGACGACTTTCTGACTCTCCAACTGACGAATCAGATTCTGAATGGGCAGGCCTCCTCCCCCCAGAAAAGTGAGAGGAAAAAAACTCACAGCTGAATTAGCAAAGCAGTGGGTGCTGTATATTTACAAAGCAATATGGGATATGCAGGGGAATATGCAGAATTTACAATATTTACAATATATACAGAAATATACAATAAAGTAGCACAGAAATGGGAGTTCCTCCCTCTGCTGAGGGGGTTCCCCACCTCTGCTCCCCCTTCTCTCCCCCTTTCCCCAGAGAGGGTTAGAAAGAGAGAAAAGAGAAAAAAAATTAAAAGCAGTTATGTGCTAATTGGAAAGCGGTTAATACAGGCCTTGCAGTTTATCAGTTTCAAGGTCAGGCTTGGCCGAAAGCCCAGGAGCTGCAAGCTGCAAGCCACTGAAGGAGGGGAAGGCAGACTGACCAGAAAAGTGCAGGAATGCCCAGGATACTCTGCTGCACTCCCAGTTCAGAAGGTGCTTCCTCCCAATCTACCAATGAAATTAGTTTAGATCCATCTTTCATTTACAAACATCCAACCACAATATTCCCTTTCTTAAGGGGACATCCTCAAATGGTCACAAATGGGTAAGAGCACGTTGCACCAGAGCGGTGTATGGAGCAGTGTGTACCACAGTAGCAGGGCTGACTAGCAATGAAGAAGGCTCCAATGAAGGTGCACATGTCCGGGCATCCACGTGGGAAGTAAAAGGACATTCTGCATTTCCTTGGGTGCTGTTATTGTGCTACAGCTGGACCCACTACACAGGTGGTTGCCATGTGTCCAGTGAATATCCTCCCTGACAGTACCTGGATGCCCTCTTCAGAAGGAACAGCTTCCAGGCACCCAGGAAACTACAACAGTGCTGAAGGATCTGCCATACTCATCCCTTCCAGAGAAAACTCTCACCTGTTCTTCTAGGGAAATAAGCCTCCTCAGTAACAAGGTCCTAAGAGCTGGTTCACCTCCCACATCCCCTGAAGCACAGGTAATGCCTCTGCCTGAGGGCTGTAGTCCAGAGGGGCACTGTGGGCACAGGCAGACTGAGGGCCAGAGGGAAGCTCGGTAGCCACTAGAGCCTTCTGTTGGTCCCAGAGCATCAGGCAAGGCCAGAGCAAGAGATGCCCACGTGCTGCAGCAGCCCCATGGAGGTCACTTAACTTGATATACAATTTCACAAGCCTGCCAATCCTTTGCATAAGCTATGAGGGAACAACAGAAAACTAATCCTTTCTGGCTAAGAAAAATAACAACGGCAAACAACAACAACAATTCTGCATCTCTGTGTTAAAATGTGCTTCAAATAGTATTCTGAATCTTTTTCTGATGTCGGAGCAACTTGTATATAAAAGGCCCACATTCAAATGACATAACATTAAATAGATCAGGTGTTTAACCTACAAATGCAATTATTTTAGGTTCTTCCCACTGACACTCTCACTAAATGTTTCCCAGTTCTTGGATAGTTTCATAGTTTCATAGTTTCATTCAGGGTTGGAAGGGACCACAAGGATCATCCCAAGGATGAGTCAGTCCACCCTCCAAAGGCCTATTTCATTCCACTGGTTACTGAGGGAGCCTACTGTGCCTGTGCTTCTAACATGCACATCTCGTTTATGTTCCAAGTGACCAAATCCATCCATCTGTTATAGATGACTCCAGGTTAAAGTTTTTGGTAACAGATTTATTGTCACTAAAAGATTGTAAAAAGGCAATAAAAGCAAGCAAAGCAGCACGCTGGGCTTGGGAGGGGACAAAACTCCACCTCCACAGCAACCTTACAATAGTTTTCTTCATCTTATATAGTTACATCCTCTACATAGTATCATAGTATCATAGTATCATAGTATCAGTCAGGGTTGGAAGGGACCACAAGGATCATCTAGTTCCAACCCCCCTGCCATGGGCAGGGACACCCCACACTAGATCAGGCTGGACAGAGCCTCATCCAGCCTGCTCTTAAACACCTCCAGGGACGGGTCCTCGACCACCTCCCTGGACAACCCATTCCAGGGTTTCACCACTCTCATGGTGAAGAACCTCCTCCTCACATCTAGCCTGAATCTCCCCACCTCCAGCTTCATTCCATTCCCCCTAGTCCTATCACTACCTGAGATCCTGAGAAGTCCTTCCCCAGCCTTCCTGTAGGCCCCCTTCAGATACTGGAAGGCCACAATTAGGTCACCTCGGAGCCTTCTCTTCTGCAGACTGAACAGCCCCAACTCCTTCAGTCTGTCCTCATAGGAGAGGTGCTCCAGCCCTCTGATCATCCTTGTGGCCCTTCTCTGGACACGTTCCAGCACCTCCACATCCCTCTTGTAATAGGGGCTCCAGAACTGGACACAGTACTCCAGGTGGGGTCTCACCAGGGCTGAGTAGAGGGGGAGGATCACCTCCCTCGACCTGCTAGCCACACTTCTCCTGATGCAGCCCAGGATCTGATTGGCTTTGCGGGCTGCAAGTGCACATTGAGAGCTCATGTTGAGCTTCTCGTCCACCAGCACCCCCAAGTCTCTCTCCTCAGGGCTACTTTCCAGCCAGTCACTGCCCAGCCTGTATTTGTGCCTGGGATTGCCTCGACCCAGATGCAGGACCCTGCACTTGCTCTTATTGAACTTCATGAGGTTGGCTTGTACCCACCTCTCCAGCCTGTCAAGGTCCCTCTGGATGGCCTCCCTTCCCTCCAGCGTGTCTGCTGCACCACACAGCTTGGTGTCATCAGCAAACTTGCTGAGGGTGCACTCAATGCCACTGTCCATGTCCCCCACAAAGATGTTGAACAAGACGGATCCCAGGACTGATGCCTGAGGGACTCTGCTTGTCACTGGCCTCCACTGGGACATGGAGCCATTGACAGCCACTCTTTGGGTGCGGCCCTCAAGCCAGTTCCTTATCCATCTAGTGGTCCACCCATCAAACCCATGTGTCACCAGTTTGGAGACCAGGATGTGGTGTGGGACAGTGTCAAAGGCTTTGCTCAGGTCCAGGTAAATGACATCAGTTGCTCGCCCCTCATCTATTAATTTTGTCACCTGCTCATAGAAGGCCACCAGGTTGGTCAGGCAGGATTTGCCCTTGGCAAGGCCATGCTGACTGTTCCAAATCACCTCTTCACTATTCTTTTGAGCGAGTAGTGACTCCAGGAGGATCTGCTCCATGATCTTTCCAGGCACAGAGGTGAGACTGACTGGCCTGTACTTCCCTGGTTCCTCCTTCTTACCCTTTTTGAAGATGGGGGTGATGTTTCCCCTTTTCCAGTCTGTGGGGACTTCACCAGATTGCCATGACTTTTGAAATATAATAGAGAGGGGTTTAGCAACCTCATCTGCCAGTTCTCTCAGTACCCGTGGGTGTATCCCGTCGGGTCCCATGGACTTGAACACTTTCAGGTTCTTCAGGTGATCACGAACCTGATCTGCACTTACAATGGGTAGTTCTTCCTCCCCGTCCCTGGCATTGTCTTCCATAACATCAGGAGTGTGGCTAGAGGCCCTTGCAGTGAAGACTGAGGTAAAGAAGTTAAGTATCTCAGCCTTTTCCTTATCACTTGTGACCATGTCACCAGTTTCCTTTCTGAGGGGGCCCACACCTTCCCTAGTCTTCTTCTTCCCATTAATATACCTGTAGAAGTTCTTAGTGTTCCCTTTAATCTCCCTGGCTAGAGTCAATTCAAACTCTGCTTTGGCTTTCCTAACCAGGACTCTTGCTGCTCAGGCAGCTTCCTTATATACCCCCTGTTCTAGCTGTCCTTCTCTCCACTTCCTGTAGAGTTTCCTTTTAAGTAATAGTGTGCCCAGTAGCTCCTTGCTCATCCAGGCAGGCCTCCTAGCATTCTTACCTGCTTTTCTCTTTGTTGGTACACAGAGCTCCTGGACACAGAGGAGGTGGTCCTTGAATACTGACCAGCTGTCCTGGGTCCCTCTTCCCTCCAGGGCTTTGTCCCATGACACTTTGGCTAGCAGATCCCTGAAGCGATCAAAATCTGCACGCCTAAAGTCTAGGGTCGTAATCTTGGAATACTTCCTCCTGATTGCCCTGAGGATATTAAATTCAACTGCTTCATGATCACTGCAGCCAAGGCCGTCTCTGAGCCTCACATTGCTTACCAGCCCTTCCCTGTTGGTGAGAACAAGGTCCAGCATAGCACCATTTCTTCTTGGTTCCTCTACCATTTGGAGGAGGAAGTTGTCTTCTATGCAGTCCAGGAACATCCTGGATTGCTGGTGCCTTGCTGTGTTGTCCCTCTGCTGGTCAGGTGGCCTGTAGGAGACCCCCACAGTAATATCTCCTTCCCCTGTCCTGCCTTTAATTTTAACCCATACACCCTCAACCAGCTCATCATCCCTCCCCAGTTGGAGCTCCACTGATTCCAACTGGCTATTGACATAGAGGGCAACACCTCCTCCTCTCCTTCCCTGCCTATCCTTCCTAAAGAGTTTATACCCATCTATGCCTACATTCCAGTCATGGGATTCATCCCACCAAGTTTCAGTAACAGCCACTATGTCGTGGCATCCCAGCAGCACAGTGGCCCTTAACTCATCCTGTTTGTTGCCCAAGCTGCGCGCATTCGCATAGAAGCACATAAGCAAACTTATGCTAAATAGAAGGCAGGCATATGATAATGATTCTTAGAATAGGTGGTCAAATCCCTTCTCCCGACATCCAGTGTGGTAAGCGTCAAAGCATCCACTTTCACGCATGCTCAGTTGTCCAAGCTTCTTATCTGAAGAAAACAAATTCCTAGTTCTGAATGTTTATCTTTAAGACAGCTCCTTCTCAGCCGTGATGTCTCCAATTAACCAGACAGTATCCTTGCAAGTCTGCAAGATAGGTTTCTTTCCCTTTACCCTCTAAACAGGCCTCACAAGGTCCTGGCCCGTAATCCCAGTGCACTCTAAGTCTTATAATTTTAACACAAATCACCAGTATATTCATAACACATCCATCCTTCAGTCTGTGCTGACAATGAAAACTGCCCCAGCCCAGAGGCAGGACCATGCACTTGCTCTTGTTGAACTTCATGAGTGTTATAGATGACTCCAGGTAAAAGTTTTTGGTAACAGATTTATTGGCACTAAAAGATCATAAAAAGGCAATAAAAGCAAGCAAAGCAGTGCGCTGGGCTTGGGAGTGGACAAAACTCCACCTCCACTGGTGATTCTGTGATTTGTGTTAAAGGTAGAGAATTCAGAGTGCACTGGGGCTGGGGGTCAGAAGCTTGCAGGAGCCTGTTTCAAGGACAAAAGGGGAGCTGCATATTTTACAGACTTAAACAGAGACAGTGTGTTTGGCTAATTGGAGACACCAAGGCTGAGGAGAAGAACTGAGAATTTGTTTTCTTTAGATAAGAAGCCTGGACAATTGAGCATGCGTGAAAGTGGATGCTTTGACCCTTACCACACTGAATGTAGGGAGAAGGGATTTGACCACCTATTCTAAGACTCATTATCAAATGCCTGCCTTCTATTTAGCATAAGTTTGCTTATGTAGATGATGTAACTATATAAGATCAAGAAAACTATTGTAAGGCTGCTGTGGAGGTGGAGTTTTGTCCCCTCCCAACCCCAGCGTGCTGTTTTGCTTGCTTTTATTGCTTTTATTGCCTTTTTACGATCTTTTAGTGCCAATAAATCTGTTACCAAAAACTTTTACCTGGAGTCATCTGTAACAATGAGGTTCCCACAGGCCCACTCCTCAGGCCTGTCAAGATCCCTCTGGATGGCATCCCATCCTAGCATATCATCTGCACCAGCCACTTTGGTGTCATCCACAGTCCTTTACATAGAATTGTAGAACCACTAAGGTTGGAAAAAACTTGTAAGATCATCAAGTCCAACTGTCAGCTCAACACCATGCCCTCTAAACCATGTCCCCAAGTGCCACGTCTACAGATTCTTTAAACATCCACAGGGATGGCGTCTCTGCCACATCTCTGGCCAGTGTGTTTCAATGCCTGACCACATTTTTAGTACATAAAATTTTCTTAATATCTAATTTCAGACAGAAATACTGTTAATTGGAGATACCTTGCACCCCAGAACTGTGTGATGCACATTCAAATGAATATGAAGCAGTGTGATCTTGCATGTGTCAGCACTGAATTCCCTTCAGCCCTGGGCCATCTTGTGTTGCTCATCAATTTCACTGTCATCTCTAACATTTGAATTGTTCACTGCTTCAATTTTCATTGTTCTTTTAAAGCTGGACTTTGTGTACTCATTGTAGTCTAACAGCCCTTTAAATGAAATATTCTTTTGTCAGTACTTATACTATAGTATTCTTTCTGTTAGCACAACGTTTGGCAGTAAATGCTACTTGTTATTATATTCTTTAATCCCAGGAACTGCTGAGAAGTTCTCAACACAGGTGTCTATAAGTGATTGTGTAATATTGCTGAGAGTGAATTATCTGCAGGTCCATGTTGCATTGTAAATAAAGTGCTGAGTGTGGTGCGTGAGTTGGGGTAGTGCCAAGAACTCAAAATCATCCACTTTACCAAGGGAGAACAAGAAAAAGTATGTGAAGAACACAGCTCAAGTTTTGCATTTTGGTCTGATTAGGCACTCCAGTAGTTGTTTCAGTTCCTCACCCAAGCAAGCAGGTAATATATCCTTCTTCTCACACTTCTGTTTTGCCCACAGCAGCAGGAGAGGGGCCAGTGGATGCCCTCCCCATGCAGTCAGCATGTGCTCCAGGTGCTGGTTCCTCTGAGCAGAGACCTGCTCTGCACTTGGACAGCACTTTGGCCTGCATAGGTTACTTTTGGTGACTGCAGCTCCCCCAGTCACCTGGTACCATGAGGCACTTGAACTGGAAAGCCTTGGTCTTTTCATGGAAGAATAGGAACTGCTACCATAGGCAGGTATGCAACAATAAAAAACTGGCCTGTGGATCAGAATAAAAAAAAATATCTCTTGATTAGAACTGATACTTTCTTGGGTGCTTAAGATCCTCTCCTCTTGAGATAAAAATCAGAGCCTGCTATGATCTTAAGTCATCTGGCTCCACATCTATCTCAACTAATTCAGCAGTCTTCTTTTCCTCCAGTTCCATAAGCAGAGTGTTAAGTGCCCTAAAGCAGGGATTATATCAATCCTTGATGAATGAATACTGTGGTGAAGAGGTTATTAAATTTATTATTATGAAATATGAATTATGAAAAATATTATTTTATTAATTATTAAACTATTAATAACCGATGAATCACCAACTTATATACATGTTCTAGTGCACGTTCGTGAAATATATTCCACAAGTGGCTTAGTGTTATGATTAGAACTTAATTGAACTAGTTACAGACTATCTCTATATATATAATGAAGGGTGCAATTCTGCTGCTTGGCCACTAGATGGCGACTCGGCGGGACGCGGGCGGCTCCTGGCTATACACAGCAATATTACAACCTTTCTATGCATCAGCGCTTACTCTGCTAGACTTTGAACTGAGTGCTAGTGGATGGAAAGCACGTGAACGATATTCTATTCCCTTCAGACAACAGGGATCGGTCCTGATCGGGGTTGGCCCGTGACTCACACGGCAGGGCGGGACGATGGTGGCTGGTAGGTGGGCTCAGACGACACGGCAGCAGGCAAAGCTACGGGGGTCAGCCCAACCACGGCGATTCTCAGGGCTGATGCAAACAGCCTCGGGGAGAGAATGCGGCTGCATTAAGCAGCAGATTCTCATTTACTGAGCTTAAAGGAGCAACAGGACTCTCGTAGTGGTCCCGGGTTCGGTGCAGTATAGGCACGAACAATGCATTAGTCTTCCCTGGGATTCACAGGGCTCAGAGCGGCACTCGGCGGCTCCTCAGAGCGGCACTCAGCGGCTTCTCTCCCGCTACGGCGGGGCTAGGCATATGTGGACTCGGTATCGATCAAGTCCCTTCTCCCTGGTAACTGGGCAGATCTTACCCTCGGGGGTTTGGTCCAGTCCTCCGGTGGCACGGTGGGCTCTCCCGGTCGGTACGACTGGCTGCGGCGATGCTGGATTCCTCAGAAACAGCGAAGGTCCTCCCTCTGGGCTTCTTCACTATGCAGAGGCTTTCAGTATGCGTGCAGGTATAACAGAAGCTAATAACAATAAGCTCAATGGCAAAGGCTGCAGCTCGAGAGTTACTCTCTCGAGCAGGCACAGAGACAAAGTGAATGGGGGGGGGGGCAACTTGTTTACCAACTGGGGTGATACTTATAGATTCCTCGAGGCTGGGCTTGACCAATGGGCACTCTCATAAACAACTGGCTTCAGCCTATAGAAAGCGTGAAGCTAGAATTATGCCCATACTTGGAGTCAGCACGAGCACTGCATGCGCTGGGTGCGTGCAAGCCTGGCTAATGCCTTGGCTTTTGTCTTCCTCCTGGAGGAGGGGGAACTTGTCCACATGCTGGGACAAGATTCAGTATCGGGGCATAATGTGCCTTCACCACAAATACCTACTACTTCTGTTGCAGATGTTTTGAGAGGCCTCCAGTAAGTGAAAGCTGTGCTGGGCATGTAGCAACCCTAAACACAACTTCTTACCCCAGTTTGCTTTCTATGCAAATAAGGAAGATGTGAAGTTTGACAGACCACTCTGGTGACCTTTTAGTGTTTCTGAAAGGTCAAAGGTGGGTAATAGATTTTTTTTTTCTTTTTGCCAGTGGCTTCTAATAAAAGGAGTGGGGAAAATATCAGTCATGGTGATCAATATGTTTGCATGCTGTTTGCAATATGTTTGCATGTTGAGAACAAGGAAACAACTGAATCCCTCAGGCCATCAGCCTCACTGAAAATGTCTGTGCTACATTAGATAATGTTGAAAGGGAGTTAGGCCAATACCTCAGATGCTTTGTACATATCAAGTCTGAAACAGTGATATCTAATAGCTGTGACATCTAACAAATACAGTCAGTGTGTGGTTATTTTAAGTAATACTTTCGTATCAGAATCCATTTGCTTCCATTATCTGAGAGATGTTGCAGCCAGAGTACAAGAATTCACCTATACTCTTATCAGGTAGACCTGAGGAAATTCACTTTGGAGTACTTTGGGATCTGACTGAAGGAGTCTCAAAGTCATTAATGATTATAG
This sequence comes from Melanerpes formicivorus, assembly GCF_026170545.1. Lineage (NCBI taxonomy): Eukaryota > Metazoa > Chordata > Aves > Piciformes > Picidae > Melanerpes > Melanerpes formicivorus. The sequence goes on from NW_027142409.1 coordinate 3,841,951, forward strand.
ATGAGGTTCACAAAGGATGGGGAGTTCCCAGAAGACTGAAAAAAGTGTAAATACCTTTCAGATGAAAAAGCCTAGGAACAGCTTGACACTCAAAGGTGCTCAACATTCATCAGTACTCAACAAATAACCAGAGCTATCTGCAAATCTATAGAAAAAAAATGGAAGGATAAAAAGCAGCTAACATGTTTACCAGGAATAAATCATGTGCAACCAAGCCAGTTTCCTTCTGAGACAACATGACTAGCAAGCAGAAAAGCATCTTAGGGCATGATTTCTTCAGTAAGATGGTAGCAAATTACAGTCTTGTGGCCGGTTGACGCTGCCCCCTTAAGAAAGGGAATATGGTGGACGGAAGTTGGTAAACGGAAGGAATAGTCTAAACTAATTTCATTGGAAGAGTGGGAGGAAGCACCCTCTGAACTGGGACAGCAGGAGGCTATACTGGGTTTTTCCAGCTCTTTATCTTCAGTCTTGCTTCCGCTCCTCCACAGTGCAGCTCTGTCTCTGTGCTGGGCTTTCTGCCAAGGCCTTGGCCTTGAAGTCCAGATACCAGGCCTGTATTAACTCCTTTCCAATTAACACAAACTGCTTCTAACATTTTTTTTTTTTTTTTCCTCTCTCTTCTTTCTCTTTCTATCCCATTCTGGGGAAAGGGGGGGAAGAGAGGGGAGAGCGGAGGTGGGGAACCCCTTCTGCCTTGAGGGGGGTCACTCTCATTTCTGTGTTACTCTGTTGTATATCTTTGTATATATTGTAGATATTGTAAATTTGTAAATATTCCCCTGCATACCCTACATTGCTTTGTAAATATAGCTCCACTGCGTTGCTAATTCAGCTTGTGAGGTTTTTTTTTCCTTTCCCTTCAAGTTTCTTTCCCTTTACCTTACAAGGGGGAAGGGAGGAGGCTTCTTGGCCTTACCCTTCCAAACCCACCACATTTTTTTTATTGGCGTACCCAACGTGCGGCAGATAATTAGTTTAATTTATTACTTGATTGATTTAGTGTTTTCCAGCTGAATTAGCAAACATGAAGGTATTGTGGTTTGTGGAGCGATTATTCTTTTCAATTTTTGGGGCTCTGGTTTACAGGTATTGTTTGGGTTTGATTTTGGATTACCTGGGTAAATATTTGGTGCGGACAATTTATATGTGGGTTATGTATAGAGTTAAATTATGGTATGGAAAATGTATTAATATCTTATGGCCAGTGAGATACAGGAATGTTACCTCCACCACTCTCCCAATTGAGATAAAGGGTTTTAAGATTCCGCCTGAGGAGAGAGTAACTTTAAGTGATGCCTGGGATCCAAAGGTGATTTATGTGATGTGTATAAATCTGTTGCTGGTGATGGTAATTGCATATTTACTGTTCTCTCTGCGGCGAGAGAGAAAGATATCCAGAGCTTGTTTTGTTATTAAAACTAGATCAAAAAGAAAACGCCGTGGCTCTCGATCAGTCCCAGAGTCATCTAGTGACGAGGATTGTGGAGAACCCGTGTCAGTTAAAAAGAGGGCTAAAAAGTTAATTGGTAAAGCAGCTCTAAATGACTTTGCTGATTCTGGCAAGCAGCCAAGGGCATCGGCTGGTATCAACATGGCGCCTACTCCTTCTCCCACTCCTTCTCCTTCTTCTTCTTCTCCATCGGCCATTAACTGAGCAACGTCACTTCCACCCACTCCCTCAGTGGGACCGGAAGTCACTGCCCCAGCAGCTGATTTATCTCAGGACCTGTCAGCTTCCATTAAGGTGGCTGTAAATTCAAACACAGCTCCAGTTAAGGTGGCTCCTTTAAAGACTAGAGCTGGAAAGGGCAAAGATGGAGAAGAAGAGGAGGAGACTGATCCTGGTGAGGGGCCCTCTACTCTAAAAGATCCTGCTCAGGAGGAAGAGAAGGTTTGTTTTAAAGATCTAGCTAACCTAGTGAGATCAAAGCAGGATAGAGATGAAGTTAGGAAGGCAGCTGGCAAAGGTGGTTCTCAGCTTAAAGAGATCCTTAGGAGAATGACAGCAGGATTATATGGGCAAAGAATTCAGGGAGATGAAGATGAAGATGATATTTTGGAATGTTCTTCTCCACGGGAGGAATTGCGAAATGTCCGTAAAGATTTCACCAGGGCAGATAAGGAGCCAGTTCTAGCTTGGCTTAGTAGGTGTTATGATACAGGTGCTTCACCTCTAACAGTTGGAGACAAGTCAGCAGCTCAGTTAGGAACTCTCTCAAGGGACAATGGAATAGATAGACATCCAGGCGAAGCTCTCGGTAAGGTTAATCTGTGGATACGCCTTTTAATGGCGGTTGCCCTGAGATACCCTTCCCGAGATGATCTTCCATGGAATCCTAAACCCTGGACTACCATAGATGAGGGAATTAAGCGCTTGAGAGAATTTGCTGTTAGAGAGCTACTCTATGGTGAACATGAAACTCTGAATCCTGATGACATTCCTGTGGGTATTGGTCTTGCTAAAAAGATCATCAAACTTGCTCCTTCCAATTATGCAAACATTCTGGCAAGCAGAATTGTGTCAAGAAGTTATGGTGGAGCTTCTCCCACGGTTGGCCAATTCAGTGATCAAATGAGACAATTGGAGGATAGCATGACACGTGGCTCTTTGGTTTCGGCCATTAAAACTATGTCTGGTGATATACAGAATTGCATAAGAGAGTTAAAAGATGAATTTAGAAATTCCATATCCCAATTGGCACAAAGGGATAATTTCAATTCTTCCTCCAGGTGGGTACAAGTCTCATCTGTGAGGAATACACATCTTCCAAGGAGGTCATTCCAAAACAGGACATTCCAAAACAGGTCATTCCAAAATAGACCACCAAGGCAATCACGTAGAACTATTTGGATAACTCTGCGTGATCAGTTTGGTGAGAACATGAACCGCTGGGATGGCCAACCAACTTCTAATCTTTTCAGGAGACTGAGGGAATTGCAAAGTGGCAGAACCCAAGGTAGCAATACCAGAAGGGTAGCTGTTACTTCCACAGTTCCCCAGAACAACTCTAGTAGCTCCAACAGTGGCTCCAGATATAACATGCAAAGTTATAACCCTGCAAACTATGTGCAATGCACATGTGCGCATGTTCCCCATAACTAGGGGTGCCCTGCCTCCCGCCAGGGGGAGGAGAGGGATAACAGAGATAATAGAATCTATTGGGATGTGTACATCCAGTGGCCTGGCACTTCACAATTTCGGAAGTACAGGGCCTTGGTTGACACAGGAGCTCAGTGCACCATAATACCATCAAATTATCAGGGATCAGAGTCCATAACTATTCTGGGAGTCACTGGTGGATCTCAAGAGTTAAGTAAGGTAGAGGTTAATATAAGTCTAACTGGTAAACAATGGAGGAAGCATACAATTGTGACCGGACCTGACGCACCTTGTATTTTGGGAATTGATTTTCTGAGAGAAGGGCGTTTCAAAGACCCTAGAGGTTACAAATGGGCTTTTGGAGTAGCTTCTATAGAAATTGATGGACAAAAATTGAAGCTATCTGCCAGACCTGAGCTTTCTGATGAATCTGCAGTTGTGGGACAACATAAGACACAGGACATTAAATTGCCGGTTGCTTCTCAGACTGTGCATCACAGACAATACAGAACCAACCGTGACTCTTTGTTGCCCATTCAGAATCTGATTCGTCAGTTGGAGAGTCAGAAAGTCGTCAGCAAAACTCATTCACCTTTCAACAGTCCAGTATGGCCTGTGCGGAAGCAGAATGGAGACTGGCGTCTGACAGTAGACTACCAAGCCCTAAATGAAGTGACACCACCTATGAGTGCAGCAGTACCAGACATGATGGAGCTACAGTATGAGCTGGAATCCAAAGAGGCCAAATGGTATGCTACCATAGACATTGCTAATGCATTTTTCTCTATTCCCATAGCAGAGGGATGCAGGCCTCAGTTTGCTTTCACCTGGAGAGGAATCCAGTACACTTTCAACAGACTGCCAATGGGCTGGATTCACAGCTCAAGCATCTGTCATGCAGTGATCCGCGATGCTCTGGAGAAAGGCGGTGCTCCAGAACACATCCAGTTCATCGATGATATCATCGTCTGGGGTAAAACTGCTGAGGAAGTCTTCAAGAAAGGTAACAAAATCATTGACATTCTTCTGAATGCAGGTTTTGCCATCAAACGAGACAAGGTGAAAGGACCTACCACAGAGATTCAGTTTCTGGGAGTGCGGTGGCAGGATGGACGCCGACACATTCCAGTGGATGTGGTAAATAGAGTCTCTACCATGGCAAGTCCCACAAACAAGCAAGAGACCCTACGTTTCTTGGGGATAGTGGGATTTTGGAGACTGCACATTCCTGGATACAGTCAGATTGTGAAACCTCTGTATGATGTAACTCGAAAGAGAAACCATTTCCACTGGGGACCTGAACAACAAGCAGCCTTTGACCAGATAAAACAAGAGGTGATTCAAGCAATGGGTCTGGGACCTGTCCGAGATGGTCCAGACATTAAGAACATTTTGTACACGGCTGCAAGTGACAATGGTCCAAGCTGGTGCTTGTGGCAAAAAGCTCCAGGTGAGACGCGTGGACGACCTCTTGGTTTCTGGAGTCGAGGTTACAGAGGTTCAGAGGCTAATTATACTCCAACAGAGAAAGAAATCTTAGCTGCCTATGAGGGAGTAAAAGCATCTTCTGAAGTGATCGGAACTGAATCACAACTTCTTCTAGCTCCCAGATTACCAGTTTTGAATTGGATGTTCAAAGGCAAAGGATCCACACCACATCATGCCACAGACTCAACATGGTCTAAGTGGATGGCTCTGATAACACAGAGAGCTCGAATGGGAAATCCTGAAAGACCAGGTCTGAAGGTATCAACTGATATCAACTGTGCCAAACCTCCAGGGGACAAAGTAACTCGTGCCGAGGAAGCTCCTCCTTACAATGACCTTTCTGATGATGAAGAGAAATATGCTTTGTTCACAGACGGTTCCTGTCATCTTGTTGGAAACAAGCGAAGGTGGAAGTCTGCAGTGTGGAGTCCAACACGCCGAGTTGCAGAAGCGAAAGATGGAGAAGGAGAATCCAGTCAGTTCGCAGAGGTAAAAGCTGTCCAGCTAGCTCTCGACGTGGCTGAACGTGAGAGATGGCCAAAGCTTTATCTCTACACCGACTCATGGATGGTAGCCAATGCTCTATGGGGTTGGCTAAAGAACTGGAAGAAGAGTGGTTGGCAGAGAAAAGGAAAACCCATTTGGGCAGCCAACCTATGGCAGGACATTGCTGATCGAATCGAGAGAATTCCAGTGAAAGTGAGACACATCGATGCTCACATTCCTAAGAGCAAAGCTACTGAGGAACAGCAACACAATCATCAGGCAGATCTAGCTGCAAGAGTTTCTCAAGTAGACATGGACTCTAATCTTGATCTCGACTGGAAACACCGAGGTGAGATATTCTTAGCTCGGTGGGCTCACGATTCATCAGGACATCAAGGCAGAGATGCAACATACCAATGGGCTCGTGACAGATCCATAGACATTTCCATGGATGCTATCACACAAGTCATCCATGACTGTGACATTTGTGCTGCTATTAAGCAGGCAAAACGCCTTAAGCCCTTGTGGTATGGTGACAGATGGTCCAAGTACAAGTATGGTGAAGCTTGGCAGATTGAGTACATCACTCTACCACGTTCTCGTTCTGGTAAGCAGTACGTGCTTACTATGGTAGAGGCAAACACTGGATGGTTGGAAACTTATCCAGTTCCACATGCAACTGCACGCAACACCATTCTTGGTCTGGAGAGACAAATCCTGTGGAGGCACGGAACTCCAGAGAGGATTGAGTCAGACAACGGAACTCATTTCAAGAACAACCTTGTAAAGAGCTGGGCAAAAGAGCACGGTATTGAGTGGATATTCCACATTCCCTACTATGCACCAGCTTCAGGGAAGATTGAACGCTACAATGGTTTGTTGAAGACCACTCTCAAAGCCATGGGAGGTGGATCTTTGAAAAACTGGGAAAAACATTTAGCACAAGCAACCTGGCTGGTAAATAGTAGAGGTTCAGTGAACCGAGCTGGACCTGCACATTCAGATTTGCTACGAAAAGTAGAAGGTGACAGAGTTCCTGTTGTTAGAGAAAAGAATCTGTTAGGTAAGACTGTTTGGGTATTTTCACCCTCAGGAGAGGCTAAACCTGTCCGAGGGGTGGTTTCAGCTGAAGGTCCTGGTCACACTTATTGGGTAATGCAAGAGAATGGTGAAATTCAGTGTATTCCACAAAGAAATTTAACTTTAGCTGAAAGAGGTTAATTTTGAACTGTTGTACAGCTACATCGCGTCCAGAGGAAGAATCAACGAGGAATCTACCGTGCACGAACCCTGAGATCCCTGAGTCAACTAAGAGACCCTGAGATTCCCTGTTTCCCTTTTCTTTGCTTCATCGGTGAAGAAATGAACTGTTTTCCATTTTTCTCATTTTCTGATTTTCTTGGACTTTTGAATCATCTACATCTGAGCATAGCCGGAATGGACTATGAACTTTACTCACGAACTGTAAATATCGTCTTGGATTGGATGGACAGTGTGAAGAGCCAATGAAATTGTTTAGAAGTGGTGGACTGTGGCCGGTTGACGCTGCCCCCTTAAGAAAGGGAATATGGTGGACGGAAGTTGGTAAACAGAAGGAATAGTCTAAACTAATTTCATTGGAAGAGTGGGAGGAAGCACCCTCTGAACTGGGACAGCAGGAGGCTATACTGGGTTTTTCCAGCTCTTTATCTTCAGTCTTGCTTCCGCTCCTCCACAGTGCAGCTCTGTCTCTGTGCTGGGCTTTCTGCCAAGGCCTCGACCTTGAAGTCCAGATACCAGGCCTGTATTAACTCCTTTCCAATTAACACAAACTGCTTCTAACATTTTTTTTTTTTTTTCCTCTCTCTTCTTTCTCTTTCTATCCCATTCTGGTGAAAGGGGAGGAAGAGAGGGGAGAGCGGAGGTGGGGAACCCCCTCTGCCTTGAGGGGGGTCACTCTCATTTCTGTGTTACTCTGTTGTATATCTTTGTATATATTGTAGATATTGTAAATTTGTAAATATTCCCCTGCATACCCTACATTGCTTTGTAAATATAGCTCCACTGCTTTGCTAATTCAGCTTGTGAGTTTTTTTTCCTTTCCCTTCAAGTTTCTTTCCCTTTACCTTACAAGGGGGAAGGGAGGAGGCTTCTTGGCCTTACCCTTCCAAACCCACCACAAGTCTCATATGCAAAATGGGGGAAAGTACTGTTAAATGAAGAGCAGTAATGAGATTACAGGATTTATCTGGAAAGCTACAAAGAATGAACTGTATTCTTTGAGTGTCTAGAGAAAGAAAAGTACAGAATGGGCTGCAGCATGCTACTGTGAGCGGGGCTTCCTGATATTTTTGCTAATGACTCATGGTGAGAGTGGGTATGCATAAAACATTGACCTCAGAAGGTCTGCAGGCACTGAAAGACAGGAGCAGAATTCACAATGATCTAGCATCTTCAAAGTGCCCTCAGATTGGTAGCAGGATTCAGGGAGGACAAGCACAAAAAGCTTGATGCCTTAATAAAAGTATCAGCTGTGTTAACACACGTTAAGGAGCAGTGCGAGATCAATGGAGTGGGTCACAGCACTATCTGTGACCTCATGAGACTTCAAGAATGGTGGTGCAGGCTGGAAGGCACGTGGAGGGGTCCTCCTGCTTTGCCTCATGATCGTGACAGGCCAGGAAGACTGCTGTGTCTTGTTTTGAGCACCACCCTTCAAGGGAGGTGTGGACCAGGGAAACTGCACAGCCCTGCACCTAGGGAGGAATAACCCCACGTACCAGTACAGGTTAGGGGCTAACCTGCTGGAAAGCAGCTCTGTGGAAAAAGACCTGGGAGTCCTGTGTGACCGTTTGAGGCTGTCCCCTTTAAGAAAGGGAATATTGCGGTTGGATGTTTGTAAACGAAAGACGGATCTAAACTAATTTCATTGGTAGATTGGGGGGAAGCACCTTTTGAACTGGGAGTACAGCAGTTTTCTGGTCAGCCTGTCTTCCCCTCCTTTGGTGGCTTGCAGCTCGCAGTTTTCTGGGCTTTCAGCCAGGCTTGACCTTGAAACTGATAAACTGCAAGGCCTGTATTAACTGCTTTCCAATTAACAACTGCTTTCTCTTTTTGTCTCTTTCTAACCCTCTCTGGGGAAAGGGGGAGAGAAGGGGGAGCAGAGGTGGGGAACCCCCCTCAGCTGAGGAGGGAACCCTCATTTCTGTGTGACTTTGTTGTATATTTCTGTATATATTGTAAATACTGTAAATTCTGTACATAAACCTGCATTTTTTTGAGGGTTTTGAGGGTGGTGGACCACTGGAACAGGCTGCCCAGAGAGTTGGTAGAGTATCCATCTCTGGATCATTCAAAACCAGCCTAGATACCATTCTGTGCAACCTGCTCTAGATGAACTTTCTCTGACAAGGGACTGAAGCAGATGATCTCCAGAGGTCCCCTCCAACCCCTATCCATGTGTGATTCTGTGACCAGTTAAAGAGAGCTCAAAGGAAAGAAACAAAAATAAGAAGTGCAGAAAATGTGACCTGCACAGAAAGACTTCAGCATCGGATGTCTGGTCCCACTAGCCAACAGCTGCACAGTTACATGGCAAGCCCTCTCCCAAGGAACTTCAAGTAGATCTCCTCTGATGAATCCACACTTTGTCCCATTGCCCAGAAGGCTGAGGTTGGTGTCCAACTTTAGTTCAGGAGTCCAATTTTGGGTACGTAGGATGTACACAAAAATATTCATACTTTCAACATATACAACACAGTGACTGGGAGCTGGAAAGCTATCTGTGACTTGTAACCATTGTGCTATGAAACATCATAAACTGTGTAGCCAGATGTTTGGTATTTTTAGGTAATAGCAGAATCATTTTATGTAAATAACTGCTCTTTTCACTACTGCTTTTCTTCCCATCCTGGAATTTTCACTCTTTCCATATGTCCATCCTATGCCCACCTCTAGGGTTTGACTTTAAACACATATGATATCTTTTGTTATTTTCATTGTCACACATGGTCCAATTCATCAGCCTGAGTTTTTGTTTGGTTTTGTTGTTGTTGTTGTTGTTGTTATGGGGTTTTTGGTCAACTATTCAATATCATGTAACCTAAATAACAGTTTATATACCTAAGGTAAAGTTGTGAGAGCAGAAATCCCTAGTTTATTTTTAGGGACAGAGCTTTTATTTCATATGCTATTGATAATCAAGAGACAAAACGTTAATGCAGTCTTCCTCTACACTGTCCCTATAGGACCAAAATGGAGGAAGCATGAAGATCAAAAGAGCAGAGAAAGTATATTTCATCCAGAAATTTACATGCAAGTAGAACTGTTTAAAAATAAAATAAATTTTAAAAATTCTCTCTCTCTGCCCTAGTGAGTCCTCATCTGGAGTATTGTGTCCAGTTCTGGCCTTCCAAGTTCAAGGGAGACAGGGAACTAGTGGACAGAGTGCAATGGAGAGCTACAAAGATGATTAAAGGGACATCTGTCTTATGAGGAAAGACCTGGGGCTGTTTGGCCTAGAGAATAGAAGCTGAGAAGAGATCTTACCAATACTTATCAATATCTAAAGGGTAGGTGTCAGGAGGATGTGATCAGACTCCTTTCAGTGATGCCCCATGACAGGACAAGGGGCAACAAGAACAGGCTGAAACAGAGGAGGAGCTTCCATCTGAACATAAGGAAAAACTTCTTTACTGTGAGGGTGACAAAAAGCTCAACATGAGCTCTCAGTGTGCACTTGCAGCCCGCAAAGCCAATCAGATCCTGGGCTGCAGCAGGAGAAGTGTGGCTAGCAGGTCGAGGGAGGTGATCCTCCCCCTCTACTCAGCCCTGGTGAGACCCCACCTGGAGTACTGTGTCCAGTTCTGGAGCCCCTATTACAAGAGGGATGTGGAGGTGCTGGAACGTGTCCAGAGAAGGGCCACGAGGATGATCAGAGGGCTGGAGCACCTCTCCTATGAGGACAGACTGAAGGAGTTGGGGCTGTTCAGTCTGCAGAAGAGAAGGCTCCGAGGTGACCTAATTGTCGCCTTCCAGTATCTGAAAGGGGCCTACAGGAAGGCTGGGGAAGGACTTCTCAGGATCTCAGGCAGTGATAGGACTAGGGGGAATGGAATGAAGCTGGAGGTGGGGAGATTCAGGCTAGATGTGAGGAGGAGGTTCTTCACCATGAGAGTGGTGAAACCCTGGAATGGGTTGTCCAGGGAGGTGGTCGAGGCCCCGTCCCTGGGGGTGTTTAAGAGCAGGCTGGATGAGGCTCTGTCCAGCCTGATCTAGTGTGGGGTGTCCCTGCCCATGGCAGGGGGGTTGGAACTAGGTGATCCTTGTGGTCCCTTCCAACCCTGAATGAAACTATGAAACTATGAAACTATGAAACTATGACAGAGCACTGGACCAAGCTACCCAGAGAGGCTGTGGAGTCTCCTTCTCTAGAGACTTTCAAGCCCCACCTGGATATGTTCCTGTGCAACCTTATCTAGGTGAACCTGCTCTGGCAGGGGGGTTGGACTAGATGATCTCCAGACATCCCTTCCAACACCTTCCCTTCTGTGATTCTGTAATCCACTGTCAAAATCTATCGCTTCTTTTGACCAGCTCTAGAGCAACTGAAAGGACTTGGCCAGACAGCAATGTTCTGACAATACTGGCTGCCTTTTGCACATGGACATGTAGAGAGCTTTAAATTCAATCATTCACTGTCAAAGCCAGCACCATTTTATCGCAGTTGCAAAAACCAGTGAATGCCCTTGCCCTGGTGAAGGAGATTAGCTTCATGCAAGCCCTTACCAAAGTATCAAGTCAGTATAAATGAGCTCTCTGAGGGAACAAGGCCATCCCACAACCAGCAGCACGATGGGAAAAAAAGTGGGTCTGGAGCTCAGCCTCCCCTCAAGATCTGTTCTGATGCACTGTACACCATTTTTCCATGCTGCCTACTGAAGCTATTCCATACAAATGATGTACATGTTTCATTTGAAGTAATCTCTGGTGCCCCATAGACTTCTGTCATGGATTTGAAGTAATTGAATTTGAATATCCATCAGTGCAAAGTATTTGAGGGCAGATTTCCAGACAGGGTCCTTAAACCATCCATGTAACATGCATGTATTCACAAATCCACCTGTGCAAATTCCTGCATTTACAAAAATAATTAATTTCACTTATAATTAGTTTTGCCAAATCAAGAAGCTTTCACAAAGCAGGAACAAGTAAGGATTAAGATCTAAATTCACACAAATGTGTCATCAAATCAACATCACAAAAATCCATAATTTTGTCTTAACTCTTGGATTCTTCAAACTGATTTTTTTTCTTATATTGTAGAGGTTTTTTTCTGAGTATCAGGGAGCCAAAATAATGAAGATAGAATAGAATAGAATAGAATAGAATAAACCAGGTTGGAAGAGACCTTCAAGATCATCGCGTCCAACCTATCACCCAACACCACCCAATCAACTAACCCATGTAACCAAGCACCCCGTCAAGTCTCCTCCTGAACACCTCCAGTGACGGCGACTCCACCACCTCCCCAGGCAGCCCATTCCAATGGGCAATCACTCTCTCCGTGTAAAACTTCCTCCTGACCTCCAGCCTGAACTTCCCCTGGCGCAGCCTGAGACTGTGTCCTCTTGTTCTGGTGCTGGCTGCCTGGGAGAAGAGACCAACCTCTGCCTGTTTACAACCCCCCTTCAGGTAGTTGTAGAGAGCAATAAGGTCACCCCTGAGTCTCCTCCTCTCCAGGCTAAGCAGCCCCAGCTCCCTCAGTCTCTCCTCATAGGGCTTGTGTTCCAAGCCCCTCACTAACTTCGTTGCCCTTCTCTGGACTCGCTCCAGCAAGTCAACATCCTTCCTAAACTGAGGGGCCCAGAACTGGACACAGTACTCGAGGTGTGGCCTAACCAGTGCAGTGTACAGGGGCAGAATGACCTCCCTGCTCCTGCTGGCCACACTGTTCTTAATGCAGGCCAGGATGCCATTGGCCCTCTTGGCTGCCTGGGCACACTGCAGGCTCATGTTCATCCTACCATCAACCAGCACCCCCAGGTCCCTCTCTGCCTGGCTGCTCTCCAGCCACTCTGACCCCAGCCTGTAGCACTGCATGGGGTTGTTGTGGCCAATGTGCAGAACCCGGCACTTGGATGCGTTAAATCTCATGCCGTTGGATTCTGCCCATCTGTCCAGCCTGTCGAGGTCTCTCTGCAGAGCCTCTCTACCCTCTAGCAGATCAACACCTGCCCCCAGCTTGGTGTCATCAGCAAATTTACTGATGATAGACTCAATGCCCTCATCCAGATCATCAATAAAGATGTTAAAGAGGATGGGGCCCAGCACTGATCCCTGGGGGACTCCGCTACTGACTGGCTGCCAGCTGGATGTGACACCATTCACCACCACTCTCTGGGTTCGGCCATCCAGCCAGTTCCTAACCCAGCTCAGAGTGCTGCTGTCCAAGCCATGGGCTGACAGCTTGGCCAGGAGTTTGCTATGGGGGACGGTGTCAAAGGCCTTGCTGAGGTCCAGGTAGACTACATCCACAGGCCTCCCCACATCCACCAGGCGGGTCACCTGATCATAGAAGGAGATCAGGTTGGTCAGGCAGGACCTGCCCTTCCTAAATCCATGTTGGCTGAGCCTGATCCCTTGGCCATCCTGTAAGTGTTGTGTTATTGCACTCAGGATGACCTGTTCCATGATCTTGCCTGGCACTGAGGTCAGGCTGACAGGCCTGTAATTCCCTGGCTCATCCAACCGGCCCTTCTTATGGATGGGCACCACGTTGGCCAGCTTCCAGTCCTCTGGAACCTCGCCAGTGAGCCAGGACTGCTGAAAAATGATGGAGAGTGGCTTGGCCAGCTCCTCTGACAGCTCCCTCAGCACCCTAGGATGGATCCCATCTGGTCCCATGGACTTGTGGGGATCCAGGCGGCTGAGCAGATCACCAACTACCCCATTTTGGAACAGTGGAAAACTATCCTGCTCCCTGGCTCCTTCTGCCAGCTCTGCAGGCCAGCTGTCTGGAAGACATTCTGTCCTGCTGGTAAAAATTGAGGCAAAGAAGGTGTTAAGTATCTCTGCCTTTTCCTCATCCCTTATCACAACGTTCCCCTCCGTGTCCACCAAGGAGTGGAGGTTGTCTCTGCCCTTCCTCTTACTATTAATGTATTTATAGAAGGACTTTTTGTTGTCCTTCACAGCAGAGGCCAGACTAAGCTCCAAATGCGCTTTTGCCTCCCTAATTTTCTTCCTGCAAGACCTAGCAACATCCTTAAATTTTTCACGGGTTGCCTCACCTTTCTTCCAAAGGTGATACACCCTCTTTTTTCCCCTTAGTTCCATTAAAAGTTCTTTAACCATCCAGGCTGGCCGTCTGCCCCGGCGGCTCATCTTCCGGCACATTGGCACAGCCTGTCCCTGAGCCTTCAACAGTTCTTCCTTGAAGTAGGACCAGCTCTCCTGGACCCCTTTGTTTTTAAGGGCTTTATCCCAAGGAACCCTCTGAATTAGTTCCTTGAGTAGCCTGAAGTCTGCCCTCCGGAAATCCAGAGTGGAGGTCTTCTTGCTGCCCTTCCTAGCTTGACCAAATAATGAGAATTCAATTATCTCGTGGTCACTGGCCCCTAAGCACCCTCCGACCACCACATCACCCACCAACCCTTCCCTATTGGTGAAGAGGAGGTCAAGCATAGCCTTGCCCCTGGTAGGCTCTCGCAGCACCTGGGATAAGAAGCTGTCCTCCATGCATTCTAAGAACCTCCTAGATTGCCACTTCTCTGCTATGTTAAGATCCCAGCAGATATCAGGCAGGTTGAAGTCACCCATGAGAACAAGGTCAGGCGATCTTGAGACAGCCTTAAGCTGCCTATAGAATGACTCATCAACATCCTTCTCCTGGTTGGGTGGTCTATAACAGGCTCCAACCAGGATGTCAGCCCTGTTGGCCTTCCCTCTAATTCTTACCCACAGGCACTCAACCCGATCATCCCTAATCTCCGTCTCAATGGCATCTAGTGCCTCCCTGACATACAGGGCCACCCCTCCACCCCTTCTTCCTTGCCTGTCTCTCCTGAAGAGCCTGTAGCCATCAATTGCAGCACTCCAGTCATGTGAGTCGTCCCACCACGTCTCTGTGATGGCAACTACATCATAACTTTCCTGCTGCAGCAAGGCTTCCAGCTCCTCTTGTTTGTTGCCCATGCTTCGTGCATTAGTGTACATGCACTTCAGCCGGGCTGCTGGTTTCACCTCTGGCTCTGGCTTATCACCCCCAGACCCCAGCCTGGGGGGACTGGTTTCAACCCCTTCCCCCTTCGAAACTAGTTTAAAGCCCTGTCTATGAGACCTGCCAATTCCCTCCCCAGAATCTTTTTCCCTTTGAGGGATAGGCCATTCTCGTACACTCTGATCTTACCCCTCCTCTGGGACAGATGTGCTCCATCTGTTGCCAGCTGGCCTGGTGCAGCAGAAAGTTTTTCAAGATCAAAAAACCCAAAATTCTTTTGCCTGCACCAGCCCCTAAGCCACTTGTTGACTTCAGCTGCTGACCTGTTCCTTATGGTATTCCCACCTGCAACTAAGGGTATAGACGAAAAAATTATTTGTGCCCCTGATCCCTCAACCAGGTCTCCCAGGGCCCTGAAGTCATCTTTGATAGCCCTGGGAGTTCTGGTTGCAACATCATCATTCCCTAACTGCATAATTATCAAGGGATAATAGTCAGAGGGCTGCACCATACCAGGCAGTCTTCTGGTAACATCTCCAACCATGGCTCCTGGAAGGGAACAAACCTCCCTGTGAGTAGGGTCTGGCCGACATATGGGGCCCTCTGTTCCCCGCAGGAGGGAATCGCCAATAACAATTACCCTCCTCTTTTTTTTAAGGGAGCAAGTCCTGATGCCGGGGGAAGGCTGTTTAAGCTTAGTCTGTTTCACCTGAGGTCGTTTCACCTTAGGCTGTTTTGCCACAGGGAAAACCCCAGATGGCGTGCCCTCTGATATCAGAATCACCTCACCCTCAACCTCCAATGCCCCGTACTTGTTTTCCAAGGGCAGTGGGGGGGGTGAGGGGGGGCAAGGAGGTTTAACCTTGCATCTTTTGATAGGAACCTGCATCCATTCCCCTCTTTTTTTTGGATAACTGGCCTCTGCTGGGGGGGCCTGCAGAGCCTGGTTACTCAGGTTTGTTACCCTTCTGCAATTGCATACATCTCTAAGTCTAGCAACCTTATCCTTCAGTCCAGCCACCACGCTAAGCAGACAGTCGATCTGCTCACACCTAAAGCAGGAGCCGTCCCCTCTACCCTGCATCTCAAGTGCCAGGTTCCAGCACTGTCTGCAGCTAGATGCCTGGACACCTACCTCTTGCTTATGACACCTACCTAGCTGCTTATATTCCCCCTCAGTCTGAGTCGAGACTGACTTTTTAAAGGAGTTATTGCGGCGAGTTACCACCATGGCTAGCCCTGCCCACCGGACCGACTGGAGAATGTTGCTTTTTTTTAAAAAAAGTGTGGCGGCACGCGCGTCCGAGCGAGAAATCGGGCTGAAATGGAAGCTGCCGCGAGCCGCCGCGGGCTTTGAAACTGCCGCGGCACGCAGGGACCCGAACAATCCCGAACACGTGGAGAATCGGTGAAAGCCGATTCCTGCCGAGCGCAGAGACGCTGTGCGGGTCCTTCAGGTCAAAAACAGCAGCAGTCCATGCTTTTCCGAGGCTTCTGGTCTCGATGTGTGTCCCCGATGGAGCTCACCGCTGAAATGGAAGCTGCCGCGAGCCGCCGCGGGCTTTGAAAACTCAAAAGTAGGGCTCGTCCGGGAGCTGAACCCGGGACCTCTCGCACCCTAAGCGAGAATCATACCCCTAGACCAACGAGCCACAGTGCACAACTGTCCGTTGATGATACTTAGTAATCCATATTTTTCATGCCATTGTTGCCTTACTCTTGTAAGAGTACAAACTTCAAAAATATTTTCTAAAAAAAAGAAAAACCAAACCAAAACAAACTCCAAGCCTAACTCCTGCCAATTTAAATGAAGAAACTGGAAATTCTGTCATAAAATTCAGCTGTAAGCATTTCTGTGGAAAAGCACAGAGGCAAAAACGCACATACAAAAAAAGATTGGAATGATCAGATGAGTGTCAGTGTGGCTGGAGACTGAGAATTCAGTCACTGCTCTTGGCTGCCTCTGCACATTTCTTCCTGTACCAGATGCTCAAAACTATTTTCTCCAAATTCACATCTGAAGTCACTGCCACCACTGCACTGTCCTTGCTGTAGTAACTATCATTCTTGGTTTTCCCAGAGAATTCTGACTATTTTGTTCCTGTAAGAAGCAAATACAGTGGTATTGAAAGTATAAAGCAGCATATTCTACCCAAGAAATACTGAGGTTTTCAGATAATCAGCACTTCCACTGAGCCAGCTTCATGGTTCTGCAGAGCACCATGCATTGTCATTATCACAGAATCACAGAATCCATCATGTTGGAAGGGATGCTTGAAGGTCACCTTGTCCAACCCCCCTGCAGTGAGCAGGGTCATCTCAAATTAGATCAGGTTGTTCAGGGCCCCATCAAGTTTGACTCTGAATGTCTCCAGGTATGGGGCCTCCAACACATCTCTGGGCACCCTATTCCAGTGTCTCACAACCCCCATGTTGAATAACTTCTTCCTCATGTCCAGTCTAAATCTAATCTCCTCTAGTTTTAAACCATTGCCCCTTGTCCTAGTGCTACAGGACCTTGTAAACCATCCCTCCCCAGCTTTCTTGTAGTCCCCTTTCAGGTACTGGAAGGCTGCTATTAGGTCTCCTCAGAGTCTTCTCCAGGCTGAACAACCCCAACTCCTTTAGCCTGTCCTCACAGCAGATGTGCTCCAGCCCACTGATCCTTTTTGCGGCCTTCCTCTGGACCCACTCTATCAGGTCCATATCCTTCTTGTGCTGAGGGGGCCCCAGAGCTGGACACAGTACTCCAGGTGAGATCTCAGCAGAACAGAGTTCTATCCCAGGACATAAATCTCACTACTCCCAGGGAAATCTCCTACAAGCCACCACTCTTGGGGAAAGAGCCAGTTCCAGAAATTGTCTCAATACTTGATTTTAGTCCGAGTTATCTTCTGGGAATTAAAGACAATCCATAAAAGGAAAATAGTAATCATCTGAGCAAACATGGCAGAGCAGGGATTTCCTGCAGCAGCAAGCTGATACCTCACCAATACCTTTAGCTCAAAAATGCTGTCAGTGGAAAAAACAGTATTAAGGTGAAGAGAGGCAAGAGATGGACATCATGGTGTTATTTCTCCTTTAGAAATTGTATAAGGTGGCAAGTTATGGCAGCTCTGCTCTCCGTGTGCTTCCTCTTCAGAAGCCACTCTGCACAGATAACAGGTAACAGAACCACCTGTTCAGGCAAAGGCACAAGCAATAGCTGACATGTACATTAAAATACATATATTGTGTCTTGTATGCACACAGTATTATGTATATTGTAATATATGAATATACAACCAATAATATAAACCTATTGTATTATATAAATGTATATTACATATTATTACACATCTAGTGCATATTACATACAATAGCATATCTGTACATATGTATTTATCAATATAAATCTATTATTATGTTACTACATGTTATACAATATATTTATTGTGTTCTTTGCATAATATATAATTCACACAATTTCTTATATGCTTTATATAATTTGTCTACATAACTTTATATGTTGAAAGCAGCTGAAGAATAGATAGCAACTTGGAACTTAATTTTGCTCAGGACTTCATTAATATTACATCCTTTCTCAGGACATTTTGAGGAAGGAACCCCTAAGATGAGACAGAAAGGATAAATGACAAAAATTCTAAGGTCACAGATCTTTGGATCCCCTTCCTGCACATTGTCCATGCACTATTAATCCAGAACATGAGCAGCAGTTCTGATATACTGCTCTCAGAAGACATATAATGCTCCAGCTCACTTGTGTTTCAGGCAGTCATGAGACACAGCAAAAGCATTTTACAGGCTGATGTGGCAGAAATCAGAGCACCCTTGGTGTGAGCCCACAATGCCAAGGCACAGGCAGGGCAGGCACAGGTGGAGGCAGTTTGTGAGCTGCTGCTTTACAAAATTAAACAGGAGAAACCAGCAGCACGTAGAGCCTAGTCAAAACAGGAACTAGAATGTCACTCAAGATGAGGAAATAAAAGCAACTTTTCAGGCATACCCTGGCAGAGAAGTAAGCTGGGAAGCCCCAGCACAGATTTTGCCATCTGCTCCCTAATTCCTGCCTGTTACAGTTTGAGCTGGGTGCCCCCCTGTAACGTTTACTTCCTGTGTCCAGAGGTCCAGCCCAGAGGGGTGGACACAGGAAATTATGTAGTATTTCATACCACAATCCTTTGCACCACTATAAGATCCAGTGCGGAGTCTAGCATGCTCTCTTCCTCCTCCGTCAGCCGGTAACTGGGGGAGATGTCTCCTGGCTTTGGGCCTGGCTAGGCCCAAGGCCACCGGGGGATGGGCAGTCTCAGATCTGGCCAGCTGAGACTAGCCTAGCAGTGGGAGGGGGAAGAAGGAGCCCTGGGGGTCTTGGGTGTACCCTCAGGTGGGGATGGGATCTCTCTGGGTCTGTTTTGGGATTTTTCTTTGTCACTGCGCTTTTGGCTTTCTGTAAATGCTCACTGCTTTCTATTTAAACTTTCCATCACTTTGCAATCCGTTTGTCTGAGTGTTTATTGTTGCCAGGGGTGGGGAAGGGGGCTGCCTCAACCCAGCACATTCTTGGTAGCAGAGGATGGTTCAGGTGGGCAGAGGATCTGCCCCCAACCCCTTTACATTCTTGGCGAGCCAGGCAGGAGAAGGAGTTGGTTATTGTGGCTACTCTGCAGATCGGATTGCAAAAGATAAGAGAGTTTAAATTTAGTTCTGGGCGTCGTTTTGGTCTTCTGGAAGTTGGGGGTTCAAGTGTTGTTGTTGGGGCGACTGTGTTAAGTTCTTGTGGATTGCAGGGGGACTCCTGGTGCGTGACCGGTGGCAGACAGTCCCTCTTGCTATTTCAAGCAGGGGTGGTTCTTAACCATCGGAATGGGGGCACCGCTTGAGAATGCGGGACCTGCCTTCCCCCACCTTTATTCTCTGCGGAGCAGTAAAAGCAGCAGGGAGTGAAGTGGGGGAGGAGCAGTGGCGAGCAGATCAAAGTCAGGTCCGCTCTCGCTGCGGGGT